>NC_088684.1:188016382-188641382 GCF_028017835.1 Emys orbicularis | reverse complement strand
TCCAAATATGCTGTTCCCGTTCCTCAATAGTTGGAGCAAATCTCTGCTGAGCAGTCCTTCTTTCTGGAACAACATCCCATGGTCAAAGAAGCTGAAGCCCTCCTGGTGAGACCATCCTCACAGCCAGGCATTCACCTCCAGGATACATCTGTCTCTGCCTGCACCACTACAATTAGCAGATAAATTCTCCAATCTCCATTTTGCTTTCCTAAATCTTTATTTTGAATAAGCAAACGTCATTCCACCCTGAGATGAATGCTGCAGTCTCTGAGCATGCTCAGGAAGAATTTAGGGTTTCTAAAATGGTGCACTGGCAAAGAGCCAAGTATGTGTGTGTGGATCAGCAGAATCACAGCTCTGAGGTATATGACAACAGTGACCATGTGCAAGATTGGTAGCTACTGAGCATGTACAGTAAGGGGTGACAGAGCAATCAGTTAGCTGAGCAGCTAGCTGGTCAGAACCCACCTATACCAGTCACAATTTGTTTTATAGGTCAGAGATGTCAATCAGAATTCTGAAATAAGGGTTAAGACCGAGCATGTGTGACTGAGGTAACTGCTGCTAAAAATAGAAAGAGCTACAATGCACCATAAAAGGCTAGCTGCCAGTAACAATTTTGTAGTCCAGAGTCAGAGTTTGAGGAAGAGAGAGACATTTGGGAAGAGCCTAAAAGCCAGCAAGAGAAGACAAAAACTGCTGCAGAGAGAGAAAAGAAAGCTGGAGTGGAGCAGAGCTGATTGACCAGGAACTGAACAGCAGCAGCAGTGATTTTTAAAAGGAAAAATCAATAAATGTATACAGTAAGCTTGATATTCATTTAGTTATTGTTTAGTATAAGTATAGGGTAGGATAGTATATAGGGTTAGTATTTGTTTGTGTGTGCGCGTTGATAAGAATGCATAAAATTCTGTTATTATTTGCATTATATCTTTGTAAACTTTAAAGCAATTTAAGATGTGCAGTCAGCAATTTGTTGCAGACTGGCCACTTGTAACAAATCACTTTGCTTAGAATCATTTGAACTATATGCTATTGTAGTCTGAGTGCTCTTTAATTTGCAATAAGGAATTTGTGTCTCAGGGATTTTGTGCCTTGTTTAGGATTTTTAGATGATGCTATAGTAGGGATTATTAATTCCATCAATAAATGATACTTTGTTTTGGAAAGAATACTGCCTGTGTCAATTATTTTATCAGAAGATTATATCTATGTCCTTTAGTGTTTCCTTAACAACCCTGGAAACTTTTACCTTAGGAAGAACAGACGAAAGGGGCAATGGGCAGGTTATTGTAGCAGGGTCCCAAAATCCATTTTTGGGGTAACACTAGCCTTGACCGGAAGGATCGAAGAGAACACCACCTGTGCCTCCAGCTGCTTCACCTTTATTCCCAGAGCCCTGTAGTCACTTCTGATCTGTTCAAGGTCATACCTTGCAGTATCATTAGTGCCCACATGGATGAGTAACATGGGGTATTACTTAGAGGGCTGGATGATCCTTGACAATCCCTCCGTAAAGTCACGGATACGGGCTCCTGGCAGGTAGAATATCTCCCAGCATGTCATACCAGGGTGACGGATGGGTGCCTCCATCCCCCTCAGAACACAGTCACCAACCACCACTACCCTATGTTTCCTCCTGGGACTGGTGGCTGCGATCTTCCCAGCCTTGGAGTACATGGCTTTTCCTCCACCATCTTTGGGGGTGATTCCTCATCAATTGTTTCCAAAGCAGCATAAACGTTCTTCATCACTATTGTGTGTGGATTGGGAGTAGGGCTGGAGCATTGCTTGCTGCCAGAAGTAACCAGCAGCCTTGTGACAGAGTCATATCCTCCTCTCCCGATGGCATGACAGCACTCCTGTCTAGCTGGATAGCTTCCTCAGCCTTGGACGTCTCCATATGAATACTCCTAATGAATTCCTCATGGCCATGGATGCTCCTCAGCATAGCCACCTGCTCCAGTAGCTCTCCCTCCTGATTCCTGAGAGATTCCATGAGCAGGCATCTTTTACACTTGAAGGCCCCCGCAGCCTGGCTTGCTGACAGTGGGAAATGCAGGCCACAGTCTCTGCAAATCCACACCAGGATCTGGATAGAGGAATCCATGGTTAGGTTCTCTGTCTGGATACAAGTGCAGGTGGAGACAAGAGCAGTGTTGGCATTGGCGAGGCGGCCCTTCCTAACCATTGCAATTATATTATGACTCCCTTTTACAAACTCCCTCTCAAACTCCCCTTGGTTGCTTAGTCTTTGGCTTTTAAGGCCTTCTCTCCTAGGTCAGCTCTACCCCCTCATTAATCACACCGGAGGAGAGTGATCACAAAGCTGATTGAGGCTGATCAAAGAAGATCCAGGGAACAAAGGCTCAAACAGTCCCCAAACACTCAATACCAACTGACCATGTACGTTAAAAACCTGAAAGAGCAAGAAAAATATAAACAGCCAAACTCACTCACCCCAAAATTAGTACTTGCACCTTTTCATTCAGCAGGGGGATCTTTTTCTTCCCCTCTCAAACTCCTCTGTTTGCGGTCCCCTGTTCACTAGCTCTTTATTTTATTGTTTTGCTTTTTATTGCTGAATTGTATCATTTTTTTTTTCAGTTTGTGTTATTTTCTCAGTATTCCTTTGTTTTTAATCTTCCATGAGTTTGTATTTCTTTTAATTTTGGTGAAAAGTATGTGGTCAAATATATTTTACTTCCCAGTTTCCTTCAGTTATAAATAATTTATTTTTCTGTCTAAAGCTTGTTCTATTTGTCATATATAGTTTTAACTAGAATGGTTTTTTTTACATTTGCTTCCGAGTTTTCCATTCTTGTTGACTACTTTGCTTTCAAAGAGCTCTTTATATTCCATTTTCTAAAATGATTTAAACCACTTTAGCTAGAAGATTAAAGAATACAATTACTATAATGTATGAAACAAAAATTAAAACCAGCTACCTTTGACAAGCACAGTTTAAAGAATTAAGCAACTAAATAAATAGAAAATAGTACATTTTTGTATTAATCATTTAAAAAACACTTTAAGCATGAATATGAATAAGGTCTAAAACACTTTCAAATTCACAGTTCTATTTTCTATGCCTTGTAAGACTACTACACAGTACACGACTAATATCCAGTATTTGCAAAGACTACTGTAAATACCAGCAGATATATGTTAAGAACTCTGAGAGTTTAGCCTAATTTTCTTTTTTAAGAAATCTAAGTTAATTTTAGAATTTTTATACCATAACTTTATTAAAAGTCTTAATGTGTCTTTGATTATCTCTTCTAACTCAGCATAATGCCACTGTACCAAACTGCAATATGATTTGTTTTCCCCAACCAGCGGAACATAGTTACTCATGTTCCACTTCACCAGTTGCACGGATAAGATCCTCAGGTCATCCACAACAGTGGCTTTCAGGATCCCCTATCTGCCAGCACTTATCACAGGGGTTTCTCCATGACCTGATGGGGCTTTCATTTAGTTGCCATAACAGGTCAGATCAGTGTCCAATTTACTCCTTGTACCCTGTCTCCATCACTGGTATCAGATTCTCCACAGGAAGATTCAAGAGTCCTCATAACAAACATTTATAGATTAACATGTTCACAGAAGTTAGTTCCTAAACTAAGGAAGTTAGTGATTATCTTTTGTTTTTAAACAATGGCAGATAATTAACTCATATAGATATGATAGATATTCACACATAGGCAGGGCCGGCTCCAGGCACCAGCCCACCAAGCATATGCTTGGGGCGGCCCCTGGAGGGGGGCGGCGCGGCGGGGCGCTCCGGCCCGAGAGCGGGGCCCGACTGGGCTCGCCGCCCTCCGGCCGCCGGGGAGAGCGGAGCCGCAGTGGGCTCGCCGCCCTCCCCCGGCGCTCCGGCCGGTTGGGGAGAGCGGGGCCCGGCCAGGCTCTCCGCCCTCCCCCCGGCGCTCCGTCCGGTCGGGGAGAGCGGGGCCCGGCCAGGCTCTCCGCCCTCCCCCCGGCGCTCCGTCCGGTCGGGGAGAGCGGAGAGCCCCGGTCGGGCTCTCCGCCCTCCCCCCGGCGCTCTGGCCGCCGGGGAGAGCGGAGAGTCCCGGCCGGGCTCTCCGCCCTCCTCCCGGCGCTCTGGCCGCCGGGGGCTCTCCGCCCTCCCCCCGGCGCTCTGGCCACCGGGGAGAGCGGAGAGCCCCGGCCGGGCTCTCCACCCTGCTCCCGGCACTCCGGCTGGTCGGGGATTGCGGCTCCTGGCCAGGCTCGGCGCCCTCCCCTGCCGCAATGGGGGGGGGGGGGGGGGGACGGCCGGTGGCTTTTTTGCCTAGGGCGGCAAAAAAGCCCGAGCCGGCCCTGCACATAGGTGTAACTGAATGTTCTTTGCATTAGCCACATAAACATGTAATCCTTTTACAAACTTGCTAAACTCAGACTCAGTGTTGCATTGTACTAAGTAACACAGGTTAATTATATACTGTATAAAAATATTTATTTTATCAGTTTTATATTTTTGCCAATTTTATTAGATGACCTCTTATCAAAGAGTTAATAGCAACACCCAATTTACTTTCCTCTATTTCATTCTCTGACGTATATATATATCTATTATTTCCATTTCTCTCTATAAAGTAAAACAGCCCTATCTTTTCAAAAATTGCTCCTTCCCATGCCTTTAATCACTTTTCTTCCCAGTCTTCAAATCCCTTTTATGTCAGTTATAATTTTTTAAGAATAAATGACCACAACATCTTTCTACATCTTATTTTTTTTCTTTATTGATCACTGCCACCCACTGGTTTTAAGTTTTAATTTAACACAGTGAACTAGGCCTTTTCTGTAAGAACAGTCATACTGGGTCAGACCAAAGGTCCATCTAGCCCAGTATCCTGTCTTCCGACAGTGGCCAATGCCAGGTGCCCCGGAGGGAATGAACAGAACAGGTAATCATCAAGTGATCCATCCCATCGCCCATTCCCAGCTTCTGGCAAACATGATTAGTTACAATCATGATTCCATGATTGGTTACAATTAGTTTAGAACTGAGAAACGTGTATAAATAATTCAGATTATTCTTTCCAATGTGCATTTACCAACACTGAACTTTACCTGCTAACCTGTTGCCTATTCACCTTTTTTAGATCCCACTGAAGTTCCTCAGTCTTGACTCTCCTAAATAAGTCATGTGAAAATGTTGCAACCTCATTTTTATCCCCTTTTCCAGATCATTAATAATTATATTAAGTAACCCTGGCCCTACGAAAGAAGGAACACCCAACTGTTAACTTTTTGCCACTTCCAAAAATTGTCCAATTATTCTTAGTCTTTGTATGCTGCCTCTTAATCACTTTGTAATCTGTAAATCATAATTTTACTTCTCACTCATGGGCGACGGGTGAACCCCTGGCTTGGGGAGACTAGCACCCCAGCCCCACCCCTCCCGCCCAAGGCCCCTCCCCTTCCAGACCCATCAGAGCTCAGCGCCCACACTGTGGCCGCTGGCCCCCACCCCAGGCTAGCATGCCCAACCCTTCCCTCCCCCCCAGAGCGCCAGGCAGCACAGCCCCAGCCTCCCCAGGCTGCACTGCCCGACCGGCATGCCCCAGCCTCCCCGAGCCGCGGGGGCTGGGGCCACCTGGCCCAACCCGCAGCCCGCTGCCCCCCTAGCCCCCCCAGAGCTGCCAGCCCCAGTGCTGGGCAGGCGGCTCGGCTGGGGCATCTCCAGCCCCAGTGCTGAGCAGGAGGCATGGCTGGAGCCCCCGTCAGCCCCAGCACTGGGCAGACAGCATGGCAGGAGCGCCAGGAGGATGGGTAGCGTGGTGCAGCCCCAAGCCTGCCTGCCCCAGCCTCTGGCACAAAGGGAACAACAGGCAGGATGGGATCTGGGGGTAGAGCATGGGGGGGGGGGGGGGCGTCAGGCTGTTTGGGAAGGCAGAGCCTTCCCATGCCTAGGATACCTACCGGCCATTTTCTCATTGCAGGATTATCTAGGATTTGTCCACAAGAACATCTAGTTCACAGCAAGCTCGGGTGTGAATCTAGCCCACACTAACCAACTGTGGTCTGTTTGTGTGCACTCCACTGATGTGCATTAACAGCCCAATAACGTGCTTTGATCTAGTCCTGTTTCAAAAGGGAGTATGTCAAAGCGCTCTAACAAACTGCTTATGCACATCAGCTAGATGGCATTGGGCTAGGTGGGCTAGATTAACACCCCAGCTTGCGGTGGAGCTAATTGTTTGCATAGATAAATCCTTTACTTCCACAGCCACCTCTTGTGAGGGACTGTATCAGACTTTTTGGAAGATCAAATTATATCCGTTATCTAGTATTTTATTGACATAAATAGAGAATTCTAGTGGATTTGAGAACCATGATTTTCCTTTATGAAAACAATACTGGTTTGTCCCTATCACATGTTCATTTATGTGTTTGTTGACAGTAACTTAAGACAATATAGAAGCAGGTACTGAAGTGACTATCAGTAGCCTTTTATTACCAACTCAATAGCAGAGAACAATGTGGGAAATGACAGTTTCACTCTTATTTGAAGAAAAGTTTTTGACTGAAGACTTGTGTTGTAAATATTTTCCCCTATAGAAAGCATAATTAATTTTTGAGCTTTGCTTCTCTCATAAAGGTTATTATAAATGTAACATTTTAATTTATAAAGCAACAAGATCTGTTTCTTTTCCTGTTTGATTTATTTCAGTATGTGACTAAACACTGTCATAGACTGAAGGATAGGGAATAACAGAATTAGTATGAATTAAGAGAATTATATAAGATGCCATATTACTATTAACCCCATTCATATTCATTTACAGTAAATGATAGCAAGAACTGTATGTAGCCCCCCGCATTTCTTCTTCCATATTAAGAAAGTATTGCACAGGCAAGTAATTTAAATTGATGCTTCTTGTTATTTGGCATAATGGCCAATTAAAGCATGAAAACATATAACACCTTTAAAATAAAAGAATATTATAGTCCTCAACGTACAACACTATAGAAAGCAGCAAAGAAAAAAAACACTCATTGGAATTTATTTCATTTAGATCTTGTTTGCATTGATTTATTTAAAAACAAACAAAAAAGATACTTAGAAAAGTTACATATTCATAGTACAGCAAATATAACACGTACACAGGTTTGCTGTCCTCACTGGTACTATGTTTAATGAAGACCTGAACAAGTTCCAGGACAAAGTTAAGATTTCTAATTTCTGCAACCTAAAACAAGTGTAATTAAATCTCATGCCTGATGGCTCCAGCTAATTGCTTTAGGGGTAAAGAAGGAACTGCTCATCACCACCTAGAAAATATACTGCATGTCTATTACATATCAGAAAAAGCTCTTAAAGGAGTGAGGCAATGACCTACCCCCTCAATAAGATTTTCAATACTGGAATCAGGAGTTTCCTTTTTTGATGCTTCATTTTGCACTCATTTCTAGGAAGAGCGTTTTTATACAAAGTACTTTGGACTGACGCTCTGCAATTTGCAAAATGATCCTGAATTTTAGGATACCTAGCACACACCCAGGTTGTTGTTTTTTTTCCCACCTTCCCCTGGAACCTCTAGCACCACCCACCGCCACAGGCCAGTTATCAGGCCAAAGAGACCAACCCATCCCACTCCGGTCTCAAACCCTGAAACGGGTCAACTAGAAACTGATGGAGGGAGGGCAAAGACTCACTAATTTCTTAACAGAGGGAATCTTGGCGGTGCACAGCCCAGCAAACCCAAGTCAGGCTGGAGCTTCATCAGGCTCTCCCATCCCCTGGCTGCAGCCAGGAGCAGCACGAGGCAACCCACAGGTCCCACCTCGCACGAGCGCTGCACCCTCCCGCTTTATAAGGATAAGGGGCCGCCTCTCTCCTCCCCCAGGCAGATGGGCTCAGCAGCCGCGCGCGCGCATACAGCCAGCCAGCCACCCACCTCCGCCGGCTGCCACCAGCTAAGCGACACCAACCCAGCAGCTCCGCCCTCCCGCCAATAAAGAAGCCACGAGGCGGAGCCCCAGTGCGCAGGCGCTGGGACGTGGGGGCGGGACAAAGAGCTAGCGGCGCTACAATGAAGGGGCAGAGCTAGGCGGGGCCAGGGTAAAGAGGCGGCGGGGGGAGAGCGAGGAACTCGCTCCTTCTCGCGGGATTGTGGCGGCAGCGGGCTAAGGACGTGTTGGGAAGGCGGAAAAAAGGGCAGTTAAAGAACTCTCGCGAGAACGAGTACCAAGCGTCCACAGGCCACCCCCTTTTTTGTTGGGCGCTGGCGGGGTGGGCGGTGCCGGGGTGTGGGAGCTCGTGCGCAGTTGGGTGAATGGGTCCCGTGCGCCGCTGTGGCGGGTCGGTCGGGTCCATGGAGAGGGGAGGGACTGCTCCTTGCTCCCGGTGGGGGGTTTGCACTGCTGGCTGTTGCTATCTCTGGTAGGGAGGGCGAAGGGGGGACACCCTGTAGCTGACAGGGCGCTGCTTCCACACCCCAGCTGTCCCTTGCCTCGGGCCAGTTAGCTGCTGTTGCCGTGAAGTCTTTTCACCCAAGTAATTGCCTCCAGGGTGACATGTCCTAAGTCAAACCAATAAACCTGATTAATTTGAGTGTCTCATTGCTGCAGTTTTGTTTACCCCCCCCCCCCTTTTTTTTTGGTAACGGAAGTCCCTTAACCAAAAAAAAAAATTACGATTGGATACCAAAGGATGGATATTAAATAGAAAAAGAAAAAAAAAAAGCAATGACCGTATTCTGTTGAATCTATGCAGAATTGCAACAAAACAATAAAAACAAAGCAAAAACCCAAAACAAACATACAAATCCCTAAAGTTTCAAGTCAGTTGGTTCTTGCAGTTTAATTAAGATTGAGTAGGGACATAAAACTAACTTGTATGTGTAGTTGCTAACTGCTGGCTATATAGCTACTTAATCGCTATCTCAACCTCTTGAAATTTATGGTTTATGGTTTGAGGATCAGGATTAATGTGAATAACACCCAAGTTAAACTGCAAGTGATCAATTTTTGTTAATATCTATTAACATTATTTTTCATATGTCATTTTTATGTAGTGTATCACACTTTTGCATACAGATGAGAACATGATAAGCTAGGAAAGCAATGTTCAATATAAAACCAAAGCTACACTACTATTTGAGAGCTGGGACAGTTTAGGTGATTTGGGATTTTGTTGCTGCAGGCAAAGACATAAAATAGGAGCATGTATTATTGGAGTGAATATGGAGCACTTCTTTAAAAGCTGTACTTGAATATTGAAATGCAATTCCAAACATTAGGGGCACTCTGAAAAGAAGGTGCAAAGATGCCTCTGGAGTAGCAGTTAAATGGGTGAAAATATGAAGCATGCAAACTTTTTATTTAAAAAAAAAATGTTGATATGGTGCCATAAAAGTTTAGGAGAGGATTTCTTCAAGAAATTGTTATTGTGATGCATCTTTACAGGAACTACATTTAAAAAACATAACAGGAGAGGTCACCAGAAGTTCTGAGAGGAAATCATGAAGGGATATCTGAGTGAGGTATTTATGGAAATCATATTAAAAAAAAAAGTTAATTAGAGTAAGCAAAATTTTTGAAAAAAATCTAGTTTGCATAAACTACTTGCAGGGGGGAGGAGCAAAAGAAAACTGAGCAGGGGATCTGATAATCTTCAAATATGTTACGGGCTATTATAAAGAGTATGGTGATTAATTGTTCTCCCTGTCCACTGAAGTTAGGACAGGAAGTAATGGCTTCATTTGTAGCAAGGGAGATTAATGTTAGACATTAGGAGAAGTTTTTTAACCATAAGATTAGGTTAAATCTTATGGTTAAAAAGGGAGGTTGTGGGAGGTTGTGGAATCTTTGTCACTAGAGGTTTTAAAGAACAAGTTAGACTAACATCTTTCAGGAATGGTCTCCATTGTTCCTGCCTCAGTGCAAGGGGATGGTCTGACAAAATTAATATATAAATCAGAAATTTGGGGATTTTCCAAATATATCAGGAAGTGTATCAGTGTACATGTGATTTAAAAGCTATTAAGGATGAACAATTTGCAGTGTTTTGGAAATGACTTCATGTTTATCAGGAATCTGAAATGTTTATAAGATTAGCCCCGTACTTTACATTGTGACATTAATAATAATAATAATAAAAAAACTGCTGATGTTTCCAAAGTAGAAGTGTGTATTACATCAGAAGAAGTATCTGAAGTGACTCTTGTTTTCTCTAATAAGAGAGGCTGAAAAGAGTGATTGGACAGTGTGGACTATTCTTGGTTTGAAGCATAATTCCTATGTCATTATCCAAACCATTTATGAAGCTATTGAATAGAATTGGACCTAGGGCAGATCCCTATGGAACCCCACTTGATATGCCCTTCCAGCTTGACTATGGACCATTGATAACTATTCTGTGAGTATGGTTTTCCAACCAGTTGTGCACCCACCTTATAGCAGGTTCATCTAGGCTACGTTTCCTAGTTTGTTTATGAAAAGGCCATACGAGACAGTATCAAGTCTTACTAAAGTTGAGATATATCATAGATGCTGCTTTCCTCTTTATCTACAAGGCCAGTTACCCTGTAAAAGAAGTATATTAGGGTGGTTTGATATGATTTGTTCTTGACAAATCCATGTTGACTGTTACTTATCACTTTATTATCTTCTGGGTGTTTACAAACTGATATTTTGCTCCATTATCTTTCCGGGTAATGAAGTTAAGATGACTGGTTTATAATTCTCTGAGTTGTCCTTATTCACTTTTTTAAAGATTGGCAAATATAGTACCTTTTTTGAGTCCTCTGGGATCTCTCCCATCTTCCACAAGTTCTCAGAGCTAATTGCTAATGGCTCAAAGATCTTTTCAGACAGTTTAAGTATTCTAGGTTGTATTTTGCCAGGCCCTGCCAACTTTAAGACATTTACCTTGTCTAATTCTTGACTTGTACGTTCCCTGTTTTAGCCTCAAATACTACCCATTTACACTGATGTTCACTATGTTAGTTGTCCGATCAGTGCTAATCTTTTTGGTGAAAACTGAAATAAAGGCATTTAACACTTCCGCCATTGCTGCATTTTTTGTTATTACTTTTCTCTCCACATTTAGAAAGCCTTTGGCTTTCCTCCTGCTTCTAATGTCTTTGTAAAATGTTTTCTTGTCACCCTTCATGTTCCTAGCGAGTTTAGTCTCGTTTGTGTTTTGGCCTTTCTAATTTTGTCCCTACCTGCTTGTGTTGTTACCTCAAAAACAGATTTAGGGTATCCCCAGAATAACTTACCTGTTGCCCTCTCCTGGGTTTGCCAAGAGTCCCTTTAAGACAGTGCACTTGTCCGCTAATCTGTTTCTGTCAGGTAAGGGTTCCCAGGTGGGCAAGTAATCCTGGATTTACCAGCATTTCCCCTTTTGGATACTTCCCACAACAGTTTGGAATTATTACCCCAAGAGGGCACAGATATAGCCTTCCAATAGAAATGATTGAAACAGACAGTATTTTTCCAAAACAAAGCACCTCTTTATTTTGGTGCAAATAGTAATTTCTGATATAATAATCTAAACATAAATCCCTTTTATTAACACAATACTTGAGTACAGGCTAAAATACGTGAACCACAATGACATATGGTTAGAGCAATACTAAATGACTGCACTCTGCATGTGGTAATCAGTCGCCTGCAGCTCGCTGACAGCAATCTTTATAGATATACTTTAAACTTTATACATGTAGATTAATATAACATACATCCATACACATCATTATTAAATTACAAATGTATACACACTAACTTATAACTGTTTCTCAGCAAGCTTACTGTTTCCCATGGCTTCTCTCCCTCTGCTCTGTCAAGGTCCTTTTTCTGCTCTGTCCCAGCAGCTGGTGCTGCTGCTCTTCACCTTGTGGCTGCTGCTGCTTCTTTTTCTTTCTCTTCAATCTCCTTCCTAACACCTTCCCAATGACTCTTTAACGACCTCCTTCTTCTCCTGCTCCTGACTTCTCAATCTTTGCCTGCTGACTGTCTGTCTTTTATACAGTTTTGCCAGCCACCAGACCCTTTCTGAGCATGCTCACATTCCAAGCATTTTATTGGTATAGTCGGATTCGTTCACCACTGTGGTGCCTCCTGCTGGCTGTCTTGGGAATTAGCTCTGCAAGTTAATGCACCCTCTTTGGGTGGTGCCTCGCTGCCATCACTCTGGCTCTAGGACCCGTGTCTTTCCAAGGACCATGGTGTTCTCTTCAGCAACACATCCCTCCGGCCATGCCACACCCTGTGCTCCCTCCTTCCAGGGGACCTGCAGTCCACTATTCAGTCACTTCCCTTAGTGGCAATTGCACCGAGTTGTCTGGCCACTTCCTCATGACCCCAGTATCCTCTTTGCCCTTGCCTCAGCCTGCAAACCCCAGCAGCCAGCCAGGAGCTGTCTCTTGCTCCCCTGGTCCCTGCTCATAGCACTGCTCTGTCCAGGGTGCTTGCAGTTCTCTCAGCCCTCCAGAGACACAGTCTTTCCTTCCTGGACTCACAGCAGAGAAATGAACTTCTCTGCCCTGCAGCTCCCTTTCTATATGGTCCTGCTTGGCCCTCCTTGGCTGCTCCCTTCATCCCTTCTCTGATTGGCTGCCTCCAGTGCAGCCTCCCTAGGGCTGCTTTTAACCCCTTTTCTGCCAGTGACGGGCAGCCGCCCCATCATACTTGGCTACATTTTAATCCTTCTCTTATTTTCCAATCACAATTGTTGGTACCATAACTGTTGAGTCATTGTTAACCGCTTTTGGATATTATGATCTGTACTGAATATTATTGTCTGTTTAGTATTATGGTCTCTAACCAAATAATATGGTCTGTTACCTTTAGCCTATATTCATACTGAGCATGCCTGACGGACATACTTTTTAGTACCTGAGCAACCATAAGCCTATTTTTATGCCGAGTGTGTTCCACTTTTACTTGGATGCATGCCAACATGCCATACATAGCAAACCGTAAACAATTACCTCATTCTTTTAGTGTGCATGTCCACATTTGCTAGTTTATTTATCTTAATGTTATGGTCTGCTGTTGCCTATATCCTGCCAATTTAATTTACTTTCCCCCCTTATTTTCAGCTAATGGTGGTAAATTGATGCTTTTAGTGCTGTGCTTAAAGGATAGAGTGGAGTTCTCTATGTTCTTTTTTAATTTTCATCCTTTGTAATTTGACCCAGTTTTTGTACAACTCATTTTTGAGTTTCAAGTTGTTGAAGATCTCCTGGTTAAGTCAGGGTGCTCTTTTACCATACTTAGCTGACCTGTGCATTGGGATAGTTTGCTCTTGTGTCCTTAATAATGTTGCTATAAAAACTGCCAGCTCTCCTGAACTCTTTTCCCCCTTAAACTTGCTTCCCATAGAGTCTTATCAACTAATTCTCTGAGATTCCTAAAGTCTACCTTAAAGTCTGTTGTCTTTATTCTGCTGTTTTTCCTCCTACCATTCCTTAGAATCATGAACTCTATCATTTCATGATTACTTTCACCCGTACTCCCTTCCACCTTCACATTCTCAACCAGTTCCTCCTTGTTTGTCAGAATCAAATCTAAAGCAGCCTGTTCCCTAGTTGCTTCCTCCGCCTTTTGCAATAAAAAGTTGTCTCCAATACATTCCAAGAACTTGTTGGCCTGGGCCCTGCTGTACAATCTGTGCCCTGCTGTATTATTCCCCACAACAAATGCCTGGGCAGTTGAAGTCCCCTACCACCACAAAGTCCTTGGCTTTGGATGATTTTGTTAGTTGTTTTTTTGGGGCGGGAAAAACCATAATGATACTTACACATTCCCTCAAAACACAGTAAAACATACTAGTAGTGGATATATTTCAGACCAGTAAATGGCACTTTGGTATGATTTCTTATTAGCACCATTTCAAATAATAAACTTTCAAATAATTGTGGGTTGAACACACCATTCAAATGTCTAACTTTCTCCAATATAGCCACCATGGCATTCCAAATTGTATGCTATTGTGCTTTCACTGTAACGTGCTACCCTGTAGTCCAGATATGATTTTGGGATTCTTTCATGGCCTTTAAAACTCAAAAGTGGTGGGTTGGTTCTAGAAATTTTTATGTATGTAGCTTCCTTGTGCCTCACTTATGTAGCTCTTCCTTCTGGAATAAACATTGATTTGGCAAAGGGATGTCAGGCTTCCTTCCCCACTCTGAACTCTGGGGTACAGATGTGAGGACCCGCATGAAAGTCCCCCTAAGCTTATTTTTACCAGCTTAGGTTAAAAACTTTCCCAAGGCACAAATTCCACATTGCCTTGAACAGGATGCTGCCACCACCAAGTGATTTAGACAAAGAATCAGGGAAAGGACCACTTGGAGTCTATTCCCCCAAAATATTCCCCCAAGCCTTGCACCCCCTTTCATGGGGAAGGCTTGAGAATAATATCCTCACCAATTGGTACAGGTGAACGCAGACCCAAACCCTTGGATCTTAAGAACAATGAAAAATCAATCAGATTCTTAAAAGAAGAATTTTAATTAAAGAAAAGGTAAAAGAATCACCTCTGTAAAATCAGGATGGTAAGTACTTTACAGAATAACAAAAGATTCAAAAACACAGAAGATTTCCCCTCTAGGCAAAACTTTAAAGTTACAAAAACAGGGATAAACCTCCCTCTTAGCACAGGGAAAATTCACAAGCTAAAACAAAAGATAACCTAATGCATTTCTTTGCTATTACTTACTATTTCTGCAATATTAGATGCTTAGCTTAGATATGGCTTAGGGAGATGTATTTTCCCTGCCCTGGTTCATTGTTGACTCCGGGAGACACAGACAAAAAACCTTCCCCCACAGATTTGAAAGTATCTTCTCCCCTTATTGGTCCTTTTGGTCAGGTGCCACCCAGGTTATCTGAGTTTCTTAACCCTTTACAGGTAAAAGAGGAATTAACCCTTTACAGGGTAAAGAGGAATTTTATGCTACCCTTAGCTGTATGTTTATGACAGGAGCATTATCTTCTAAAGAACTCTGCCTCTTGAAGGAATTATGTCTTTGTTTTATGACTACAACATTTTTGCCTCATGGGTTCAAAAATTATTTGTATGTTACTAAGTGAAATAGCTTGCTAATAGCCCTCAGATCTCAACCTTTAGAATTGCTATTGTCAATGTGTCTTCCTCACAAAAGGAAGGGAACTCTTTCAAATGCAAAACACATTCACCGCTTAATCTCAGATCTATGACTATCCATACAGTGCTAGCCATCTTTCACTTTGTGTGAGTTAATTTATTACATTTCCCAGGCTGAAACGTATTAAATCATAGCCTTTAGGCCACCATTTGTTATCACATCTGTCTCCTCATGACACACCACTCTCTTTGTTTTTTTATTGATATGTGAAAAATTTTGATCGCATTACAACAACCATCAACTGTGTCATAGTTAGCACTGTAAACTGCTGCATCATTACTTGTAAACAAGATTTATGCACAGGGGGTGAAAATAATTAAAAAAACTTCATAAAAAACTTATTAGTGCCAAGGATGAAGCCATTTAGTTGTAAACTATTTTCACTTCCTTACCATATCAATGTATTTCATATGCTTGCTCTTGGGATTTTATTAGTGGCAAATATGTGGGTTTACTTTTGGGGGTATTAGATGCAAGGATATTAACACTATCCATTTATGAGAATTAGTCAGATTGCTTCCCCATGCATTCTTGGTAGGTGAACATGATTTCCAGATATTATCTCACTGAACAAATATTTTTGCTCACAATACAAGTACAGCAAAGTACAATGTTTGTCCCAAGCTGCATTTTACAAGTTTCCTAGCGTTACCCCAAAATTTGGACCTCAGGCAATCCAATAATGGTTTGCCTATGATTATGCAATTTATTCTGTCCAAATGGGTAATAAGGTAGTGGCTCGCCTAGAGAAATTGCCAGGGTATTACCAGGGGGTTTGTCTCTGACCCGCAGAGGATCTTCCAAAGCAGGCTAATCTTGCTAACCTTGGAAGGATACAGATACAGTCTTCTGCTCAAGGATGGATAAACAAGCAGAAATTCTTTGAAAACAATTTATTTAAAAGAAATAAATAGCTACAGTGTATCTAATAAAGCAAGAAAGGATACATAAAACATAGTAAAACACAATAGAATTACATTTAAAAATCGTATAATAAAGCAGTGCAGCAAAATAATAATAATAAAAAACAAAATACACAGACCATATAGTTACTCTGTAATAAGCATATAGAGACGCTGCATACATAGAGGCCTTAGTGTTAATGTTAAAATCTGATACCATTATAATATAGTATGCATGACATTTACACGCACATAAAAGAGAACATTACCGTGTTACAGATTTAGTGAAATCATTTGCTTAACACTGACATCCTGTGAGTGGTGATCAGCTGGTCGCAGGATGGGTGGGGTGGATCTTACTCAAACACAGGCATCCAGCTTTATTGACAGGCACACCCAGACATCCTTTAACTGGAGATGGCAAAATCAGAGTTACACTCTTTCTTCTCAGTTCCCTCTGACTTGTCTCAGGGGTCCTTCTGTTCTGTCAATTGGGTGGGGTTGGCACCAGAGATGATGGTTGGTGCTATCTCCGTAGAGTCGAGGTAGCTGTTTGTCCTGAAGGAGATGTTGCTGTAGTGGTGGTTAAAGCTGCTGCCGCCATCTCCCTCAGGCTGTCTGGCTTAGACGCTTCCGTCGCTGCTGTGTTCTAATGCCGATGCTTCTGGAAGCTTCTAGCTGTCTCAGGAGCTTCTGCTGCTGCTTCCAGGTAGCTGCTTCCTCAGGTAGTTGCTGCTTGATCTTATCTGCCTGGTTTCACACACCCACACTTAAGCCTGCTAGCTGTCAGACTTCTATACTGGTTGCTCTCTCAAGGTCAGCTCATCTCAGCCAATCAGCTTCTAGCTCCTCCCTCTGACATCATCCTCTTTTTACATAGTAAAGCTCCTCCCCCTGATGGGTAGAGCTCCTCCCTCTGACCTATTTTTAGATAGCAACGCTCCTCCCTATGAGTTGCTGGAATTTTCCATACCCTAACCCTGTGTCTTTCATAGAGGATTATTGCATCCGCCATTTTTTATTTCTAACTTTAAACTATCACTAATAACTATTTATCTAAAACTTTAATCTTAAAACTAACTACTGTTTTATGCAAGTCAGAGTGTCCTGATACTGTCACCACCTTAATTATATCAAATTTCTGTGATATTTAACCCCCCTTTTTCAGTTTTTCTCTACCGGTCTCTATTAAAGTGCTACAACGTTTTTCAAAACAGCTCAAAGCAAAATGTCTTGTTACAATTCCCCTCCTTGCTAGGTTTGTAAACTTGTTTATAAATCCAGCATTTCATAATTTTGTGAGTCCAATAAGTATGTGATCTTGTCCAGTGTTGACTCAAGGCTTTCCTTTGTAGGAAACCGAGCCGATATTTCTTCATACTGGCACAATTCCTCACCAATTTGATTCTCACTTTGGTCACAGTTGCCTGTGTGCCTGAGGGACTACATATGCTTTAGCTGCCTGAATTTTCATTTGATCCAGCACACCAAAATAATAAGCATAATTGCCATTATAATTTTAAATGCCAAGATTATTATAATAGGATGTAAAATTACCTTCAAGAATCCTGTAGCTGTGGGAGACCATCCCAAAAACACTATCCACCAGTTTACCTCATCTGACCTTTCCCCAACTTTTGGCTGCACAGGCTCAGAAATATCATGTGACCTGCAGCTTCTGATAGTGGTGTTACTCCGAATAATGGATTTGGGACACTGCTATAACCTGCCTACTACCCCCATAGTCTGTTCTTCCCAAGGTAAAAGTTTTCAGGGTTGTTAAGGAAACACTAAAGGACACAGATATAACCTTCTGATAAAATAATTGACACAGGCAGTATTCTTTCCAAAACAATGTATCATTTATTGATGGAATTATTAATCCCTACTACAGTATGATCTAAAAATCCTAAACAAGGCACAAAATCCCTGAGACACAAATTCCTTATTGCAAATTAAAGAGCACTCAGACTACAATAGCATATAGTTCAAATGATTCTAAGCAAAGTGATTTGTTACAAGTGGCCAGTCTGCAACAAATTGCTGACAGCACATCTTAAATTGCTTTAAAGTTGACATAGATATAATGCAAATAATAACAGAATTTTATGCATTCTTATAAATGCATACATGGACATGCTAACCCTGTATACTATCCTACACTACACTTATACTATTCAATATTTAAAAGAATAACAGGCTTACTTTATAAATCTGTTGCTGTTTCTTTAGAAATCAATATTGGTGCTTTATAAATTCTCTAGTTGCTGTTGCTGTTCAGTTCCTGGTCAGTCAGCTTTGCTCTGCTCCAATTTTCTTCTCTTTCTCTGCAGCAGCTTTTCTTTGGCTCCTCTTTCTAGCTTTTTGTCTGTTTCTGATTGTCTCTCTCTCTAAGGTTCTGACTCCGGCCTCTGAAACTGCCTGCTGGCAGCTGGCCTTTTATGCTACATTGTAGCTCCCTTCTAATATACCTTTTTATTCTTAGCAACAATTACTTCACTTGCACATGCCCAGTATCGACCATTACTTTTGATTGACAGCTCTAACCTTTAAAACAAGTTGTGACTGATATCCATGGGCTCTGACTAGCTGCTAGCTGCTCAGTTAATTGACCTCCCTTACTGCACATGCTCAGTAGCCACCAATCTTGCACATGCTCACTGCTGTCATTTACCTCAGAGCTGTGTTTCTGACGATCCACTCACACATATAGTGTACTTGGTTCTTTGCCAGGGCACCATTTTAGAAATCCTAAATTTTCATTGAGCATCCCCACAGTCTGCAGCATTCATCTCAGGGTGGAGTGTTTTTTGCTTATTCAGAATAGAGATCAGAAATACAAAGGAGAGACTGGAGAATTTTTCCAATAATACTTCCCTCGTTGAGGGTTTGATAATATCTATTATCTGGCCCTCACCTACTCGTCAATTCAGTGGGTGTTTGGCCTTGCCCAACATTGGATCAAGGCTCTTATTTAGGAGCGAGCATGAATTTCTGCTTGTTGGCACAAAACCTTACTACCCCTGATTCTGCCTCACTAGGATAATGTAACTATTTAGCTTTATTTTTAAAACTTCTAAGTCTCCATATAAAGAATACTAAAATAAGCATCTCACTACGACCAAGATTTTAAACATTAGGATTACCATATGCAAAATGTAAATTTTCCTTTAGAATCTGTTTACTTTTATTGGTGGAGTGGCAGACAGTAATCACAGCCCTGTGTGTATGCCAGCGATTATTTTTATGACAGGTGTCCTCCATTTAGCCAAAATTGAGACACAACTACCATAAGCTTTTAACAATTACATAACATAAACCCTTATAAAATAAATGATAACTTAACACTTATTTAACTAAACATTAGAATATATATGTAAAAATGTACCACATGAGTAAACATAAGTTTTAACAAACATTACAAATAAATTTAAAATTGCTTATATTGAACTTTAATGTGTGTAATAATTTCCATAATGGTTAAATTATTGTTTGCATTATTTTTTAAACTTTAACACAAAAACTGTTACATACATTCATAGATTCATAGTTTCTAGGACTGGAAGGGACCTCGAGAAGTCATCGAGTCCAGTCCCCTGCCCGCATGGCAGGACCAAGTACTGGCTAGACCATCCCTGATAGACATTTATCTAACCTACTCTTAAATATCTCCAGAGATGGAGATTCCACAACCTCCCTAGGCAATTTATTCCAGTGTTTAACCACCCTGACAGTTAGGAACTTTTTCCTAATGTCCAACCTAGACCTCCCTTGCTGCAGTTTAAGCCCATTGCTTCTTGTTCTATCCTTAGAGGCTAAGGTGAACAAGTTTTCTCCCTCCTCCTTATGACACCCTTTTAGATACCTGAAAACTGCTATCATGTCCCCTCTCAGTCTTCTCATTTCCAAACTAAACAAACCCAATTCTTTCAGCCTTCCTTCATAGGTCATGTTCTCAAGACCTTTAATTAGTTTACAGTTTTAATCATTTTAATAAGTTTGCCTTCAATTTCCAACTTTCCTTGAACTGATTGTAGAACTTTTAACAGACTGTTTTCAATTTCTACTCATCTTTGGGCAATCTGTATTTTAGATAAGATTATTTTGGTCCAGCAACATATTTATTATTATTTTATTTATTACAGGTATTACACAAATAATTTGTATTACAGTTATCCATACAGTAGGGTGCAGCGTTTTATTTAAAATTCCAATGGTAATAGGTGACCATCCCAATAGTGAAATGGACCTAAAATGGGCCTGATTGTGTTTCTAGTGGTTTTGGAACTTTTAAGGTGGTAGGGGAAGAATTGGGTTCTGTAGGTGTGGGTTCTTGAGGGCTTTTAGTACTACACATAATTAGTGTTTTATTTATCGGGGGGTCCAATAACTTGTATCAGAGTCTGGGCCCTTTTTTGGAGACCAGTAAAGTGGTGATGCATGTTGAAACGGATCTTTAATGGTCCATAGCTGAGTGGATTATTACCGGTACCAGTGAAAATTCAGAAAAAAATATGCTTAATGCATAGTAATTTATTTGAGAAAGAATCACACAAGCAGTAAAGGTTATATAATACACATCTCCCTAATAAGCCTCAATTCCTCAAGCATAAACCCTCAGTAACTATGTTGGCCTTACACAGTATCCTGATTGGCATACAAAGCAGATATAACTGCCAGTTCTGGATGGAGACTTCTTTTCTTATCTTCTTTCACCTCTCAGGTACTTGGTCTGTCAAATGTCCCCCGGAGCAGGGTCTAGGTTACTCCTAGGCCTTCTGGTTCAAAAGTCCCTTGTAGCAGGGTCTTGGTTACCCTGAGGCCTTCTGTCTCACAGCATCACGGACCTCTTTAGATGTTAATTGGGGAACTAACTAACTAATTTACTCTGCTTATCATTTATACCCTTTGTTCTTAAAGGAGTCACATGTCCCAGAAATCTGACCTGTGGGCATTTCATTACTGGTTTTCTCTAATTAATATTTTAGAAGGGGAGCTACAAAATGGACACATACCAAAGCTCAATCAACGTTTACCCTCTCATCAGTCATTCACTTGAGTTCTTAGTGTGACCATGCAGAGGGGTCATTTTGACCCAGGTCAGCCTGTACCAAGTCCACTGATCACATGTTTTTATGTCTTCTTTACTTTGGTGAGCTGGCCCCCCGGCTGATATATTCCAAAGTTCTATGTTGAAACATACACGCAAATAGAGCTTTTATCTCAGCACTTTCAGTATATTTCCACACCATCTAGCTAATGCTAAGAGAATCCTGCTCCTAGAATCCTCTAGCAAATTCAGACTACCAAGTCATACCAAACTCATGCTTACCACACTTATTCATATCAGCCACTGTAGTTCATAATAATTCATCACCGTCCCAACAATGCACAAGAAGGACTGATTTCTTGAAGTAAATATACTTCTAACCAACAGGTTAGGGTTACAGTTACGTCTAATTCATTGACTATAGTACCCCTCACCATGGGAATGGTAGATTGTGGAGTTTTCCAATGAAATTGTGTTCCACTCCTCACATAACACCCAAAATAAATAAATAAATTCTTCTCTGTCTTAGTGCACTTTGATTTTTATACCATTCTCTACTACGAGGGATCTTTTTAAATATACCAAATATTCTACAACTAATATTTCAAATTGCATGGATTCAGTTTTAATCATTCTATGCTTTGTTCCTTTTTTTAAAAATGGTGACTAATCTTCCGTTACTGTTGTTCTTCGTCCTGCTTGTTTATGTAAAACATTGCTGTTGTATTTTCTGTGAGGACCAACACACAGTTGCCCTCCAGGTGAGGCTGGAACACTTGGCAGGCTAGGCATACCACCCTCAATTCTCTCACATTGTTGTGTAACTCGAGTTCCTACAGGGAACAGTGGCCTTGAGTCCGGAGGCTCCGCAAGTGGGCTCCCCCACCCATCTCTGAGGCATCTGTGACCAGGGACATTGAATGCGTGGGTCTCAAGAAGGGGGTGCCTGCATACACCGTCTCTGGGTCCAGGCACCACAGGAGGGTGGAAATCACTGATGGACGAAATGAGACCACCTTGTCCGATGGTGCCTACCTGGTAAGTATACCAACACTAGCCAAGATTGGAGAGGCCTTAGTTGTAGTCTCGCATGCTGCACCACTTAGGTGCATGATGCTGTATACCCCAAAAGTTTCAAGCAGTTTCTTGCTGTGTTGATGGAGTGATCCCTCAGGCTCTTTATGAGTGTCTATATATCTCTAAACCAGCTTTCTGGGAGAAAAGCTCTGACCTGGATCGAGTTGAGAACCGCCACTATGAATTTGATTCTCTGAACTGGGGAAAAAGTGGATTTTTGCATATTTATCAACAGCCCCAGGTCCTGGAAAGTTTACTGTATTAATTTGACATCTGCCTCCACTTAGTCCCTGGACTGACATCTGATCAGCCAGATGTCCAGGTAGGGGTATACCTGCTCTGGTGGAACCTTCTCCACTGTTCCCATCCTTAGGAGTGACTGACCTCCTGGGCTAGAAGAATCTCATGAGAAGGGTCCCCAAAGAAGGAGGAGGAGGAAGGGTGGGAAGGAGGAGAACAACTGAATTGAAGGGTGTATCCCACTTCTACTGTGCGCAGTACCCAACCATCCATCGTAATGCTTCTAGACTTCATAGGGCAGCTCCAAAGACTGAAGCCACGAGCTCTGCCTTATGCCCACAATCCATGGAACAGGCTCCAGAGTCTGTGATATCCAGAGCTGCCTGAAGGGACGCCTTGGCCATTGCCTTGCCTTCTTCCACCAGATCTGAAATCTCACTCCTGGATTGCAATGGCAGGAGCTCCCTGAACTGTGCCATTGCAGTGAACCCTTCTACCCCTGTCCCCATGTGGCTGTGAAGCACATGTCCCATTCAGCCCCTTGCTCAATGCTGTCATCCCACTAGCACCTGAGCCTGTATCCCGGTCTGTCCCCTCACTAGACCTTCTGATCCCCAGTGGGGGTGTGACCCCCCCAGCAGCCCTACTTACCCCACTCTGTCTGTCCTAACCTGGCTCTGCAGTCAGGGTGCTGTGATGAACACATCCAGCTCGTTGCTATTCTGGCGCCACAGTGGCCTCTAGTGGGTGAAAGGAAGAACTGCAGCACTTCTCAGAATGCATTTTCCGTGGGGGAAAAAATGTCTGTGCCTGATATGAATTCTGCATGTTCGCAGTGGCGCAGATTTCCCCCAGGAATAAGGACCTTTGCAGATCTGACATATTGTGAATATCTCAGAGCTGTGGATAGAATAAAAGGCAGCATCATTTTGTTGAAGATGCCCCTCTCTTCCGTACAGAAATCCGTATATTTGTGTTGTGACTGTTTTGGAGAGCTGTGTGGAACCAGTCAGCAATGAGGTAAAGAGCCATGTACCAATCTCTTTGGACAAGAAAGGGATAGTGTTTCACAGCCCCCTACATTTTAGAATTCTACAAAAAACATTGGCTAGTGCCGTGGTTCTCAACTGGGGGTCCGCAAGCCCTTTTAGGGGGTCCATGGAGCCCCACCACTGAAACCCAGCACCCCAAGTGGGGCTGAAGGGGGGAGTGGCGTGTGGCTGAAGCCCCAAGCTTCCACCCCCCCACACAACAGCCAGGAGCAGTGTGGGGCTGAAACCCTGAGCTTCCCCCCACTCCGCTGCAGCCAGGAGTGGCGCGGGGCTGAAACCCCGAGCTTTCCCCACTCCCCGCTGAAGCGGGGAGCGGGGGCTGAAACCCTGACACGGGCAGGCACCGTGAGCCAATGGACAGAGGTGAGGGAGCACAAGGGTGTTGCCCCTCCAAACTGCAGTGCTTTACCCAGAGTGGGGCAGTTCTGGGGGCAGCTCCACCCCGCCACCTCCTTTCCCCCAAACCCCTTCAGGCCTCGCACTCTGGCCAGGTCCTAGGTGGGAAGCCGGAGCCAGGCAGTGTGGGGCAGCTGCTCCTCTGGCTGGTGGTGCCATGGAGTGGGCAGCCATGGCATTCCCCCGTCTACTGCTGGTGCCCTGGGTTGTGGCTGCTCCTCAGCTCCCAGTCCCCTTTGACTGCTCACACTGCCGGTCAGAGATGCCCAGGCGGCTCTGGGCCCAGCAGAACCCTTGGGGAGTAGCCACCGGCACACAGCCCCAGACTGGTGGGTGGCCTGCTGAGGTGAGTCGTGAGGTAGCACTCCCTCCCTGGACCCTGCTGTGCAGAGCTGGCCTGAGCCCTGCCGTCCCTTGCCCCCCTCCTTCCCCCCACAAATAGAAGTCAAACTATGCCTATGCCCAAGGGTTCCCACCCCTGGCCTGGAGCCCTGAGTCCTCCCCCCCGCCCCCCACGCCCCTGCTGTGCCCTGGAGTTTTTCTAGCATGTTGAGGGGGGTCTCCAAAAGAAAAATGTTGAGAACTCCTGGGCTAGTGAACTGGACTACCAATTTTCAATTAACTTTGTGTGGTTTATTTACAGTAGGCACACTTTTTAATATTTACATCTTCTACGAATACTGTCTGTAGATTTGAGATAGAACCAAACCATTTTGGTTAACAATGTTTGAAGGGTTTTCTTAATAGCCCAACTAATAGTCACTCCTCTGGAGAGTGCAGTCATAATTTTAATTAGTAATATAATGCTAGCTTACTGGACCCTTAAGATAACAGCATGCTGATTCAGTGACATTTTGATTATTTCATTGTTTTTCAAGAACTGGTTAAGGTTGAGCTTTCTGAATTAAATCCATCATTAATTGGATAACCTCAACCTCAGTTCCTTTAGTTCAGATGCTTAATTCTGTAAGATTATTTTTAAACTTTATAGTTAACCTAATGGAACATACTTTTGATTTTTAACAGTTTCTAATTGAGAGAATTATCACAGTTCATGTTCAGAAGGCTTTATGCTCTATTCTTTTGTTCCCTGCTGTTTTCAATTTTCTTTATATTTTATTCTCAGATGGTTAGTTTACTATTGGATATTATACTCCAGATATGCTCTCAGACGCCTTGAAATTTGAAAACCTAAAACAGTATAGGATTTTGTTCTTCTTAAGTTAGGTCTTCATCAGTATGTGCACTGAATATAACTAAGCAGCAAACATGGCAGAATTAAAAAGTAGTTACTGGCATCTGTCTGCAGGGCTTTCCATTTTACAACATAATCCTGGGTAACACTTAAGAGTACATTTTACAGTTTCCTCAATTAATGAAAAAATCTGTCAGCATAATATATGTTAAAACATCACGTAACAATGTTTTTAAAGTACTTAATAGATATTTTTACAACAACCTATAATAGAATGTTGAGGACCAAATTATAAAGGAACAAAATCCAGCTTCTATTCAGGAATGTATAGCAGAAATAGTAGTTTATACACTGGCCAAATCTCTGTTGCAGCGTGAACCTGGGCCTTTAAGAGAGTCAAAGTTCAGCTCAGTTTTGTAATACGGTATTTACTAAAAACAGACTGATTCTGTCATTTGTAATCCAGCAGTCATAGGAGCTGCAGGCTGCTAACAAAGTATGCTAAGTATAAAAAACATGCTTTCCTCAGTCTGAGGGAGGTTAGACTGATGATAAGACCTGCTGAACATGCTCTATTAAGGAGGAGACAAGGAAAGGATAGGAGTGTTGATCCTGCTAAACAGGAAGGGCTCAAGAGAAGCCTGTAAAGCAGTGGTCCCCAGACTTTTCAGGGTCATGCTCTCCCTTACCCCTGTCTGGACCTCCCACCCTGAGCTGGGACCAGGAGCAGTGGCACCTGGGGGGGGGGAGCATGGACAGGAGTAATGGTGGCCGAGGCTGGGGCCACAGCTGCGGGCAGGTTTGGGGCCGGGAGTGGGAACAGAGCCACGGCCAAAAGCCAAGGTTTGGAGTGATGCCAGAACCGGGGCCGGGTGTGGAGTCGTGACTGGGCCACAGTTGGGGGCCAAAGCTGTGGGTGGGACTGGCAACCAGGGCCATGGCTGGGGGTGGGTCTGGAGCAGAGCTGGGAGCGGAGCGAGGCTGGGTGGTGCTTCCTCTGTGTCCCCCATAGGGACTGGCCCAGGCCCTGCCTTGTCCCCCCAAATGTTCCTCCACTTCCCCCTAGGGGGGCATGCCCCACAGTTTGGGGACCTGTGCTGTAAAGGACTGCTTGGGAGTCCTGCATGAAGAGGGGTCCACCCATACCCTGACAAGGAATCTGTTACCCAGAGAGAGTGGTGTTTGTTTGACTAAACCTAAAATCCTTTTTCCAGGGTAAACAAAAAACAAACAAACCAACTCCCCCTCCCCCACACAACAACAATAACAAAGGGCTAAACCATCCAACCAACAAGAGAAACTGAGGCACTGGACAAATGTGACAATGGGAAACTACACTGTCACAATCCGCATTTGCTATCGGTTTTCTGCTACCAATTTTCTATATTGCTGATTCTGTCTTCCACAGCTCAGCTTTCTTAGTAAGCACTTTCTGTATTCTCTATTTGAATCAACGTTATTCCTCCTTTCCAGAAAGTTAGCAATACCATTCCCGTTCTTGCAGAAGCTTCCATTGTCAGTTCTCTCCATCATTACATATACAGTGACCTTTTCTCAAAGGTTGCTTTCTTTTTTCATATCCCTTGAACAATAATCTTTTAAATTGTTAATTTAGTGGAATAGACTTACACCAATATCCGTCCATCTATCCCTTTTTGCATCCACATGGCAGGCCGTTGCTGGGCTCACCACCTACCTTGGTAAAATGCCCCACAACCCATA
This sequence comes from Emys orbicularis, assembly GCF_028017835.1. Classification (NCBI taxonomy): domain Eukaryota; kingdom Metazoa; phylum Chordata; order Testudines; family Emydidae; genus Emys; species Emys orbicularis. Next base: position 188,614,617 of record NC_088684.1, on the reverse strand, counting down.
GCTCCTGTAGCATCCGAGTGGATTTTTAAATCAGCCTTTAGTTCCATTCCTCTCTCCATAATGACACACCATTAAAATGGCTCCGAAACTGTTCCCACACTTCCAAATCCTCCTTCGTCTCTCAAGTAATTCTTACAAAATGGTGCACTGACATCTTGCTATGCCTTCAGTGGCTGTTGACAGCCAGGCACAGAATGTCTTCCCCAGGGCTACCACCTGTTGCCCCAAGAACAGACTCAGGGGTCCCAGAGTAGCCCTCCTGTTTGCTTACTTCCGGGTTCCCAAGATGTTAATCTGTTCCTGCAAGGTGAAAGGAGGAGTTCTCCCCCCCCTTGTAGAATTGCCAGTGTTTACCAAGGATCTTCCTATGCCCTTCCTAGGCCATATACATTCCGTGAAATGCATTCTGTTCAGACTTATTAGTTTAGTGTAACATTTTAGTGATTAACGTGTATAGAAGCTGATCTGTCTAATTAATTTCACACTGTTCTTTTAGGCAGGGTTTAAATTAGATGTGTTACAGGTTGCATAGTGAGAATCTTATTAGCAATTAACACAAAGTGTTATTTAAGAATTGTTTAAAGAAATGTATTTTGGGTAAGATTTCTTCTACAAGCTTTGGTCTTCACTATATATGGTGTTATGTAAATTCAATTAAAAGTCAGATGGGAAAAAATATAGCCTGCATCCAAAGCTAGGAGCCCAGCATTCATGTAGAAATAATGCCTGAGAAGGTGATTTTTAGTTCTGAAACAGAGTGGCCCAGCCACGCAGGTCACCAAAAGCACAAAATGTCAGTGCTTCATCCTGCCTGGTCTCTCTCTGTGGGATACAGAACACAATTCCAGATTTTCATGTTGATATTCACAGCTCTCCACAGGTTTGGAGGAGCAACTTCACTGTGTGTGACCATGACATCCCACATAGTTTTATTCCACTGGAACAAAGGAACAGAAGGGTGAGACTTGTGAACAAGGGAGAGTTTTCTGAGACACAGGCCCACAGTTGTAGAACTATCTCCCAGAGCAGATCAGAATCCCCACAAATCTTGCCTTCAGAACAAAATGTGAAATTCACTTTATAGTTGGAAAAGTTATAGGAGAAGAAGTTTAAGAAAAAATAATCAGAAGTTTCTACTAAAGTGATCAAATACCATTATGATTAGAGCAGAGTAAAAATGTAGTGGCCATTTGCTGTCCTAATGAGATGAGAAGCTTTCACATTAGTTTTCATAAGGGGCAACTTTACTGCAAATGGGTCAGAAGTCATCTTCATTTGTTGTATCAGGAAGAAGAGTATCATGTTTTGTCTTGCACAGTTTTGAGCACTGAGTGAGGCAAGGGCTTATTTCAATCACCGTGTTAATAAATTTCATACAACAGGGGAGGCACTGGGGGAGGGGGACTTGAGGGGGCTATTGCCACCCCAAAATTTGCCTTAGCCCTTCCATAGCCATCCCTCCCATTACCCAAGAACAAACTCAGTGATCCCAGAGTAGCCCTCCTATTGCTTACTTCCAGATTCCTAAGATGCTGATCTATTAATCTGTTCCTACAAGGTGAAAGGAGGAGGCCTGCCCTGTTACCGGAAGATTTGGAATCAATTTTACTAATTTATCTAATCTGCTAATCAAGCCGCAGCTAGCTAACTTTCCCTTGAAAGGACACAGATATACAGCCCTCCGATCAAGAATAGGCAAGCAAGCAGTAAATTCTTCTAAAACAAAAATAATATTTATTTAGAAGTGAGTGGTTACAGCAAAAGAATAGAGATAGATAAAATAGGGTTACCTTTAAAAGGGGAATGAAGAGTTGCAGCAAATAAGGACACAACACTACAAATAATTTCAATTTCACTCTGATTATATTGTTGTATGCCATATTCACTTAATACTCTATAACTTATAACAATATAATCATTAAACATATAACAATATATTAATTAAATATTCAATGTTAAATACTTAAAACTAAACATCTAAGCGCTGGCCTGGCGGTTACTAAATGGGTAGGAGGAGATCTCACTCAGACCACAAGCATCCAGCTATATTTACACTTGAAACCCATACATGTCAGGAATGAACGGGTAAACAGAAAGAGTAGGCTTACAGGCAACTTTCCTTTTAATACCTCTGAGACCCTCTTTGGTCCTTCTGCTCTGTCTTGATGCTTGGGAGCATGGTTTGTGGTTTGCTGGCATAGAGCAGCTATACTGTGCTGTTGCTCAAGCAGCTACCTGCTTCCACTGAGGTGAAGTTTCTCCTCAAGTAGCAGATACAGAAGCCTGTTTGGCTGCTGCTGAGGTAGCTGCTGTGGTGGCCTCCTGCTGACTGGGTGGTAGAAACGGCCATTGCCAGGGGCAACCTTGGAACCCTGGGTGGGACTGCTGTTACTGCTGCTGCAAGAGCTGCTTGGGAAAGATGCTAGCGAGCGTGCATTGCGGTGCTGCCGTAGCTGCTTGAGAATGATGCTAGCGGGCATGGGTTGCAGTGATACTGTGTGGCGTGGTTAGGATGGAAAGGCCGTTAGCTGCTTACAGAAGCCGTTGCTATGGCATGTGGTGCTGCTTTGTGAGCGATGGCCACTAGTGAGCGTTGTCTGAGGCTAGCAAGCACTGTCGATGCTTGTGATTGTGGGTAGTTAGCTACTCTGCTGCTGTAAGGCAATAGTTAGCTTTCTTACCCAGCAGGGTTCCACTGGTGTGGTTGTTGCAGTTTTGTGAGTGTCTTCTTTCTTCTAGGTATCCTGCAGCGTTCCACTCTCCTTCAGGTCTCTGTCCCCTACAAGATTTTAGCCTGTTGGCTGTCACCTTTATATACAATCTGCAGCTCATTAGCTATAATTTATCATAATTCAGCCAATCAGCTTTCAGCGATTTGCATATGCTAATTTATATCACTGTTACACAGGAAAGGGAAATAGACGGGCTATAAAGGACCCCTGCTAAAGGTAGTGTTCTGGTTCTGGTACATGTTCTCAGTAACAGTGGCCAGGTTGTTAGACTGGCGTTCCAATATCTATCACCTGGGGAGTAAATAAATCCACCCGTCTCCCTCCAGGTATGTAACAAATTTAAAGAAAGATGTGTATGCTTTGAAAACAAAGAGGGAATTTATTAGGGAAAGCTAACAGTGATTGGGAAAGGGGAAGAATAAAATGCGATAACCCCTCCCCCCACCCCACCCCTTGGCAATTAACTATAACTAAAAGGTAAAACAAAGAGGAAAAAAACTCGGTAACTATACTGTCTCTACGAGTCTGGAAATCAGCAGCTGATGTTGAGTATCTGACATTGAAGTTAGGGGTCGTAGGATCCTGGACCTACAACTGTCTGACTGGCATGTTACCATGGCATGCCCGGAAACAGGAGGAGCGCAGGACCTTTTACGGCCGAACCAGGAACACAGCGGCGCTGGAACCAGGAGCAGGTTGGTTGGCTCAGGTGTTTGATGCCTTTGTAGATCGATGGTGTGGATCAGGAACTGTGGAAACAAGACAGGTACCTGGCCGCCTCTGGAATGGACAGCCTGGCTGACATGGCGCCTGTCCTTAAATAGCCTACGTGGCGTGAAAGTTCCAGGCTGAGTCGGTTTGAACCGGACTTTCGCTGACAGTTGCTTTATGCATTCTATTACTAAATATTAAACATTATAACATAACCACTAGTGTGTATTGAACACAAACACAAACATAACACCTAGAAACCATGTTACAGTTCCCGGAGTTAGGGTCTATCACCTATGGACGCAGCGAGAATGACACTTTACTAGAATTAAAGGTGAACCAAAAGAGGGTTTATTAATATAACACTGGTAGGTAAACAAGGATAAAGCAACAATAACAACTCGGTGGTTTGAGAAACAGTGGGCTTGAAGCCCAGGCCCCACTAATCCCCAACAGATGAGATGACAAGCGGAACAAGAAAGGCAGGTGCATCCGTCTGGTCTGCCACGGCTGCTGATGAGATGGATCCAGACCTTGTGCGATGGATGAACACAGGAGGAACTCAGATCAGCTGGAACGATCTTTCAGGTAAGCTGAACCTCAGGTAAGCACTGGTGATGCTGGACTTGCCTCTCGAAGACTGCGCAAACTCAACTGACACAGGCTGCCTCTGGGGCAGACAGCACTCGGTGATTGGCGTGCAGGGTTTTTATATCAAGCGGTATCTAGGCAGATTAGCCAGGTCATGTGCTCAGTCTTTTCCCGTCACAATTGGAAAGAGCACCAAAAAGCGTAACAAGAGGGAACCCTAATATGGCTCCCGAACAACAACATATATAGATTCAAAATGGCGATGGCAGGAAAATTTTCTAAATGACAGCAAATAACCATAGAACCTTACAATTTTCCCTCCTTGATGGCTTAAACGACTGAAGGTGTTTAATGCCGTTACCATTTATACTTAGAGGAGAGCTAAAGAAAACATATTTACACCAGTTTAAAAGAAGGAACTGACATATAGTGGTTGCTATATTTGACCTTTCTTTTGATCCAAAAGGTTAGGGCAATTAAATATATAATGACTTATTTGAATAAACAGCACTACAATTGCAGAGTGTATCAAAATATGCCAAACTTGATCAAAATCCACAGAACCTCCAAACAAACTTTCCAACCAGTGTGAGGATGCTGTGTTACTTTGTATCCTTCTAAAGTTTCTTTGAATTTGGCTGGATGCATGATGTACAGTTACCATCATTTCCTTGCTTTCTTTCTGTAACTGCCTTAAATGTTGTTTTAGATCTGGATGTAGCACCAGTTGCTTGAGCGCTGTAATGCCTACCCCTAAATGGACGAGTTCAATGTGATTATACAAAATATAGTGGGCAAGAATGGTTTGCATAGATATTTCATGCCTGGTGAAATTAATATCACACCCAATAATAGAAAACACTGAACATAAACATAAATTAACATATGGATTGTGAGGGATTTTATAAAAAACTCCTCACACCAGCTTCTTATGCAAACGCAAGTGGAGTCCACTAATACCAATGCAGAGCTATTAAAACCATATGATTGAAGCTTGTAATTACACTTTCTTTCTTTGGAATTTAAACAGACATGAGATGTTTCACGGACTCCAGAGTCACAGGTGTAGCCTAACCCCTTTTCCTCCATGCAAGATTATAAATTAACACTATGATATGTGTTATCTTTTTCATGCACCCATTTACTCAGCTCCTTAGGGAGTAAAACTGAGTTGTTTAAATTCAGTCCTAAAGGCACCAGTGGATATATCCATTCTTCTTGTGCTCTTGCTAATGCGAGGACATGCACAATGATAATTTGGTTACTTTGCAGATATGAAAAATTAACTAGCTTCCACCAGGTTTGGTGATGCCGTTCAAATGCATTGGTGGCATTTGCCCACAGGATGTTGTGCAACTCTATTGGGAGTAACCCGTTAAGTCCTTCTTTGATTATGCCCTTTGCTACATTTCTTATCTATTCCTGGGCTTGAATGCACACAATTGCCATAGAAATGTTGGATTGCAAAACATCTATTGCTCCAACAACACCAAAATGATCTATTTCTTGTATTTGCATTCATCCTGGTAGTACACTGGCAATTTTATATTCAAGCACACTCCGCTGGTTAAGTGAGGTGGTCAGGGGATTGGATAAAGCGGAGATGCCGTGGTCCAAAGCGCCGATCTTATTAGCTAAAACTTGTTTGTCTATGGTGTTTAGAACACCTAATCCAGTCCCCACCCCTCATAGGATAGTTGCTACTGTATCTCACATCTGGATGTTGGGAGCAAATACACTGCGCACTACGCTTTTAACCCATGCATTCCATCCTGCTATTAAAGGAATGACATAAGGTATACAATTAAAATTAACTTGGGCTAATGAAATTTGAGTAGGCATGATTATCTTTTTCAACGAGTAAACTGGGTTGTTCATTAGTAACCTTCTAATGTCACATTTTACTATGACAGGGCCAATATTGCTTACATAAGGCTTAGAGATTACTACAACATTGGTAATCTCCTGAACCCCAAAAAACTATTTAAAAACCATGTGCCTGTGTCATTAGGATGTACCTGTATCAGGGGCGGCTCCAGGCACCAGCGCAGCAAGCACGTGCCTGGGGCGGCAGTTAGGCTGCCTTTGACGGCATGCCTGCGGGAGGTCCGCCGGTCCCGCGGCTTCGGCGGCAATTCGGCGGTGGGTACACCGAATCCGCGGGACCGGCGGACCTCCCGCAGGCATGCCGCCGAATCCGCGTTACCAGCAGACCTCCCGCAGGCGCGCCACCGAAAGCCACCTGACTTCCGTGCTTGGGGCGGCAAAATACATAGAGCCGCCCCTGACCTGTATATTTACATCTCCAGAGCATTGTACATGGAAGGACATCTTTCCTTTACCACAAAACATTTACATTAGGATGTTGAACATAACAAGACTGAGTACAATTCTGACACACCATTTTGATGTGATTACCTGTATGATGGGGTGCATAGATATTCACTAGCATTACTTATTACCAGGGGTGAAAGTAACTTAAAGGACTTGCCGGTACTCCGGAGTCCTGAGGAGGGGCGGGGCCTCGACAGGAAGAGGCGTGACCTCCACCGGAAGAGGCGGGACTTTTAAATCCCCAGGCCCTTTAAATCAGGATTTAAAGGGACCGAGGCTAGGGCTGTGGTAGCAGCAGCTGGGAGCCCTGAGCCCTTTAAATCACCCCCTGTGCTCCCAGCTGCAGAGGTGGCTGGGAGCCCTGCGGTTCGGGTGCGATTTAAAGGGGGTGATTTAAAGGGCCCGGGGCTCTAGCTGCTGCTACTGCAGTGGAGCCCCAGGCCCTTTAAATTGCCGACGGAGCCCCAGGGCTCCAGCTGCAGGGCCCGGGGCTCCGGCTGCCGCTACCCCCCCAGGGCCCTTTAAATCGTCTCTGGAGCCCGGCTGCTGGAGTCCTGGGGTAGCGGCGGCAGGTCTCCGGTGACTATTTAAAGGGCCCGGGGTGGTAGAGGCAGCGGGAGCCCCGAACCCTTTCAATAGCCACCAGAGCCCTGCCACCGCTACCCCAGGGCTCCAGCAGGCTCTGGGGGCTATTTAAAAGGCCCGAGGATCCCACTGCCTCTACCTCCTAGGCCCTTTAAATTGTCCCTGGAGCCCTGGGGAAGCAGCAGTGGGGCTCCAGCGGCGATTTAAAGGGCCTGGGGGCGGTAGCGGCGGCAGGAGCCCTGGGCCCTTTAAATCGCCACCCGAGCCCCACCGCCACTACCCCAGGGCTCTGGCAGCGGGGCTCTGGCAGCAATTTAAAGGGCCCTGGGCTCCAGCCCTTTAAATTGCTGCCTGAGGAAGCCGATCCACCCCGGTATGGCACAACAGCTCTTGCCGGCAGGGGTGGCAGGTTTGTAGAAATTTTGGTGGTGCCCAGAACCTGCCCCTGCCCAAACTCTGCCCCCCTCCCAAACTCCACCCCGCATCTGCCCAAGGCTCTGGGAGGGAGTTTGGGTGGGGGAGGAGGTCTGGGGTGCAGGCCCTGGGCTGGGGCAGGGGACTGGGGTGCAGGGTGCAGGCTCTGGGAGGGTTTGGGGATGGGAGGGGGTGCAGGTTCTGGGAGGGAGTTTGGGGATAAGAGGGGGTGCGGAGGGAGGGGGTTCAGGGGTGAGGGCTGTGAGGTGAGGCTTGGGGTGGATTTGGGGTGTGGCTGGGGATGAGGGGTTTGGGGTGTGGGAGGGGACTCAGGGCTGAGGCAGAGGGTTAGGGTGCATGGGGATGAGGGCTCTGGCTGGGGCTGGAGATGAAGGGTTTGGGGTGTTGGAGAGGCTCAGGGCTAGGACAGACGGTTGGGGTGTGGGGGATGAGGGCTCTGGCTGGGGGTGTGGGCTCTGGGGTGGGGCAGGGGATGAGTTTGGGGTGCAGGCAGGCTGCCCTGGGACTGGAGCCAGAGAGAAGGACTCCCCCCAGCCCTCTCCCTGCCGGCAGTAGCGAGCTCTGGTGTAGGGACCCCCTTCTCCCCCCCCGGCAGCACACTCACCCCCACCACTGTCACTGCACGTGCTCCTAGGCAGGGCCACTCTCAGGTCTAGGAATCTCCCTCGCCTCCCCTGTGGTGGGTGCCGGGGGGTGGGGGTGGGGCTGCCATCACATGTGTGCCTCCTCCCCTGCTGCTGCCCCTCACTGTAGCCTCACTGGGGGTGGGAGATGGGGCTGCCCCTTGCCCAGCGTGGGGCAAGAGCGGTGACTGCAGGCGGGGGGGCGGCTGTACTGGTGGAGGGTCCCACCGGAAAATGAAAGGGTCTGAGGGGGAAAGGCAGGGGAAGGGCAGCCTGCCCTGACAATAGTGGAGGGGGGCACTAGGACCCTGCGGTGGCAGTTAATGCAGGCAGGCAGCCTGGAGCTGCAGGGGAAGGGGAGAGACAGGCTCTGCTCCGGGACCCAGGGAGGTGCACGGGGGCAGCAAAGGGGAGCCGGGGGGCACTCAGGAGAGGCGCGGGGGCAGCAGGTGGGGCCAGGGGCCTGAACATTTGTGGAGCCGGGCCCCCGACCCTCAATATTGCTGGAGCCACAAGCCCATATAACTCGCTGCTGCTGCTTCTTGCCGGTACGCCATTCCGGGGCATACTGGCTTACTTTCACCTCTGTTTATTACATAATTGGAGGCCCATGAAAACCTTGACCTTACGGGTTCCTATTGACACTTTAGAGGGAAGGTTTGATTTAATTTTTGTACACTTGGATGATTCCCACACCTCTATTCTATCTGAACAGCCATCGAGGAAGCTGTCGTCGAATTGCCATGCATACTCATTTGGAAGCTTTTGTATGAAAGAGATTTGCTCTTCCTCATCAATAATTGCTTCATGAGGGTGTTTGTTATTATCTGCAAAGGCCATTAAGGTTTCATTGCTAGTTTGTTCTTTCCATATTATATAATAGTAACCATACTTTTCAAACACATACACCAAGATGATCCCTTTAAAGTACAGATTAGGCAAATTATAATCCATGCCATATATCCATTCATTTTCATTAAGGCTTTGGGTGTTAACCTTACACTATGTATACTTATTTTCCTTTACTGCTATTAAACATTCATTATAAGCAAATACATATAAGAACCATACACATGCATTTTATCGTTTTGCAGACTTGAGTTTGTCCTGAAACAGAAGAAACAGAGGGATACCATTAGCATTTTAGAAGCAGTTTAGCTAACACCTGTCTTTTAATTGCATGGAGTGGAACCACTTTAAGATTTTTCTCTTTCCCCCTTTTACTTCTACTTGGTATGTGATGGGACTCACCTTATTGACTATAACTATGGGTCCTACCCACTTTGGAGTTAATGAATGGCCTCTCTCAGAAAAGAATCTATAAAGGACTTTATCTCCCACTTGCCATTAGGTAAATTTTAGATTGTTTCCTTATCTTTTGTCCATTTGTTTTATGTTGCATGTCAGTTGGGAGGCCACCTGTTTTTGAGCATTGCTGATATTGTGTAACAGCTTGACCGTATATTGGTCCATTTGGACTTGTGGCTGATATTGGTCAGGGGGTGCTCCTCCGAGCCATCATTGTTCTGGCATTTTCATGACTCTGCCCATCATGATTTCATGTGGCGTAAACACATGAGCTACTATGGACGAACAAATAGCCATTAAAAAAGGGTAGCCTTTTATCCCAGTTTTTCCCAGATGTTTCCATAATTTTTTGCAGTATTGTCTTCAGGATTCTGTTTGTTCGCTCCACTGCCCCGGAGCTCTGTGGGTGGCCTGCTATGTGAAATTTCTGGCTGATGTTGAATGCTAGGCAAATGGTCTTGAAGATTTTCTGCATGAAATGGGGTCTCTGGTCGGAATCGATAATGTCAGGAATCCCAAACCTTGAAAATGATTATTCCAACAGTACCCGTGTGTTAGTGGCAGCAGTGTTATTACGCGTTGGGTATGCTTCTACCCATTTCGAAAATGGATTGATGACAACTAAACAATATTGGTTTCCATTTCCAGACCAGGGCAAAGGGCCAATATAGTTGATTTGCAGCCCATGCCAAGGCCCTCCAATCGACTGGTGCAGCATGGGTCCCTTGACGATTTTGTGGTCGAGGTTATTTTCTGCATATGCCAGACAATTCCAAATATGCTTCTCAGTATCCTTAACCAAATCTGGCCACCATCCTACAGTCAAAATTCTTTTGGTGGTCTTGTCGACCCCAAATTGTCCCTGATGGTGGGCGAATGCAATTAACTCTTTCCTTAAACATCCTGGAATTACTAGGATGGGAATATCTTCATTAGCATCTTTCTTGACTGTCATTATCAGGCCACTATTGTGTTTGAAGATCTTATATCCCCTTTGCTCTTGTTTTTCCAGCAATTCCATGAATTCTTTATCTTGTTTTTGCAAATGTACAATGTCCATTTGATATCAATTTCTGATGGCTGCATCTTACATACCATATCTGCTGATTTTGTCCACAGAGTCTCTGGTCCCATCAGCGCAGCCTGCTTGGCCAGGAGATCAATCCTGTTATTCAGAACAGAGATCTCTGCCATGTTTTCTTGGTGTGCTAGTACCTTGAACAGGTAAGTTTGTCCCTGTCTTGACTCTGCCAGCTTCCAGGCTTGGACCAGATATTTTACATAGGCTATGGGCTTATTATCTGCCGATCTCATGTTTCTGGTCATCCAAATGGGCATCCAGTCTATCAGGACTCGGATAGCCCAATCAGAGTCAGAACATATGACCATTGATCTTTCTTTCTCTGTTGCCTCTATAGCTGCCACAATGGCTACTATTTCTGCTGCCTGTGCAGAGCGGGGGACAACAGTTCCTTGCAAGATAGTGTCAGTCTTTACTTGCAAAGCCGCATAAGCTGTGCATGGTTTGCCCTGGTGGTATTGGCAACTGCCATCCACTACCCATAGATTGATATTGCTGTTCTTGGCTTTTTCCTATGATGTTTCCAATCGGAAAGGTGAAGATGCTTCCTTGGTGTCTTCAAATGGTAGCAGACACTTGTGTTCCTTTCCTTGGGTGAGCAGTGCGAAGGGAACTGCTGAAAGTGTTGGCACCTTCTCTACCTGCACCTCACGGTTTGGAAGACTCAGCGTCCAACCTGATAGTCAGGGATTCGATATTCCCCAATCATTTATCTTCCAGATATCAAATACTTGATGGGAGTATGGATTGTTCTCAGCACAACAGGGGGCATTCCCGTAAGGTATTCCCAATGTTGTAACGACCAGATAAGTGCCAGCACTTCTCGCTCACACGGGGAGTATCGTTTTTCAATTTCAGTCAAAGACTTCGACCCAAAGGCCACTGGTTTTAGTCCTGTTCTGTCCTGTTGCAGCAATACTGCACTTATTCCTCAATCTGTAGTTGCAAGATGTAACAGTTTTCCAGGCTGAGGATAGGTGAGCGCTGGAGCTTGTAAAAGGGCTTGCTCGAGTATACAAAAAGCGTCCCTTTCTTTTTCTCCCCTTATCCAGTCTTGTCCTTTTTTTAATAGTGCATAGAGGGGCTGTACCATTTTGAATATCCCTCCATGAACTTCCTAGAGAAGCCGGTGAGGCCCAAGAATGACCTGAGTGCTGCTCGCTCACTTTGTCCAAAAGTTTTAATCTTCCCCTTCTCCCCCATGACTTCTGCCAGTTTTCTCTCTGAAAGGCAGGATTTGCCAGGAACAACCAGCTTCTACTTTGTTCAGAAGGATGAGGGGTGACAAGTACTTGCTCCCATTCCTTGTTGGGGATGGGGTGCTATGTCTCCAATGCTGGGAAACGAACTGCTCTGCTAGAGCAGGTGGGCTTGTGTCTAATGGGAGATGATGCTTCTCCTTATCTATGTCTGTGGCTTCAGATATTGGAGTCACACTTGGGCTTTGGTGAATTTAATGAAGTATATTTAGCAGAGTGTACTTTTGTCTTCACCTTCATATGACTCATTCCATCCAGAAGCACCACATTTAGTTCACCCAAGTTATTTTAGTTCTGTGCATTGTCCTAAACTGGTGACTATTTATGAGGAATAGCCACATGTTCCTTTTACTTAAAGGGTATTGTTATATAACTTAAATGGGATAGACATTAGCCTTCTTTCATCATGGCAGTATAACTGGCTATTGCAATAAAACTGACCAAGATTATTGGGGAAAATACTGTTTAACTGAAGTAGATTTTCAGACATCATTAGTGCCTAATTGACCCATTAGCCATAGTTTGTTCAAGCACATATATATATGTATTAAGGGCGGCCTGATCTAACACCAGTTGACTTCAATATAAAGCCTCCCATTAACATCAGTGGGCTTTGAATCAGACCGTTGGTAAAAATACTGTTTTACCAGTCTCCAGCCATGCACTCCAAATCACAAGGACTCTAGTCAGTAGTGCCCCCCCCCTCAAGGATGACAGATTCCTCCTAAAAGTGGGGGCCCACGAGCCCCCCCCCCCCGTGGCCCCACCTCTGCCCCGCCTCTTCCCATGAGGCCCTGCCCCCCCAGCACCTCTCCACCTGCCAGGGGCAGGGGATTGAGAGCAGCCCCCAGCCCGTGTCCCCAGAACCCCCCCGCCCCAGGGAAAATAGAGCTCCTCACAGCTGCCCACATGGATCCTACCCTGACCCAGCTCCAGCTTCCGGCCTGGCCTGGATGCGGGACCTTGGGGACTGAAGAGCCACAGCTAGACCATGGTAAGAGCCGCCCGGGCAGTTCTGCCCTGTGCTGGTGGGCAGGGACAGGAGCAGGGGGCTGCTCATACCCCCCCCCCCCAGAGCAGGTGGAAGGTCTGTGGCTCCCCACAGCTGCCAGGGGGTCCCCAGGCCACTCTTACCCAGGTCAGGCTCCAGGTTCCTGTTCTGGCACCCCGCCGCCCCTTCTCTGAATCAACTTAAATTTATATTTGCTTTCAAGTCTGATAATTACATATCACTAACTTTATTGGAAGAGGGAACCCTAATGAACTAGAGATATGTTTTATTATTTTTCAGTATTACATTGCTCTTACAATCAACATCTAGAAAAGAAATGCACATTTAAAAACCAACATTCACCGTTCTTAACTTCTCCCCATTCTTTTCTTAAACTTGCCCTATTATACTTAATTATTGCAACTCATATGGTATGTATTGTCACACCCTGACCTGAGACCTCTGCAACACCAGGAGTTAAGGATTGTTGTGAGTTTTGAGATATATTAAACATTTGTTATTTTCTCTTTAAGTTTTATTAGTGGAAAATCCACATAAAGAATTGATAGAATAGTATGGTATATGCTGAACCATTATGGTGTATTATGCAAACATATGTTTAAACATTTTTAAAAGTGTCTTATGTAAATGTTTAAGAACTTTAAATACTCAGGTTGTTAACATGATAGGCTGCAAGAGTTCCAACATCTGTAGCAATTTAATTCATAATTAAAACTAGTGCAAAAGCTATTTTTATATATCTCTCTTCTCGTATTCTGGAAGAGTGATTTTATGGAAATATGTATTATTTCAGCTCCATTGCATAACAGTGCTGCTGTGGTTAAAGGCTCTGTAATCGTTCTGTTTTATATATCTCAGCCTATAGGATCTTATCTTTTAGGCGTAGATATTTGCACCAGGCTGCATTTTTGGATTAAAGAATCTTAGCCCAAATGATATTTTTGCTATAGTTTCTCAAAAATAAATAAATAAATAAATAAATACAAATAAAAGGCGTTGTCTGATTTTAGAATTTGATAAATGTGAAAAAAAAGATAAATTAATTCATTTATGTACTCTTATGTAAAAAACAAGATTATATTTTAAAAATACAGAGACTGATTCTCATTTACACTAAGTCCTTTTTACACAACTCAGTCAGCATAAAGGGGCCCTGCCTTGGGAGTAAAGGATGTTTATGCCCACTATAAAGGCCCACTTTACACAGTCAGAGGAGTGTAAAAGGGCCCTTAATGTAAGTGAGACTGAATCCCTAAATGTTTTCATGTCATTTGACCATTATGCAGAGTGGTACGTAGGAGTAATTACTTTTAAAACCAGTGTATTAGGCTATGTCTACACTGCAGACTTTTGTCACCAAGAGTTATGCCACTTTAAAGCGCTTTAATTGAACTGCTGTTGCATGTCCACACTATGCTCCTTGTGTTGGCAAAGTGCACCCACACTAGCATTTCTTGCATCAACACAAAGAGCAGCGCACTGTGGGTAGCTATCTCACTGTGCAACTGGCCACAGGGTGCTTTGGGAAGGGTTTGCAATCCCTCATGGGGCAGGTACAGCGTCACATGATGAAGGTTTCTCAATCCCATTGTTCCATGGGCATCTTACTAGATTGCCAGCCACTTTTCAACTGAAGTTGGGAGTGATGGTGGGGGAGAGTGGGTGACAGGGAGCATGTCTGGGGATGGGGAAAGAGAGAGTGCGTGTTGGGAGAGATTGAGTCTATGGGCATGCCGTGTGGTAAATTCAGACAGACACTGGAAGCAACCAATCCTGAGGCAGAGGAAGGGGGAAACCCCTGACATCATCCTGCCTCTGTGTTCCTAGTGTGGGAGAGACTGCGCATTCTATATATATATAAATATAATACAGTACATTCAATGCTTTAAAGTAATTAGCTATTTGTATTATTTAACCAGCAATTTTCCCAAAAGTTTGTGTTTGTTTATTGTTATAATTGTTAATAGTATTAGTTTTATTTATTTATTAATCTATTTGTTTATTTATTAACTTGCATTTTTTTCTGATTGATTTCCTGTGAATACATGTTGCACCAGTGAGCTGCCAGAGATGATATTTAAAACTGACCTGTCTGTATATATTTTTATTCTCCTTTTGAGGATAACATTGATGGAACACACATTTAAGTGAGTATTGTTAAAAATATAAATAAGTACAGTAAAATCTCAGACTTACAAACACCTTGGGAATGGAGGTTGTTCGTAACTCTGAAATATTCATAACTCTGAACAAAAAATGCTATGGTTGTTCTTTCAGAAGTTTACAATTGAACATTGGCTTAATACAGGTTTGAAACTTTACCACGCAGAAGAAAAATGCTACTTTTAACCATCTTAATTTAAATGAAACAAGCACAGAAACAGTTTCCTTACCTCGTCAAATCTTTTTTTTTTAAACTTTCCCTTTATTTTTAGTAGTTCACATTTAACACAGTACTGTACTGTATTTGCCTTTTTTTTTTCTTTTTTTTCTTTTTTGGTCTCTGCTGCTGCCTGATTGTGTACCTCCAGATCCAAATGAGGTGTGTGGTTGACTGGTCAGTTTGTAACTCTGGTGTTTGTAACTCTGAGATTCTACTGTATGTGTGCACATAAGATGTATAGTGCAGCCCCCCTCCGCAATTTTCTGTCTACCCCACCTCTGTCCCGCCCCCATCAGGAGGATGCTGGTCCACCCCTGTTATCCAGTAACCTTGAGGATAACACAGTTTACTCCCTCCATTGCTCCCAGCTCCCTCCAGGCGTTTATGTATTGGAGAATGACTAGGCTCACTTGAGTACATGACTGTAATTGCAACTGGCCTTAAAAGTTGTATAAAACCATCTTTCCTAATTTTTGATGTATAAATGGTAATCCCACAAGAATCTCTCTTCCCCTTGAATTAATGAATTGCTGGTTACTCCTGGGGGAATTCTGCGCCATCACAAATGTGCAGAATTTATGTGCCCCACAGATTTCATTGCTTCCCCACAGAAAAATGACTTTCTGATGGGGAAGCAATGGGAAGCCACAAGAGTGGTGATGCGACCCTCCCCAGCAGTATGTTTCGGGTATCCAGGGCATCCGGCAGAGAGGTAAATCACTGTGGGGCTGGGGGCAGGACTGGGAAAGACCCGGCTGGTGGCTGCTACCGTGCGCCGGGCTCAGCTGCTAGTCCTGGCTGGGCTGGGGAGGTCTGGACTTCCTCTTCCCCTGCACGGTATCCGGGACCAGGTCAGACCCATCCCCAGATTTCTCCCCTGGCTGTAGGAAGATCTGCAACACCCCCCACACACACACTTCCTGCACCCATCATTCCTCAGCTGCAGGGGGAGGGATCAATATACAGGGAGCTGCTCCTGCATCCCCCCAACCCCTGTGCATCCAGACCCCTCATACCGACCGTCCTACCGAGCCTCACCCCCCCCACACACTCAGAACCCCCACAATGAGCCCCACTCCCCCTGCACCTGGACCACCCCAATGAGCCACCCGCACCCAGATCTCCACCCTACCGAGCCCCAACCAGCTGCTCCTGGATCCCCACCCCACTGATCTCCCCACACCCGGACCCCCCTGCCAAGCTCTATCTCCCCCACGCCCAGCCCCCCACACCCACGCTGAGCCTCAGCCACCTTCACCTGGACCTCCCTGCAGAGTCCCATTACTGTTGCACCCAAACCCCCCTAGAAGCCCCTGTGCATGGCCACAGCCATATTGCCCCACACAGAACCCTCTTAACCCACACCTGGCCCTCCACACTAAGCGTCTCCACACTTGGATACTGCCTTCTGAGCCTGCCTGCACACACCTGCTGCACCTGGCATGTAGGGGCTGGGCCCTGGGGTGTTTCTGGGGCAGGTTCATTCCTTGCACTGTGTCAGCATTGGGTGCAGCCTCACTGCTGAGTCTTTGTCCTGGAGGGGCGAGCTGCACAGTGATCTCCCGCCTCTGTGCAGCCAGTGGCCTGTGATCCCCAGTGCCATGCTGGAGATTCCACATTTATTTGGCAAATAAAATGTGCAGAATTTTAAACTACCATGCACAGGATTTTAAATATTTTGGCGCAGAATGCCCTCAGGAGTAGCCGGTGCAATTTTGTCTTCCATCATGCAAGGATTTAATGATCTGAGATCTCAAGGTTCTCTATACTAAAATGGCAAGTCTTCTCACCTCTGAAACTATACAGCAGGGATCGGCAAACTGGAGCGGCGAACTGCGGCCAGTGGGAGCCGCAATCAGCCGAACCCGCGGACACGGCAGGTAAACAAATCAGCCCGGCCCGGTCTGCCAGGGTGCTTACCCTGGCGAGCCGCGTGCCAAAGGTTACTGATTCCTGCTGTACAGCTATGTACACCCCTGGGCCCACCTATTGACAGTTAAATAGTCCTGCCCCATAGAGAAGAAATATGTTTCCAGCATGTGGACTCTAAGATGGAGCAGGAAGGAAGGAACCCCAGGTAGAAGGAATGAGACAGGAGGCTAAAGGAGCCACATGACCCATGTCTTTTGTGCTCATGAATGCCATTTGGAGCCGCACCCTAATCCATGTTTGTAGTTCCTCCCTCTCCCACCCCACAGTCAAAAGCAGCTCCATAGCCTGCTTCCTCACAACTTCCAGGCACAATCACACTCACTCCCACTCTTCAGGGATGGGACCTGGGCAAGGTGCTGGAGGCTGCACTTGCAGGTGTGTGGGCTGAGGAGCCAGACCAATATTGAGGTGAGTGGCAGGTGGTATGTTACTCTGTGGTGGGGCCCTTTGTGCATCTCTCAGCATCTCTGGCTGCCTCCTACACCAGTGACATTGATCCCAAAGTCTTTCCCATGGCTACCTGGGAGCCCCCTGTACCATACTTGCAGGTAGCCTCACTGCCAAATGCTCCCAAATGCTAGAATGCCTCCTACTCCTGGCCTATTGAGGAGATGCATCCTCTCCCTCCTCCACTCTATCTCCTCATATTTCCTATCCAAGTCCCAAGGGAGTTGTTTGTTCATTGCTTGCATGTGTCAGTGATCACTCCTCCTCTCACCCGACTGAAATTCACACTCTGAAAATTGAATTCAAACTGGCTACTATTTTGGCTCATGATCTCTGAGTCTGAATCCTCCTTGGTTTCAGGACTACCTTACCATTAGGTTTCATTTCTTGGGGGGTTTATCCCCTTCCCTTTAGTTCCTGAGGACATATTGCTGTCCTTGATGAGTGAACATGAGCTTTAAAGGGGACACCTCATCTGTACCTTATACAGGCTACCCTACGGTAGGCTGTAACTTCATTCATCTCCCTGCTAAAGCTTGAAAGATCTGCACTTTGTGCCCTTCTAGACTTAGTACAGAGAGTTCTCTGCTTTATCTCAAAATCTGCTCTTTTGGCTCAAAGTAGTGTAGTCTTCACATTATGTCTGTTCGTGCTAGGATGGGGACATATAATTCTCTGAGAGATCTATCAATAAAGTATTTCTAAGTTCTTTCCCATGGTTAAATACAGAAGGCAATGGCATGCTTTAGGAACTTAACTGGTTCATCTTTTTCTACCCCTTCAGGGAGTCTCCTAATTCTTATGTTATTTTTTTCTTTCATGGTTCTCTATTTTCTATCTTTTCTGCAGGTTTTTTTTTCTTTTCCCCCCAAGCAATTTAATTTTATTCTGTAACAGTGTTCCTAATTCCACACTCTCCCCCCAGGCCTTTTTCCAGATCAATCAAACTGTTCCCAATTTCTTCAATGTCAGATTTAATCTTGTTCATCTTGACATCCCTGGACCATTTAAGGGACCTAAAATTCAGCAATTAGCTCACCAAAATCCTCCTTTCTAACAGGGGCTCCTCTCTCCTTCTTTTTTTTCATCTCCCCACAGAGTAACTCCCATGTGTGTGGGAGTGCGCCATTTTGGACATCTGCTGCGAATCTGCCCGCTCAGCCTTCTCATATCCCAATGAGTTTTTCTTTGGAAAATGAAGTTTAAATTGCTCCACCGCTGTGAGGTAGCCATTAAGCAGGGAAAGCAGTTTTGGGTCATCGTGGGGGTTGGGGGAGGCAATGGATGCAGATTATGTCAGTGTCACCTCAGAACTAAGGTCTTAAGCAGGCACTAAATTCTGGTGACATCAGCATTCCCCCTCCCAAAACTCTTCTTTTTCCTTTGCCACCTAGCAGGGTATCTTCTATTTGTTACACTGTCAAAAACGTATTCATTAAATTTGGTCACCAAATTCAGGCAATGTTCGTTTATGTCAGGATAAGTTTTCTTTTCATTTTCATTGAGGAATTTTTCCAAGGTTGGACGTGATTGGCAATTTCCCTTTTCTCATTCTTATGCTATACAAGGAAGCTTTTGTATTATTGCCCATGTTTTGTCACGGACATTAAAAGATGTAGTTTTCAGTCCATTTAAACTGGCATTCGGTTTATTCAGATGTACAAACAAAGTCACCTAAATAGGCTAGTCTTGACATCCATAACTCATCTGCAAAACAGCATATTCAAAACTAAAATCACTAATGAAAAGTTGAGGCCCTAAACTACAGAACTATCCTAAAAATAAGTAACGAAATTTTATTTAAAAAAACAAACACCAAAATAGTCTTAAAACTAAAAGGAACAGTGTTAAAATAAACAAGGCTTTAGTGCAACAAACAAGTAATTTCTTCAAAAAGGCCATCTAAATCTGAACCTAGGAGTCAGAAGGAACACCTGCAAATCATGTGACAGTTATATCTCATTGCTAATATTCAGTACACACATGCCTAATTAAAAATTACAACAATTTTTACACACTTGGTTTCAACACAAACTAAGCTGGATACTCATGATTCTTAAATTTTACTGTGTTATTGAGGAGGTGTTTAACATTGTGAAATCTTACAGTTCAATAATAGTAGTGTATAAGGGGCAAAAGTTAACACCCAACAAAGTGAGATTTTCTTGAGAACGCTTTTGTGAAAGTATCTTGGCAATTTTAAGTAGTTCAGGTTAATGTATATAAAACAATGAAATAATACTGTGTAAAGGCTAAATTTAATATGCAAAAAATACTACAGAAAATTACTCATAGGGTGTAGGTCACATAAACCAATCATAATTTGTATTAACTAAGGTGGAGCTTAGTGTGGGGGGATCCAGGTGTGGGGTGAGAGATTTCTGTGGGGCAGTCTGGGTGTGTACAGTTCAGTGGGTGATCTGGATGCACAGAGGTTCGTTAGGGGGTTCCAAATGCAGGGGCAATGGGACTCTGCAGAGAATCCAGGTGAAGGTGGTTGGTGCTCGGGGGGGGGGGAAATCTGGGTGTGGGGAGATGGGACTCAGTGGGGGGGGTCTGGGTGTTGGAGTGGGGCTTGATGGGGATCCAGGTGCAGCTGGTTGGGGCTGAGAGGGATGGAGGTCTGGGTGTAGGGGGCTCGTCAGGGGGTCTAGGTGTAGGGAAGTAGGGCTTGTCAGGGTGAGGGTTCAATGGGCCTGCTTAACAGGGGAGCCCCGGCTGCTACCAAGGGGATGCTGCGTGCTGGGCTCCTGCTTCCCCCTGCAATTCCACTATCCCCTTTTCTTCCCCATTTCACCCCCACCCCTCACTGTCTCATGCCCCCACCCCCACCCCTCACTCCCACATTCCCCTCTCCCTCCCCTATTCCACCCCCCTTCCTTCCTCACTGCCTCTTCCCCTCACCCCCCTTCCCTCATTTGCCCTGCCCCCCCTTACCCAGCCCCACAACGGGCACTCACTGTTGCACAGAAAACAGGAAGGCTCCCAGCATACAGAAGGGGAGCCTGACTGGTACTAGGACCCTGGAGATGGCATTCAGCTGTAGAGTCAGTGGAACAGAGACTCAGCCTCCTTCAGCTGGGCAGCTCTGCACTTGCAGAAACAACGGGGTTGGGCATTGGCACATAACCCTGTGTGCCCCCCATGCCTCGTCTCTGGGGGGGGAGCAATTCCCTCCCAAAAAAACCTGCTCCCATGGTCGTCCCTGTGTCTTCCTCCCCACATGCGGTTTCCCGTTGCTTCCCTGCCATTTTCAGCAAGGAAGCACAGGAATTCTGCCGGGTGGGGGGCATTTTCTGCAGGCATGCAGTCCCGCAGAATTTCCCCAGGAGTAACGTATAGATGGCAATGACTGTATAATGCTATGCAAGCTCAACAGAAATCCATCAAAATGCACAGTACCGTCTAGAGTCAAATGCACAGCGCCATCTGAGGACCTAATATGTCTGAAGGAATCAGCTTTGCTAGTTATTCATTGCCGTGGGTAAAATGTGTGCAGTAAGATTTTTTTCCAAAACTTCTCATGCCCCCAGAATACATTCTGTGCCCCCTCCCCAGGAGCGCACCCCCAGTTTCAGAACTTCTGCTCTAGGACACCCCCTGAAGAAAATGGACTTGGATGTATTATACTTTCTCCATGAGGGATGGTTGCCTCGGTGCATGTGCCCTGGGGTGATGCAGGTGTCAGCCTTCTTCCAGAACCACCACCATGCGTGGCTCTTCCTTCCTCCTCCTCCTCCAACTTTTCTGCTTCTAGGTAGTCTGCAGAGTGTCTGTAGTCCCTCAGGTACAGGTATTCTGTACTGCATTGCAATGTTATGCAAGATGCAGCAGGCCAGGAATATCTTACCCACAGTGTTGGTGCTATAGTGTAGTGTACCACTGGAGGTACAGAAACACCTCCATCGCATCTTTAAGCTGCTGGAGGCTGTCTCTGTCACTGACCGAGTGGCTGCATGAACAGTGTTTTAGTGCTTCTCTGCATCAGTTGTGGGGTTCACAATCAGTATAAGGAGCCATGGTCAGAAGGTTATCCCCTGTCACCTGTGTGGAGCACATGCATATTAGGGGTAAGACACCTGTCCCCATGTTAGGATTGCCTGTGGGGGGGTTGGTAGTAGGCAGTGGTGTTTTGGGTTGTATATGTCTTAAACATAGGCAACCGGGGCAGGGAGAGGTTGGGCAGAAATGAGGGACAGGAACTTTTCTGTGTCTTACTTAGCAGCTACCCATCGGGGAACTCTCCCTCATTGAACATGTCAAGTAAGCCCAGATTGCAACCAGTTCTGTCTCTCATGCCAGATCCTGGGTACTTTGCCACAATATCCATAGATATAATCTTAGCATTGCACACAGGCATTTTGTTCATGGAATAGGTTTGATATCTGCTATAGAGGCATCGGCCTCATGCAGGTTTTTTTTCTGATTTTGACATAAGTCACATCCACGATCCCTCACATACGGGAGAAGGCTGCAACCTGATAGAAATCAATCATGTTTTGCCTCTGAGTGTCTGGGACACAAGGGAAATTGATGTTCTCCTCCACGTGGCTAATGAAGGCCTCAAGGGACTGTTGGTAATATGCTGGTGGCCATGGACTGGCTTGTGCTGGTGGTCTGGGTGTTAATTATTTGAAAAGATCCAGAGATCAGTATGACCATGGTTATGCTGATCCAGGGTGGGGTGGGGGGAGGGGATGGAGAGTTCATGGCTCCTGAGTGTGGTGCTGGCTGGATCCAGATGGTCGCACTCATCAGAGATGGGGATGGGGGTCAAATGGTACTTCTACGGTGTCTGGGGTGGTCCCTGAGTGGCCCTGACAGATCCAGGCCCTGCCCTTCCCCCTGCATGTGGGAGGAGGGGCCATGCGGGCACACTGCTCCTTGTGTCCTGCACACCTCCTCCAGGTCGAGCTTCTGGTGTGTGGCAGGGGAAGAGCTTGTGGGGCTTTGGCCAAGGGTATGGCCAGCCAGCCTGCAGGTGCCCACTCCAGGAGCTACTCTAAAGGAGACAGGCAAAATGCCAAGTCCCTTCCCCCACCTCACTTGGGGTGAGGCAGCTGGAGTCAAGACCTAGGCAGTAGGGGCACCCTCCTGCAGACACAAAAGGGGGCCAGCCTTGCCCTAATGGAGACACTAGGAGTGGTGGCCTCAGAGGTGGGTGAGGGTTCATTCCAGCAGCTTTGCCAGGGAATGTGGGATGGGCAGCACAGCCCTGTGTGGGAGGATATGCTCAGTCTTTCAGGAATGGAGATCAGGCGAGGAGCAATGGCATTCAACAGGCACAGGAGGAGAGTCACAGGTCGAGGGGAGCAGCCGGGCAGGAGCTGGGACCTTGGCAGGGACAGTTCATTTTGCAGATGGGAGTGAGTCAGAAGAGTGTGTTCTTCTCAGATAGGACCCAGAAACCCTCACGCAGGAGGTTCATGGGATGGATTCAGGGTCTGAGTTTGAGGATAGGGTCCAAGCCTCATAGAGGTGGATGGACATGATGAGGAGTAGGTGAGTGGCCCTGGGCCTGCACTTCACTCCCATAAGCTGCCAAGAGTCCAGCAGGCATCCTCAAGATGTGGCAGTAGGGTTGATTGGCAGCCCACAGATACTGAAGGAGGGTATTGGGAACCTCAGTGCTCAGGGGCAAGGGTAGCAGCCCAGCTCCCTCCTCCCTTGGGCACCCTCTGTCAAGGGCTATGAGGTTAACCAGCAAAGTCATTGGCATTGGTGGCCCATAGGTTAGTTAGCCTGCCTAATAAGAGTGGCCCCCTCTCAGATGAGGTGATAGCACTGTCACAGGGTTGGGGTGAGACTAATATCACTCAAGGGAATAGAGAGCAATTAGGGAGGGACCCCTCCATCAACAGGAGGCATCATTTCTAATGAAGCGCAAGCAGGAGACATGGCAGCTGATGCCCCTAGAGCTTATGTGGGATCCGATCACCCACTCAGGAATCATCTGTCTAAAGGAGTTAGAGAGAAGATTTGGAAAGGGTGGTCCAGTGAAGCGTACCAGTTGTGGGCAGACGAATCTTCCTCTCTGTTCAGAATGTGTCACCTCTCTACACGGAGAAGCTCTTACCACCCCCCCTCCCCATATATCTTAAGTAATGTTTGCACATTGTGATGGCCACATGCACAGCCTGCCCAGACAGGCCCAACCATGGCTCCCCCTACTGCTGAAAAATATGGAACCCAAACGTGTCTTACAACATAAACAAAACACATGCTGAAACAGTGATGAGATGAACATAAAACAAGAAGGGCAAAGGTGCCTCACCCTGGGGACACAGGAACATCTAAGGGTGTGACCTGTGGGGGGGAGGGCTCTCGAGTCGCCTAACAGGGTAGGCTGAGAAGACCCTACCCCGCATAATGGGTTATAGAGCAAGGAGACCTGTAACTCTGGTGCCAGTTACAGGTTATATGGTAAGGAGCTCTGTAACCCCCACACTGGAACCAATTAATTGCCTTGGTATAGGTGACTATTGGTGATCGGCCTGTAGTTCCCCTCCCCTTTGTTAAAGTCCCCCCCATTCCCCTCAGTATGCCCACCCATCCTCTGTTCTTGTAATCCCTTTCTTTTTAGCTCAGTCTGGTCAGGACATCTTTCAGGATCAGGATGAAGAAGAAGAGTTAACAGTGGTATAAACTCTTTCACTGTCCAACATTAAACTGTAAAACAAGGGTCGAGAGAGGCATACAGAGACCTCAGCCTGCTCAGTACTATGGCAAACACCTCATTAAAATCATATTCACTTTTTATTTAAAAAAAATAGAAAAGAAGGAAAAACAGTTAAAGCGTTTGAAAGTAAAGTCTTTAAGCAAGGCTTTAAAAGATTTTTTGTGTGTTCCTTTAGCTAGAGAAAGTTTTAGAAGGAAACAGAAACCCTTGTTTGACAGTCTTTTAGATGGTATTAAAGTTGGTAATGACTATCTTTTTGGGGAATGCTGAAAAAGTTAGCTGAGAGGGGCTGGAGCTGTTGTTATTGCAGCTGTTGTTAAAGTTCGATTCTGTTTTATTCCAGGCAGCGTTTGGGATTTAGCTGAAGCCAGTAGGGGTGGCAATGTTAATTGGATCTCCTGCAAGCGTGCTTTGGCCTGCTCCGTCATCAATCTCTATTTTTTTCTTAATGTCCTTTATTTCCCATACGTGTTCTCCCAGAATGTTAACCTAGTCCTTGCGCTCCTCCTGCAGCCTATCCCAAGTAGCCATGCTCATTGTTGAGCCATTGCGTCCTGTGAGCATATCGATATGGGCACATGAAGCTATTAATTACTTCAATTTGTGCATCACTGAAGTTTGCTCTGTGCTTCTCATGCTGCCCTCCCCTCGCCTCCCAGGATTCCCAATAGCTACTCCCTCACTGCCGGACCTGGTACTTGCCCTGCTGGTTCTGGAGCACAAGCCAAATGAGACCCAGGCTTTCACTCTCCCCTCTATGTGTGAATGAGCTGCTTGAACAGCTGAAGGGCATAAACTCATGATGCCTCTGCAGCCATGAGATGAAGAGTGATTCTGCTATGCTCTGGGATATGACTGAGGGAGGACTCCTAGGAGGATGTCCTTTGCTTTAGGGTTAGACAAGTCTCTGAGCCTGTGGAAAAGGGATCTGTGTGTGTGAGAAAGAGATACAATGCAGCTCTGCTCCCCCCCTTTCCCTTGTTTGTTGTGCCTCCCCTCCCTGTGTATGGAATCACATGTCTTTCCAGAGTTTTGGCCAATTCTTGATCTCACAATCCATGCTGTGTATTGCCTGGACCCAGAGATGGTGGAGTTGAAGTGGGAGATGGAGAAAGAAGAGAAGAAGCTGTTAAAGAATCAACTACAGAATTTGGAGTCAGCAAAGCAAGCCAAGACCTCATGGCTTCAGGAAGAGTTGAACAAGCTCACTGAGAAACTGAAAAGCAACAGAGTTTCCTGTGGCTGCACAGGGAGAAGGAAACTCTTTACAATGACAGTAGGACCAAAACCGAGGGAATTCTGCAGAGGAAGTATGAGGATCTGAAATCTCTGCAGCTCAGCAACCAGAAACTACGCAGAGTTTCTCTGAGATGCAGGACCAGCTGCAGAGCTGGCAGAATGAATAGGAGGTTGCTCTGCAAGCTCTCTGGGAACACATTTAGACATCAAAAACACAGGAGATGAATTGTTTGGGGGACCAAAGTGTAGTGCTCAGCCTGGAGCTGCAACAATGTGAGAAGGCGATGCTCATGGAGCAACAGAATGACATCAACGCCCATCTACAAGAATTGTTCCAAACCAACAGCCACCTCTTAAAACAGTTAAGGAGCTGAATGGATCAACAATGGAGGAGAGAGAGCACATACTGTATCAAAAGAATGTGAGGGTGCAGCAGATCCCATTAAGGAGGCCAGTAAAAACTATGAAAACTGACCATGAGTACAGCACTGAGAGGAGAGGATGTGAGAACCTTGCTCTCCTTGGCAAGAAGCAATGAGTGGAACCTGCTGCTTCAGAAGAAGCCAAGCACCAAGCCCTGGGGGGAAAAAGAGTGTCTGAAAGAGAAGCAAAGGGTGGAGTTCCAGATTGAGCTCCTGGAGGATGAAAGAGAGGGAAGTGTAGATCCAAGACATGCAAGAGGAGCTCCAAGGGGGAGGTCATTTACTCTTTGAGAAGAGCCAGCTGAAAGGTGAGCTGGAGCAATTACAGACTGAAAGCTTGGTAAAGGTCAGAGGAAGAAATGAGACTGCTCTCTCTGACCCAGTGGTTCTCAACCTATTTACCATTGTGGGCCACATATGCAGCTTTGTATGTTATATAGGCTGCATCCACGCAATATATATACACACTACCTGTAAATCTACAAAAAAAAAAAAAAAAAGGTTTAGTATTTGTTATCTGACAGCAATGCAATTCAAATTGATATAGTACCTTTCATTTCAACCCTGGCAAATGTCTACCAAGAGCATTTTATATTAGCAAAATAAATCAAAAACATTAACTGTTAAAATTAATTTGGTCTAACACTTACATTAGTGGGAAATCTGGCAGCTTCCTTTGTTCGAAGCAATAATTGCTTCACAGTCAGGTTGAAGATGGGTAACAGTACATTGCAGCTGGACATGAAGATTTGCATCAGCCAAGCGTGCACGATATCGGGACTTAATCTGGCACATGGCTGAGAATGTATGTTCACAAATGTAAGCCGATCCAAACACAGACTGTATTTTGGCACTCAAAAGATGCAAATTTTGTTCAGCAACACATTTCCATAATTCCAGAATAGAACTTGCATGCTGTGCTGTGTAAGTTGCTCTCGGTCCCTGCAAATCTGACAGCTCCACTTCCAGTTCCTGCCTGGGAACTTTAAATGTTGCAGCAAGATCTTTTAGTTTTAAAATAAGGAAGGTGTAAGAATCCCGGAGAAAAGCACCAGCAGACTCTACTTTCATGAAATCGACAAAATGTGATGAAAACTTTTCTTGTAGCTGCTGTACTAAAACAACAAATATTTCTCTTTTGTCACTTTCCAGAGCACCTCCCATGCTTCATTTAACATCAGGAAAGGCGTGAGATTTCCTTCTTTAATTTGAGTGATTGATCTTAAAACTGGTAACAGCGCACATTAACTCATCAATTTTTGTGCACTCTGTAGTTGTGTATTCAGCTTGTTTAGATGCCCAGTGAGATCAGCAAGGAATGCCAAGTCTTTCTTCCAGCTGTCATCTTTTAATTTGGGATATTTATCCTCCTCTACGATTTCAGAAAGAAACTGCACAATTTCTGGAAGTAATGCAACAAATCTTTGAAGAAGGTTATCTCGACTTAGTATATCACCATATGAAGACTCAATTTCTTGCAGCAAAGAAAGAAAGCAGTGGTGTAGTAAAGGTATGACACAAATGAAGTTTATTACATTAACAACTGCACAGAGCCTATTGATGCACAATACAGTGAAATGCTACACATTTGCCTGATCCTTTGAAATTTCAGCAACTAGTTCCCAATGTTTACCAGTCAAACTCAAAGCTCCATCTGTTGTAACAGAAACAACTGAATTTAGCAGAACATTCATTTCATCGCAGGCTTGGCGAACAGCAATGTACATATCTTCCCCACGAGTATGATCGTGTGGTGACTGGAGCAAAAGCAAGTCTTTGGTTGTTCATTTGAAAGTTGGCAGTATCAATGCATCGAATCCTATGTCTGTTGATTCATCAACTGCTATTCTTAAAGCTGCAGCAGAGACTATCTTTGATTTAAGTTGGGTAGACAGATTTTCCAAAAGCTCTGAGATCTGCCACCATACTGTCATTGTTTACCTGCAACATTTTTATCCTTCTTATGACTTTGTTTTTGTTTCTCAAATCATTAAAAAGAGACAGTCCATGGATTCTAAAAAACATTCTTGTACTAGGTCCCCGTCACTAAATGCTTTCCCATTTTTGGCACGCATTCAAGCAATTTTGTAAGGCGCAAGTGTCACAGCATCTGCGCCAGTAAATGTGGCACACAACAATTACTGCTCATTGTTTAGCAATTTCTCAAGATGACTAATTTTCAACTTTCTATCTTCAGATTTTTCTGGATATTTAGTTTGAAAGGCTTGATGTTTTATCTCAGAGTGTCTTTTTACATTGTATGTTTTGCACAGAGTGAGGGCTGTGCAACATAATAAACAAAATGGCTTCCCTTCTCTTTCTATAACTGCAAACATTTCTTTCCAGTCATCTTGTATCTTTCTGCCTTCTACTGCCAAACTGTGATGCTTCTTTCCTTCATATTCCTTTTTTTCTTTCGTCCATTTCTGAAGCTACCAATGGTTGTTTCTCTCAGCGAACAACAAAGCAATTCATTTTCTCTCATGTGCCCAGGGCCCGATTTGCCAGATTTCTATGGCATTAATAGCCCAAATTCACTTAAAAATTAGCCCCAAAGTAGCCCAATCTGTTTAATGAAGTGAAGGTTTTTCTTTCTATTGACACATTGATCTATACAGATGTGGCTGAGTGGATGTGCATGTGTATGAGAATGAGTGTGTGTGTAGGTGAAAGTTGTGTGAAACAGACGGGAAGTGTGTGTATGAGAGAGAGCCAGTGTGTGTGAGTCATAGAAGACAGACAGTACCAGTGCCCATGATATATAATACTTGGGGGCGGGGTTTCTGTACAATAGTCAGGATCGTTCTGGGCTGTTGACCACTGCAAGATAATTGTGAATCCCTGAGCTCAGTGTTTAAAGTTGCCTGGACAAAGCATGTGTGCATGTGTGTGTATGGTCGGGATTCTGTGATAACCCAGTTAAATAAATGTTCATGCATTTGGTAGGGGAGTGACCCAACTCCATTTTTAATTCTTTTTTTGCCTGGACTGTGACCCCTTGTGACTCTGCACACTTTAAACCTTGCCTGAGCTGGGCCCACAGAACAGCTGCAGTGTCAGCAGTTTTTCTTCCTCAGTAGTGCAGGAGGCAGTGTGCATAGCGCATGGCATACACAGCAGCTCTGGGGCCTGGACGCTTCTCACCTGGAGCTCATCTGAGGCAATGACAGAGCCCTGCTGGAGGCTGCCCAGCTGCTGTCCCTGTGTGTGTGTGAGTGAGTGGGCACTGACCTCCAGCTGGCGGTAGTGACTGTGAAGGGAGTGCAGCTGGCTAGAGGAGGGCTGCTCAGAGCCCTGCTCAGTAGCGCGGGCACCAGGAGCGTGAACTCAGCCCCACGTGGGGCTCAACATTGGGGTGCTGTCCACTGTCCAGGCCAGAGAGAGTCCCGGCTGCAGAGGGCATTAGAGCCCTAGAGCAGAGATTGCACAGGAAGGAGAGGGGGCACCTCCTCACCCTGCCCTACAGTGGCTGCCCAGTTGTGCACATGTCCTTCCATGCCTGCTCCCAGATAGTTAGTGGCAGGGGTGATCCCACCCACTGAGTCCTGGGGGATGCTAGCTTGGAAGCCACCGGACAGATTTGCACCCTGCCCAGCTGTCCCCCCAAAGACAGGACTTACAGGGCAGCCTGCTGCTCTGACTATGAGCTCCAGGTCCAGATATGGCCAGCAGGGAATGGGCAGGCAGGCCCTGTCTGCTGCAGGCAGCCCAGGGGCTGGGTGGATACAGGGAGCACTGCAGACTGGCGCATGCTCATCCTCCCAGGCAGGGCAGTGAATGAATGCTCCAGCAGGGCTCTGTGGCACCATCTCCCACTCAGCCAGTCCTGCCCCTGCCAGGACCTAGGAATGAGGCAATCTGCATGGCAATCTCTAAACTTTTTTTTAGCAAGATGTCACAGGGGCTGCAGATGTGTGCTGATTGGACCATAAGTGGCCTGCGGGCCGCAGGTTGAGAATCACTGCTCTGACTAGATTTGGAAACAGCAGCAGAAGATGCTAATTCAAATGGACCTAAAAAGAAGTCTAGCCTAAAGGTACTGCGAGGAGACCAAGAATCAGCCATACACAGATTTGCCAACAGTTAGAGCCCACTGCTGTTGATTAACTCTGATGCAGTCAGAGGACTAGACTTGTGAGATGTACAACTTTTTTTTTTTTAATTATGACATACTGAAGACTATGGGGAAGTTCATTTTCCACACTAATGACACTGGAGAACATGACTTCTAGTATTTTTGTAGTTCACTGATGAGAATAGAAAAATGGTTAAAGGGCTTGCATACTTCCTTGAGGCAGCCAAACATTAAATGTCCCCCTGCCTGAAAGAGATGATTAAAAGAGGTAAATAAGCCAGCAGCCATACAAAAGTTGATTAATAGGGTCATCCTGACTGAGCCTATATACACATTTGCAAATTTAACACCATTAATCTGGGCTTGAATAGGGACTGGGAGTGGCTGGCTCATTACAGAAGCAGCTTTTCCTCTCCTGGAATTGACACCTCCTCATCTATTATTGGGAGTAGACTACATCCACCCTGATTGAATTGGCCCTGTCAACACTGGTTCTCCACTTACGAAGTAACTCACTGCTCTCCATGTGTCAGTATATAATGCCTGCATCTGTAACTTTCACTCTATGCATCCGAAGAAGTGAGGTTTTTAACCCACGAAAGCTTATGCCCAAATAAATCTGTTAGTCTTCAAGGTGCCACCAGACTCCTTGTTGTTTTTGTAGATACAGACTAACACGGCTACCTCCTGATAATTGGTAGATACTGAATCTTGCCACAGAAGAGCTAGGTTCATGGAAAATGGGGTGGGGAGGATGTGTCACAGGGTAACTGGTCCCTGAGATTTTTTATTAAATACACCAGCCAACATCAAAACAAACAAATTCCAAACACCATAACAGAAACCAAAACATCAAAAACACAACATAAGAAAGTCAAAACAGAGACCAAACTGATTCCAAAGAGCACAACCCACCCCCTCCCTTCCAATGTCTGCTATGCCTTTGGCAGGAGAATTCCAGCACTGTACACTTGCAAAGTCCAAGAAGTACAGGCCTTTGACATCCAAAGTTCAATCAAACCAGAAGCCAACCATGACTAGTAGTTCTTGTTTAGTCCCGTAACAGAAACTCCAGCCCTATAGAAAGTCCATTGCATGATGCCTGAGTTTCTGCTTCCAGAGTCCTCCCAATAACAGGGTACAAGTCCAGCTCTTTAATATACATGGGCCAAGTCCCTCCATGAAAAACTAAAGACAAAGGGAAACAATCAACATCAATAACAGTATCCCCAGAGTCATTGCATAATAGAGTCTCATCATTGATACCCCATGCCCCTAGCATACTGCTGTCTGTAATATCTAGAGTAACAACAGTAACTGTCCATCAGGCTCTGCCCCCATCCTGTCTCAAACCCAACCCATATCAAACTCAGATGTGCCTCCACTACCATTTCTCCACCAGACAACGTGTCCTCTCTGCATGTTTCAACACTCCTGCTCCTTCCTAGTTGTCTGCACCAATTCCTCAGGGGCAAGCCTATGTGAGGGGGTTCATTTGAAACATCACCGCACCTTGCCTTCCAGAAAAATGTACATAAAACTACGCAACGAGATAAGTACTGACACACCCTGACCAGGAATTGAGGGAGCTGATTCTTCCTACTTTGCACCCCATCAAGGCTGCTGCTTTCCCTGGCTCCTCTCCTCTACTGTCCTACTTCTCCATCCTTGCCATGGCTTCACAGGCTTCCCTTCCCACCATTACAGCAACAATGCCCACCAACCCTACTCCTAAGGGCACTCAACCCAAACTGGTGCCATACTCTAAACACGACCCTATTGATTACTCAAACGCTGCTGCATTCTTTGCAGATAAAAATGCAAATTCAAGGTCCTTAGAAACACCTCTGGGAATCTCATCTCCAAGCCACCATGTTCCACTGCTCAACAGACCAGAGACCTCTTAATAAATGGATAAGTCCACCAGATAAATCCCACCAAAAGGGAAAAAAACACAGTTCCATTGTTACCGCACTATTTAGACTTAAAGCATCCCAATATTGGCCTGCCTATAATTATAAATTGATTGTCAATCTACTCTGTCCAAATGCGTAATAAGGTGATAAGCTGCCCTAAAGGAATTGCCAGGGTATTACCGGGGGGGGGGGGGGGGGGTTGTCTCCAACCTGCAGAGCACTCCCCAGAGCAGGCTAATCCTGCTAACTCTTGAAAGGACACGGATACAGCCCTCCGCTCAAAGGATTGTTATACAAGCAGTAATTCTTTGAAAACAAAGTCATATTTATTGAGAAAAAATTAGGTGACTACAGTATATTCAGTAAAGCAAGGAAGGGGAAAAACTTACAATATATAATAGGTAGTAAGGCACAATTACATTGTACTTAAAGATCATACATTCAAACGGCACAGAAGACTACACAGACTATATGATGAATACAATGTTGCGGTATTGGTACACACTTACCTTTTCATACATATGCATAAGGCCTCTTATACAATAATATTAGACTCATTACCATATAACATAGAATTATCCTATGCAGATGTATAAAACAACGCTACACTATAACATTAAAGAAATATTGAACAATTAAATTACCATTCTGTGAGCAGTGATCAGACTCTCACAGGATGGTGTGGGGTAGATCACACTCAGAAGCAGACATCCAGCTTTATTGACAGACACGCCCACAAGTAGTCTTATAAAATAGACAAGAAATCAGACTTACACTCCTTCACCAATCCCTCTGCTTTGTCTCAGGTCCTTCTGCTCTTTCTGCCTTCGCTCCGATCTTTCCCTTCTATCGCTGCTGCTTCCGCCTCGTTGCCTTCTCTGCTGTTCTTGATCTTCTCCTGTTGCTCCTTTCCTGGTCTTCTCCACTCTCACACACCAGCCCATTAGTGTCTCCTTATATTCAGTTTCTGGCCTCCTCTGATTGGTTGATCTTTCAGGCTTGGTAATTAGCATAGCCTCCCCTTCTCCTCCCTACATGGTTGGCAACTATTCAGCCAATCAGCTCTGCCTGTCACTTGGGCTGCTCCTCCTCCTACCCCTCCCTTCAGGTATTTTGGAGTGAGTTGAGTCATAACTTATTGAACTTTGTTTCACCCCACCTCATATCTGCTATTGGTCAGCTTAGTCTGTGTCCTCCATCTTTGATGTTTTCTAATATAGAATTATTGTGGTCGACATTTTGGATTTTTAACTATAAACTATCATTAATTTAACTTATTTAAAGCATCTAGTCTAGGACTAACTACTGTTCCCTGCAAACTAAAGCGCTCTGATGCTATCACTACCTTAGTAACGCTAACTGGGAGAGGTGAATTGTTCACGATGTTTCTCACTCCCGCCCCCCGCCTGTCAATATCTCTATCCAGGGTGCTGCAATCTTTATACAGGATCAAAGCAGGTAAAAATCTCTTGTAATACCATCACTCTCCCCATCAACTGCGCTAAGGACAAGTACCCTCTGGCCAAGTGAAGGAAGAGCAGAAGCAGGTACTGATGAATCATTCACACACTGTAGAATATGGAGAGTGCATGCCAGCTCCTCCATCATGCTCCCCACACTCCAGATCCCATTCCCAATTCAGTGTCACTGTCACTCCTTCCAAACAGAATTCTATCCCCAAAGATCTTCAGTATGCCTTCCTGCTGCCTACTCTTGTCCCCTTCACCCATCCACAAAGCTTTATTCTTCATCAAACTTAACCAAGACCCCAACACTTTTTCATACTACCAGAGGCAAGACCTCAGTGTGTCATTCTCCTCACGGGTCACAACCAACCTGATGGAAAATGACATGACCCTGCCCTCCTCTCACATTCCACTGCCTGTTGCCAGGACCCTAACAAGGGGATCTACTGAGAACACAAAGAGCAAAGCGCTCACAGGAGTGCCATGCCTCACCTCCGACATTAGGAGGATAGACGTCTGGCCTAACCAGCCATTAACCAAAGAGTAACTGTCAACCTGCTCGTATAAGGTCCACAGATAAGAGATGAAGGTGCTGGGGATCCCATGATGCATAATGATCTACACTGGCTGTCTGTTGGCTTCCCAACTGTCTTTATCAGAAACCTCCTCTCTCCTCAGCCAATATTGTGTGAAAGTTGCAGTCGGTGGTGGCACTCCAGCTAGCTCCCCCTTGATTTAAGAGAGGGGGGTGGTGTCAGAGCTTTCTCTCTGAGGGGGACTTCAGCTCTGGAACAAAGTTCCCTCCGAGTCCCTTGTCTGAAATTGCCCAAGTATATTGATCTTCAGGGCACACTTACAAGACTCATCTATTTATGCAGACTGCTACATAAGTAGGCCTTTGAGAGAAATCTTGTGTAGAAGAGAGGGGAATTTGTTGTTCTGTGGGTGATATAAATTTGCTTTTCTAACTTAAGACAGGGATGCCTAGAGCCTTGGATAGAGGCCCATTTTTATTTTGTATACAAATCTAACAGTAATATAGAGAACTACAGCTATTTCAGTTTAGTTGCTCCTGTGTGAGTAGGAGAGCCACTCACAACACCTGGACACTGTAAGATCACTTCCCCCAAGACATTATTTTAACTGGTGGAGTTCTGTGCCAGCAAACTTTATGAATCGTTGCAATCTTTTGTCACCACATGGAACTCCCAGGATGCATGATCTTACCTTCTCTCAATAGGCCATCAATGTTCATCACTCCAACTTACTTAGGTAAACAAGGTGTATTGCATTGAAAATTTTAAGGAAATTGTGCCTCGAGCACTAGCAGGCCTGCAAAGAGACTGTGGTACAGCAGCACATTTAAAGTGTCTGTTTGATTGAGTGACCTGTCTGTAATTATAAATACTGTAGTATCTAGGCACTGCTCATGTTAAAAATGCATTGAAAGCGACCCAAAAATTGTTTGGATTTCCATTCTGTGCCTCTTAAGGCACCTTGCTGTGAGTGTGGTAGTTCTCTTACACATCAGTACATGTTTTTATCTGTTTTTCCAATGTTGTTGGTGATCTTTATTTCTTTTTAAGATGAGAAGCATATGTCCATGTATCATGCCTTTGAATGCATTCCATATTATGGTTAAAAAACAACAACAACATATAGTCTTCATTAGGTTTTTCCCCCCAGAGTTGTATATAGTAACAAATTGAAATGCCAGTTTGTGTTAGTTTTATTCATACTGCCAGTGTGATGCCATTTCAGATTGATGTGCACATGGTCCAATAAACCCATTTGTCAATATGTGCTGCTATTAATTTTTTTCAGGTTTTTTTTTGTTTGTTTACACTAAAATCTATTCTGGAATAATTAGACTGGGTAGAGGCCATGAGAGAGGCATATCCTCTGTCATTTTGGGTTCCGCTGGCAACAATGATAAACAAAATTAGGCTCTTGAATCATGGTTTTATATATATATATATATTTCAAATTAATATTGGGGTTTATCTCTAGAGTGACATGCAATGTGTCATTATAGTCTCCTAGCATATATGATGTCATAGAAAAATAGTAGAATTACTTTTGTAAGGTGCATATGCTGTAGGGCCTATGCTGCCCTCAGCTTTTTACAATAAAGATAAAGCCATTGATCTGGATCTGGAATGGAAGAGAGAGAATGACAGGAGAGTTGTGTTTTGTTTGATTTTTTCTCCTGCTTCTATGCTCTCTGGAAGTTCTTTTTCAGATTTTGGGTTGAGAGTAGGACCCTGGAGGGCAAAAGCTGCTTTCTGTGGCACGGTCTTCTTCCTCCCTCACAATGTTTTTCCCTTTAGACTGTGGAGCCCCTGCTAGTGGGAAGGACAGGTTCCTGGGGCCACTGAGGTTGGGAGGGAGAAGCTGGAGATGCTACACTGTCCGAAGGTCATAGAAAGCAAGAGAAAGAGGAGCAGTCAGATTGCAGTGTGGAGACAAGAATCCTTAACAGAACAAGAGACAAGGAGTCCTTATCTCCAGCCGATCACAGGGAATCTGTGGGCTTAAGGGACTGAACCTCTAGCCTTCCCTGCAGAGATGGAGCAAACCCCATCCAGCTTTGGAAGACTGAGGAAGAAATTTAGAGTTCCAGCTTGCTGTGTTTATACATCCCTTTAACCAAATAAGCATGCCTTGCACCTGGAATCAGAAAGTGATGAGGATTGTAGTAATCCTTAGTTTCTGTGGGAGTTGTTTCCACAGCTGTGAATCAGCACCCAAGAAAGCTCTATCTCCTGGGAAACCTGGAAAAGAGCTGGAACTTAATTAGCTGACCCTTATTAAAATGGAGGGCAGCAGGAATGGAGGAGAGGACTGCCACATCCTGAAGAAAACTGAGTAGCTGTGCTCCCAATGGACGGCTACTGGAGCTGCTGCAGAGAGGAATTGCTCCAGAAACCAAACAGACAGGGAAGCAGTTTCCAGCAGGTTTGGTTGTTTTATTTTAAGTCTTCTTAATAAACAAATCGGACCTTGCAGAGTCTTTCCTCAAAGTCTGTGCAAGCTAAGTAGTCCCTTCCCCAAATCTGTCCCTCACACCAGTAACTTCAGTAATCAAAATTTCTTGGCTCTTACATCAGAGACTCAGCACACACACAACTCCTTCTGCTGGTTTTTCTGCCTCCAACACACACATGCTGCCAAACCAATGTCTGAGCCCTCATGAGTTTGCAGTTAGATAAAAAAGATTTCCTAGGTAGGTTACCTCAGCTCAGGGCTTAGTGCCTCAGAAGGTAGATTCCGTTGTCTGCATCTGTTTCACTATCAAGCCCATGGAGGGTTTCTATTTTTGACTATAGGTAGCTGGTCCAGCCATTGCCATATGAAGCGAATGTCTCTCATGAAAGTATAATCATTACAAGATTTCCAGAACGGAGGAAGAGCAAGGATAAGAAAGGTTGGGCAACTTGGCTTAGAAGGGGTAAAGCCAAGCAAGGAAAAGATGGGAAAATGAAGGGAGAAAATATTTAGTGCAAAAGTTGCATTAACAATAAAAATGTAATACGTTTTTTAAAAAAGCATAAAAGTAAAAAGTGAGGATGATTTGGGAGTCAATTTTCAGGTAAGATTTTAATAAGGCCATCATTAGCAAAGGTTTGAAGACTATCTGCTCAGTAGAGAACTGCTTTTCAATTAAACAATAAGGCAAACCTGCCCTGTTTGTAAACTTTTAGTCCCAACATCAATAATAATATCTAATTCTCCTCAGAGGCCACTTGTCTCTGGCTTCTATGGGAGAATCTAAAGAGTCTTTTATTTGTTTCATGATAAGGGAATAGAGTCTGATATGTCTTGTGGTGTCTTCTTGAACTTGCATTTGAACCACACACAGTTACATCTGTTAGCAGACCCCTTTGATCTTTAACAAATATAGCAGCTGGTTTGTGTAGTTCACCATCTTCAGTGCACAGATGTGGTTCATGGTATACTGTCCATTTGTGTCCAACTGCTTCTTTCGCTAGGATGTCACATAGCTAGTTGTACCTTTTAATTCATGAATTTGTGATGGATGGACATTGTCCAACAATAAGAGCATGTCTCATAGTATGAAGAGCAGCAACAACATAACATGTTGGCCTCAGCCAAGAAACTCTCTTGTTGTTCCCTACTGGCCTTAAAAATCTATGAATCTATTAAATGGGTATATGTTCACACACAACTTGAGAGCATTCGGGTATTGTCCCTCATAGGAACTGTGGTGAAAATTTTGTTGCTCAATATTTAAAGAGTTCTATTCTACTAACCTGAGAAGGAAAATTCCCGATCCTCAGAATTCTACAGATCTTCAATTGAGCAGAATTTTGAG
The DNA here is from genome assembly GCF_028017835.1 of Emys orbicularis. Classification (NCBI taxonomy): domain Eukaryota; kingdom Metazoa; phylum Chordata; order Testudines; family Emydidae; genus Emys; species Emys orbicularis. The sequence goes on along the minus strand of NC_088684.1, from coordinate 188,577,051 downwards.
TTTCTTTTTGATCCATTTTTCTTCCCAGATGTCGTCAACAGAGGCGTATAGGTGACTTTCACTCCATTCATTGCTTATAAGCTTTCAGATCTTGTTTTTGAGGCTGCCTGAAGAGATCCAGAGCTTCTTATATTCCTGTTCTAAGTCATATCTCCACAAAATATCTTATTGTGTTATTAGAGGAAGTGGCAATTATGTGCAGGTGATGAGTTTGTATGGATGGTATCAGGCTCACCAATTTTGTCAACCCAAGGTCACCAGACTTTTCTCTGGAGTTAAGAATGTTTTGTATGTGCTTATGGGTAAGTAGAGCCATTTTTTCCACCATTTTCTTGATGGTGTTGTATAGAGCTGTGATTGTAGTCTTTGAGTTGCATAGGCTTGAAGTAGTTGGGGTTTTTGCTTTAGTTTGTAAAGGAGCTATTTGTAACCCCTTCTCTACCCACGATAAGACATTCTCCTTCAGGTCTCATTTTGCAAGGCCAGACCCACCTTGACCCCTAAGTATTTTACTGCATTTCCAAAACGGAGCATGTCTAGTTCATCATTCCCGATTAACCCAGATTTACAGTTATTGAGTATATATGAATTATGGGTAAGTGTTAAGCATTTGGGGGCTTGAATCCTGAGTCCAGAGAGATCTCAAAAGTCTCTTTGAATTCCAGTGTTTTTTTTTTCATCCTTGTCAAGAGTCACTAATTAGGACCAAATCATTGGAGAATGCAAAATCTGAGAATTTTCCAACTAGACCAGATTGCAAAGGTGAGAGCAGTAAGTCTAGAGTGAGATCAGATCGAAGGTTATAGGAGAAAGAAATTGGTCTCTGACCTCCTTATGAGTTGTTATTTTGATACAACATTCCTTGATAATGATACTCATGTGTGGGTCCAAGTCTCTGTTTGATAGTATCCCAATATATGGTTATGAGACAGAGTCAAATACTTCTGCTTCTCCAAATGCTATTCCCATTGGAATATACTTTCCAATGGGAGCTTCATCTTTCTGGCATGTTTAATCATCATGTTCAAGTACTTCTAAATTTTCTCAGTGGCTGAGAGCAGATATAAAAGTCCTCTGTCTAGTGTTAAGGGGTGAGTGAGATGAGCTCTCAGTAATCAGGAGTAGAGCCATAACACTATAGAGCCAATAGTTATGGGATGTCAGTTTCCTACATCATTTAGGTCTTCCGGATCCATAGATTTAGGGATTGGAATAGACTTGCTCCAGAGAATTCCTTGAGACTGATGGAGATGAGAAGTGTTATGAACCATGCACTGTAGAGAACAGCTAACTTATCTCCTTCACGTTCCACCTTGTACAAGTTTTTAAAGCAGATTTAATCTGTTTCCAGAGCTGGCTTCCATTTCATTTCCCTCATGTTCTTAATAACTTCTTAAGTCATGAAAGGGACTGAACATGTTTTATTGTCAGCAGGCTCTCATTATTGAAGTTGTCCTTGTTCTTGGAACCATGTTACAGATTGCCATTTCTATTTACAGACCACATACACCTCATGTAGACAGACCTGGAATTTGATAGGTTCTGCTTAATCAAGGATGATGGAGGCAAGTTTGGGTTTTTTTTTTCCATTTTGTGTTTTGTTTTTTGCTTTGAATAGAGATTCTGAAATCTCATATTTGCTTCTCTGTGAGCTTGATTGCTCTTTCCAGTGAGTCTGAAATAAAGCAGTCAACATGCCCATTGACTTTCATGAGGTGTAAATGTCTTTGGATCCAAGACCCCTTTGATAGCAGCCTGTAACCTCTTGTGAGCGCCCCCTTGTTTGAGTGCATGTCTGCACCTCTTCCAGTTGGTGGTGACCCCTTCTGGCAGTTTCTCTGGCGGTTCCTAGTGACTCAGCCCTCTGGCCGAGTGACACACATTCTGTATGGAGCACAACTCAAACAGACCCCTTCCCGAGTATTAGTCCAACAAAATCTTTAAGTGCTCCTGGCTCTGGTAAGGGGCTGTGCCCAAAGGGCTTCCTCCCTGGAGACCCTTCACCCACTCTGGTCTGTTCTGGCCCCAGCTATCCAGCTGGGCCTCTTAACAGTTTATATCCCTTTCTGGGGGGTTATCACTGTCCAATTGTAGGCCACTTCCCCAGTGGCTTATGGGGGGGACCGGGCCTGCCCACTACTCCAAGTCCCAGCCCAGGGACCCTAAGAATAGCAGCCATGTGCCACTATGTCCTTTTAACTAAGCATACACACACCCTTATGGCTCACAATTAAATACTCATTTGTGTAAAATTAGCTAATACTTATTTTTAGCACTGATTTTTTGCTAGGGTTTTCATATAGCTTAACAACATAGGCCACAATAGTTTGATGTCCTCTAGATGACTCACATCAGAACCTCCTTCCTCCCAGCCACATGTGTGGCAGGGATGAGAGGAGCTTGGAACCAGCTTTGGTAGCTCATTTTCTCATCTCTCCAGGCCTTGGTTCCTGGGCTGTTCTCCATGCAGCACAGTTTGCCAGCCTATAGTTCTGGTTCCTTTCACTCCCTGGCTCCATAAAACAGTGCAAGGAGCATGCACTATAATCCAAATAACTCCCTTTGTGTGGAAAGCTGGATAGAAAGAAGTAGCTGCAGGCAGGTCCCAGCAATTCAAGAGACAAAACAAAATGTCAGGAGCCTGAATACAGCAAAATTGAGTTCTGCTGCATTTTGGAAAAATGTCAAATTTGGTGGTCATGGAATTGTGGCATCCACAGGTGTTGATTGAGATGGATGAAGCAGCTCACATTTTTAGAGCTATTGTTTCAAGTTCTATGCAAGCTCAGGGGCACAACTCTGATTAGTTTACATTTGTTTCATGTTTTCAGAGTTGTCTTCAAGCAGAAGGACAATAAAGATTATTATTTTAAACAAAAGTGGAGCACTTTTCTGTGGCAAAGGGTACATTAAACAATGGAATATAATATTTATCAAGAGAAAGTCTCACTTTGAATTGTTATCAGATCCTGAGCCAGTCAGGATTCAATTTCCACTTGAACGCTTCTTGTCTGTACCCTATTTATTATCATTTGTAGTACTGTGGCTCCTAGAGGCCCAAACCAAAATTGTGGCCTCAGTGAGCTAGGCACTGTACAAACACATAACAAGAGAGACTCCCTGACCTGAAGAATCTATAATCTAAACACTAATATATAATTATGTGTGCAGATTGGGGATTTGTGCACTCAAGTAGCTAGATAAGTGTGTAACTGACCATAGATAACCACAATTTGCCTGTGCATGTTATAAGTATCCATGTAAATACACTATTCTCCTGAAGCATGGTTCAAACCTCCTCCTTTCTCTCTCCCTGATGCTTCCTATCACCAGTATTTGGAGTGACTTCTCCCCTCTCTTTGTGTGGATTGGGTCCTGTTTTTTTTCCTAGTGCCTCCACCCATCATGACTCCTCACTATGCCATACTACAGGGCTGTTGTCCCTTCAGAAAATGAATACTTACTAGCTGGCAATGAGTGTAAAGCCCAGTACACAGAAGACAATAAAGTAAATAAAACAAACCCAACAAAGCAATGACACACCCAAAATAACCAATAAAACAAATGGGGGACTTTAGTGGGAAGAGAGAAAATAATATCTTGGGAATAAAACAGTTAGCTTTAAAGTGATGATTAATAATCATTGCTATGTAAGCAGAGTCAGGATGAGCTCTACCCTGACATCTGGTGGTGAATTGTGGCGAGTTGTGGAAAAGAATTTCAGGGACTGATCTTGTTTGCATAGACACACTCACCCCACCTAGCATGAGCCCACAGCAGCCCAAATGGTCACTTCGGCTGCTCTGGAATCCCTAGTTTCTCTGTTATTGGGGCAGGAAGAATAAAGTGGTGTTACCCTGATTATGTGGGACTGTTTTATGACAGAGGGACTCACCATCAACTAAGTAGCACTCGCTAGACAAGTGAATAGAGAGAAGCTGGGGATAGGCATTTGTACTTGATAGTATGGGTCCCTATTTGAGGGCCTGAAATGCCAATTGCACCTCCTCCTGTCTCCACTGTGGAATATCAGAGCTAATTTTGATTCCATTAGGAGTCTAGTTACAGGCTGCTGAGCTGAATTTACTTTGGGCCAATGGTGTACCAGCACTGAGGCTCTCCTACTACAAGCTGAAATCACTGAGTGTTGGGGGAGGGGCTGAAGATATATTGCTGAGTGGCTGGTGGCACAGAGCAGTTTGCGGGACGGCTGGAGCGGCTCATGGGATGGCTGGTGGAGCGGAGCAGTTTGCGGGGCAGCTCTTAGGAGGGCGAGCGGAGCGGCTGGTGGAGCGGAGCAGTTTGTGGAACGGCTGGAGCGGCTGGCAGAGTGGCTCGCGGGGAAGGCTGCAGGAGAACCCCACAGAGAGGTGGGGCATTCGGCCTCGGACCACGCATGGTGCCCCTTAATATCCCTGTGCCCCCTCTCCTTTCCACCAAGGCTGGGAGGTAAAACTCTGCAGATAAACTTTTGAACTCTGGGGCTGCACTGACCAGGGACAGAGACTTTTGGGTTGTTGGACTTTTGGGTGATTTTTGGGTTGCTGGACTTAAGACCCTAAGGGGAAAAGGACACTGGCAAACTTATTTGGGGGTGGGCCTTTTGCTCATGATTTGTGTTATGAATCCTGTTTGTGGTGTTTCCCCAACATAATGCCGCATTGTTTCCCTCCTTTATTAAAAGGATTTTGCTACACTCGGACTCTGTGCTTGTGAGAGGGGAAGTATAGCCTCTTAGAGGCACCCGGGGCATGGTATGTAATTGTCCCAGGTCACTGGGTGGGGGCTCAAGCCGGTTTTGCATTGTGTTATTGAAACGGAATCCCTAGATACTGAACCCGGCCCTTGTTGCTGCCAACTCAGACGGGCAGAAGGGTTACAGATAAATAAACTTTATTTCATTTTCACCAGGTGTAATAAGCCTGATACAAAATCTCTGTGGCAGTGTAACAGTATCAGTGTTTGTGGGATGTGATAAAAGTAGTTGACGTGACTTGAAGATTGTGTCAGACAGGGCTGCATGCCATCAGTGACCCTCTTCAATTGTTATCTTGAAGACATTTTAAGAAGAACCACTGATGGAAACCTACAGAAGGATGTACCTGCTGCTGGATGAAAAATTAGTTATCTGTGCTTCGCTGATGGCACTGACCTGACTGGATTGTCGCAAGAAGAGGTGCAGAAATTGCTAGAAAGAGTAATGGAGGAATCAGACACGTTAGGTCTAATGATATCACAGGAAAAGACAAAGACAATGGTGACATCTAAGTCTGTTGAAAAGGCAAGATACTCCTACCCAATTCTGAAGAGGCATTGGAGTGTATTGAGCACTTCAGACACCTAGATGGTATGATTACAAGGAATGCTAAACATCACTTCAAGATCCGACATTGAATTGGACTCGTGACTGGTGCTCTAGGGACTCTCAGTCACATATGGAGAAGCAAAGGGATTACCATGAAGTATAAAATGAAATTGCTGCAGTTTCTTGCCTTCAGTATCTTGCTATCTGCATGTGAGATGTGGCATTAAGGAAACAGGACATTAAGAGGCTTTCTGCCTTCAATTTGAAAAGCTATACGTCATTTCTGGTCATTAACTATACCTCACACATGCATAACAAAGGGGTAATAGCCTGGACTTACAGCATAACTGAAGTGATACTGGATACCCTCAAGGCAATCAGACAAAGATAACTTGAGTTTGTGGGACATGTGGATCAGAGGAGCTGAGGGATTGCCAAAGCAAGTTTTGCAGGGATTGGTGCCAGAGGTGGAGGGCATGCCCATGGAGATATGGTTTGATGATGTGGGTTACTGGATGGGATGTGGCATGTGTGCTTGTGTAGCGGGGTGGTCATGCCGCTCATACCCTGAAGAGCTTGAAACAGCCCTGGGAGAGGGCTGGGGTGGGGGAAAAGCTAGGGTGATTGGGGGAAAGCAGCCACAGGTGTGGCCACACCTCAATCAGGCCACGGCTAGCCCTATAAGAGGGCTGAGGGCCAGAGAATGAGAGACACTCTCTCTCTAGCTTCAGAGAGAGAAGGACCTGGCTGCATGGGAGCTGAGAAGGGTACCTAGGGTAAAGCAGTGCTGGGGAACGGCAGAGGGAGCTGGAGAGCTCCAGCCTAGCAAAGACCCAGGCTGCAGGCCTAGCTAAAGGCCTACAAATAGGTACTGGGGCTGCAGAGGGGCAGCCCAGAGATAAGCAAAGGCAGCAGGTCCTAACCCCCTTGCCGATGATGAGTGGTTTACAGACTGCAGTCCGCCCCAGGAAGCGGGGACTAGATGATGACTGGCAGGTGGGGATAGAGGGTTGGGGGTTCCCCTGGGAGGGGAGACCCAGAGACAGTCGGTTGCTGCTGGGGGCAGAACCTTGGAGTAGAGGGGCACCGGGGTCTGGGAGGGACACAGGGGCCAGCGGCAGGTGAGACACCTGCCTGCAGAGGGCACTCTGGCTTGGAAGAGCTAATTCCCAGGATGACCAGCAGGAGGCACCACGCCGGTGAGTCATCGCCCTGCCATAGCTTGTCAAAGCTGGTTGAAGACCATGAAATGTGGAAGAAGATTGCTGGCCTGTCTCCCGTGTGTTGTGTTTGTTGTTCAGTGTGATGTGACTCTATGATGCTTTGCACTGAGAGAATGTATGTATGATAAATAAACCAGTTCCCACCTCCCTGCACGGGCAACTCCTCCAGACCACAGTTCTATCCCAGGCACCTTCCCAGGGTAGATAGTAGACCAAGGTTAAATGTCCTGAAGGGGAGTGTTGCCGTACTGTGGTGTTAGCTAGCTTAAACAAAAGACCTCTTACTCGTCACTCCTGACTGGGGTAAGGTCCTCTTCTGATTCCAGTCAGGCTAACTGGTTCCCTTTTCTGGAATCCTCTTGGAGTCTCAGATGGCTCTTGATAACTAGTGCTGTGTCAGATCTCTCTCTCTCTCTCTTTGGATGCTGGTCAGTGCAGTGTTGGAGCTACATGATCCATGCAGCTAGTCTCACTGCAGTGCAAAAGCTCACTAAGGGGGAAGTGGGAGTTTAGCAGGGATTCCCTGAGCTGTGCTGTCTCTCTCCCAGTTTCCAAACCAAAACAAACTAAACTCTTTTTCATTGGCTTTTTCTACATTTGCGGCTAAGGGTTTGATTGCCAGCTCACGTAGACATGCACTACTTCTGATTGAGTCAGCACACTAAAAATATTAATGTAGCCACCATAGCATGGGCAGCGGCAAGCAGCAGTGAAGGCTAGCTGCCCCAAGCATGTACTCAAAGGTTTCAGGCGGGTTTGTAATTGAGGTGGCTAGCCCATGTTCCTACTTGCCACTACCTGTGCTACACTACTATCTTTAGCACACTAGCTTGATCAGAGCTAGTGAGAGTAACTCTACACAAGCTGGACTCCCACCCTTAGCTCCAAGTATAGACATAGCTTCCAGGTACAGTCAGGCTGTCCACTCACTAGCGCTGTGCAGCCCTGGCTAGTCATTGACCCAGTGACCTGCTTGTCTGCATCACCCAGTGCAGAAGCCTCCGTATTGGCTCCAGGAGAGATTCATAGTACTGTCTGTCTCCACCCTGACTCCAGGCATGCTGAGAATGAGGTCAAAGGGCTCTGGCAGCCATCGTCATTGTAATCCTTCTGGTAGGGCCCACTAGACTCATCCCAGAGCTCCAGGAGCTGGCAAACTCCAAATTGGGGTTACAGAGAAGATAAGCCCCTTTGTGAAAAAGAAAATCAGCCCTACAGTGATGGGAACTCAATTACATATAAAGCCAAGATTTTTTTCTCGTAAACATTAAACTCCTACATGGCTGTTGTTTATTGCAGATAGCAACACGTTTATTTGTTTACATTATATTTCTACAGAGGTTCATGGAGTCCCTGGACTGAAGCAAATGACTTTCTGGTGGAGATCCCCACAGAGTCTGGTTTTGCTCCCCAGAATCCCTGGTTTTAAAAAGCCCCAAAAGGTTAAATGGATGGAATAGGCTCATCCCCTCAACTGTATTTAATCAGTTAAGCTTTATTACCAATACACCAATTGCGACCATCTTTTTCTGTTTTTGAAATCTTTTTGTTTGTAAATTACAACCTCAGCACAGTCCTTGGGTCATACTAGGAACTTTATTTATACAAAATTAGCCTCGATCTCTTTTTCATGCTTTTTCTACTAACAGATTATTCTATAAATTAAGTGATATTCTGTGAATTTTCACATGGTTGCTTCTTACAGCTCAGGTAATAGAGCTAGTCCTACTAGGCCCCAATTGACATAATAATCCATTAGCAGTGATATAGGATAACGTATGCTACTGTCCACACAGTAACCTTGTTATTAGGCAGTAATTGCATGACCACCTCTTTTGTAATGCAGAATAGGGCCCATGATATCCATAGTTCTATCTGTGTGGTAAATTTACCAATAATAGCTATTTTGTTGGTCCATAAAGCACTTACAATTGAACTGCTTTGCAAAAGAAACATTCCTTTTATTTTTCTGAAATGTTCAAATTGTATGACAGTTTTCTTGCAGTTGATACAAAAAGGCAGGAACAATAGCTGTGCATGCTTAATATTTTTCTAGCTGAAATGAAATCTTTGTGGTTGAAAAATATAATGGAATTCTCTACTTTCAATGGTCATTTATGAATACTCTCAATTTTCCTGTGAATGCTTGATGCATTCTTTGAATATTAATACCTGGTTGATTTCTGCCTTCCAGTTTCAGATTCAGCTCACTGAACTAGCCTGTTAAGTCAACTAAAAAAGCCTATAAGGGGTATCTTATCAATGTCAGCAATAAACTTGAGACATGGAAGAAATCTTTCCAACTTTTTTTTTTAATGTCTGGAGAAAAGAATTGATTTCTGCTCGTAGGCATCAGAAACCTTTTCAGCACCCGACCTTTCCTTATCTATCTCTCATCATTATGAAGCATCAGATTCACCGCTTATGTCTATTCCAGGATGCTGTGAAAGGTAATGCTGTAGCAATGAATTAGCATGGACATTTACAATCTTCATAACTATTCTCTGTGTTAAACTTAATGAAGACTTAGCAAACAACATGGGAATAGCTTGGTGGATGATTCAGTTCTAAGCTGGAAACAGGGTTTGATGTGCTTTCAGGCATGAAACTAGTCTTTTTTTTTTTTTTTTTTTTTTGCCCTGTCACTGTAAGCTTGCACAGCAGCATTAATCACCTATGGAGATTCATAGGAACTCTGCTTTTCTATTGCTGCCCCCCCCCCCCACACACACACACAATGTGACCCTGATTATGTTACTTTGCAGACCAACCCTTGGGTTTTGGGGACCCTTTGTAAATGTTTCTTAACACTGACCTCAGCAATATTAATAAGGCAGAATAATGTTCCACAAGGACTGTATGTCAGATATACTTGTCTACTGGTATCATTGATACAAAGAGCGTATCAGGTCACATGAGAGTACAAGTTTGACAAGTTGGGGTACATAATTGATTTTCATATGTGTTGGAGATAGAAAGTAAAAGCCTTTATTGAGTGTGTCAGTCACACTGTATTTAATATGAAAGTAGCAAGGAATATAGGAGATTTCTTATTTGCATGTTTTAAAAGTATTCCGTGGTTAAAGGGAGTCCTCATGCAACCTTAATCATAACCAAATGCCATTCTTGATAATGTATTAGTGTTTTATTTTATTTGTACAGGGCTGGTTATCTCAGGGCACATCTACACATACAGCACTGGAGCAGTACAGCTGTACTGATGCAGCTGTGCCGCTGCCACACATGCGGTGAAGACACGCTATGCTGACGGGAGAGACCTCTCCCGTCAGCATAATAAAACCACCTCCGTGAACGGCAGAAACTATGTCAGTGGGAGACATAGCTTTCCTGCTGACATAGTGCTGTGCACATGAGTGCTTATGTCGGTGTAGCTTATGTTGCTCAGAGGGGTGGTTTATTCACACCCCTGAGCAACATAAATTATGTCGGCATAGGCTATAGTGTAGACATGGCCTGAGTGGGTAGCTCCCCAAGGTCAGGGAGGGGACAAGAGAAGCTACACATCTGTGAATTGGAGGGAGAAACTGCACTGCTAAATCTGCTCCTGGTGCTGTCAACCTGCCTGACTCTGTACAAAACCCCGTTTTAAAGGTGTCTTCTCATTGTATGAATCACATGCTATTATAATATCACCCACATAGCTCAGGAGCAAGTTTTGAACCCTGGCCTTTCAGAATCCCAGCTCCAACCACTTGAGCTAGAGAATTAATTACTAGCCTCCTTATGAGCCAGACACTAAAGGAGGACATCCTACACAAACTTTCCCAGTGTGTTACATAACTATATGCTGGACAAGAGTAGAATATTGGAACCCTGGATCTTGTGCCTGGAAGAAGAATGTGATTCTGTAACGAAAACTAGAACACACATATGAAAGACAGTGAAGCCAAATGTTTAAGATGTGGTTCTGCCATGTTAGAAACAGAGGTTTTTATTCATGACTATGTCTGAAGTGACTGTTACCTCTCTACTAATTTATTTGTAAAATGGGAGGGGGGATGGTGGCAGCAGCTTATCCATGACTGCCTTCTATGGTTGTAACCTATTGTGTTGGTCAATAATCAGGGTAGTTAAGTGCATGGCAATATAACAGTAGTTGGTAAAGATGAGATTTGAACTCAGGGTCACCCGGCTACCACCTCTGGGCATTTCCCCTGGGGTCTAGTTATATCTGCTGTGGAATGTATCTGTCACCACACCCACTGACACTTTCACTGCTAACTGCAGACATGGTTTTGTCTTTGCATTTATTTTTCTAAAACACTGCTCTAAGATAATGTATTAATCAGCTCATGCAGGAGCAAAACACAGAGCTCCAGCATATTCCAGACTTGCAAAAGAGGTCTGAAAAAAGTGACATTCCTGTAAACTGAAACCTCTCCTGATTCACCATAATACTATATTGTATCTATTCAACAGATAGGGGACTCTGCCATGTACTAGATATTGGTTTGGTGTCTCAGGAGATCCTTCCTACAATGAAAGTAGAAATGTATATCCACTCATCAACAGACTTGAAATTCTGGTCAGAACTAGTAGCCATGTGTGAGCAGAAGCATGCTATTAACCCATGGAGGATCCACCTCTTACATGCTGTTTCTGTGACATAGTACCTTCACATGGTATTATGAGGCTCAGTCATGCAATCATTACTCAGGCAAAACTCGTAGTGGGAAGAGTGCAGAAACTAGTCGATAGCCAATTCTATTTAGGTCTCTTGCATTGGTCATAATATCATAATATCACTCTCTCTGCAGCACCCTGCTAATCACGCCAAAATCACTTGAGGAAGGAGAAGTTGGAAGAAAAGTCAATTCCAAAATGTTCAGGGCAAGAAAATTTTAAGTAGTCCATAAACAGGAAATAAGATTGGAGCAGGCATTGAGTTAAGCAGCTGCAACTGGCAAGATAGGGATAAAGGGCTAAAGCCAGAATGCAAGATAAATTATTAAGAGAAGGAGTAAGGGATGAACTGCTTGTCATTTGTCTTCAAATTTGATAAATGTATGTTGCTTTCTGTACAGTCGAGAAGACCTGGCCATGTTTTATAGGACTTATAACTGTTAGTCCATCTATAATGTATTATTTGACTTAAGTCTTTTATTCATGAGTGGAGTTGTCAGACAGATTTTTCTCATCCACTTCATTGCAATTCTTAGTCTAGCCAATAATAATGCCAATGAAACAACAGATTTGAAATCCTGATTAATGTTAGTATGGGAATTAAATTGAGTACAGGTTGTACAACAGGTGTGAAGTGTTGTTCAATTTTTACAATATCTGGTGATATTTCTATGAGTGTTTTGCCAATATTCATGTATGCTAGTGCATGATCAATGTTAAGTGATCTTCACAAGTAAGTTATAGGGCATATTTTTGTCATATACATTTGAACACCAGACAGTTTGAAGTTGTCTTGTATATTTAATGTAACACTTATATTGTTACATTTAGTACCTATTGAGCAATTTTTAGAGGCAATACATATGAACCGATTTTATCAGAAGTGACTGGTGATATTGGTTACCAAACCTGAGATTCATTAAAACAGTGGCACCAATTCTGGGGTGAAGGCAAGGTTTTTGCACTTGCTCAAAGTCCCACAGGCCATTGTCCAATCACCTTCAAGCAGCAGTCCCATACTAAATTGTTACGGCTGCTGCCAGATCAGTCCAGAGTGTCGCTCTGGCTGCATGGTCAGGCCACTCAAATTTGATGTGACTATCCCCACCATTCAAGTGGGTGGGCAGCAGAGCCAAATTTCAGTGAGTGGCACTGGGGAGTCTGCTCAGTGGAGTCCACCAAGAACTAAACTCCTGGCTGTACCAGCCGAGGCACTGTGTGGATAAGAGGGGAGATTCCCCAGCTTAAAAAGACTCCACTGTCTGGTAGCAGTTTAGATACTCAAATATTGTTCCCATTTTTTTTTTTATCATGGGGGTAAATTTGCTTCTGGGATTATGGCTTTGACTCTGAGCCAGCAAAGCACTTATGCACAAGCTTAATTTTAAGGATGTGAGTAGTCTCATTCCCTTCAATGGGACCATTCACATGTGTAAAGTTAAGCACAACTGTTACTGTTTGCAGCATCAGGGCCTTAGTTTGTAAATGTTGAGGTGATAAGTTGTCTGCTTGGATTGTTTTGTATTATGTTTCTAACTTGTATTTAGTCCCCCCTTATTGAATTTATGTGCTTTAATAAGTTCCTTATTTATGCATATCAGAAAAGCTGCATAATTATGTTATTTAGCCTGCAGTTAGATAAATCTCATTCATATTTTTTGAAGTTGCTATACTTTTTCCTTAACAGTTTTAAAAATATTTATTATCTATGCATTTAGGCAAAGAAGGATCAGCCCCACAGCGGCATATTGCATGTATTATCTGTGTTACTTTCAGATGATTCATCGTTGTTTATGCCATAAATGTAGTGTTTATTTGATCATACAGGCTACTGTTTTTTTCCCATTTTGAGGGATAAGAGTACTCCATTCTGCAATCTGGGGGCAGTATATTTTTACTAAAAAAACAAACAAAAACTATAGCTTCATACTGTAACTGTGTAGCCAGATTGATCTGAACATGTGCAAACTTTCCAGAGCTGAAGATAGAAATCTGCATCATATGGCTTTGGGTATATGTAGATGTAATCTACTATAGTTTATACATTTCTACAAAGAACAGCATTTCTGGTAACCAATACAGAAGTTTTCAGTGCTAACAGTTTGGGTTATAGCAGCATCACACTCACAGTTTATAAGTTTTCACTATTGTCCACATGGTAAATGACTTAAATTTGTGATGAAATCACTTGTTTGAAGGACTGTTTTCAAATGAAATGTTTGGAGGAGTATTGGTGCTTGCTGGATGTCCACCAGGTTGTGAAGTAATAAGCAACACCCCCCCACACCCTGCTCATGTATTAACACATGATAACGCACCAGGAGTGTGAAGAGATAGTCTTGGAGTTGATTCACCATCCTAATGTTTCAGTGAATGAAATCTGTATCAGAGATATACTTTACTGCAGAATAGGTGAAATTTTAAGGCTCCAATTCTATTTCTGTATGCTGGCTTATATATTTACTTACGAGCATCAGTAGAGCATCAATTTGAGATGGATTGTCAGCAGCAGTATGACTGCACAACAGCAAATTCACATCCCTTCCCAAAGCCCCATGCCACTGTGTCATTAGCTCACCTAGTTGCAGAGTGGCTGTAGCAGATGTAAGCACAGACCCATTATCACTCATGATACATCAGAGTATATTTTGTATCTGAATGCTCTTTAAATCCTGGGAGGTCCTGGAGGGTAATGACACAAGGATCTTTAGGAGAAAGCTGGTGAACTTGAAAGCTTCTCTCTCCAATTCAGGTAGAAAAGGGGGAATGTTGGTGTAGCGTTTGTATTTTTGATTTTTTTTTCTTTTTTCTTTTTTCTTTTTTTTCCCAGTGGAAGTACAGCTTATAAATGAAGACATAAATAGAGCCCCATAGCCTTACTTGATCTATCTTTGAAAGACCCATTTAAAAAAAAGGATTCACAGGAATTGTTTCAGGAAGCCATAGCCTGTCCTGAGAAGATAAGTGCGTGTTGGCGTCAACAGTGTAAAACTAATGCAAGTTTAATACTGTAATGGGTGTAACAGATATTCCTTTGTTGTCTCCTCTTGTAGTTGTTTGCTTTCATAGCAAATCACTTATAGTAGCTGCTCTTTTGTATGCAAAATGTGCAGTTTTTCTTTGACTCATCTCAATCAATTAATTCCCACAGAAAATAATTCAGTCAAGGTGAAATCCTGGCTCTATTGACATTTAAGGGAGGCTTGCCATTGATTTCAATGGTGCCAAGATTTCACCCACAATCTTTATCAACCAAAATATGTTATGAACTGAAAACTACTGTTTTGAGCCACATTAACTACTCCAATCTCTTGAAAGATACCAGAAACAAAACCACTTAAAGTTTCTAAAACAGTCTATCACCTTTTTTCCCCCTGATATTTCCTTGAGAAGTGCATTTCAAAGCTTCCTTGGGCTTTCTCTCCTCTTTGGTGATTGATTGTGTGTATCACACACTTGAAAGTGGTATTTTACTGTTTCAGGGGTAAAGTCTGACGTTGATACACAGACTGTGTGCTTGATAATCTGTTTCCTTCAGTGCTAAGAATTAAAAGTATAAATCCTAGGCATCATTTTGAGAACTTATTCTTCAGCAATCTCAACTCACTCATATTCTTACTTTACTGCTTCCTCTTATGTGTTTGCCAGTCCATTGTTAAACCCCTCTCCTCCATAGCAAAAATAATAATGAACAATAATAATAAGACTTATCAACATTACAGGACTCTCATAGAAAGTATGACATTTCTTTTCAGCAGCTCTATTAAATGCTGGACACTTCCTGACTCAGAAGCCCCATTTAAAAAAAAAAATTCTTTGGACTCTTTCTTTAAAATTGGAATCCACAAGCCAATGTTCATTTTAACAGTATCTCTTCTGTAATTTGAACACTTTTTTAAAGAATGGTGTGAAATGAGCCTGGTGTCATAACTTGATGATGACTTGTAAATGGTAAGTTTTAGGACATGAACACCTTTTAGGTAATGATAGATGTTGAGATATAAAAATCAATGCACTTTGTGCAGTGTGAACTTGCTATTTCATCTCTAGTCAAGACAACACACTTTAGTTTCCTACAGTGCTCTTAGTAAAGATGTATGCTACTACTTAATACGTACACTTGCCTGATTCACTTTCACATGATTCTGATCCCTAACCAGGGTGGTATTGATGAAACTCCAGTGGGGTTAATCCTGAATCTCACCAATGTGAGATGGAAATTAGATCTACTGTATAATTCAAGGCATGCTTCCTTAAGCACATCCCAGAAAACTTAGTATGGAGAGCACCTTTTTCCTTCCACAGTGAAATACTGTACATTTCTGCCCTTTCTTTAGCACAACAAATGCATTTATTACATAGTTGTCTAATCTTAAATACTATTAATAATAGCTGTTTATCAACTCTGCTAAAAGCTACTTGCTGAGCTATAAATAAAATCCTGCCCCATAATTACTGCTATGGAGAAATGAGCAGTTGGATGTCATAAGGTAAATGCCATAGGGAAAAGTAATCATGCTAGTCAACTATATGCTGCTGCAAAGAGGTTCATCTGGCTTTATTCTACATGAAGATAAATACATCACAAATTCTGTGAACCTTAGGCTTCTGTAAGTTGTCCTTTTAACTAAAAAGAGTTATTCCCAGCTGTTACATGATATCATTTCAAAATAAAAGGTTTACTACAAACAAGACTGGACTGTCCCTAGGTGTTACTTGGCAACTCAGGGGAGTAAAATTGTCCTTATTGCCCTGCAACTGAGTAAGGACTGTTCATGTTATGGTCTGAATGCAGTGTGGAGAGCAACCACTCCCTTCTTGATACACCTTCTGTGAGCAAGGGGCTGGATAAAGGTCAGGAATGAGAGCAGCCTTTGTTCTTCTTTCTGCCCCTACTCAACGGAAAGAGTAACTGTCTGGCATACAGGATGAGGAGGAGAGGAAGGGCTTGTCTACACAGGGACCCTCAGGAAAGTTAATTTGGATTAGTGAAATCCCATTATCCACCAGTGTGGATCCACAAATTCAGAATTAAAGTGTCCTTAATGCGGTTTAATTTAATTTACTTCCAACGTGAATTAAGATTAACCAAATTAAGGCCACATTAATTCTGAAAAGAAAAGAGCATCTACCTGGGTTTAATGGGGTTTAACTGTCACTTGTCACTTGAAATTTTCACCTTTAGTTAATTTGGATTAACTTTTCCTGAGTGATCCCATCCAGACAAGCCCTAAAGTACAGCACAAAAAAAAAACAGTGAAGTCATTTACTGTCTCTCTAGAGCAAGAAGAGATTAGAGGGAAAATTGTGCTTCTCTGTGGTACAACTCTCCTGGACTGGTGCAGCTACAAATTGCCCTTTGCTCTGTGCCAAGTGTAATGGGGCAAACTAACTCCTCATGAATTTGAGAATTAATCTATTAAAATGTCTGTATTTGAATTGGCATGTTAGTGTCAGAATTGTTTATGTAACTTAGCTTGTGCTTTCCAAAGTTTATGATGACTAGATGTTTGCATATTGATACGTGTGATTGGATATGTTCTCTTGAATTAACTTAGTAACTTTAAAGCTTTTGTTTTAGAATTTCTTTCACATTGAGGTAGGCGCTTAAACTCCTGAAGCTTTAAATTCCCATCTGCCTTGCAGGAAGAAAAGGGGTGTGTGTTGTTTTTGTTTGGTTGTTTTAAGGAACAGTGTGTTTTTTTTTTTCCTAATAAAATTTGATTTTTTTCTGGCCTGCAAATCAGTCTCCTTCAGAAGGGATGGCTCTGCAAACATATGAAATGTAACATGAATGGGGTACACTTGGAGCTGGTGAACAGGGCCGGCTCTAGGTTTTTTGCCGCCCCAAGCAAAAAAATTTTTGGCTGCCCCCCCCCCCAGCCCACCAGTGCCCCCCCCCACCCGCACCCCCTGCCGCCCCAGCACCGGGCTCTCTCTTCCCCCCCCTGCACCCCTTGCCACCCCAGCACTGGGCTCCCCCCCAAACGTGGGATCCGCTACCAGCACACGGCGGCCAAGCCCTGGCCCAGCCGTGACTCTGTCCCCATGCGGGTGGAGCTGCTTGGCGGCGCGGAGTGGGAGTACTTCCAGGTGGCAGTGCGGCTGCGGGGCGGCGCGGAGAACACGGCCCCCTCCCTGGGCTTCGTGGCGCTGCTGGTGGCCAAGGTGGATCAGTTTGTGCTCACCGCCCTCACCCCTGACATGCTGGCAGCCGAGGACCTGGAGAGCCCCCCGGACCTGCTGCTCTTCAGCCTCACCGCGCCCTGGCCCAGCCCCGGTGGGCAGGAAGGTGAGGATCTCCGGCTGCGGGGCTACCTGCTCAGTACCGACGAGCCCAGCCGGCTGCTCACCTCTTCACACACCCCGGGAGCCCCTCTCGCCGCCGCCGCAGCCTGGGCTTGGCTCCAGGGGACACCACTTCCCTCCCTCCCTGGCTCCTCACACACTCTGGGCAGGGCTGCCCAGAGAATTCAGGGGGCCTGGGGCAAAGCAATTTCAGGGGCCCCTTCCATAAAAAAAAGTTGCAATACTATAGTAACATGTATTTGGAAATGTAAAAAATAACTAGTGAAATAGATTCAAAAATTAATTTGTAATAATTTGAAAATACACTAAATACATTATTTAAAAACATTAAATGCTTTAATGGTATGTATACATTTGCAATTACATAATGGGCTGTTGCTGGGTGATGGTTGGTGCCAATGGGCTGTCGCTGCCTGGGGGTGGTGCTGCTGTTGCCCAGGGCTGGGTGGGGAGCTGGGATCTGGGTTGTGGGGTACCCGGCTCACAGGGTCTGGGCTCAGGGCTGTGGGGAGATGGGGTCGGGGGGTGTCCGGCTCAGAGGGGCTGGGCTTGGCGCTGGGGGTCAGGGCTGTGGGGGGGATGGGGTTGGGGGGTGTCCGGCTCAGAGGGGCTGGGTTCGGAGCTGGGGGTCAGGGTTGTGGGGGATGGGGTCGGGGGGTGCCCAGCTTAGAGGGGCTGGGCTCGGAGCTGGGGGTCAGGGCTGTGGGGAGGATGGGCTCGGGGGGTGCCCGGCTCAGAGGGGCTAGGCTCAGAGCTGGGGGTCAGGGCTGTGGGGGATGGGGTCGGGGGTGCCCAGCTTAGAGGGGCTGGGCTCGGATCTGGGGGTCAGGGCTGTGGGGAGGATGGGCTCGGGGGGTGCCCGGCTCAGAGGGGCTAGGCTCAGAGCTGGGGGTCAGGGTTGTGGGGGATGGGGTCGGGGGTGCCCTGGCCCCTTACCATGCTGCTTATCCCTCTCCCAAACATCGCTGCAGCTGCCTGGTGTCTCCAGCGGGGCCTGAGTTCCCGCCGCTGGGCCGCAGCTTGCAGCCCCGCCCCCTTACCGGCTGAGATGCCGGGGGATGGGGGAAGACGGAGGCGGGGGGAGCCTTGGACATACCCGGGGCCTGGGGCAAATTGCCCCACTTGCCCCCCCCCGGGTGGCCCTGACTCTGGGAGCCCCTCTCGCCTCCACCGCAGCCCGGGCTCGGCTCCAGGGGGCGCCGCTTCTCTCCCTCCGCGCTCCTCACACACTCTGGGAGCACCTCTCGCGGCCGCTGCAGCCCGGGCTGCGGCGGTGGCTAGAGGGGCTCCTGGAGTGTGTGAGGAGCGGCGGGGGGGAAGGGAAGGGAAGACTCAGCGCGGCAGCGGCAGCAGGACCCCATCTCCCTCCCTGCATCCCGGGCGCCGCTTCCCTTCCCCGCCCCCCCCGCTCCTCACACACTCCGGGAGCCCCTCTAGCCACCGCCGCATCCCGGGTTGCAGCGGCCGCGAGAGGGGCTCAGGGGGGGGGGGGGGAAGGGAAGCGGCGCCCGGGATGCAGGGAGGGAGATGGGGTCCTGCTGCCGCTGCCGCGCCTTGTCTCCCCAGGGCAGCGCTGTACAGGGCACCGCCGGGCTGGGCAGGGGGCATGGATCCCAGCTCGCGCTGGCAGGGCGAGTGGCTGGGCCAGGGCCGGCTCCCGGCAATGCCGCCCCAAACAAAAAAATAAAAAATAAAAATAAAAAAGGGGGGCCGGAGTGCCGCCTCTTAGAAAGTGCCGCCCCAAGCACGTGCTTGGAAGGCTGGTGCCTAGAGCCGGCCCTGCAGGTGAATTGATTTGCTGTTTGGATGTGCAAATTGAATTTTTCTGGTCATGGCCATTGCCCCAACCTTTTAACATTTGGCCCCTTCAGCAATAACGGGTAATGTTATGCCAACTCTGCATGTTTTTTGTCACAGTGTAATTTGTTGACTGAACTCTGCAGTTTGCTTCAGTTTGAAAGAGAATGGAAATGAGTTAATGCTTGGAGATTTAACTTAAGCAAATGCGATCTTCCAAGGGTGACTTCATACTGAGCCATGTCTTAGCTCAGATGTCATGAGTTTAGGTAAAGAAATTGGTGTAGGTTGGCGTATTGAGTTTCCTGACTGTGAACATCCTTCTCTAAGTTTGTGAGATGCCTTGAACCCAAGCTGCATATAATGTTTGAGTCAAATATTATGTCAGAAATCTAGTTAAGGCAAGCCATGTAAAGTTGTATTTAACTTGAATTGAAGTACTTTTAATCATTATGTGGCTGTTTTTATTCTTATTAGTTCTGCACACAAAATGTTTTTTAATTAGGGCATATGGGTGGGTGTTAAACAACTTTATTAAAAAGTAAGGACACTGCTGCTTTCTTGTAAATTCTCATAAGACAAAAAATTGAAAAGTAAGCAAAAATATGTTAGAGCATGCTGGATGTCCATTTGTCTTGTTGTAAAACAGTGTCCATTGTATTGAATTTCTCACATACTCCAACCCCTCAGACAGAGGCCAACACCTACAAGCTCTTCACCAAGCATTCTCAAAACTACAATACCTGCACGAGGAAATAAGGAAACAAATCAACAGAGCCAGACGTGTACCCAGAAGCCTCCTGCTGCAAGACAAGCCCAAGAAAGAAACCAACAGAACTCCACTGGCCATCACTTACAGTCCTCAGGTAAAACCTCTCCAATGCATCATCAGTGATCTACAACCCATCCTGGACAATGGCCCCTCGCTTTCACAGGCCTTGGAAGGCAGGCCAGTCCTCGCCCACAGACAACCCACCAACCTTAAGCATATTCTCACCAACAACCACACACCGCACTATAGTAACTCTAAATCAGGAACCAATCCTCGACAACAAACCTCAATGCCAACTCTGCCCACATATCTACACCAGCGACACCATCACAGGACCTAACCAGATCAGCCACAACATCACCGGTTCATTCACCTGCACGTCCAACCAGGGCCGGCTCTAGGCACCAGCAAAACAAGCTGGTGCTTGGGACGGCACATTTTTAGGGGCAGCATGGCTGGCGCCAGAATGCCGCCCCTAAAAATGTGCCCCGGCTGCCCTAGCTCACCTCCGCTGCTGCTGCCGCTCGCGCACCACGGCGGCGAAACAGCTGATTTGCGTGCCACTGCTCGCCCTCCCTCCCAGGCTCTCAAGCCTGGGAGGGTGGGGGAGCAGCGGCGTGCGAATCAGCTGTTTCGCGCGCCGCGGCCGCTCGGAGTCTCCCCCTCCCTCCCAGGCTCTCAAACCTGGGAGGGAGGGGGAGACTCCGAGTGGCCGCGGCGCGGGCGCCGCTTCTCCCCCTCCCTCCCTCCCTCCTAGGCTTGAGAGCCTGGGGGGAGGAGGCAGGGCTGGGGATTTGGGGAAGGGGCAGAGTTGAGGCGGGGCCGGGGGTGGGGTAATTAAAAAACGGGGGAGGGGGTGGCCAAAATTGTTTTTGCTTTGGGCGGCAAAAATCCTAGAGCCGGCCCTGCGTCCAACGATGTAATATACACCATCATGTGCCAGCAATAACCCTCTGCTATGTACATCGGCCAAACTGGACAATCCCTACGTAAAAGGATTAATGGACACAAGTCAGATATTAGGAATGGCAATATACGAAAACCTGTAGGAGAACACTCCAACCTCCCTGGACACACAATAGCAGATTTAAACGTAGCCATCCTGCAGCAAAAAAACTTCAGGACCAGACTCCAAAGAGAAACTGCTGAACTTCAGTTCATTTGCAAATTTGACACCGTCAGCTCAGGATTAATCAAAGACTGTGAATGGCTAGCCAACTACAAAAGCAGTTTCTCCTCCCTTGGTTTTCACACCTCAACTGCTAGAAGAGGGCCTCATCCTCCTTGATTGAACTAACCTCGTTATCTCCAGAATAATTCTGGCCTGCATATTTATACCTGCCTCTGGAAATTTCCACCACATGCCTCTGACGAAGTGGGTATTCACCCACGAAAGCTTATGCTCCAATAAGTCTGTTAGTCTATAAGGTGCCTCAGGACTCTTTGTTGCTTTTTACAGATCCAGACTAATACAGCTCCCCTCTGATACTTCACATACTTATGTGCAGTTAGACGGATTGGGGGGGGTTGTTTGTTTTTTGTTTTATTATGGGAAACATGTTTTTATCCTTAAAGATATCACAAGTGGCTGAAAGGGTTTTACTCAATGAAAGAAAACAAGCCTCTGACAGATACTAACCATGGAAAATTTTAGCAGAAAAAGGACAACATTTATAAACCTTTGAAAACAAGCATGTCAGTATTAATACGTTTTATCTTTAAAATGTCTCAATGTCTCATGTCATAAAATCAATCCTTACCAAAATAATTCAGTGTCCAAGAGCTATTCTGTGCAAGACTGTGTTATAGGTGCCTTCACTATCATACTTCTACTAAACTGAAAATGGTAGATTGCTTTCTTCTGGCATCCTGTCAAAAGAAGTTAGAACTATTAAATTCTAATACTTCTATTCAGATATTTTTGTTATATATGCAGAGAAAATTCAAAGCACCTTGACACTGTCAATTGGGCACTGTGCTCTGATGCATCCAGGGTAGGAACTTTGACAGACTCTTTTAGCCTGAATTTCTATTTAAGCAATATGTCTTGAAGTGAGAGCTAATAATAGATGTGAAATACTAACACAGTGAAGCTCTACTAGCTGTGATAAACAGACAAACAATAATTTAAGACTAAGGTCTGAATAGCCACGATGAATAAGGAATTTGCCAGCTATGCTATAATGAGGCTTTCCAGACTGAGACAAGGTTGGTGAGGTAATGTCTTTTACTGGACAAACTTCTTATAGCTGAAAGGCTTGTCTCTTTCACCAACAGAAGTTTGTCCGAAAAAAGATATTACCTCACCCACCTTGTGTATCTCATGTCCTGGGACAAACACAATTTACCACCCTGCAAACGTGTTCTGATTGAAAGAATGGCACATAGACTGCAACTTTTAATAAGGAAAATGTATGTGGTAGCAGCTAAATGTATGTGGTAGCTACTTATTAGGTGGAGAATGAGATTAAGAGAAAAGTAAGGGTCTAACACCATAAAGAAATTTGCAAGAACAAAAGCGTGATATATATAGATATAGACACACACACACATGGCTTTACATGTGTTGAAAGCTCCAATCAGGCAATTGGTTGTAAAGTGTGGGGTCTATAATAACTAGGCTTGTTAAAAAAAATTATAAAACTTGTGTTTTATGATTTTGATAGATATCAATGGTCATTTTAAAGCTTTTTTCCTGTTTTTATCTATTTACATTTTCAGAGTTGTGGGGATGGGGGGACAATATTTAATGACAGTAGACGTTGAGACTCAAAACGTTAAGGCTTTATCATCATTAAAACACAAACTGTTAATATCACATGTCAAAATATGCAAATACCTTAACCCAAACTCTAAGTTCTCAAACAGCTTTTTTTTTTTAAACTTGCCTATCTGTAAATGGCAGCAGAACTGTACTTGGCATTTCCCACTTGAGGGACTCATCCTCAACTAAACGGCACTCGCTGGGCAGGGGACATGGGTTCCAAAGCCCAGTGAGTGGAGAGAAGGTGGGGACAGGTACTTGTACCTGGTGGTTTGGGCCTTTCAAAGGGTCCCAGAAACCATTTGACCTTTCCTTTCTCTACTGTATAATAACAGAGCTAATTTAGACTCAATTGCGAGTTTTGTTACATGTTGCAG
The DNA here is from genome assembly GCF_028017835.1 of Emys orbicularis. Taxonomy (NCBI): domain Eukaryota; kingdom Metazoa; phylum Chordata; order Testudines; family Emydidae; genus Emys; species Emys orbicularis. The sequence continues at coordinate 188,553,860 of NC_088684.1, read as the reverse complement.
AGCTGAAATCACTGATACCTAGGTCTAAGTATTAGACCTGCTTTGGGGCAGTGTCTTTGATGAAAGAGACTGCCCAGTGTGCACCAGCAGTGAGGCTCCCCCACTAACAGCTGACATCACTGAGAGCTGAAATCACTGAGAGCTGTTTTATGTGGAGGACCCTGAAGACACAGGGCCAACAGGGTAAGTGGCCAACAGGGCGACTGGCAGAGAGGCGTGGCCAGCAGGGTGGCTGGCGGAGAGGCGTGGCAAGCAGAGCCCCACAGAGAGGGGTGGCAAGTGAGTGCTCGATGAGCGGAACGAGTAGGGTGCCTCCTTATCCCCCGCTCCACCCAGGGTGCGAGGTGAACTCTGTATTTGCACCTCTGAACTCTGGGTCTGCACTGTCCAAGGACAGCAACTGTGAGTGGGGTGCAGAGAAGGGACGGGCACATTTAAGGGACTTTTGGGTTGCTGGACTTAAGAATCTGAGGGGAAAAGGACACTGCCCAACTTACTTGGTGGTGGGTCTTTTGCTCATGGTTTATGTTTATAAACCCTATTTGCAGTGTTTCCCCCAATTAATGCTGCATTATTTCTCTCCTTTTATTAAAAAGTTTTTTGCTACACTCAGACTCGGTGCTTGCGAGAGGGGGAAGTATTGCCTCTTAGAGGTGCCCAGGGAGTGGTGTGTAATTGTCCCAGGTCACTGGGTGGGGGCTTGAGCTGGTTTTGTGTTGTATTGATGGAAAGGAACCCTTGGTAATGAACCTGGCCCTGGTTGCTGCCAACTCTGACTGACAGAAGGGTTACATTTAAATAAGAACCTAATTTTCAAAATGTTTTGAATACCTGCAACTCCAACTGACTTTAGGGGGGGGGGGTTGTAGGTGTTTGGTGACTTCTTTGAAAAAGAAAGACATCAGCCCCCTTATATTTAGCTGTTTAGATGTGGATTTAGGTATCTAACATCAGGCATTCCGTTATGGCCATTATTCCAGTTCCTATGCAAAAATAAGGGGTGTTTTTTGTTTTTTTTATGACCTTACTCTCACCTCACTGCAAATAACCTTGACACACTTGAGCTTTTTACCCATACCTCTAATACATTTCAGCTGGGTTCAGTTTACTGATGAAAATGATATGAAAACAAGAACCATACCTTGACTTTGAAATTCCAGATTGAAATTTCAGTTGTTGCAGTTAGGGGGGGAAAAGGCATAAATCTTCCCTGGTGTCTGTTTTTTACTCATAGTGGAAACTATTAGCAGGAACAGGACCCAGTGACTTGAGTGCCAACATAGAATACTTAACAGACTCTGGCCTATTTAAAATGATATCTTACCAAAGCCCTTTGAAATTGAGCACAGATAACTGAAATTTCTCCCAATCATTATGAAGGCATTGCTTACAATGTTAATTTACAGTCAAATAATCACAAGAAATTATTGTGTTCTTGATGTAGATCTTGGGTCAAACCCTGCATATGATTAACTCCATGTTTGGACTCCTTTAACCTTGAATACTGCATGCAGTCTGGTCTCCACATCTCAAAAAAAGAAAGATTGAAATTGGAAAAGGTGCAGAGAAGGACAACAAAAATGAATAGAGGAGTTTGGAACAGCTTTCATAAAAGGAGAGATTAAAAAGATGGACTGGTTAATTTAGAAAAGAGACGTGAATGGTATGCAGAAAGTGAATAGGAAAGGTGTTATTTATCCCTTCACATAACACAAGAACTAGGGGATTACTCAGGGAAATTAATAGGCAGCAGGTTTAAAAACCAACAAAAGGGAGAACTTCTTCATACAACGCACAGTCAATCTGCAAAACTTGTTGCCAGGGGATGTTGTGAAGGCCAAAAGTATAACTAGCTTCAAAAAAGAATTTGATGATTTCATGGAGTGAGGTCCATCAATGGCTATTACCCAAGATGGTCGGGGACCATGCTCCAGGTGTCCCTAAATAGCAGCTGTGACTGGATGAGAGGTGATGGATCACTCAAAATTGCCCTGTTCTGTTCATTCCCTCTGAAGCCTTTGGCACTGCCACTGTCAGACAGGCTACTGGGCTAGGTGTTGGTCTGACCAAGTATATCCATTCTTATATTTTTGATCTTATATTATTATTAATATCTTATATTATTTTTATTTTATTTAGTTTTTAATCCAGAGTGTTCATTATTTACAGGACTATAACTAGTATGAATGGCTTAAAATGTGGCATAAGTATTTATAACACACACATGCATCATGGTGGTAGATGCATTATATATAATAATGAAACTGGAAACTACCACTTGTAATTTTAATGAGATTTATATTGTATTTAGATTGCAGGTTTGTTCACAAAAACACTGATTGAGTTCTCTATTACTATCTGATAACAATCACATTTAATATTAAACCATTCAATTTCTTAATGTAAGCCTTTGAAATTGCAAAATTAGTCATTTCCCCCCTTTTGAAAGCTAATCTGTAGTTATGCAAACATGTTTCTTTTACATTTTAATTTTCTTTGAAAGTGTTTTGGAATCCATGGTTATAATACCAGAATATGTGAGTGTGTTATGGTGATTCACTGAGTGCAATCTGATTTTGCAGTCTATCAGGAGTTCATCTTCAGGCAGGGACCAGTTATTGAAAAAGTAAGTATGAAAGTGAAAGTTGCAAAACATTATAAGTGGCTGAAGACAAAAGGTTAGGATACTGGAAACAGTTATGAAACATTGGCTAAAACTGTTGCTTCTGATCCCATTATAACTCTTCTATGTAGCCTATGTTAAAATGAAACGTTTGCCCTTTAATCCCAGGAGCAAATGTAGCTCCTGTGTGAGAGGGGAAATATCCACAATGACATCTGTGAACCAAACTATTTTCCTTCCTAAGTAGAGAAAGATATTGTGGTATTTCAGATACCAGTGTGGATTATCATGGAGAGCCAGATCCTCAGCTTCATTTAAGCTAATATTTAACTGAGCTAATTACATGACATCTCAGATGACTTGTTAATGCCTGCACTATATATTGAATTTACAGTGTAAATATGTCATATGACTTCATAGAGACCTTTTGTCTGCCATCCTGGGAGGAGGGATTTACTTTCATTTGGTGTTTTTGTTTTCCTTTAAAACAAAAACCCACATCACTTGTAGAACAATAGTGGCAACAAATCATCACAGATATAATATTAATGAAAGTCTGATCACTGTCTTCACTAGGGTAGAAAACCAAAGAGGTTCCCTAAATGACAATAGCTGTTTTTGCTATGCAGTTTAGTTTATGCATGTTTAAATTCTGTATAAAGCTGACAGCAAGAGAAATTATTCATAATCTTTTATAAGAGGATCCTAGACTTCCTTTCTTTTACTGGATCAAAAACACTGATAGTCTATCTTTGTGTGTGTGTATCTCATATTTGCACACACATTTATAGGTCACTCAGGTCCATTTGATAATGTTCATTTATCAATAGTGTCTGAAAAATGTATCTTAAACCTCTAAATGATTCAAGCTTTTGGACTGCTATTTCAATGGTGAGAATGTCATGTCACCAAGAAAGGTACTTTATAGTATAATATATGATGCATTTTTTAAATTGTATTAATTTCTGAGCAATTAATCTCCATGGTATGGAGAAGAATGTAGGTGCACCAAGATGATAGTTTATTTCTCTACAGTGATAAATGTTAAAAAGTGCTACAAGTTCATTCTCTAATGAGCCTGGTTCAATTAATACCACCACTTCCATTAAAGTTAGTTATGAGGGCATTAAATATTAGAAATCCAATTTCAGGAGCTCTGGGTCTTCCTTCCAGTTGCTCAGGCTCATGCCATTAGATGATTGTCCAAAACTCGTCAGGTGGCTATTGCCCCATTTTAAATTTAAAACCTTTCAACACTTTTATGAAGACAAAGACATTCACAATGGGCCAAGAGAGATTTAAAGCTAGCTCTATATCAAAGAGATTATATGGCAAATACAGAACTGAACAATTTAAGTGTTCTCTATATATCAACACTTGTCCTACTGCAATGAAATATTATGTAAATGGAACATTGACTTCTGACTCTTTGTCCCCAAGGACACTAACCAGGTTTGTGAGACCTATGTTTACTATTAAGTTCTCTGTGAGAAAGGGCCTGATAGCAACACACTCTTCTTAGACAAAAATATTTGAATCCAATTTTTACTCATCTCCCCTCTCACCATGTTATGGAGCTCAGAAAATCATTATTTAGAGAAAGAACTTATGAGGGTTATTGTAGATTCATTTTAAATATATCATTTCTGAAAGGCTTCCTTGTCACCCAAAATATACTTTTTAAAAAGTGATGTCGTTGCAGATAAGAGTATCTGAGTTCATAGGCATTATCATTATCTTTGCTGTTGACTTGTGCTGCTATTGGAAAGAAACTTATTGCAATGCACAAGAGAGACCAAATTATCAAAGATATCTTCAGATTTAGGCCCCACTCCTGGAAAGAAAGTCTACACTAGGAAAGGATTGCTGGTGTAGCTATACAGGCAAACCTTTTCTCATGTAGACACAACTTATAGGAGCAAAAGGGTGCTGTTATCTGTATAGTGTATTCTGGTTTCTCAAAGAAGAGGCACTGACAAAAGCACTTTTTTTGCTTGTATGACTGTCTACACTATAGCTTTTGCCAGTATAGAACAGTTGTTAAAATATTACCCCAACCAGCATTATTATACTGGCAAAAGTTTCTAGTTGGAGCTGCCCTCACATAAACACTTAACTTTAGATACATCAGCAGTCCCACTAATGTTAATGGAACTATTTACGACTCAGTTTAAATATACACACACATTTTTGTAACATCCGAGTCTTAAACCTTTACCTGCAACTTTTTCTATGAATCTTAACTACTCTCAGTACATATAGTCAGTCACATGAATGTGTTACTGTCCCCTTGACAGATTACTAACAAAGAATATTTATTACCTGAAGTTCTTTTGAGTTTTTATATTAACTACATTCATGGCCACCAATGAAGGTGGAGGAGTGGGTGTGTATGAAGGCTAGTTCCTTGCAGTCTTCTGTGTGAATAGCATAATGAGGACTTGGATGGAAAGGAGGGCTAATGTCAAAAGGGGAGAGGAGGGACTGATACCTGCCCTAGAAGTTGGCAAAGCAGGTAGCAGACTATTTCCTCTCTCTCAGAAACCACCAATTAAATCTAATGAAAGTGATGTTACAGGAAGGATCTCTAGCAGTGGGAGTTGAGAGAAGAAGATTTGATTGCATAAGAGAGGGACATAACATGTTCCAAGGTACAGAGGTGTCATGTGACAAATGCAGTCCAACTGGGTGACAAACAACAGAAATGCAAGTAATAATGAGTTTTAACTATAAAAGATGCTTTAAGGATGTCCTCACTGTGTAAGTTAAACTGAAATAAATAAACTGATTTCTAAAACAGACAATCAGGAAAAACAAATTCTATCGTGCACAACAATAAGGACACTCCCCCCTCCCCCCCCCAGATGGGTCATTGTCAGAGTGTGAAATCTTTCATTCTGGGATCATCAGCATAGACTGTTGCTATCTCTTGAGCTAAACATTTATCTGCTAGCCTTTATGTAGATCAGCCAATAAATGAGGACTTATCACAGATTTTTCCAGTTACAAAAATTTGCTAGACAGCAGTAGACTGTTCACTGAATGGATAAGACTTGGATCTGTCTGAATTCTGTTTCCAACTTTGTCTTAAGTGACCTTGTGCAGCTTCTCAGTCAGTGTGTTTCTATAATGGGGTGTTACCAAGGGTTTTCAGAACCCAAAGCAGTGGTAACTTAACTGGTTCTCTCCAGACAGTGTCAGGAATAAATCACTGGGGACATAGCTCCTCTGTCTGATAAATGATTGGTACAAACAAGAGTGCTTTCACCTAAAACTATTTGTTATTAGATCTCAAGCATACACGCACACGCACATATATGCTGTCTCAGTATGTTCAGAGCATCCCAAACATTTATATTTACCCAAAATCTGAGATGGTTTCGAAGAAACAACAATCAGTCTTCTGGTGCCCTCCTTCCGTCCAGCTGCTATGGGGTTTAGGTGCCAGATCCTTGCCCAAATAAAGCTTCCTTGGACTGCTCCAAATCAAAATTTCTAACTAAACTATTTATAGATTTTCTCCATATGAAGCACATAACACATAATAGCTCCTAACAGGCTAATAATTTCCCTAGCAACAGCCAATAATAATGAATTATTATCACTATCAGCAAAGCAGCTTCAGAAGAAGACAAAACAAAACAAACACACTTACAAACACAGAGAACCAGAATCAAGGTCAGTTTTCCACATTCCCCCCTACCCATGAATCTGTCCTTTTGCTTTATCTATCCAAGTCAGTGAAACTGCAGCTTGCAGCTGTTTTTGTCTGTCTAAGCAAGGCCAGATTTTTCTGTGGTGTCCTCGCTTCTAGCTTAGCAGAGGATGGTGGGGTTAAGTGCACAAGATGGCTGCGGATTATATCAAATCCAGTTGTCTCATAACAGTGGAAATGAAGGTAGAGTATGAGGCCTTTCCCGATTAGAGCTGTAGTGCACAGAAGTATTAACTGTGCACTACAGTGAGATCTGAACTCATGACACACAACCTCTTGTCTCCTTTCTCAAGGCAATAGGTGTTTGGACTGTGTGTGTCTGTCTGAACTCTGTCTCATGTCTTGCCTCCACTACACTGTCAGTCTGTTTTTAAATGAACCTATAGGTATTAACTCCTCTCAGGGGGAACTGTATTTCATACCAATATGTAAACTCACGAACACTGTTTGCATTAAGCATACAATTCAACATGCATCAAATAAAAGTGCATATCTAGCTAGAATAGACCATCATACTTCAGATATATATGAAGCTGATTATACTGATGAACCAGCTCATAAATGTGAAATGAATAGCTAGTTTGTAGGAAAATACAGATACAGTTTTTCATTATTATTTCTTATTTGTATTACCATAGTGACTTGGAGCCAGGGTACCATCGTGCTAGGTGCCATACAAACAGAACAAAGAGATGGTCCCTACCCCAAAGAGTTTACAAGCCAATTATAAGACAAGAATCAGACACAGTGAGACCAGTTGGGGAGAACAAGGAAATGAGACAATATTGATCAGCATGATAGGAAGTGGGCTCTGCATACCAGCTGCCTAATAGCTGTCTAGGCTTTTGAAGCCATTAGAGCAAAGAATTTTAAGGAAGATAATGAGAGCGCTTCGTGGCTGTTTATGGGGAGCACCTCTCAAGCAGCATGGGGAAAAAAGCACAAAGGTGGGCTTTAAGAAATGGGCAATGGAGTCATTGGCTGAGAGCATCGAACTCTCGATAGCAAATGAGATATAAGTAGGGACTGACCATGAAGGGCCTTGAAAGTGAATACTAGAGAAAGGGGAGTCAGTGGAGAGATTCAACGAGAGGTGACGTGGTCAAAGTGGCAGGCTAGGAAAATGATCTTTGCAGCAGCATTCTGAGTTGATGTAAGCAGGACAAGATTGAATTTGTTAAGGCCAGAGATGGATGTTGCAGGAATCAAAACATAAGATGAGAGCCAGGATGAGTTTTAGCTGTGTGGATGGACAAGAGAGGCCATATCTTAGAGAGGCTATTCAGAAAGACTCAGCAAGATTTAGATGTAGCCTGGATGTGAGGACCTTTCAGAGAGGTCAGAGTCAAAGATGAAGCCTAAGTTACAGTCCCAAGTAACAGGATGGTGGTTTTGTTAACAATGATTAAGAAAGGAGGTATTGATAAGGGCTTGTCAGGGCCAGGTGAGATTAGGAGCTCTATTTTAGTCATGTTGAGCTGATGGCTAGACATCCATGAGGGTATGTCAGAGAGAGCGAGAGAGAGAGCAAGATTTTAGGACAGAATGCAGGTCTGGAGTAGAGAGGAAGATCTGTGAGTCATCAGTATAGAGATGGTTACTTGAATTTGTGTTTGCGGATGAGATTACCCAGAGGTAATGTGTAGAGGGAGAAGAGAAGGGGACCAATATCATTGCCCTATAGAAAATTAGAGTGCAGATGAAGAGGATCCTCCAGTGGCCACGCTAACGGAGCAATTAGAGATGCAGGAGGACAACAAGAGGAGGACAGAGTCACAGAAGCAAATGGAGGACAAGATTTCAAGAAGGTGGCTGACTGTCAAAGGCAGCCAACAAGTCCAGGAGGATGAGGATGAAGTATTTATTCAGACTGTTATCTAGAAAGAGGTTGCTAAAGACTTTGGCACCAGCAGTTTCAGTGAAGTGCAAGGGATGGAAGCCAGATTGGAAAGTCTAGGATGAATTGGAGGAGAGAAACTCCAGCCAAGGATTGTAGACAGTGCATTCAATGAGCGTAGAGACAAGAAGGAGAGAGGGTGATAGTTGGAGAGGCAAGTGGGATTAAGGGAGGGTTATTTTTAATATGGGATAAACTAGAATACTATTGAAGCTTTTAAAAACTTTTTTATGGCTTCTTTAATTGTTCAAACCATGATGTTGTCTACAACTTCCGATGTATAAAATGATGTTTACTGGGTAGAGGGGCCCATACTTTTCTTTAATGTGAGGAAATTTGAATTGTGGTCCTGTTGCATGAAATGTAAAAGTACACAAACCTATTGGTATCTAGAACAGATTCAGATATATTTTCTTTACAGTGGAGATCAAGGTAGGACTGCTCTCCATCTCTCCTACTGTCTTTGCTAACATGAGCCAAAGGTTCTGAGGCTTAACAGAACATAAATGACATACATAGATATTACCGTAGGTTTGGGAATACTGAGCATAACATTACTTTGTAAAGGTATGATGGATTAATATTTGACAAGAAACCTGAAGTTTCAACCAATATGGCCAAAATCTGTGCAGAGCAGAATTTGGCACATGGTATTTAAGGACTGTGACCAACATGAGTAAGTAGTCTTTGAGATCAACCTAGATAAAACTGAAGGTGTGTTATATTATTAATCACTGAATAGTATTTAAACATAAAGACTTCAAAAATATCTAATTCACCAGGAGAGAAATACTTAGTATGCAGGAGTTCAGAGAGCAACATGCTTTCATAAATAGAGTGAACAGAATTACAGAAATATCTGACTTAAAAGCAAGTAAAATAAAGATATATAAAGGTAGAAATTAACTATATCCTAGAATTAAAGGATAGTCATTAAAATTAATTATATGGTCTTATTTAAACCATTTATTTCATTTCAGGAGAGATTGAGATAGCCCCTCCCTAGAATAGCCAATAGCCCAATAGTTAGAACACTCACCTGAGCGGAAGAAGACTTGGGTTCATCTCCCAGCTCCATGTCTCCCACATCCCAGTTGAGCATCCTGGCTATTGGGTATAAAAGTACCACTTCCTCCTCAGTTTTGTGAATGGTGCTTAAGTGTTGGAGTTGTGTTAGGGATGTGCCTTCTGCCCTCACAATGGAAAGGCACTTGAATTTAGCCAAGTTCTAAGCATTTAAACAAAATCAGTTTGCACGTGCTCAGTAGAGACTTGTTAGATCTTCACAGCTAAATTCTCTGAAGATTCTACCTTCACTGAGCATGTTACAGACCAGGGCCAAACAAGTGCAGCTAGACTTTCCCTGTAAATTGCAGATCTGGGGTTTTGTGGGCCAGAGCCAGCACTGGGACTGAGAGGAGGGAGATTTTTTCCTTTGCTGTCAATGACACTCCTGCAGGGAGGAGAAAAAAGCTTCCTGATTCTTGAGTTGGACCTGGGGGATGGGAGGTGGAGACCAAGGAGCCTGGGTGGGAGACACTGGGACTGAGGTTGGCAGTGGGAGGAGAAGAGGAAAACTGGGATTTGAGGTTGGGAAGGATGCTGTGACTGGTTGGGCAAGGAGACGGACTTGGAACCAGGGAGGAAATTGGGGAGAGGGAGGGAAAACTAGGAGCCAGTGAGTAGCAGGAGAAGCTGAGATTGGATGAAGAGCCCTGGGGGCAGGGGACTGTGTGAGCAAAGAGACAGGACTGAGAACTAGTGGGGTGGAGGAAAGAAGGAGAGACAAATCTGTGAGGGACAAGGGTGTGGAGAGAAAACTGGGATTGGATGAGGAGTCCATGGAGCTAAATTAGTTTTCTTCATTACACAACCTTGATTAATCCCCAGAGCAAATCCTGTGCACTGAATGAAGTATGGGAGTTGTGAGAAACATAGTATGTGATCATGTAATTAAAGATTGTATCATAATGCATATGCATTATTTGTATATAAATTTCTATTGATACACATGGGGTCTTTATAGGGTTTCAGGAAGACACCGAGAAGCAACAAATAGAATACAAACATCATATATTCCCATTTTTTCCCACTTTACTTCTGGAACATACCATAGCAAATGCTTTTGGTAACATAAACTTGAAATATGTGAGAGGAAAAATAAATCTTGACCTTCTTGGCTGCTTTTCCCGATGCAGGACAAGGCATTATTCCCCCAGTTATGAAAGGAATGCATCAAGGGCGAAGGCAGGCATCCAGAAAGTTGGTGAGCTGGTAAAGCAAGGGCCTGTAATATTTATAGATCAAATTTTATAAAGACCATATAAACTCTCATTAGTTCTCTTCCTTTCCTATTTCCATGTAATAAATTGTCATGACTTGGGGAAAAAGCAGTTATTACTGGAACATTATTTAAAAATACTCTTTGAACAGTTGCTTTTGTTTTATATTCTATTGCTTTAGGGAGCTGTGAATCTTTTTTTGTTTTGTTTTGTTTTAAACTGTCAAACAGTCATGCATTAAACATTGACTTTTGCTCTGTGATTAGATACCATGGTGATAGGCACCTTATAAATACTTAAATTGGATAGATATTGTTTGATAAGGCGAATGCAGTTTTTTTCAGTCAGAAATAATATACTTATATGCCATATATCCATCTTTCAGTACGTATCTATCAGTATTTTAATTTATTAGAGTGAAAGTCTGTTCTACCAAACAAGCTAGACATATGCACTAATTCAAATATAGAGCTGTGGAAAATTGATCAGCTTTTGAGCAATCAAATTTTATTCACCTCAGATAGCTAAATTTTAACCTTCCATGTTCAAGTACTCACACCAGAGGTGGTATATCGTATATGTAATGGGATATATTGTATATGGAATGGGATAGCAGAGGAACAGGATTCCCAAAGAAAACACCTGTAATAATGCCTTGACACAGTCAAGTAAATAAGCCACACAAGGATCTGATTGCAACCTTTTTACCTAGAATTATTTATACACCGTTATTTCGTAAATAGTTTGGGCAAAAGTTACATTTCACCTGTGCACACAACCAGTAAAACCTAGAGTAGCATGTTTTTTACCTACAAACGTTGTCTCTGACAAAGTCTGTGAAGTAAAGAAAGGAATAATTTATAGTTTGCTAAATTTCCCTAATCCCATTTACCTGCAGCCTCTTCAGAAACTGCTATTTCCTCTGAAAGATTCAATCCCCTCAGTGCCTTCAAGCCCTAGTTTTCAATATTAGAGTTGAAAATGTTCAATCAGGGAACACAAATTATACCATGTGACATATGAGCACACTTTGAATTCTGAACATTCAGAATTGTATAGTCACAGTGAACTGTTTGTGGGCAAACCGTGTATTAAAATCTCACCAAAACATGTCATATAAATTTGAACAAATACTTTATAGGAAGCTGAGAGTTACTTGTGGACATTCTATGAGAAGATACAGAAGCTAAATTCATTGACTAAATTATTCACTGTGAAATATTTGGCAGTTTTATTATGACCACATTCAGAGGTGCCACCTTTCTAATTTCCCTGGGATGCTTGACCTCTGCTCCTCCCAGGCCCCGCCCCCACTTCACCCCTTCTCCCAAGGCTCCACCTCTTCCCTTTCATGCTCCTGCTCCACCCACGCACCTTCCTGCCTCTTCCTGCCTCATTTTGCCCCCTCCCCCGAGCGCGCCCCACCTTCATTCTGCCTCTTCCTGTCCCCACTCCTCCCCCTCCCCACCCCAGCACCTTCTTCATGTCATTGAACATCTGATCAAATGCGGACAGGAGGTGCTGGGAGGGTGGGGAAGGAGATGATCCACGTGGGTGCTGAGCATCCACTATTTTTTTTCCATGGGTGCTCCAACCCCAGAGCACCCTCAGAGTCACCGCCTATGCCCATAGGGACACACTTCTCAAAGAAGCATTGTTGCTGCACTAGGTGAGTCTTCTTCTTCTTCTAGTGTCCCTATGGGTACTCCACTGTAAGTGACTCTCAAGCAGTACCCACAATGGAGGCTGGGACTTCAGAGTCGAGTTTATTATAGATGATAGTACTGTGGCACCAAAACCAGCACCTGCAGCCGAGTCTTCCAAGATGGCATAGTGTTCTGCAAAGATATGTGCAGATGCCCAGGTATCTGCTCTGCAGATTTCTGATATAGGGATGCTATTGGAGAAGGTGACAAAACTGGAGACCTATCTTGTAGAGCGCATGCATATTGAAGACAGGGGTGCTACGTTATGCCTGTGGTAACAAAGCGAGACCCATTTGGAGAGTCTTTGAGCTGAAATCGTGGTACCTTTTCACCTATCTACAATAGAGAGGAGGAGTCTTGGAGATTTTCTAAAAGCTCTTGTCCTGTCCAAATAGAAGGCCAAGGCTCTCCTCTCGTTGTGTGTATGAAGGATGGGTTCCCTATTATCCCAATGACGTTTGAGATAAAAGATTGGAAGCTGAATAAGCTGACTTATATGAAATGCGGAAGTCACCTTGGGAGTGAACTTCAGATGTGGTCTAAGAGTGACTTTGTTGGGAAGAACACAGTGAAGGGGGGATGCACCATCAGCACCGCTATCTCCTCTATCCTTCTTGCTGAGGTAATGGCAATCAGGAACACTGATGAACCTTCATGGAAAGGTGAGTTAATGAACAAGGGGCCACGGGTTCAAATGGTATATAGTCGGTCCTTTTAACACTAGATTAAGATCCCATTGAGAAGTGGATTTGAACTTGTGCCGGTGGTCCTTAGAGTTGAGTGCATCCACATTGCTCAAATTGGGAGGCAGGTGGGAAAAGAGAAACTCTGTGTTCTTTGTTGGCACATAATAATTTTAGTCCTCCCACTTGAATGTTGGTGGGACCGACACAGGTGTCTGCCATATGATTTTGGCAGGGTCGAAGAGTGCCTCATTAATAGGAAAGGCCACTCTGGAAGAGATGGAGGAATGTAAAATGTCCATCATCTTGTTTTGAGACTCGGTCACCTCCCGTAATGGTATTCGGTTACGGTAACGGTATTCGGTTATGGTAACGGTAACAGGGCTTCGGCCACCCTCTGTGCTAGATCCTGGAATAGTCTGAAATCATCAGCCATTGATGGTGGAGGGGGAATCACTGTCTCATTTGGTGATGACAATAAGTGGGCTTGAGGAGTGACTTCCTCCTCCACCTCAGCCTCTACCTCCTCCCTTGCCTATTTGGGGGTGTGATGGGATGTCTGCCCCACATTAGCCCATAAAAGGTTAATAAAACCCAAACGAGGCTGCGCAACAGACAGTCAATGGGAGAGGACCCTATGGAGGCTGTGCAGGAGACAGCCAATTGGAGAGTGCTACGAGGAGCAGCCAATCAGGGCCGGTCAGGCCCATATAAGAAGAGCTGCAGGGCAGAGCAGGGCAGAGACTCTCTGGAGCTTGGGGAGGAAGGAGGACTGGCTGCCTTGCAGGCAGAAGGCAGCTAGCACCTTGGATAGAGCTGTGCTGGGCAGGATCAGGGGAGCGAGGGTGAGCTCCTGGCTGACTCCTGACATGCTGGGGCCCTGAGACAAGGGCGGAGAAGGTGCTGGGGCTACGTGGATGTGGCCCAGAGAAGTAGACTGTGGGGTTAGAGGGGACACCGCACATGGCTGCTATTTTCAGGATCCCTGGGCTGGGACCCAGAGTAGTGGGTGGGCCTGGGCCCGGGCCCGGGCCCGGGTTCCCTCCCCCATCTCCCCTGGCCCCTACTTATCACAAATGAAGTGGACTGCCGTTTCCCCGGAAGGGGGAGAACAGAGTGTGACACAGCCAGAGGGCTGTGTCCTGAAGAGGATGCTGTATTCGTTGGGACAACTCGCTTCCTGGAGCAGAAGTGACAGCAGCGAGACATCACCAGACAAGGGCACACTGGTGAACTAAGCTGATTCCCAGGACAGGCAGCAGGAGGCGTCACAGTGGTGAGTCATGCCCCATCACAAGGGGGTTTGTCAGCCCTCAAAGCCGTGGCTGAAGAGGGTATCTCCTTGTTTGTTGGTATGCCACCCTAGAGGCATGGGAGGCTTGTTGTCTCTGAGCCTGCTAAGGATCCCAGTATGGCCATTGTGATCAACAGAGGCCCGATGGTAGGTTGACCAAACCAGGGGGGCTGTGGATCGGGGGGATAAGCCTGATGTCCATAGTGAAACTGAACCCCATATGGTGGGTGAGAAGAGCAGTGGGAACCCACGTCCTCTCACTCACTTTCTTACACCAACGATGAGAAGGACGGTGCATGGCAGGAAGATGTTGGTGAATCCAAGGCACTGGTGGACTCAATACTGGGGCTGTGGTTCTGAGTAGGGGTGAGTCTGGTGTGTCAGACACCGAAAGATCAATCACACACCAGAAATCCGGCGGTGCAGATGGCACTGGCACCCGAGGTAGTTGTAGATGCTGAGAGGCTTGCACTGATGGGGTCGGAGATACGGACCTGGTAGCGAGATCAGTCGGTGCTTGGTGCACTGGGGTCAGTACCGGTGCCGATGTCCATACTGATGGAGCCTTCTCCGGGGTGGACCTTCTTTGTTTTTCACATCCCTGCAATACCTGTGCGTCTTTGCCCGCATTCATTTGGTCTTTAGTCAGTCTGACTTGCTCCGTTGGCTCAGTACCGCGCGTGCGCTGGGTACCAGATTTAGACTGCTTCGGTGCTGTCAGTACCAATGATACTGATCGAGCCGAAGATCATTTTCAGCTCAATCGAGGCTCTCTACAGGGACTCACTGACCTTTTCTTAGAGGCCTTACATGAGTGGCTCATCTTTCTCGGCTCACCTCCTTTTGAAGTAGAGGATTGCAGGAGAGCTCCTGCCAGGACTCCGGGGATTGAAGGGCTGATTCCATGAGTAGGAGTTTGAGGTTTAACTCTCTTTCATTCCTCGATTTGGGCTTCAGTTGCTTATCCAAGCCATGCTTTTTGTGGAATGTGCTTCTCTCCCGGGCAGAGAATGCACTAAGTGTCCATCAGTCACTGGGATAGATTCCTTGCAACTGAGGCACTTTGAAACCTGGGGAGCCGGGCACAACCTTGTCCAGGGGTGCCCGCCCAACCGGGGTTGGCAGGAGACAAGCCTCTTTCTTTCTTTCTTTCTTTCTTTCTTTCTTTGGCATGGCCAAATAAAATACAAAGTAACAAAGAAAATGCTTCAAGGAAGCTAAAAATTAGCAATTTGAAAAGCTAATGATCCACGAACAGACAGCTAGGGCTCAGTCTCTAGCCAGGGGCAGTTGAGAAGGAACTGAGGAGGGTTTTCCTGTCCATGCTTGCTAGACTCATGGCAGGCGAGGAGCAGCACGTGCACGGGCTGAATGGACACTGTTACCAAAGCTGTCCGATCAGCAGTGCAGTGACACAGACACACCTACAGTGAAGCATCCATAGGGACACTCCTCGAAGAAGAAGATAGAATTATAATGATGTAGGGATAATGAAAGTTCATTGGAAAATCTTTCTGGTTTTAGAATGGCTACATTTTCAAATCTTCAGCTTGCTGAGAACTGTGAAGGTGAAAAACTACACAAGTATCATGCTACTTAACATGACAATATTGTATACATTGGCACTTTTAAATATTCATTCTCTGGCAGGTTTTGAAATATTTCATTCAAAACTCATATGTACTTTGGACTTGGAAATATGGATTTTCTCTAAATACCAATATGATTGTCATATAGTGGGTGCTTACTAATGAATAAGGATCATCTCTAGGGTTTACTTCAGAGGCCTATTGTCATAGAATTATGAGTCGCATTTTCAGCTTATCTTTCTAGTCATTCATCTAACTTCAAGACTATGGATCGGTATTTCTGTGTAGCATTCTAGCAATCCATTTTTGTGCACTTATGACAGTCTTTATTCTGAAGACAGAAGACGGTAAATATGACTTTGAAATACAGAAATCTTCAATTTACAGATTTGCGGGTAATAAATTATTTACAAATTCCACTTCCAGTAACTGCAAATAGTTCAAGTTACACATTTGGATCAGACAGTGGTTGTATATAAATCCATATTTTTTTTAAAAAAAAAAGTTAAAATAACTAACGCATCTTTCCTAATTTATCTCATCTCGTGCCAAACATTTATACATACACATTGGGCAAGAGCCTCAGCACCACCCCAGGTGCTTTGTGCTTTGGAAGCATAATGGGGAAAAGGAGGAGTAGTCAGAGCATCCCTAAAACCCGGCAATTCTCAACTGCCAAAACTCCCCTGGGGGTGAACATTGCCTACCAGAATCAAATACAGCAGCCCTGAATCTGTTCTAATTTAAGCTGGCCACTGATTAAGTGGCGAGAAAGACCCAAGATTGAATAACTGGAAAAGCCTCCATTGGACATACCCCTTCTGTGAACTGCCTGAGATCTACACTATTTTAAACGTTCACCTGATAGCCATTTGAGTCAAATAAAATTCATTTCGTGTTGTTACAAAGGAGGGTTTTTACCCAAAGATATATCTTTTCTGGGGAACCTCAGCAAACCGCTGTCCATAGACCCCTCAGTCCCCACCTCTTCACAATATGCAGAGCCAGCACCTGTAAAGAATCCTTCATGTTATTCAATGCCAGAAGGGATTATGCTATAGAAGCCAGAGCCCCCTGGATCAGAGATGTACAAACTGAACCATACCTATATTGTGTTTTATACTACCCTTCTAACTAGCAAACTTTTGTTATAAGGGAGTTCAAAAAGGAGTGTTCAGCCTAATACTGCTCTGTTCTTGTATGTTACCAACAATAGCTAAGACGGTCCTCTGCACTAGATACATAATAAAGTTTCACTAAAGGGCTGATAGTAGCATCATAAAATAATTAATGCTTTTAATTACAATTAGCTCAAATGAATCCTCTTATTAATAGCCCTCTTAACCCAGCATATGGCTAGACTCAGAGAATAGGACACACCTGTGACATTAGTAATGATCCAAATTATGCACTTCTCCCACTGTGCAGCATTGGAAAGGATAGTGCATACTTAAAGACTGGGGAGCTCCTAAGAAGTACAATTTGAGCATTAATCAATAGAGTAGTTAAAGACTACTACTACTGCAATTTTGCCTAGAGAAGTATTGCTTTCAAGTCATGACAAAATTGCTACACAGCTAGCCAGTGAAGCAAACATTTTGCTCATAGAGAAGTAAGAAAGCTATGTCTACCAAGATTGTCAGGAAATTACAGACCTCTAGGCGCTTTATAAGAACAAAGAAGATGAAGAAAAGCTGGCAGTATTACAGCGGAAACCCTTTAGTACTTGTTAACAAATGTCTGGAAGATAGATTTAAGAGAATATGTATTAGCTCTGTTGAAAAATATACTAGGTGTGTTATATGTCAGTTCCTTAATGACAATAATAGAAGGGTAAATAAATAGAGTGCTAAGGAAATTCAATACATTTCTCAATAGTATATTCAATCTAAGAGAATTCCTAAAGTCTTGTCAAGTACTACAGACAAACCATCTCTAATCTAAAGAGAGGGAAGCTACAATTGAGATTTATGTAGCACTGAAATTCTTCTAAATGAACTAATGGATTTGTTGAAGGCTGCTTATGACATGGGTAATCTAATGCTTTTTATGTAGAAAAGCCCACCAGTGTACCAGGCTTCTCTCCAGGCACCACCCACTAGAGACCATGCTGGGAGGGAGGACAGAGGTTCTTTAACCACATTAAATATTGCTTTGAGAGAGGATGTGTTAAAAGGAAGATAGTTTTATTTCTTCCTTTGTTCCTCTGGGGCCTTTATTATCGATTATTACCTCTCTAAATTGGGAGTAAATATTTCAATGGTAGTGTAGATGCTCCAGTCGTTGAAGCACTCACTAGATACCATACATCTGCCAAATTTTAATCAGGCAGTTAGAATTTGGTTCCAAGTTCCTGAGGAGAGGAAGGACTCACAGTCATAAGCAAAGTTAGCTGACAGGTAAACAAAACCCACTTTGCAAACTTCTTAATTGTTTTCTCTTAAAAATGGCAGATATTTTAGAATACACACACTTTAAAACAGTTTCAGAGAACAACTTTTTAAATGGAATTTCCTTCCTTGAGTTTCATTATGAACTGAAGTATCCTTTTATTTTAGTGGTATTGTTTCATGGCAATGGGATTAGATTTTTGTAGCTACAACATTAACAAAGTGATAACTGCATCTAAGGGTATGTCTACACTACAGGATTAATCCAAATTTACAGAATTTGAATTTTGGAAACAGATTGTATAAAGTCGAATGTATGCGGCCACACTAAGCACATTAATTCGGCGGTGTGCGTCCATGTACTGGGGCTAGCGTCGACTTCCAGAGCGTTGCACTGTGGGTAGCTATCCCATAGCTATCCCATAGTTCCTGCAGTCTCCTCCACCCATTGGAATTCTGGGTTGAGATCCCAATGCCTGATGGGGCCAAAAACATTGTCACGGGTGGTTCTGGGTACATCCTCCCCCTCCCTCCAGGAAAGCAACAGCAGACAACCGTTTCACACCTTTTTCCTGGGTGAACAGTGCAGACACCATACCGCAGCAAGCATGGAGCCCGCTCAGCTCAAGATAGCAGTCATGAACATTGTCAACACCTCGTGCGTTATCGTGCAGTTTATGCTGAACCAGAACCTGCAAAACCGGCAAGGAGGAGGCAGCTACTGCAGCACGGCGACGAGAGTGATGAGGACATGGACATGGAATTCTATCAAACTGCGGGCCCCGGCGCTTTGGAGATCATGCTGTAAATGGGGCAGGTTATAGCCATGGAACGCCAATTCTGGGCCCGGCAAACAAGCACAGACTGGTGGGACCGCATAGTGTTGCAGGTGTGGGATGATTCCCAGTGGCTGTGAAACTTTCGCATGCGTAAGGGCACTTTCATGGAACTTTGTGACTTGCTTTCCCCTGCCCTGAAGCGCCAGAATACCAAGATGAGAGCAGCCCTCACAGTTGAGAAGCGAGTGGTGATAGCCCTGTGGAAGCTTGCAATGCCAGACAGCTACTGGTCAGTCAGGAATCAATTTGGAGTGGGCAAATCTACTGTGGGGGCTGCTGTGATGCAAGTAGCCAAAGCAATCACTGAGCTGCTGCTACCAAAGGTAGTGACTCTGGGAAACGTGTAGGTCATAGTGGATGGCTTTGCTGCAATGGGATTCCCTAACTGTGGTGGGGCGATAGATGGAATCCATATCCCTATCTTGGCACCGGAGCACCAGGGCAGCCAGTACATAAACCAGAAGGGGTACTTTTCAATGGTGCTGCAAGCACTGGTGGATCACAAGGGACCAACATCAACATGGGAT
Source organism: Emys orbicularis (assembly GCF_028017835.1). NCBI lineage: Eukaryota > Metazoa > Chordata > Testudines > Emydidae > Emys > Emys orbicularis. The sequence goes on along the minus strand of NC_088684.1, from coordinate 188,534,315 downwards.
GGCCGGGAAGGATTCATGACACTCGTGTCTTCAGGAACACTACTCTGTTTAAACGGCTGCAGCAAGGGACTTACTTCCCAGACCAGAAAATAACCATTGGGGATGTTGAAATGCCTACAGTTATCCTTGGGGACCCAGCCTACCCCTTAATGCCATGGCTCATGAAGCCATACACAGGCAGCCTGGACAGTAGTCAGGACCTGTTCAACTACAGGCTGAGCAAGTGCAGAATGGTGGTAGAATGTGCATTTGGACGTTTAAAGGGTCGCTGGCACACGTTACTGACTCGCTCAGACCTCAGCCAAACCAATATTCCCATTGTTATTGCTGCTTGCTGTGTGCTCCACAATCTCTGTCAGAGTAACGGGGAGACCTTTATGGTGGGGTGGGAGGCTGAGGCAAATCACCTGGCCGCTGATTACATGCAGCCAGACACCAGGGTGATTAGAAGAGCACACCAGGAAGCGCTGCGCCTCAGAGAAGCTTTGAAAACCAGTTTCATGACTGGCCAGGCTACCGTGTGAAAGTTCTGTTTGTTTCTCCTTGATGAAAACCCGCCCCCTTGATTGACTCGTTCTCTGTAACCAACCCACCCTCCCCCTTCGATCACAGCTTGCTTTCAAAGGAAATAAAGTCACTATCGTTTAAAAATCATGTATTCTTTATTAATTGATTATAAAAAGAGGGAGAGAACTGACAAGGTAGCCCGGGTTGGGTTTGGGAGGCGGATAGGAGGGAAGGAAAAGGCCACTAAAAAGTTCAATATAATGACAGCCTTTTGGTTGGGCTGTCCACTGCGGTGGAGTGGGAGGGTGCACGGAGCCTCCCCCCCCCCGCGTTCTTACACGTCTGGGTGAGGAGGCTATGGAACATGGTGAGGGGGGAGGGAGGTTATATAGCGGCTGCAGCAGCACTCTGTGATCCTGCTGCCGTTCCTGAAGCTCCACCAGACGCCGGAGCATGTCCGTTTGATCACGCAGCAGCCCCAGCACTGCAGCCTGCCACCTCTCATCTCGAGCGTCCCTCATGGCCTCACGTTTACTGGCATCTTTCCTGTACTTTGATACCGTGTCCTTCCACTCATTCAGATGAGCTCTTTCAATGCGGGTGGATTCCATGATTTCTGAGAACATTTCGTCTCGCGTCCTTTTTTTTCCGCCGCCTTATCTGAGATAGCCTTCGGGATGGAGGAGGGAGGCTTGAAAAATTTGCAGCTGCGGGAGGCAGAGAAAAAAGGTAGAGAAGTATTTAAAAAGATACATTTTACAGAACAATGCTTATACTCTTTCACAGTGAAAACACTATTCACATTACATAGCACATGTGATTTCAGTACAAGGTCGCATTTTGCATCTTAATATTGAGTGCCTGCGGCTTTGGTGTTAGAGAGCACAGACGCAGGTCCGGGCAACAGAATTTGGCTTGCATGCAGCCATGGTAAGCCATTCTCTTTCGGCTTCTGCGGCTTTCCTACAAGCAGCGTCCTCCTTTCCCACATACCAAGCAAAGCCCGTTGAGTGCTGTGGTTTTCCTGTTAACATGCAGCAGCAGAAACCAAACTAACCCCCCCCCTATCCAATTCTCTGGGATGATCGCTTTATCCCTCCCCCCACCGCGTGGCTGGTATCAGGGAAGATCCCTGCTAGCCAAACGCAAAAAGCTCAGCGCCAATAGCCGCCCCCTCTCCCCCGCTTGGCTAACTGTAGGGAAGGATTTCTTTTCAGCCACAGGCAAACTGTAGGAACGGCCACCTCTGTCCCCTTAATTAAATTCCCGTATTTCAACCAGGTTACCATGAGCGATATCACTCTCCTGAGGATAACACAGCGAAATAAAGAACGGATATTGCTTGAATGCCAGCAAACACCGGGACCATACGCTGCCAGGCTTTGTCATGCAGTGATACCAGATTACTTGCTACTAGCATGGCATGGTCAAGTGTCCTACCATGGAGGACGAAATAAGGCTGCACTGCCCAGAAATCTTCTGGAAAGGCTTTTGGAGTACCTCCAGGAGAGCTTCATGGAGATGTCCCTGGAGGATTTTCGCTCCATCCCCAGACATGTTAACAGACTTTTCCAGTAGCTGTACTGGCTGCGAATGCATCCCAAGTCTTCAGGGCAAATTAATCATTAAAAAACGCTTGCTTTTAAACCATGTTTTATATTTACAAAGGTACACTCACCAGAGGTCCCTTCCATGGCCTCATTTTCTGGGGGTTGGGAGGGTGCTTCAGTCAGGCTGAGAAAAAGATCCTGGCTGTTGGGGAGAACAGAGTGCTGTGTGCTCTCCACAAGCTCATCCTCATCCTCATCATCATCATCTTCCCCGTCCGCAGAATCCTCAGGCATGGCTGAGATTACCCCCTCCTCGGAATCCACGGTCAGAGTTGGGGTAGTGGTGGCGGCCCCCCCTAGAATTGCAAGCAGCTCAGCGTAGAAGCAGCATATCTGCGGCTCTGACCTGGAGTGACCATTTACCTCCTTTGTTTTTTGATAGGCTTGTCTGAGCTCCTTAACTTTCACGCGGCATTGATATGAGTCCCTATTGTGGCCTCTCTCCATCATGCCCTTGGAGATTTTTTCAAAAGTTTTGGCATTTTGTCTTTTGGAACATAGTTCTGCTAGCACTGAATCCTCTCCCCATATAGCGATCAGATCCAGTACCTCCCGTACAGTCCATGCTGGTGCTCTTTTTCAGTTCTCTGACTGCATGGTTACCTGTGATGATGAGCTCTCTGTGGTCACCTGTGCTCTCCACGCTGGGCAAACAGGAAATGAAATTCAAAAGTTTGTGGGGCTTTTCCTGTCTATCTGGCCAGTGCATCCGAGTTCAGATTGCTGTCCAGAACGGTCACAGTGGTGCACTGTGGGATAGCTCCTGGAGGCCAATACCGTCGAATTGCGGCCACACTAACCCTAATTCAAAATGGCAATATCGATTTCGGTGCTACTCCCCTCGTCGGGGAGGAGTACAGAAATCGATTTTAAGAGCCCTTTATTTCTAAATAAATGGCTTCGTTGTGTGGACGGGTGCAGGGCTAATTCAATTTAACACTGCTAAATTCGAATTAAACTCATAGTGTAGACCAGGCCTAAGAGAAAATGCCTTCTTAATGGGACTATTCAGACATGCACATTTATTCACATGTGTGGATGATGGGGGCCTTAGGGACTGGTCCAAAACCTACAGATGCCAATACTCATTAACTTCAATTGGGTTTGGATCAGGCTTTAATCTGTACTACGATTCAAGTTACCTAGGAAATTCACAATTTGTAAGAACAGTCAGGATTTTATGAAGGAAAAGGACTTTTTATTTTTGGTGCAGTGTGGACCAATAGAAACCTCAAACTCACTATTAAAACAACTTGTATAGTAAAAATTAGGTGCTATTAAAATAGATGTTGACTGGTCCTTCTACTGAAGATGTGCAAAGGAAGCACGTTCTGTGTAAAATATTTAAGACTTATACATGGATAATATGTTTTTAGTATAAAAAAGCTAAAACATACTTTATAAATAATTAATTGGATCACCTGATACTGAATAGTGTCAGGAACATTTTTTGTTATCTATTGTGAATTTCAAAGTAAAGACCATCAAAAGTAATAGCATTGATTTCCTCTCTTACCATCCCATTTTTTCCTCTTTAGGAACTGTAATATCCAGTGTGTTTTTTTTCTCTAGATTTGCTATTACTCTGCCACAGGAAAATAGCTTCTTCTGCACTGGAAAATTCATTCTGATTAAATTAAATGGTAACTCATAGCTGGAAGTGGTTAGTAGGTAATATGGTCATAAAGCATGCTGGGTTGATTTAATGTGCTAGGAATTAAAGTGCAACAAGGTGATCAAGTCTGCAGACCTTGGAATACATCAGATCCAGAACACATAATATAAAGAGATGATTCTTTTCTTCCCCTACTGTGACAGCTGGAGAGTACACTGTTCTAAAAGGCCCTAGTGTCTCACTCTGCTCAGTGGAACTCAGCTCATCCTGCCATTATATTGGCTTGGCTTCCATCTACACCTCATTTAGTTTGATCTTTTTTGCCACAGCTCTGCAACTTCAAAAGGAGTGTACACATGGCTTGGGTAGTGTGAACACCTGTAACAACACACTGCTTTATGTATGTCTGTGAAATGCACAGTAAAAGTGAAAAAGGTGTAAAAGCAACCATGATGAATCATAACAGATATACATATTTACATGGCAAAATCATAAACATTCACAGATTAGAGGAGCCAAAATGCCTCTAGTTAGCCTCTGAAATACCCTGCTGCCAAAATTGTAATTAGTAGTTTTCCTTACACTTTCAACAGTTCTGATTTATTGTTCCTATATTTTTATTCTGCAGTTTCATGTACATATCTGAGATAAAATATATATTAAAGTGTTTGATCAACAGGATGATCTGGGACTCTACATCCAGGGATATGTGCAGCTGTCTAAAACAAAGAGTGCTTCATGTCTTTAGCAGCCAAACCAATTGTTGGCTGTAAATGTCTATCTGGGAACAACAATTTTCCTAACCATACTCAGCACAACTGGACTATTTTAAAAATCTAACTACTAAGTGTGAAGCAAATATATCTGGGTATAGTTCCAATATAAACCAAATTTAAGAGACAAGAATCCTGCTATAGGCATACTTCTAGAGAATATCAAACTTTTTAGAAATATTAACAATATTTCTTCAGCCTTTGTGTTTTTTAGCAAAGAGTATATTCTTGAAGATGTTTGTTTCTGTAGATAAACTATGCATTTCAGCTGGACAGCATGTATAGCATGGATACAACCTTTTAATCTGAAAATAGACTACATTCAGTTTCCTTTTTTATGATCCATATGGCATTTGCGGGGCTGATTAAACTTCTGCTTCTGGAGGGTTGTTATGCATGTGTTAATATAAGCTGTGTTCGTATGCAGGAGCACTTTACAGCCTCTGTGGCTTTAGTGTGAACATGTTTGACAGATATTCTTTTGTCAAAATTCTACTTATGCTGCAGGTATAAGTCCTGCTATAAGGATGCTGCAGGTGATTATATTGATCCTCTAATGGGGGCTGACACTTTTGATGAGCTGCTGTAGAGCATATTGCATCCTGTAAAGTTTCCTATATTCTGCTTCCTTTGTAATTTTCTGCTTTTCTTTTTGAGCTGGAGATATTATATAAAACATCTATACTGTGCTTTAGCTTTTTTTAAAAACACAAAAAATAATAAAACTATAAACTTTGAAGAGATTCATAAACCAGTAATTTGTCCTCAGCTCTTAGGTAGCAGAAAAACACCAGAACAATTAGGAAAAGATACCCATACAAACCAGTGCTCACCCTCTTTCTACCTTACCCCCAGTATTCAACAGATACAAGCTAGTTCGGACCAAGTGGAAGAAATAAATACCCAAGTTGAGAGCCCCTGACACAGAATGCACATGAAAAACAAAACAAAAACCCACCAACTTCTGCCAGTGTACTTTGGCATAAGGGTGTGAAGAGAAAGAGCCTATGAAAGTAATATACCTCACTCAAGGTTAAAGTTATATAATTTACCCTTTGGACTATGTATATGTCCAGCAGCAAGTTGGACACTACAGAAGACTAGGTTGTCATTAGCCCTGTGCAGCTGAGTGTTGTCTATCTGTACCATAGGGCATAATGCAGGTGGAGAAGAAGGCTCTGCAGAGCTGCTATTTCTGTCCCTGTGCAGGTGATTGGGATAGTATGGGGAAAGGACTGGGTGATGTCTTGGTTCCACATCCCCAGTGTGTTCCCCAATGCAGCTATACCAGCACACTGGGTGCCATAAGATGCAGCAGATGAAGGCCAAGCACAGTTTACTTCTGCCCTACTACAGGCAGAAGCTGGGAGGTAGGTTATGACTCTGCAAATCAGTCTGCTTTGGGACTGCTTCTAGGGCAGCACAATCAATCAGAAAGTGGTGTTCTCACCCTAATTATGGATTTACTGATTTTATTTTATTTTGATTTCCTGTGTATATTCTGTTTTATCAGGATGTGAAAAAAATACAGTTTGGTATTATTAGTGATGATACAGAAAATATGGAGCTAATTAACAGTGTTATAGACATCCACACATAGGCCAAAATACTTGGCCTAACTTAGGCCTAAGACTTTAAAGCAGTGGCTCACAACTTTTCCCGACTTCTGTACCCTTTTCAGGAGTCTGATTTGTTTTGCATACCCCCAGGTTTCACCACACTTAAAAACTACTTGCTTACAAAATCAGATCTAAAAATACAAAAAGGTGTCACAGCACACAATTATTGAAAAATTGCTTACTTTCTCATTTTTACCATATATTTAAAAATCAATTGTAATATAAATACTTACATTTCAGTGTATAGTATATAAAACAGTTTAAACAAGTCATTATCTGTATGAAATTTTAGTTTGTACTGACTTTGCTAGTGGTTTTTATGTAGCCTATTTAAAACTAGGCAAATATGTAGATGAGTTGATGCACCCCCTTGAAGACCTCTGCGTACCCCCAGGGGTATGCATCCTACTGGTTGAGAAGCACTGCTTTAAAGCATGTTAAACCACAGATGTTTTTTGTATGTTTCACACAGATGAGTGGTCACCCTTCCCTTATTTAAAGGACCATAAATTATTTCATTGATTTGTCTGTGAGGGTGACCACCCATCCCTTACTTTACGGTATATTGAAATGTATTAAATCTGATAAATACCCTTTTAAAACATTAAATTGAAACTCATGATAATTTCTACTGCCCTTAAGTATATCATGCACACTTGAAGAAAATACATGATATGCTAATGGTAATGGTGTTTCCCTAAAGTTTCTCTTAAAATAGTGTTGTCCCTTATTTTTCATGTGGCTTTCCCTTATTTCCATCCAACAAAAGTGGTCACCCTACACACACAGAGGACATGTAGGTTGAATAACTACAACATCCAACTAGCAAAGCTCAACTATAAACTCTTGATAAATTGTGGAATAATTTCTTCCTTTTCTTTTTTATTCTATTTAAAATGCTTTATACCTATAAATTTGTAGTAGAGATACAGCAGATCAAGCTATATTTGCTATACTATCATAAGGTATAATTTATTACTAGTTAAAAAAAATCTAAACAGTGTTGTTTAAGATTTAAGAATCTATATCAGAAAATTAAAGCTATTGATGGGCATTTGGTACCAGACCCCCATCAGTCAGAGGAAATTTTGGTGCATAGGCAACCTGACTAAAAAATATTGCAAACACTGTCTGTTTTAAATAGAAATGGATCAATAGGAAATATGTAACTGATTTTAACAAATATATATCTAACAAGATGTTTGTTTTCCTTAATTAAAGTTGATAAATTCAAATATTATGTTGAGAAGCCAATCTGAATTATTAATCTTTAAGGTGAACCAGCCAAATTTTTATAAGACCACAGGACCTGATTGGCAGTTATACAGAGAGAGTTTCACATATAAAGCCTACTTATCTTATCACCGAAGTGTAAGGAATAATCAAGTATTGGTACAGAGGTGTGTACAGCTGTTTTGTATTCATCAGTTGTAATATCGTATTGGAGGTGGGCCAAACAAATGAGTTAAATGACTTGAATTGCTGCATGATGAAGTACCAAACAATAACAGAACCATCAAGGAGTGTGTATAGATTTTACATATAGAATCTGTTCTAACTCCAAAATGGACACTTCTGCAGACAGTTGAGTGCTGATGGAAAGACGATGGAGAACATGGAGTCGTTCAAAGTTGGCCAAAGGACCACACTGCAAAGGAGTCCACAGAAGATAACTGACGGGTGTAGGTTACTGACTGGAGCTAAACCAGTAGATATTTAACATATGGTTCAACATGTCTTATACAAACTGACAAAAGATGTTTTGCAGGAAGATACCAGAGTTTTCCAAACAAAGTTGCAAAGAGACATATAGGAGATACCTCATTTTTCTCATGGATGATAAGGGACAAAATTCATATTGTGGGTGGACATTTCAAATCTTCACCGGAAGCATGGGTTACTTTCTGACTGGTCCACATCAGTTTTGCCAAGAAGGATGCTGCTCAGAGATCCAGAAAGAGAATAGGAATACAACTGTCATAAACATGAGTGAATCACCTCAGTGAACTCAGTCTCAAGAAATCAGTCATTGCAGCTATGAAACTGAACTGAAGAATCTGCCTTCATTGCAATGGCTAAGCAGCAAAATACTTGTATACATGTGTTGTTTCCCCACACCTTGGTCATGTTCAACTAAATGCTTCTCAGAGGGTATGTACCTGAGCTAAAACCCTCTGAATAAGGGCACGTCTACACTTAAAATGCTGCCTACCTGCTCTTCAGTGAAGACACTACTATGCCAACGGGAGAAGCCCTCCAGTCGACATAGAGATGTCTACACCAGGGGTTAGTTCAATGTAACTATGTCACCCAGAGGTGTGAATTTTTCACATCCTGGAGTGACCTCGTTATAGCAATATAAGTTTATAGTGTAGACCTGTCCTAACTACAATGTATGATGTGCACTTGTATTTCCTTAACAAATGTAGTCTTAGTTGTCTAAATCAGTAAGTAATAGACAGCATTGAGTCAGGATAAACTCATTACACTAACTAAGCTTAGTACCATTTGTAACAGGGATCTCTGTTTCCCTACTGCAAAAGTTATTATGAGAAAACCTGAGTGTTTCAAAAAGTTAAGCCTACGAATAAACAGATTTTGTGGTCAAAAGAATTCACAGCTTCTTAGAAAAAAGAGGACGAATCTTTGAATTGGCTTGTAGGCTAAAGATTTTATCTTGTATTTTATTTAAAGTGACAAATGCTTACTGGTACAATTCCAAAACCATTAAATATATTCAAAATTATTGCCTGTATATTTTGTTTTACATTTAATATGTGATGATTTTGCATGTGTAAGTGGCAAAGCTTGGCTATAAGTATCACCTGAACAAGTGTAACAGGGCCAGCTGCCTCTGGAACATCTTTCAGGCTTCCAAATACTCAAACCCTTTTCCCAGTCAAGGGTCTCTAGTAGGCGTGGGGCCTAGTACACACAGGCTTTATTTGTCTGAAGCTCAGTCTTCTTCAGCCCTCTGCTTCCAGCCTCAAACCATTCTGTCAATCAGTGTCTCAATCAGGATCCTCTTGTTCACTACAGAGCCCCTATGTCATAGCTCCCTTGGTCTTAGAAGCTTCTCTTAGGAGCCTTTCAAACACTGCAGTTTCTCAATGCTGAGCTGAGAGCCCATTCATCTGAGCCTTCTGCTGCTTTTAATAGGGCAATCCCCCTGATCTCTCTCCCACATTCTGTAATCGGGGTTGGCTCAGACTTGAGCCACCCTGTTTCAGCAAAGTAATTTTGAACTGACTTGCCAGTCTTTGATCATTAACTTTCTAAATTCTACTTAGATTTGTTTAGCTGAACTGACGTGAACCATCCCATAATTCCATTGGCATATGTCAAGGCTGAATCCCCACTCTGTCACTTCGAGTGCAGAAGGTGGGGGCCCACAAAGATTTTAAAAATTAATACTGGCCACTCCAGACTTGTATTACACTCCCAAAGTTACAGCTTTTCTCTGACCTTGGCTTGGTAAACACTGCCACCACCCAAATGCAAAAAAAAAAAAAAAAAACACCTTGGACCCAGGAAGGAGCCCTTGGGAATTCCTCCCTGTGGGGTACCCTCAAGCCCTTCCCCCCTCCCCCGGGAAGAGCTAAGAAAGAAAACAAAGGAAATTAGTTTTTGCTACCAGCTAATCAAACAACATGCATAAACCTCTTAGGACACCAAAAATCCAATCCCGTTCTTTAAAAAGGTAAATTTTATTAAAAACAAAAAGGAAGCAAATACATCTGGAATTTAGGCTTTTGCTAGATTTTAAAAGAGCAGTTCCAAAAATTAAGCACCCAAAATAGCTTTCTTGGGGGTTAGCTTAAAGGTTACAAGCAAACAAAAGCATCTGGGGTTAGCACAGAGGAGTCCACACGTCTTAAAAAATAAACAGAAATAAACCTAATCGTGTCTTCCTAAACATTCCTAATTTACTTAAATATTTGGGTTGTTAAAAGTAGTTCTAGATATGATCTGATGATTTTCATATCAGGTTCAAACTTTACACAGCATTCCTGCTGCCCCATCTCTTCAGCCCAGAGAGAACAACAGACAAAGAGAAAGTTTCTTTCCCAATTTTAAAAAGTTCTAGCCTTCCCATTGGCTCTTTTGGTCAGGTGCCCACTTTTTTTTTCTTTACCTGGGGGACTTTTTAACCCTTTGCAGATAAAGCAAGTAGAGAACAGCTACCAAGAGGGATTTTACAGCTAACTGGCTGGCTGGGTGTCCATCAAAGGGAGCTGCTACACCCCCACACACTTCATTTATCACAGCATATAAACATGCTTATAAGTAAATAAGGATCTATATTTAAGGATCTATAGTTCCACATTAATAGCAAAACACCCTGTCCAGATTAGTGTAGAATTAGGATAAAAATGTGCCTTTGTAATAAGATTTTGATAAGACCTTGAATTCAACTGATTTATTATCCGTTGAAAATTGTAACATCCCATGTGGAGTTCAATTTTTGATATTGTGAACACTCATCATTATTTTACTTTCTGTCATTTCTTATCTACTTTAAAGCTATTTTGGCTAATAAGACTCATAAGTATATAATAATTCTCGGGTTTGTACTTTAACTAAGGAACACATCAAAAGAACAGTGAAAAACCTATCATAGGTAACTGATGAATTAAATGATTTAAACATTCTGTGATTTATAATCTATCTTTCTGACACCCTGTATAGCTGTCCACAATACATCTGACAGGGTTATAGTTATATAGTAATACCCTGTCATGTTCTGGGGTGCAAACTAGTGAGGCATTGTGTCACCGCCTGCCCTGTAACCCTGGGTTCCTTAAATGCTCTGCTGCTGTAGCTCGCTGCCTGGATACCGACAGCCAGCGGACAAGCAGTCACTGAGAGCCTGTGTGTTAAGCAGCAGTAACTCAGCACTGTGATCCCAGCAGCCTGCTTGTTATACTTGAGCCACATTCTGATACCGACCAGCTTTGGTTACTAGTATCCAAGTGACTTTCAACACACTCTCAGTCCCGAATTTTCCCCAAACTATATCCTCCGCAATGTCCAGCCCTTTCTTGGACCATTGAGAGGAATAATAAGGTTCATTTGCTCCTCTAAAGAGTGAATACCCAGCAGCTTGCCACATTAACTGGAATTAACAATTACTTCAATTCAAATGCAGTACTGGATTTAGATTAAAAGGAAAACAATTTTATTAACAACAGTGATGCCAAGTAAAAGAAATAAAAGTAGAGTGGCTACAAGCAAATGAAAGTGAAAACAAACATCTAAAAGTCTAAACTTAATCTAGCAAGGCACACCCTTTGATTGAGATGGTTTCTCACCCATCACTTTTTGCCCAGCATGGCTGATTGACTCTCAGTTAGGACCTTCCAGAGAAATACAGGGTGGTGGTTCCCCTTGTCTTCTTAGGTGAAAGAACACTTGGGGTTCTTTGCCTCTCTCTTTTATAGTCCAGTGAACCTTGGAAATGGATTCTTCTGAAGGTTGCCCCCAAAAATAAAGTTCATTCAAGCTCTAAGGAAGGAGACATGGAGTCTGGTGCAGTCTGGTTTCTTCCCCCACTGATGTTTGCTAAAATACAGTTTCATCCGTTCTTGTCCTCTCTGATGCAAATAAATGGCCACTAGACCATTGCTAATTGACTCTGACTCCTGGCTGGAGGCATCAGCTTGTCCTTTGTCGGAAGGAACCTGTTTACACACTCCCCAGATTTGTCTGGCAAACACAGTTTAGTTCCACATTTTTGTCACATTTGTGTGTTCCTTTGGGCATTTACCATCCCACAACATGCAAGAATACTTTACATGATACCTATCAGATATAGTTTATGATGTTAATGAACTGGGATACACAGAACTGGCCAGCTGAAACTCACTACTAGATACCAGTGATCCCTTTGCCTTCTTGCACTGGAATGCTGTTAGGTTTACACACCCACAACATGGAATTTGTAAAAATGTTTACTACAAATTCAAATGTAATACATCCAAATACACATTTTTGCAGTGGCCTGGTTTTAGCATGGAATGATGAATGGGCTGTTTGGAGTTCATGTTGGATGGAAGTGGGTACACAATCAGTATCTAGATGATAGGGGTCACTGACTCAGGGCTAGTCTACACTTACCCGGTAGTTCGACGGCTGCGGATCGAAGTTCCGAGTTCGATTTATCGCGTCTGGTGTGGACGCGATAAATCGAACCAGGAAGTGATCCCCGTCGACTGCGGTACTCCAGCTCGGCGAGAGGAGTACCGCGAAGTCGACGGGGGAGCCTGCCTGCCGCGTGTGGACCGCGGTAAGTTCGAAGTAAGGTATGTCGAATTCAGCTACGTTATTCACGTAGCTGAATTTGCGTACCTTACTTCGACTTGGGGGGTAAGTGTAGACCAGGCCTCAGATATGGATGGGTGGGATGTATAATGGAACTTCTGGTCTATAAAGGGATGATGGACAGTGTAGATTGTTTGTTTTCCTGTCTAACATTGGAATAGTGGATGGAGAAAAAGTGTTTCTGGACTATATATGGAGAATGATATATGACATGTGAACTCTTGACCATAGTTGATTGGATATGTGTCTAATCTCTAGTCGGTATATAAAGGGTAAGTAGCAAAATGTTGGTGTCTCTGACTAATAATCACTGGGTAGACTAGATGATGGTTGGAGGCTTTAGTCTGTGGCTCATAAGTGATAGATTTGTGGTGGTTTGTGAGTTGTTGTGGCCCACACTGGAAATATATATGGTATAGGGTGTGTGGGTGGATGTACAGGGTTTCTGAGCTATAGGTTGACGTTAGGGTGAGATGTGGAAAGACTTAAAATTGGTTTTGATTAATGAAATGTGATCTTTTACGTGTATAAATTTCTCAGACATCATAGGTCTATGAGGCTACTTGAATATATTTTTCCTCCTCTAACTGTTTATTTGCATATTTTTAAATGTTGATTTTGTCTTGTTTGCTTTTTTATGTAATGGTTGTGTGTGTGTGTGTGTACACACACCCAATAGGAATTTTAACTTACTTTTAACAAAGTTTTTTGTCTGTTAATACACACGTGTTCACTTTCTGTTATGTCTGATTAGGATAACTGGGCATGGCTTAAGGAAAATGAGAATTGACACAAATCTTTACCCATCTGCAAGGAAGAACAATGAATGTGGAGAAAATTATTAATTTTATGCTCCAGTTACTTTTACTATTCAAACATAGTACCAGTGGCACTGCAGAGAGATAAACAGAAAAAAAAAATCTTGCTTATCCATTTTTCTACCTAAGCCTGTTTGACTTTTTTTTCAACCTCAATCTTTGTTTTACATATAAATTAAAATTCAGTTTTCTTGTTATCCACAACTCAGATTGTTCCACATATAAAATATTGTGCCTGGCAGTTTTCACTGCAAGACTTAGATAGGCACTTCAGAGGCTTACATTTATTATCATTTATTGCTTGCACATTCACAGTATGCTTAAGCAGGATAGGTTTAGGATTAAAAAGGACAGAAGAATGTTTGAGACACTAAAAGAAGACAGCATCACCCTCTGTCAAAGTAGGAGGGGGCTGCGAGAGAGGAAACATCTGTGAGAATTGTTATTCTGCATTGGCTTTGTGCCATGATGCATGTTCCCTGGCAACAACTTCAACGGAGCTGCATTACCCAAGATGTTCCCTGGGCATGACTACCCCTTGAACCCACATTAAAAGGGGGTTCCCCAACACATGAAAGGGTAATGAAGTCCCAGGCTCTACCACCTGTTCCAGGCAAGCTCTGCAACATTTGGAGGGGAATACATAATGTGCAGACTCCACCTCATGTCCCCACTATCTCTCTCTGCCCCCTCCCCCTGCATGTATGTCAGAGTTCTAGGCAGAGACCTCTATGGTGCCATAGGTAGGGTGGGGGGGGGAGAAGGGATGTTGTCAATAGGCAATTGACCCCATCTATCCTTTCCATGCTGGAAAGAAGAAATCAGCAATCGGGTTGGATTTCTGCATGAAGGTCTGGGGGACACAATCTGGCCCCAACATTAAAATGGAGGGTGACTAAGCCACTACAGATACATAGTTTAGATACTGTTTAAGATTAGTAAATAGTAAGCAGAGACAATCAGAACTTTTCTCTTATTCCCAATTAATAATTTTAATCAGCATTGTCCATTTTAATCAGCTCACAGTGCAGCACCTGGCTGAAAAAGTTTCCTCTTGACATAAAAGTTCTCATGTGCCATCTCTGACCAAATCTGTTTGGAAAATGGGAAGTTAATTGGTCGAGTTCTTTTTGATTCATGAGATTTTGAAAAACAAGTGTTTTTTTCCCCTCCCCCTTATAGAAAATGACTAACTGCTTATGTTCAGTCATAAATCAAGAATGACTCGAGGTAAAAACTTCACACTTGTTTTTGTACACTAACTGTCAGTGAGAACTAGAGCAAAGGATTTACTTATTGAAGGTGGTCTTTGCATATGTTTAACTTCCATGACAGGTGTAATGAATACTGCAAACTGCACTCCATCTAACTGACCCTCACCTTTCATTTAAAGCAAAGCTTTAAGAACATAAGAACGGCTATACTGGGTGAGACCAAAGGTCCATCTAGCCCAGTATCCTGTCTTCCGACAGTGGCCAATGCTGGGTGCCCCAGAGGGAATGAACAGAACAGGTCATCATCAAGTGATCCCCCTTTCTAGCACTGTCATTGGGAAGATGTCCTTTGAAATGCATATTGATCACTAGGTTTGTCAGTTTGTCATGGAGATTGCTTGTGATTTTTTTCTAACAATCTCCCCCGATATCTGCTCCTCTGTCTCAGTTGCTGGCTTCTGGAGCTCCTACTCAAGTTTACCTTCTGGAAGTTGCCATCTTTACCAATCCTCTCTCTCCCTCACAGTGACCCTGTCTCAGCAGAGCACTTGAGCACAGGCTTAAGAGTACCGCTATTCAGCAAAGCACTTAAGCATGTGCTTAACTCTAAGCACATGCTTTAATCACATTGATTTTGATGGGATTAAGGCATTTGCTTAAAAAGTCCTTTCCTGAACTGGGAAGTTTTTCTGAATCAGGGTCGCGGGAATGAGCAATAGCTGATTCTTCATTTCCTGTACACACAGTTAGCCAGGAAAGATGGTACATAATCCAGATGCTTCTCAGCATCGTTCCCCTAGCAGTTAGTGAATCTCAAACCCATAGAGTCCTGATTGATATAGATGCTAGACGAAGGTTGCCAATAGAGAACAAAATATGCCATATAGGCTGGGCTCCCTTCCTGCCTCAGGATTGGGGCCATTTTCATTAAATTAGTACAAAGTTGCTCCCCTCTGCAGTGCGTGAGGGAGGGGAGCATTTGGCCTTTAATTTGTAATCAAAGTGCCTCTACAGGAGCAGTCACAAAACTTCATAGGAATGCAAAGGTTTTTCCAGGTACAGAACATTTTAATATTCCTCCTCTCCGCAGTGATCACTCATTTTAATGATAGCTAGAGCATGTATTGCCATGGCAACTTGTTGCTTCTTTATAAATGTAACACAAATTATATTAAGCCACTCACAGCAGTACTATTAGCACCTAAATTGTCAGGCACCAATAACAACACATTGCTGAAAACTAAACCAAATGAATACACCTTGCAGCATGAGCAAACTCGGGCTTTGGTGGGCTGACAGGAGGCGCGAGTTCCAAAAGCCTCGTGGCTCATTGGTCCTGGAAAGTTCAAGCCTAGTAACTAACAGCAACAACATCTCAGTCATCTCACTGCTATGAAGG
This sequence comes from Emys orbicularis, assembly GCF_028017835.1. NCBI lineage: Eukaryota > Metazoa > Chordata > Testudines > Emydidae > Emys > Emys orbicularis. Next base: position 188,518,439 of record NC_088684.1, on the reverse strand, counting down.
ACTGGCCGAAAGCAGTCATTCAGCTAGCAGGATCCCAGGCCCATGAAGATGATTACCTGCACCTTAATTCAGCACCCCAAGTTCAGAGGAAGAATTGTGGTATGAAGTAATAACTTCAGACAATGTGGGACAATATATTAAGACAATATATTATAGGAATGAAAGCTACTCTGCCTCCTTCCAGATTTCTTACTGCTGATTATTGGCTTTATTCTACTTCAGCTAAAATAAGCTTTGGGAAGGTTATTTATGTACTTAGCTTTTTATTTTGATGTGGAAGTTGTTTTTATACTTTATTATTGATTTATGTTATGGTAGAGCCCCGGAATTCCAATCAGGAAGCAGTGCTCCCATTGTGCTAAGGACCATACAAACAGGTAACAAAGAAGAGAATCCCTCCTCTCCTTACAAATTGTACTATACAAGCTGACCCTTGAGCTCACTGACCAAGTGAAACAAGTTGCAAGATCAGAGCCTAGATTGAAAGAGGGGACACAACATGTGGATAAAACACACAAACAGGGTAAAACAGATTGCTGAGGAGGAAGATGTAACAATAAAACAAACAGTTTAACATAAAAGCAGAGATCACCACTTGCTTACCCATTGCCACATCTAATTACACAGGTTAAATTTACCATTTTTTGTGTGCAGAGTGAGAAGAAGGAATGATTGTATGTTAAAGAAATCCCCAATACAAAATGAACAGTCAAACTGTTCAATTTTTTTAAGCTTAGAAAGCCATTGGCTCATGCTGTGAAACATTCTGTCCTCAAAAATGGATTTCATGCTGTAACCTGTACAAAGTTAAGTCATAGATACAGAGATCTGCCAAACTACCCAAAAATAATTTGAACTGCCAATGATCCATGCCATACGACCTTTACCCGTTCACTCTCTGTCTGCTTCTGTTCATTGCTTGCATTTTTGGGAATTAGATCCTTGCTGCTTGAATAGGTAGTGATGACTAATTGTTTAAAATATTTTCTAATATCTTTTGAGACACTCTATTATGGCAGGTTACATTGATGCTGCAATGCCTCACATTGCCTTTTCTCCTATTATGTTATACTAATGTGGGTGAACTGAATGGGCTATATGTTCAGTGCAGTGTGAAGGGTGTTTGATGCACAGTTCCCATTAATAATAAAAAAGAAATCAGTGTGGCTAATTTCCTGTGCACCAATAACATTAATGTTTAGCACTTTTCATTTTCTAACTCCTTTGCAAACAGTATTTGTTAATACTCACAATATCCTTGCAAAGTATCTACAGTAAGACCCAAGCCCACATTTTCCAAATTGAGGGCATAAATCTGGGCACCCAGATCTGTATTCAAATGCCTAAATCAATGTGGTCTGATTTTTTTCAGCGGCACTCAGCACCAACTGAAGTCAATAGCTGATTTGGATGCATGCTATCTCTGAAGATCAGGCTACTTTATTTAAGAGCTTATGGATTTAGAACCCTAACTTCAAAGCACTAAAGTTTGAAAAATGTGCCCCAAGTGTTCGAATGTAAAAATGCTGAGCTCCCTCAATTCTCATTGGCTGCTGTGGGAATTTAGTATACTCAGCACCTTCCAGTATTGGACTCCAAATATTTCAAATTTGACTCTTAAAAACAATACTGCTTTGACATAAGAACAGAGCAAGTAGTTTTTATTTGTGCTGCTGTTTATCTACAGTTGGCAAGTATCCAAGGACTGAACACTATATCTGCTTTTATCAGGTATGATTACAGATCACTCCAGACTGTTAGTGATACAAGAGGTAATTGCTTAGCTCCCAACGGATAAGGAAAAAATGATGAAGTGATATTCCTGATTTGAGAGAGCTGTTCCTTTGAACATTATACCTCAAAGGGCAGCAAAAGACTGGAATCACTATTAATTCTGTAATATCCACAAGCCTACAGTGAGCACCATTGCAACAAATCAGCAATTTTTCCACCACCGTGGTTGACATTTGCCATATTTTCTACACTAAGGATAGATGGCACCAAAGTAAATTAAAGTGGCATAGACTGAAAATTTCCAGAAGTGACTGGTGATGTTGGGAGCCTGAGGTTCCAAAAATCAGGCCTCTTTAAGGTAAGTGCTGAGAACCTTACCCCTGGAAATCAGGTGCCTTTACAGTGTTTCAAGCTAGGCATCTGAATATGGAGGTGTGACGGGATCCCCAGGATGCAGCCCTGGACTGTGGGACCGCTGTGCCCCCCAAACTCTCCCCGGCCTGGGATGTCTCTTATAATGCCTTTCTAGTGAGAAGCAGCAAACCCCTCCAGGAGCTGTGATCGCTCAGCATAACAGCATGTGGAGACCCATACACCCAGCTAGATTGCATGAATGCTCCCAGAGCCACTCACGAATCACACTCAAGATGGGCAGTGCAGATTTATTAATTGGTTCACCACTTCATCAATGGAAAGTGGATATACACCAGACTTTGCAAAACTTGAGCAGATTTGCTACACACTTCATACAAACTCACTGGTAAAATAAACAGTTAAACAAATTTATTGACTATAAAAGATAGATTTTAAGTGATATTAAGTGATAGGCAAAAAGTCAGAGTTAGTTACCAAAAGAAATAAAATATACGCTTGCAGTCTAAACTCTCAACCCTATTAGACTGGGCAACATCTAGATTAAGCAGTTTTTCTCACCCCACTGTATATTGCAGTCCTTAATGTACAGGTTTGTTCCTTAAACCTGGACCAAGCTCCTCTGTTGGAGTCTTGTGTTCTTCTCGGTGTCTTAGTTGCTTGCAGCATAGCTGGGGGCAGGAGAAGGGCTCAGTATGTGTCCACTCTGTCTGTTTTATACCCTCAGTCCACATGCTTGTAGAACACAACTCCAGGCATGTCTGGGGGCATTGCTGAGTCTCTAGGCAAGGTTGAGCAATTCCCCTAGTGTGGCCTCATGCAGGTGAGTCATTGAATTGTAGCTCCCTTGCTGGACAATGGCTGTTGATGGGTTGTTTGAAACCCTCCCTGGGTGTTGGTTACTTTCCTTGCTGTTGCCTCTGTGGAGCTAATATCTGTCTGATTCCCCAACTTACAGCATGTTTTAGTGACAACCATACAACACAATTCTCATAACTTCATATGCATTAATGATACACATATACGGATAGAGAAATGACTTTCAGCAGATCATAACTTCTCCCCTGATACCTTACAAGGCATGCTTTATATGTAAGATCACAATTATATGAAAATGAGGAATATGGGGATTACAGGATGTGCCCCCAAGGTATAGAATTTCACAGGAGGCATCCAGAATCACTAGCTACTTTTGAAAATCTTGGCCTAATTGTTGATATTTTAATGCTGTTAAACTGTTAAATGTGTATTTTGAATATATATTGAATAACGTTATATAATGCAAATCACTAGGTTCTTAAGCAGACTTGGTACTCATGATAATATTTGCTGCGGGCTAAAGTGCAGGTACTGTTATTGGCTGGGTCCAAATATTTCAGCATCACACCACTACTCGTGTTTCTCTTTGACTGTAAAGCTGGTTTCCAGGAAGGGCACAGATGATCAAGCACAGGCTGACCTGCTTCTGAACTCTCAACAGGCTCTCTTAGCTTGAGCAGATGCTTTTAGATCAGTTCAAGCGAAGACTGACCTTCCCTAGCTGTCTCCATGGAAAAGAGAAAAAAGAAAAGATTATTCTGTTTTTAAAGTCTTCTATAGTAGAAAAGGAAATGAATGTCAAGTGACAGCCAGTTAGGCAGGGTGTGCAGAAAGAGGGCCTCAGGCCAAATTCTGAACAGGCTTTTTTTTTTTTTTTTTTTTTTTTTAACCACCATTTCTTTTTGTCCTCCTCCAATGAATTGTTAAAATTCTCTATTCTTTTCTCTTGTAGATGGTTTCTGACATCTTTGCTTTTAGCTGACTGATTGCATATGGCTCTTATACCTGATCTCTATAAAGTTTATTATAAACTTTGCTGGGAACTGTCTTTGACAAAACAGCAGAAGTGCAGCTTATCTACTGTATTTTGCCATTATATTGGTGAACACGATGTCAAGTTTAAGCTTATAACTCTCCTAAGACTGTGGAGGCAATATTACAGCCCTATTAACTTGTAACCTTAATAGCAGCTAGGTGCTCCACATAATTTCTACTGGCAAGGGTGTGGACCTGTACTGAAGTCATACTGTGGAGCTAGAAACAGGAGCTTTATACCATTGAAATGGGGAGATTCTGAATTTCTCAATAGGACTTTAAATGATTTTTATGGTTTATGGCTCCCACTGAGCCCTGAGTTGAAATGATGGTAAACAACTTTATAGGTGGAATGATGAAGGAAAAAACGTGCCCTTAGCATTTCATAAAACTCTTGAACTATTGCTAAAATAGACTTTCCGTAACATGTGATTTATGTGAAATACATAATGATGAGATATACAGTAAAAAGGTTTTATTGGTACTAGTCTGGGATGATCTGCAAACTTACTTTTAACTTGACCCATTCTGAGTAATGTGGCTATCCCAAAGGCATGTCAATAGAAACTTCATATGGAAAACTGTTAAAAGAATGCTAAGGTTGCAAATTCCCAGACTCAAAAGTTAATAAATGCCAGAATTAATGTTGGTGATTGCCTATCATTTTTCAAAATCAGGCAGCTGCTTTAGTTAACTAAATATAGATTAAAGAGCCTAAATTCATTCACGGTTGGTTTAAGAAAAAAAAAATCTGGACTTTTTTTCCCCTTTTAACTTCAGTGTTATCCCATAGATAAATACCCAGGACTTCTACTCTATCAAATGTGTGCTCCCTTACTTGAGGTTAGACTGAAAAATGTGTCTGTTTACTTTTCTAACAAGAATGTACTTTTAAAGTATTCCCTAACTAGGGTGAAAAACCTCTGTTTATTTTTATAAAAGTAGTATGAAAACTGACACTCTCCTATCCTCCAGTCCTTCCACCCCCCCCCCCTTTTTTTTGGTTTTGCTCTGCATGACAGCACAACCCTAAGCAGTGTTATTCCTCCTTAGACCTATATAGCATCAATCAATTTATGAAGATCAAATAAATGTTTTCTCTCTTGTACATCATCAAACCAAGCCACTGAAGACTGCTATTATGCACCAGATAACACTTTTCATTGAAGAGCAGTATAGTAAATTGTGGCAGAATACCAATGGAGTATAATATTGTCACCTTAAATACCAAATGTATTTATCATGATTAGTATTTTAACACTGAACACCAAAGGAATTTACAATGATTTGCCATTTATTATAACATTTTGTCAAACTTTATATTGAGCTCTCTTTTTTATTGAATTTTTATGGAAATACATTGGTTTTAATATACTCATTACAACCAACTGAGTTTATTTTGATCTGCTTTATTTCAGGGAATATCAAACTAATTAATAATGATGGAGCACTTAAAAGAAAGTGTCACAGACATTATTTTAAAACATGTACCTACCAGAATGTTGTTCACAGATGATAATGAAATTATCAGACCGATTCACCACTCATGCTGGCATAAATCAAGAATGATACGATTTAAGTCAATAGACTTATACCTGCATAAGACCATTTTAAGTGAGAGAAACCTAAGGTCCATTGTTGTTAGTTGTATTGGATGACTGTTAGCATAACATACCTGGAGGTTTTACATTCACTAGCAATTAATTCAGTGTTCTGTAGTAATGTGTTATGCCATATTATTAATGTTTAATGTGATTACATTAATTTACAATGAAATCACTGCAATATTTAACTCTGTTACATCTGATGTAATTCAGTAAACCCATAAGTCAAATCTGGACCCTACTGGCACCCATGGGAGTTTCGCTGTTGACTTCCATGGAAATAGGATTTTACTGTGTGTGTGTGTGTGTGTGTGTGTGAGAGAGAGAGAGAGAGAGAGAGAGAGAGAGAGAGAGAATCCTGTTTCCATGGAGGTTAACAGGAAAACTCTCATTGATAGTGAGGCGAAAGAGTCTAGTTGGTTGGGCTTGGGAGACTAGAGTTATCTTCCCAGTTCTACTACTGATCATGTCTCTCTTTTTGCTTCTGCTTCCTCACCCACCCTTTCTGTTTACACTGTTAGTTTTTGGGACAGGGACTGTCTCCTAGTATGTGTTTGTCCAGTGCCTAGCACAATGTGGCTCCAGTCTCAGTTAGGGGTATCTGGAAGCAATTGTAATATGAATACTATTAATTACAGGTGTTCAGAAAACATGGATTTTTTTTCAAGAGCAAGTTGACATTTTCCATGGCAAAGGAAAACAGTTTCAACAGAAAATGTTTGATCATCCCAGATGATAATATCCATGTAATGTGCTGAGAACTCTGGCCCAGCACAGCATAGGCTTGCCTAAAGCATGTGAATAGTCCCTTGGAAGTCATGGGGACTACTCACATGCTTAAAGTTAAGGACATCTTAAATGTTTTACTAGATCAGGGCCACAAGGCTCAGCACCCTGCAGGACCGAGCCATCATAATCAGTTCTTTATGTCCATTCATCTTAGGGTTTGTTGTGTGGTCTATTCACCTCATGCTGGTTTGGCAACCAAAGGCTGAACACAGAAACTGCCTGACAGCTCAGCTAGAGCTGACTGGCAGCCCCACAGTACCTGTTAGGATAAAATGGCTGTAAGGCAAGAGGGCAGCATGGCTGCCAGAGATGCAGAGCAACTATGGAGAGAAGCTCCTACTAACATACTAGTTAGAAGCCAGCAGAGAAGCCGAGAGAGAGAAACTGAACAAGAGGCTGAAAATCCCATAGAGTTAGGAAGCAGCTCAGTTAACAGTTAGGGACTTAAGAAGGGTTACCTCAGGCTGCTCTGAAGTAGGGCCCTGCAGTGGATCCCAGTAGAACAGGCGGGCCTATGTTCTCTATCTCTTCCCAGAACAAGGGAGAGGGGAAATGGTCAAGGACTGTGAGTGTTAGGGGCCAGAGGAGAGATTCAGAGTGCTGGAGTCTGAGTTCCTTATTATTTGGACTTTTCTGTTAACTACAAAAGGGGATAGACTGAGCAGTGACTTAACCAAGAGCGAGGCCACATAAGACAACAGTCTGTCTTAATGCCAGAAGGGCTGGATGGAGCATTAGACAAAGGAACCCTGCAGCACTGTGTCTGGGTACAGGGAGGTTCTCTAGAGATGAGGGCATGGTCCTACAGGATCACAAAGATGTCTAGGTTCCCATTTACCTACTGTAATCTTACCTATACCAAAACTGATGCAGTAGCAGTGGTGTTGTGCTTAGTAATATGTAGTTTGTGTATGCAGGTAAAGAAGATTTGAATGACAAGACTGATACAATATATCTCTAGTACTATTATGAGACACAACCAGAAAATATCAAATGTGTTTTTGAGAGAAAAATAAAGAAGAAAAATGGCAGTTCAGAAGTAAATAAGGAACATAATAAGGAAAAAAAAAACCTGGAGAATGTCAGAGAGAAACATAAATTACAATTTGAATGTGCTCTGAAGAAGACATTTGAGAATTAAATAATTAAACTGCATTCATGAATAAAAACACAATAACAAAAAAAATAAACAAGATGACGATAAGATTGTATTACAGGACTCATGCAAACAATAATACTAACAAAGAAATGGGAATCTGAATATGCTGTGTAACAAAATATACCACTTTGGTAATGTGTGGCCAGATTTTCAAAAGTGCCCAGTATCTTGGGACCAAATTTTCAAAGAAGCCCATGTCTACACTGTACCTGGGACAGCATGTGTAGGCATACCTGAACTAGCTTTGACTGAGCTAGCTCACTAGAAATAGCAGTGTAAACACGGCAGCATGTGCAGTGGCATGGGATAGCCCCCCAACTATGTATCTAGGATCTGGGATGGGATCGTACTCTGGTGACTAGCCCATGCTGCTGCCTCTGCTGCTGAGGCTACATTGCTATTTTTAGCAACCTGGCTCAATCACAGCTAGCTTGAGCATGCCTATACGTGCTGCAGTCATGCCTCCTGATTGCTGTGCAGACATACCCTTAGATTCCTCAGTAGGAATTACTAAAAGCTGAGCACTTTCAGTTGCCACTTCTTTTAGGTGCATAAGTGGGAGCTCAGCTCTTTTGAAAATCTGGCCCATTGTGTCCAGTACACTGCCTCCTTAATATGGAGGCAATCTCTGTGGTGTGTGTCTGCAGGCTAATAACATGTAATCACATGCTTTACTGAGGCACTTTTATGAGAGATGATGACAGTGGGGTACAACTTTAGTATGAGTAGCAGATCATCTGCAAACTGTAGCCCAAAAAAAGATGAAAAAGGTTATTGTAGCTGGCAGAATCTACAGAGGAGAAGGCTTTTGAATCAACACTGGAGAGACAGTGTACAAAGGACAAAGAGGGTGTCTGTGCTAGATGAAAATATGGGATGGGGAGAAAAAAGATTTATGAGGGAAACTTGAGCAAATTCTGTGGCTATGTGAGTGTTTTCAATAGTGGAATGAAACGAATGGGAAAGACAGTGCAGTTGTCTGAAGATCAGGGTGATGTGATTGCTCTTATTTGTATGTGTGCTAATCACCTAATCCAGATAGTTGTGCCTAAACTCCATTAATATTCCTGGGATTCACACCTTCCTGTTCACATTTTAAAGGCCAGATTCTTCCATGGGGTGTTGCTTTATGCTGCACCATTGGTACAATCTGGCCCTTAAGCAAGCTTTCAGTGCAAGGTTGATTCTCAGAGTAGAATGGTGGAAGTTCCCCTACTTCACCACCTTGTGCTGCAGCAGAGAAAGTAGGGCATGGCTAGGATGCCACTGCACTGTGCTGATCCCTGGTAGCACATTTGTGGTCTGTTGCTGCAATTGCAACCAGAATAAGTTAGAGCAGTTCCCAGGCTGTTCTAATTCAGCATAGGGACACCAACCCTGCTCAGGAAGGTCAGCTGGAATGGGACAGTGAGACGGGAGATGTATTCTGTCCTGACTTTTACTGTGTACGTTTCAGCCAAGGTTGAGGCCCTAAGCATCCAATCCTGCATTCTTTCCATAAGTAAAACTCCCATTGAACACAGTGGGAGAGCAGGAAGCAACTTTAATACGTAGATGAGATTCAATGGGAATTTGTGGTGTGGAAGGAAGGCGGGGCTAAGTAGTCCTTTCAGTGAAAGCAAGTATCTGTGGACTGTGAAGGTGCTTTCCATAACACTGTTTAACTTTGGTGTGGAGAGGAAGAATGAAGAAATATGTGTATGAATAATCTTGCGGAGGCTTTAGCCATCATTGGCAAATTTTTAAATGAACCAGGTTAAAATTTCTAACTTGCTCGGTAATTTTCTGTCATCCTTTCTGCCATTCAAGAAAGGGTATACAATCCAGATAGTGTGACAGCCAGCTCTAATATGCAGGACAAATGAAAGATATTGCAGATTTTATGATAGATCTGATCCAGAGATTTAATATGTCATATAGAAAATACCATGACTGCTTTATTAACAGATATGTATCAGGGCAGAACAATTTTGGGATTTCAAATACTAATAAAAAATGCAGGCATATATGCTGCATTTACACTGGACTGTTCTATTATATCAAGCCAGTACAATATGTCAGAAATGGAAATTAATTGAATTTTGACTTATCTAATTGCTTAGCCAATCAGATATGGCAAGTCGCGTATGATAAATTGACATTGTCTGTTTGTTTAATAAAACAGAAATCCAGAAAAGTTGCCCTCTTAGACTTCCTTGTCCATCATTTCATATAGTAATTTTCACCAGACAGCTTGTTCTCTTCAATTCATGACTGCTTCCAAGTGAAATCCCCCAAAGCATGTGTTTGATTTTCCTCTCATGAAGAGGTAAATAGGCTTAATTATCATAATACTGTGTTTCTTAATGGCTGTCCTGTCAATATGGATGTTCAGTTGGCTGAAGATAACACTTTAACTTTAACTCAGATGTCACTTCCAACCTTGCTAAACAAGAAAAGTGCCTGGAACAAGACTTGTGAAATGAAATATTGTGTGACAGAAACCTGTCTTGACTATGGAATCGTGGTATAAAAATACCTTGACAAAAAGTGTGTCACTTCTAGGACTCTTCAAATTGGTGGAGTGATGCAGCTTTATTACCATCCCTTGCTCAGCTTTTCATAAAAAGTCCCAGTAGCACTGTACCTTGTGCTCAAAAGGAGCTATTTCAGTCTAATCTACACAATGCTTTTTTGTAATTAAGATCCAAGTACTGCTAAATTCCTATGGCTTCTAAGTGATTCAGGTGATTTGGAATGTCTAGATTAACATGTTTAGTTTCACTGTTACGGAGAAGTGTAAAAAGGGGTCTTTTAAATGTAACAAATAGGGTTGATTTAGAGTCACAATTTATTGCTGAATGACTGCCCCAAATTGACCTGAAAAATTTATTAAAATTAGATCTTTATTACTTCTCGCTTGGTGGCAACATATCTTATGATGCCTGAACTGAAAACCTATTTAACAACTATAAATACAAATTCACAGAATACAGTTTACAATAAAATAGTTGGTAGTGTTGCTCATGCAGTCTGGAGCTTGCCAATGACAATTGTTCTTGTGTATTCTGCAGATATGTCTTTAGGGAAAAACTGTCCTCACTACTCTGTACTGTAGCTCTTTTCAATGTTTGGAATTTGCCATGCTGCAGTGTCTCATGGACATTGTTATATACAGAAGGCAGACATACTGGGTCATTCATTAAGCATCTGAGTTACACAAAATATAAAGTAATGTCACCAGTAGAGGGAACACGTATACTCATGTAATTGATCATTGCTTTATATTACATGTAAGTCCCCCTTAGAAATCCACTTCTGCCATGCTTCTTCCAGGGAATTGAGTTGACTACAATGTAAATGGGCTTTTGTTGTTGCCCTTCCTATAACCGGTGTCTTCTTGTCTCAGATGGTGAGCAACTTGGAGCAGGGATGTAGCACTTAGTGGATATTACCATAAATCAGGGGTCTCAAACTCAAATGACCATGAGGGCCACATGAGGACTAGTACATTGGCCTGAGGGCCGCATTACTGACACCTCCCCCCCTGCCGCCCTCAGCCCCGCCCCCACTCCACCCCTTCCATGAGGCCCCACCCCTGCCCCGCCTCTTCCCACCCCTTCCCTGCCCCTATTCCAACCCCTTCCCCGAAATCCCCACCCCAACTCTGCCCCCTCCCTGCCCCCAGGGGGTGCAGGAGGGGTGTGGGGTGTGGTGGGGGCTTAGTGCAGGGAGTTGGGGTGTGGGGTGCAGGAGGGGTGAGGGGTACAGCAAGGGGTCAGGGTGCAGGGTGCGGCAGGGGGCTCAGGGCAGTGGGTTGGGTGCAAGAGGAATGTGGGGTGTGGCAGGGGGTTCAGGGCAGGGGGTTGGGGTGCAGGGTGCGGCAGGAGGCTCAGGGCAGGAGTCGGGGTGCAGGGTGCGGCAGGGGGCTCAGGGCAGGGTTCAGGGTGCAGGAGGGTTGCAGGGTACAGAAGGGGGTCGGGGCGCAGGAGGGGTGCGGCATGGGGCTCAGGGCAGTGGGTTGGGATGCAGGAAGGGTGAGGGGTGAGGCAGGGGGTCGGGGTGCAGGAGGGGTGCAGGGTATGGAGGGGGTCGGGGTGCAGGGTGCGGCAGGGGGCTCAGGGCAGGGGGTTCGGCTGTAGGAGGGATTCGGGGGGCAGGATCTGGCCCGGCGCGTACCGGGGGCAGGGCAGGCTCCCTGCCTGCCTGCCTGTCTGCCCTGCCCCCGCAAGAGGCTGGAACGTGGGGAAGGGGGGGCGGAGGGGCTGTGTGTTTCTATTGCTTGAGGCACTGCCACCAGCAGCTCCCATTGGCCGTGGTTCCCTGTTCCCGGCCAATGGGAGCTGCTGGGGGCGCTGCCTGAAGCAACAGCCACACACAGCCCCTCCGCCCCCCCTTCCCCACGTTCCAGCCTCTTCCCGGAGCTGCGCAGGGCAGGGCAAGCAGGCAGGGAGCATGCCCTGCCCCCAGTGCATGTCCGGCCGGAGCCTCTCTGGTAAACACTGAGGGAGGGCGGGGGGGCTTGCGGGCCGCAGAAAATCACCCCGCGGGCCGCATGTTTGAGACCCCTGCCATAAATAAATGATTAGATGTTACAACTGCCTCCAGCACCACTTCTCCCAACAGCGCTGCTGTGACTTTTCGTCTGATTCTGCAGCCACTGTATACCTGAGAAATCATTGTCAGAACTTCTTTCATGGACATTTCCTGCAAGGCTCAAAGAGGCATTCATATCATTTGAGCTTTAATCCCATGCACCATGAGACAATGTTGTATTCTAGAGGCAGCCATGTTGGGTTTCTCTTTCTTACGAAGCATTTGAGTTGCACAAGGTAAGGTAGTAATAGGCCCTGTCACCGTATCCCATGGGGAAAAAAATCTCCAAGAAGTAGAGTAAAACTCCACAAGGATCTCCTCACAAATTTCCCCCAAAACCATTTTGTTGCCATAGCACCTTTCCCTCTCCTCCCCCTATCTGGAATGGGCTGTAGCTCCATTCTCCACATCTCAGCAGATTCTCCCTTCCTCAGTGTCAGGGAGCCCCTTCAACAAGAAAAGAGGAACACCATGGAAAAGCTAAAACAGCTAAAATGATCTCCAAGAGGCTGGTAGAGAGATGATTATGGCCCCCACCTCCATCTGCCCAAGACTCAACCGTTCCTCATTTCATCTCCATGCATTCTCCACACACTGACTCCAACCATTCACAAAGGGAGGGATTTGATTTTCCCCACATGAGAGGTGCCCACACCTCTGTGCACATAGCTACATCTAAGTGACTAATAGGTATAAAATAACATTGTCACCACTAGGGAGAGCTCTAGTATTAACATCATAAAACATTATTTTATGTAACTTCTCATTGCAGAGTTCAGGGGGAGTTCCTTGAATGGAAAAAGTGCAGAATATGAAACAACAATTATGAGACGGAGCTAGAGGGTGTTGAGGAGGCTTTTACACTTAAGGTTGCGGTGTCATAACTGGTCTTGCAGAAAGAGGGAGGATTTCTAATCTGGACTCTTTCCACTTTAATTCAACAGGTTTTTGACACTTACAATACTTGTTTCTGCTCAGCTGCTTTGCATCTTGGCTTGGTAATGCATTCAGGAGGATATGGGAAGAAAATAGAATACAGACATTTGGTTAAAGGAGTGATTTATGAATAATGCCATTGGTTGGTGCATGATGCTTCAGTGAAAGTTTATAACCTTGATACACTGTATTCCCCAATGCCCTGAGAAGGGTTAATGATGGGCCAGATTGAATAGCCTAAGATAGTACTTTTGTCGTACCACCAATTGTCTCCATATTCCCCATGTCTCAACATTCCCAGGGGGCATCTACTCTGTACAGAGCAGCCCCCCAATCCCAGAGAAACCTTTCCTGGTGCCCTCCTGTCAGGGAGCTGCCAAGAGGCTCCACTGCAGCCCTGGGTTTTCCTAGAGAGGAGTCAGTTAATTTCTCCTGCTTGAATTCCGAAGTGGGAGCTAGGAGGCTCAACTCAAGCTGATCACTGGGGCCACTTCTCACCCTCCTCTGAGGTCAGTTTATCAGTAGGACTCTGCATGGCTCCAGGTCATGTACCTCACACTGGGAGGCAGCTGCTCAGAGCTGCCTGTCAGCTTTGCAGCTCAGGGGCAGAGCCATGGGCTCTGGGTGTCTGCTTTTGGATCTGAATAACCATACAACTGACCTGGGCCTGGGACTCTAGGTCATTTCCCAGATAGACATCTACTGGTATTTGGGAGTGTATCTCAACATCCCTGATTGTCACCCCATTTCAGATGGATCGGAACCACCAGGACTTGGAAAAGGGGGTCCCATTATTCCCTGAATGGTTATGAGTCTATTGAGGATGATCTTTGAGGGGTTTACCAATCCTGGGCATGCCAGAGTTACTTGGGCCCCAGTGTCCCTTATCCCTGGGCCTTTTTCCCATCTACCTCCACCGGGAAACAGTGCTTAGTTTATTCTTCTTTGCGGTCTGACTAGGTTATGTTTACTGATTGGACTATCAGGGCTGGTTCTGCCAATGGAGGAATCATTGACACGTGGACCTGCTGCAGGTTACCACTAGCCCCTGATCTCTCTAGCACTGGGCAGTTTGTTGCCTTATGACTAGTCATGTAACAACAGAAGCATATATGATCCCCAAGTTCCTTTTTTGGGCCTCTGTTAGGGTTTGCCTCCCACCAAGGTCTGGGTTTAGTCCCTTCTGCCTTCTGTGGGGAGGGAGCCCTGACTGGTCAGCTTTATGCCAACCTCCCTTGATTTTCCTCTCAAACCCAGGCCAATTATCTGCATGTTGGTCAGTTCAGTTTTCAGCTATGGTCCCATCCCTAGGATCTTTGTTTGTTGATCATGATTTCAAGTCAGGGTGGCAGAGTTTATAGAATTGTTCTAAACTGATTAATTCATAGCCCTCATCAACCATAATAATCCCCCAACGAGTTGCTCACTTTCTTATGTAACCCCTAATTTGACTTGAAACCTCAGCACAGGTCATGTTCCCTTTTTTTCTGAACTCCCCCAAACATTTTCCTATATGATTCAGAGGTCAGTTTAAAGCTTGCTTACATCGCCCATAATTTTTATAATCTTCTCTGTCCATAAGAGTGAAAAAGTCTAAGGCCTTTGTCCCTAACAGTAGTGGAGCGGGATACCATACTAAGTCCTCCCTGCCCCATCTTGTTCAATGTACACCCTGTTTCAAAAATATCTGAAAAACACATCCATGTCATCACCTTCCCTAAAGCAAGGAAATAATTTGATGTCTATGCCACCCACTGGGACAGGGAGAGAGGGTCTGCTGGCACAGAATCTGAATCTGGAGCTGGTATTGACGTTCCTGGTCCTTCTCGCTCTCTACTCATGATGGCGCTGCCACTCCTCCCGCTGGCGCTGGTTCTCCCTCTCTTCTCTCTCATGTTGATGATCTCACTCCTCGTATTCTCTCTTTTGCTGGTGCTCCCAGTCTTCAAGCAGCTGGGTTTCCAGACATAGTTTGTTCCTCTCCTGTGGTAGCTTCTCCTGTTCTAATTGTCAAGCTGTCCATAATTCCTGTTGCTGTGGTACACTCTATCCCAAGGGAACATGGTGGCTGTCTTTGTTAGCTTCCTTCTGGCCTTTCTTTCAGGGAATCAGTGCCAAGATTTTCCTGGCCTGCTGGACTTTCTACCAGTGGGCTTGATGTCCCCTGTGAACCCAGACCATTATTCCTCTTTTGGTCATAAAAATACAGCAAGTTGACTAGCCACACCTTGTCCACTCCCAGTGTTGAGCTGCATTTCCTTGAATAGCTCAAGCAGCTGACCTTTCTTCAGCTCTTCATCATTCATTTCCCCGTCTCTCTTTTTGCTATTCCTTTCCTAAAAGAGAGTATGAGACTTTTCTCTGTGCTTCTGCCTTCTACAGTACTTGCTCTCACTGCTGTTGGCATGTATGGAATTTCACACTGTCAGAGATCCCACACACATTGCCACTATGTATGTCACAGTTCAGGATAAATGTACCTGTATCCCTCTCTGTGGTCCACCAAGGGCACCCACCCAAAGGTTTCCAGCTCCCAGCTGTCACCTGCCTTGGGTGGAGACTTGCACCCCTCCCTTATAACTGGGGTGTTAAGGTGGCAGAGATCCATCATTTACTCTGTGATATTCCCAGAAAGCCAAACAGGCTTGGCCTGCTCTTTGCTTTCTCTCCAGAGTCTCTGGACAGCATAATTGCCTGAAGTTATAAGTTACCACAGAGGTTTCTAAGCAACCACATTTATTCTTAAGGCAAAAGCATTACAGAGAAAACATTAAATACAATAAAAGAACCTATGCTAAATAGCTCACCAGAGGTCACTCCAACTCCAGCCTCAGAATCTGATAGGTGTTAGTCCTTCAGAATCCACAACTGGGTTTTCTCCATAGTTATAAGTTGATAACAGTCTCAGATTCAGAGCCAGAACCCAAACTGGTCAGATAAGCCTGTTGCTTTATACTGCTCAGGCCTTTGACTTCCAAACCCAGGAACAGGTAATCAGCAGACAATCACCTTCTCCTTAGGATGTAGCTTCAAAAGGCTGGGTTTTTGCATAACTAGCAATGGGGAATTTGCATTAATCTCTCCCTAGATATTTCATAGGAAATCTACTTCACACATATTGTCCCAAAAATCCATTCTTATCTGGCACAATTTCAGTGAAGTCTGTTGAACTTCCAGGCCTCATATCACATCTTTCCCCTAGAGAGGTTACATACAATTCTGGCCCACAGTAATACATAATCTTTACATATGTCTGCTAGGGAGATGAACGATGAAAAGCTATACTACCCCAATCCTCCCCCCACCCCATCCCATTTTAACATATATTTTTCAATAATTCAGATACTGCTACATTTAAATATCTGCACATTTCACTACCTCATAGGGGTGTTATGAGATTTCATATTTCAAGGTGTTGTATAAGTTCTTCATATTGTTTTATTTTATGTTAAATTTTTCTCAGTTCACTTACATCTGAAGGCAATTCTGCTCATAGCAAATGATCTTATGAAACCTACCATGGAACTGAAAAAGAATTTCAGACTGCAGACAATAATGTTGTGCCATTTCCATTTCTATTTTTATAAAATTGGAATTCCCATTAAAAAAGCAGGAAATGTGGTGAACTTCTTGGACAATTTTTTTGCTTCAGAAGACGGTTAGATGATGCTTCTAGTAAACCCCAGACACAAGTGATTTGAATGTAATTACACAGGCTGTTTGCTATGAGTTCTGTTTAAGTGAAGCTTGGTCTTGAAAGTAATTATACAGCACAGAAGATGAACAAATGTAGTAACTTGGAAATCACACATGGAACTAGGAAGATTTTAAAATAAACATTGGGCATCTATTTACAAATAGCCAGTTTCACAGCTTTAACTAACATTAATTGTTATAGTGCATTTCATAAAGAGGTTTTTAAAACATTTGTGGGTTTCTCTTTTCTAAAAAGCACCAGGGGAAGAGATCCTCAGCTGATGTGAACCGGTGTAGGTCTGTGGAAGTCAATGCAACTGTAGTGATTTATATCAGCTGAGGATCTAATCCTCATTTTTTGATGCAGCATTCTTTAAGAGACCATAATACTTAATACCAGCATACCAAATGTACTCAAAGCAGAAAATGTGTCTCTGTAAATGTAGTGAGGTGGAGTGGCCTCCCTCCAGACTCGAGAGCGAAGGACCACTACACTCCCCCCAGGGGGTGAAGCCAAATCTGCCCTTTCCCCCGGCCGGAAGTACTGGGGTGGGGACAGGAAGTATAAAGGGAGGGCCCTGGGGCTAGAGCAGGGAAGAAGGTGGACTTCTCTTCTAAGCAGCTGAGCCTTCTGCAGGATATTGGACCAGCAGCCGGTACCAGTGCCCTAATGATTGAAGAGGTGGAGGGCTCCGAAGAGATGCCAGAAAGGGTGCTACCTGACTGCAAAGCAGCAAAATGGAGCCCAGCTTCAAGTGAATGATGTAGGTGGAGTTGGGTAGGAAGTAGTCCAGGGGAACCAGACTTCAGTCTGGTTGTGTTGGCGGGAAGTGAGACACTTTGTTTTGTGTTTCCCTGCTGACCCATCTGCCACTAACAGGGCCCTGGGTTGGGATCCAGTGGAGTAGGGTAGGCCTGGATCTCCCTACCCTCCTTGCTGCCATCCCTCACACTTGGGGTTTGCTGCACACTTCCCCTAGGCTAGAACGCCTGAACTGGTAGATGATTGTCTTCCCTAGCCAGGAGGCTGTGGGCTAGAGACTCTTGTTGTTCTGCCCCACCCACAGGGTCAGAGCTCCCAGACTGTTAATTGGTGTCTGCCCCAGCCAAGAGGCTGTGTGCTATAGACTACTTGTTATTCTGCCCGGGCCAGTGGGGCCCGAGCTTGACTCTTGTTGCCTGCAATAGTGAGGTGGATTGGCCTCCCTCCTCACTTGAGAGCGGGGGACCACTACAATGGGTTTCAGTGCTATTCTGTGAAGCCCCACCTCCCTTTTTTAAAGTAAGTGCTATGGAACGTGTGGTTGAATAATAGATGTTTACATAGATTTTTAAATCCTCCTATTAGCTCTTGAAGTTCACCAATTTCTTTTCAGCAATGCCAGGAAGCTGTAAACACATATAAAGCCTTTTAGCTTAAGTACAGTCACTTAATTTAACATATTGTGTCTCAAATATAGTCCTCTCAATTTTAAAAAAGTAACACTTTGCTCCAGTGGCAATTTTCCAGATCCAGAGTTACAATACAAGATAATTCAGTATTGCTTTAGACCCAGAAGCATCTCTTCTTTATCAGAAGCATAGCAGAGTGGTAGATACACAGTATAACTGATTGGGAATAATCAAAACTCAGAGGCTAAACACAAAAGGAAAGTTGATTGGGTAAGTAAGGCAGGGCTGCTGACAGAGAAACCAGGACCTTCGGTATTACACAAGAGAACCTTATAAAAATAGTTTACTGATAGACAGAAAAGGAGAAAAACTGATTTTAGAGGAAAGGAAGGTAAACCAGAAACCACGAAAGAGATTTTCACAAGACTTGTGTTTGCTGTAGACTGGGCAGTACTTATTTGTTTTCTATTAATTTAAAGCCTTGTGGTGTTGGTATGCTAAAACCCATTGAACTGAAATTCTTGATGATAAATATCTCAGAGAAAAGCTCTGTGTCAATTGGCTGTTGGAAACATGCAAAATAGTGCTTTTTTTTTTAATGTGGAAATGGACATTTTATGGAAAGCTTGCAAAACAACATTTTTGGGTTATGAGATTACCTGGAATGACAGTGACAATTTCTGCATGAAAGCTCACCAAAAATAAAAAAGCATTTTTGCATAGCTCTAATTTTGAGTTATTCTTCCGAGCAATGTAATATTTTCAGAAATAATAGTTCAACAGAGGAAAGTGAGAGATATGGAAATATGTTTTTCAGAGGAACTGTACTTTAAATATTTCATTACTGAAGACTGGATAATAGAGGAGATTGACAATAGGTTGTGTAGGCTAATCACTTTTATGCCATTAGTTTGAATTTGGACCAAGTCAGCTGTATCTGAAAGTCTGTCGTAGCCATCTAAGGATTAAATCATTGGTCTGAGTCCAGTCCCCGAGCACTACATAACCATACTACAAAAATCCTCCTGATTCATGTTACCTACCACCATTGTCCATCTTGTCATAGAAGTCAAGGATGGAACGGGCTTTAGAGAGCAAACTATCATTGACCCTCAGAAATGGATATCTGGGGGTTGGGGTTGAGGTACCTTGGTAGTGCAGTGTGAAGAAGCTAATTTGGCTACTGTTCTGATGATAAATGGAAGAATTCAGTTTCCAAGTCTGTCAATCTAGCATCTTTCCTGAATGCTGCATTTCTTTCTATTAGACTGCATTTCTAATGGACGTAAGTAGATAATCCTCTAAATACAAAGTCCTGAGAAAATAGCAGTTTATTCATTTCTAAAGGAAGATAGGATGAAATGAATCTGAATGTAGTATTCATTATGTATATCTCAAACATAAGGAGAAACCTGGGGAACATGAAGGAATTTAGCATTAAAAGCTTTATGCAGCAAGATCTGAGATAAGATATTTTTCAATGCACATGCAGCACAAAAGCACCAAACTATTAAAATTTGTATTAGGCATTTGACACTGACAGCCACAGACTGGAGGAGAAGTGAAGAGAAACACAGGATACATTTTTGTTTCTATAATGGAAATGGCTGTCTGCTCTAAACTTACCAAGAAACTCATCAGCAGCAAGAGCAGCACAGGACAGAAGTAAACTAAGAGATGACAGAGTGGAATCAGGAAAAACAAAAACAACCTGGGCATTCTCACCTGTCAGCTTGGTTTCATCTTGTATTGTATTCGGAAACAGTATGTTTTCGTCTCTCTCCAAATTACTACATGTGATTATATATTAAGAGTGCGATTGTACCACCCTTTTTCATCTTTATGAGTTCCATAGTTCTAATGGAATATGTAATAAAGTACAAATCAGTGTGTAGTGGATTACATCATTGAGTATCAATAGTCAGAGGAAGAGTGGTTCAGTGGTTAGGGAGCCAGCCCAGGACTTGGGAGATCACTGTTTGAGTCCCTGCTGCATCACAGACTCTCTGCGATCTTGGGAAAGTTCCTTTGTGCCTTAGTTCCCTCTCTGAAAAATGATATTTCCCTTCTGAAAAGGGAGATTGTGAAGATAAATATAATAAAAAGTATGATGTGCACAGAAGTACCTAATGTAAACAGATAGTACTGGGCCCTGGGTAAGTTATTTTGTATCACAAGCTCATACCTATTTGTCAGTTCAGTGTATCCTAAACTGCTGCAAGTAGCTACATCGCACAAGAGGTTTCTGGGAAATCAGCCACTTATTTCCATTTCTGGGCATCAAAATTTACGTGGTTCAAGTTTGCAGTCAGATTCAAATGGGAGTTTTGTCTGAATAAGTTATATGGGAGTT
The DNA here is from genome assembly GCF_028017835.1 of Emys orbicularis. Lineage (NCBI taxonomy): Eukaryota > Metazoa > Chordata > Testudines > Emydidae > Emys > Emys orbicularis. Next base: position 188,497,975 of record NC_088684.1, on the reverse strand, counting down.
GACCGCCTGAACTGATACTCAGATATAATTTCTTTCCTCTCTCCATGGTGAAAAAAGCCTTTAAAAATACAAAGTATGCAAAATATATTGTATGATAATAGTCCAAAATATGTCACTAACACTTTTAGAATTTTAGATAATGGCTGTAGAAAAACATACGGCTTTTTAATTAAGGAAACAAAAAGAATGTAAATCTTATGTATTTATTGTAGCTGAGTAGAAACTTGACTCCAAGTTTCATTTGATATTTATATTAAAATTGCATGTTGATACTACAGAGTTAGGATACTCAACTGGATTTTCAATAATGACAAAACAATATGAATTTCCACACCACGTAGGGATGCTCCTCAACTCAGACATGTTTTGAAGTGAAACCTGGCAATGGTCACATGTTAAAAATAATTTCTCTGACATTTTTCTCCACTTAGCATCCTTTTATCTCTTTCCTCAAAGAGTATTGGCAGGTTTTCAAGCAATGGCATATTTGGTGACTTTCCCCTTTGATGGCATATCCTTTGATAAGCAGATCTTTTTCTTCATGTTGTGGTGGTGATTTTTTCCTATGAGGAAAACATATTTACACTTTAAAGATCAAATTCTAAGAAAACAGTGATTCCTGTGGGTGAAGTTAAATAAGCTCAGGAATGACTGTTGGACATAAGTTGATGCCAGAAACTTTTACATTTAAAGAAGAGCAAAATTATTAGCCAATGTCAAGCCAATCCCAGTCTCACCTATTGTGCCATGAAAAAGTAAACCAACAAAGCCAATATGTATTACACGGAGCATCAGATATGCCAGGACTGAATCAGCACTACATTGAAATTAGAGCTGGCTGAATTATTCATTGTGAATAATATTAATTATAAATGCAACCCTTTTTCTGTAAGGGTATTTGTTATACATAATCATTCAATTGGTAGTTTGGAGGAAATAATTGTCAGCCTATGGGTTGTCTGAATTTTTATGTTTGAATATTTATTATATGTGGTGGGTAATTGCTCACATACCCTGAGAGTTATTTTTCTTCTCCCTGATTGGACAACTTGAATATTTACCTAAGAGGATGATTAATAGGTAAGAATCAATGAGGAGTACTCTTGTTTGTGCACATATTCTTGATTCAGGAAAGCACTTATGCACATGTTTAATTCCCACTGACTGATATGACCTGAGCACATACTTAAAGTTAAGCACATGCTCAGGTGCTTTCCTCAATCAGGGCCAAAAAGAAGAGTTCATACAAAACAGCTATTCCCAAAATATTCATAGAAACAAAAACTCAGTTATTCAAAAGTTATGCCTGAAATTGGATTTGAACTTAAGCTGGTCAGAAAATTAGCAGTTTTTTCAAAGGAAACTTTTGACTTTCCAGTGCAAAAATCAAACCCAAAGTGTTTTGAATTGGAAATGCCGCCATGGAGGAAGGAAAGACAGAGGAAACAGAGGAAGGACTTGCTATCCCATGTGTGTCTTGTCTACGCTGAGATTTAGGACACTACGCTAACCCCCTAGTATACACCTGCTACACTCATGTAAAAAGTGACTTGCACTGAAGTGGTTTGGTTTCAAAGTAGAGTAAGCCATGCTGGTGCAGGTCAATTTATCCAGTATGCATTAGTGGCTTGCTCTGGTGGGGAAAACACCCCATGTAAGCAAGCCCTAAGGCAAATCCCTTCACTGCAAAGAGTATAGTCTCTGCAGACTCTTACTTTGATGGAAATAGGTGCAGTAGAAAGCATTTATAAGTAACTGCTTGCAATAGCACCTTAAAATATATCTGCTGTTACATCTCAACTGATATACCAGAGGCCTATGTGAACCTTTTGGTTTTAATGTCCAAGACTTTCTGATATTTTCCTCTCATAGCCTTGTATGTCAGTTCTGTGTCACAGTCCTGTAAAGGTAAGTTTTCTAGTTTAGTACTTTTTTGGATAAAGGCCAAATCAGCTTGAACTATCTGCGTGTTTAGAATAAATAACAGGCAGGTGTGAATTATGGAGCTATTCTTCCATTGAGGGGCTCTGATGCTGTCATAAACTATGGGAATGAAGCTTAATGGCAAAACACTCTCCTTAGCACACAGCCAAGGTGAATAGGCTGTGCAGGGCCAATGGGATGGAATCCTCCTCACTGGGAAGTGGAGCAAAAGTGGGGTTCTGGGTTTGCTGGAATCCCCTGCACAAGTGTGTGCATGGGAGACAGGTGTGTTGGATACATCCAGTGATGCATTCACAGGCCCCACTCTGCTATCACAGAGTGCAGAGATGAACTCCATGATGCATATACTCCCCACAGAGTTGAACTGTGCCAGTTCTGCTCCATTTATGGCCTTCTGTGGACTTTATTTGTGCTGCAGGATTTGATGTTAAGAGAGCTGTACATTCCCTATAACCAAGAGATTGAGTTATTACCACAGAATCCAGATATATAGATCTTCCTTCTGTTGCTCTCTACTTTCTACCACTTCTTTCCTAATCTAATCTCCCTCCCTAGCCCTCCCCCTCACTTCTTCACGTTGTCATTGGAGTGGCTAGACCATCTGGTCTTGAAGCAGTGCTCCAGTGGCTTCTTCTCTATGACCACAATGGCTTTGTGCAATTATTTGAATATCATATTTCACACTTAGGAATGATTAATAATTTGTGGGTGGCAGTGTTTGAAACTGAAGTCTGTCTGTGGGTATTAATACATAGATATTTCTAGTACAGTTTCTCTATTCTATTTCTTTATCAGCCATTTAAGGGGTCACTTTATACCTGACTAGGAGAAGTGTAAATTCTCAAGCACTGAGGGATAGATTCACAAAGGGACTTAGGAACCTATGTCCAACATTTAGGTGCCAATGACATTCACAAAACCACTCAGCTGCAGCCAAGTCAGTAGTCACCTAAATCCACATAGGCACCAAGATTCCATCAGTGGGCATGCACAAAGCCACCCCAGCTAATGAGTTGCTCAGAGCCCTGGCTCATGCCTAAGCCCCCATAGAATTCTCAAACAGGGGGGTTCCCCTGCCTCTCTTGCAGCAAAGCCTGATGTGGTAGGTGTGCTCAGAGCACCCCTAACCTGAAGAAATGAGAGCCAGGGATGAGCAAGTCAGGCATTTTGGGGGCTGGCTGGTATGTGTGCCTGGACAACAGGATGCCATAGAGTTAGGTATTCCCTTTGAGAATCTAAACCTCAGTACTTTAAATCTGCTGATTAGTCCATTTCACAGTCTCTCTGCTACTGAATCTTCTGGTGGTCCTGATGTCTGAATGCCCCTAGCAACTGTGGAGCTTAGTGTAAAACCTCCATAATAGAGTTGATTCAGGGTCACAGGATACCATCTTTGATTACACCTTCCTCTCCCCCGCCCCCGCCCCCACAAGCTGGTCTGGGATCAGGAGCACATTTTCTTTCATATAATGATCTCTCAACATGCAGTTCAAAATTATCCAGAAACCAGAGCTAGCATGACTAATTTGTCTGAACAGCTGGACAAAACAAGGTTAGACTTTTTCCATGTTTCAAAAATCTCTAGGGGAGCTTATTATAAGAACCAGCGTAGCAGAAAGAAAACTCTGAAGTAATAAACAATATGGCTATTATGAGTAGGGTTACCATACGTCCGGATTTTTCCGGACATGTCCGGCTTTTTGGGCCTCAAATCCCCGTCCGGGGGGAAATCCCCAAAAGCCGGACATGTCCGGGAAAATAGGGAGGTAGGGCCCGGCGGTGCGGGGCCGGGGGCCGGCACGGTGCTCGACCGGGGGCCGGGGCCGAGGCCCGGGGCCGGCACGGTGCTCGGCCGGGGCTGGGGCCGGGGGCGCGGGGCCGGCACAGTGCTGGGCCGGGGGTGCGGGCACTTGGCCGGGGGCCGGGGCTGGGGTCGGCGTGGTGCTGGGCCGGGGGCCGGGGCCGGGACCGGGGCCGGCGCGGTGCTGGGCCAGGGGCCGGCGCGGGCGCTCGGCCGGGGGCCGGGGCCTGGGCAGGGACCGGGACCGGGGCTGGCATGGTGCTGGGCCGGGGGCGCGGGCACTTGGCCGGCGCGGTGCTTGGCCGGAGGTGCGGGCACTTGGCCGGGGGCCAGGGCCCCAGCCGGGCGGGAGACGCCGGGGCCAGAGCCTCTTGGCCTGGGCCGGCCGGCCGCTGAAGGGAGCCGCTCGGCCAGGGGAGCCGGACTGAGCCGCGCCGCGCCGCACCGCACCCCGCCCCAGCTTACTTGCTGCCTCCCTGTTTCAGGCTTCCCGCGAACATTTGATTCGCGGGAAGCAGGGGAGGGGGAGGAGCAGGGGGCGGAGCGTTCAGGGGAGGGTGCAGAGTTGGGGCGGGGCTGGGGGCGGAGTTGGGGCGGGGCTGGGGGCGGGGAAGGGGCGGATTTGGGGCGGGGCCGGGGCCCCATGGAGTGTCCTCCTTTTTAAAAATTAAAATATGGTAACCCTAATTATGAGGAAGGAATTTATATATCAACATGCTCACATACAAACCCTGAGAGACAAAGACAGTGATCTTGCAAACCACCAGCATGGATGCATTTTAGGTAGACTTGAAAGGTCAGCGTTACCCTATGTCTTGCTGGAAAAATCAATTTATTGAAATTTTATTTGCTCCACAATAATTATCTGAAAAATACCCAGCTATTGAAAAGACTTACCACTCCCTAGCTAGCCCTGCTGTCCACACTTAGGACACAAAGCCAGGCCTATCATTGCTGGTTTCCTAAGAATTAATTATGCACTGAGGAAGAGAGAAAAGCCTAAGGCAACATCAAATGTGTGTTCTCCCCCTCCCCCAGGATTACAATGTAAAGTTGGCAAGGCAAAGGAAAGAATTAAAACAAAATAGAGTCTTTTGCTTAAGGCCCTGGACAGGGACTCAGTAGATCCAGATTCAATTCCTTTGTCTGTCATAAACTGGCAGTGTGACCCTGGGGAAGCCAATTAATCCCTTTGCCTCAGGTCCCCATTTGGAAAATGGAGATGATATCTTTCTTCCATCTTGTGTCTATTTAGGAGATTTTCCAAGGCAAAAATGGGAGCTAGGTACCCAAATCTTATTGACTTTCCATGAGATTTGGGCACTTAACTGCCCTTTGTGTCTTTGGAAATCTCCCTCTTAGATGTCAAGATACTTGAGGCAAGGACTCTCTCGTACTATGTATACAGTGCCTAGCACAGAGAGGCCCTGACTGAGATTGGGCCCCCAGGCACTGCCCTAATACAAATAATGAGATGCTACCAGAAACATTGAGTTAAGCATTCCTTATGTAATAAGCTTTCCTGTTAGGCTATCTCACCTGGAGAAATGAAAATAAATCACCTTCCCTGAAGGTAAAGTTGAGAAATTTCTCTTTTGTTGCCACTAAGGAAACATATACAAGTAAAACAGGAGCAGATCTTAGTTTGATTGCCCAGTTCCTGGGGTGTGATGCAACATTTACCTTTCTCTACAGATTCAGATCCTGATGCCCAGTCTCTACTGCTAATATATGGAACGTGGCTGGGTCTTCCTTACACATATCCCAGTGATCCATGACTGCCATATTGCACCCTTGAGACTGGTGGCAGTCAGCATAATTTGGGGTTCGTCTACACGTTGAGCTGGCAGTGTAAATTCCAACTCGAGGAGACGAATCCATGCTAGCTCTGATCCAGCTAGGATCACAGTGTAGCTGTGGCAGCATGAGCAGCAGGAGGGGTTAGTCACCCTGAGTAAATGTCTAGTGTCTCAGACAGGTATGTACTCAGGGCAGCAGGTAGCCCCTCTTTCTGCTCGTACCACCACAAGTAGTTTGATCAGTGCAGGTATGTCTCCCTGAGCTAGAATTTACACCACCCACTCCAAGTGTCGACATACTCTTTGAGCAGATTCCCAGAGCAGCTGAATGATGCCAGTGGGCAGCTTGGTTCAGACTGGGATCAGGATCAGAGGAGTGCAGAAACCACCTTTGCATCTCTGCACCACCGTGACCTTTGCCCTATGTCAGGGATCTATGGCAGAGACTCCTACCAATGGTGACACACAGAGTGAGAAAAGTACTCTGCCACTTGAACTACTTGGAACTTTACCCAATTTAAATGATGTCTCTGCTTCTGGAAACATTTGGCTCATTTAAAGTTACCAGCCTCCCCTTCCTTGTTTTACAGTGGTTAGCAAGGTAACTGCTTTCTTCAAAAATACTAGCTATCTTCTTCCGGTGATCAAAGAACAGAATTGCACAGCTGAAGAGGGACTTAAACAGCTACAAATATTCTCTGCAATTATCCTGCCTATTGCCCTGGAATATCCTACATTCACTCAGATAAGACATGTATTTGCTTGGTAAAATTGAAATTTATTTTATTGGGTTTTGCTTTTTATTAGAGGCTTTTCATCAGCATAGCAATGTATCATATGCATTAAAGACCATTACTCCTCACAACATCTGTGTAGGGTAGGGAAGTTTTATTATCCCCATGTACAGATGGGGAATGGAGGCACAAAGGCTCAGATATTTAAAGGTAAACTTGTGCAAGCCTAAATACATGCATAGGGGCCAAGACCCAGATCTTCAAAAGGTATTTCAGTGGAAGTTTGGAGCTTTAATATCTTTGAGGATCTATCACTCTTTAATTGAAATTTTATCTGAATTCACTTCAAATATTAGCTTACTGTGAAGGGACAAATTAAAGAAAAAAACATCTTCTGGGTGGTTTGAGGTGAATAGATCTCATGTTTTTCTATGACAAGACAATTATTTGAATAATGAACAGAATGACTATTCATTGAAAGTCGCAATTTGTTATTCCATTGGACAGATTAACAGTCATGGTGGTGGCCATTCTCCCATGGTAGCACAACTTCAGGTTTAGATGCAATCTACAGACTAAATAGAGTAATAATTACTATTTGTACTGTTTTTACTAACAGTAAATACTGTTTTAACTAACAGCTGTGCATTTGCAAAACTCTAGCAATATAAAGGAAAATGGGTTTATAAAAGGGGTAGTGTGGTTTTATTTCACTGATGGTGACATTTCCATAGCTGCCCAAAGGAGGTGAACATCTAGTGCCCATCAATTTTATCCATGACCTTCTAGCAGATGGCAGTTCAAATTAGAACTAGTCAAACCAACAGTAATATCTTAGGAAATATAAACATTTTTTTTTTTACAGGTTGGCTAAAAATTGTAAAAGACAACATTTGACTATAAAAAAAAGTCAGTGAACTGAACAAAAAACAATGTTTTGGTATGAGGATTGATTGAGGATTTTTTATTTTTTTTCCATTAGAAATCAAATTACTCACATAAACTTCATGAAGAACCCCCCTCAAAAATGATTACTTAGCATTTCACTAACAGATGTAACTTTTCCTGTCATGATGCTTGACTGGACTACAGTTGGCCCCTGTACAATGGATGCTCAAGTTTTGATTTTTTTCCTTCAATTTTCTACGAAAAGGAAAATGTAGCAGTATGCTGCTCTTTTGAATATAGTTTGATAAATCATTGCTGCTGCATCTATTTCTAATTACTCAGTTTATTTCCAATAGGCACATGTGTGTCTAGCTGATGTCTCATAATTACCTTATTCTTCAAATCAAATCTGTGGGGATAGTATGTACAATAACACTACTGTAATCTGTAGAAAAGTTTGAACTCTAGAATATATCATCATCAGGCTATGAACACTTATGTTTATTTGAAATCCAGTTGCTATTTTAAATGGATTTCTTTTTAGATTTATAAAATCCTGGGGGCTATTACATAAGCCACTGGGTATATTTACATTAAAACCATAATTAATCAAATGTTTAGTATCAATGCCAATAATTGACATTATTAAAGAACAAGCCTCATATTTATGAATGTCACCACGCTGCAATAAAGAGCGTTTAAAAAAGCCAAAGAAAAGCTCCCAGACCAGTCACTCATAAAATCATTAAACAATTCACTATTGTCAACCAAGCTATGAGGCAAAGAGCTGAGTAAACAAATTATCATTTAAAATGTTCAGTTACACAATAATAGCATACAGTACCATATGACTTAAAACTTGTGTTTTATCTGTGATAGGGTTTTTTTATATGTATAATAAGATCTTTCCAGATGTCAAATTATTCAAAGAACCCAGTGTAACGGCTTCAGCACCCACCTCTTGTGATTGCCCCCTTCTGGCCAATACATTCCTGCACTCCCTCAGTTCTGAAGGGGGTGGCACCCATCTCCCATGGGCACCCCCTTTCTGGTTGGGTGTGAGCCTGCTTTTCTTTCAGTTCTTACAATGGAGTGGCCTCTGCCTCTTGCGAGCGCCCCCTCCCCCCGGGTGATGTTTTTTTCAGCAGGTCTTCAGTGACTCAGGCCTCTGGCCAAGTCACGCAGCTGTCTCCCCTTCTGGGATATACAGTCTCGAGTTCTTTCTCATGGCTTTGGTATGGGGCTGTAGCTTCCTCCCCAGAGGTACTGCCTTCTTTAACAGCCAAACAGGGGCCCATCTCAGCACCCTTGGTTGGTGTCCTTTCAGCAGTCCTCGCCTGGGCTCAGTCCTCAACCAGCCCAGCAGGACCCATCACAATACCCACACCTGGTCTGGCTAGGTTCTGGGCTCAGTCCCCTGTGCTCAGCCTGCCCACACTGACCAGTCCTTGGTCCTTCTGCTCTTCCAGCCAGTCAGGCACCCAGTCCTCCTTCTTTGAGCTCCAGGCAGCAAGTGACTACTCTGCCTATGCTACTTTTTTTATATGACCATTCTGGCCCTGATTGATCACTCCAGTAGCTCCTCTGATTGACTGCTCCCCTGCAGCCATTCTAGGCTGTTTGGAGGACTTTTCCTCTACTCTTTTCTGAGGTGGGATGAGGCAGGCCCATGAGGCCTCCAATAGAGGGACTCCAGACCTAGTCCACCCCATCACAGACAGTCTTGACATTATTATTTATAGGTACTTATACAACTCTCATCACTATATTATGTAAGCACCTCACAGTCATTGAGGGGTTTCAGCATCACAACTCCCCTATGAGACAGGCAAGTATTGTCTCCTTTTTACATATGGGAAACTGAGAGGGAAAAATCAAATGAGTTGCCCAAGGTTTCACACAAGAAGTCTGTTTAGTGAGGAATTGAACTGGCATCATGAGAACCTCAGTCGGGTGCTCTATTAATTAGATTAGCCTTTCTACCCACTTATGTGGTTATGCAAATCTTCACCCATGCAAGTAAACCCATTGAAGCCAATGTTTACAGGATCAAGGACACGATGTGTTAAATTAAGATAGAAGATGTAGCTTAAAAATATTCTGTGACTGGTTGTGTAGACTCTGTCCAGAATTAGAAAGTGAAAGAATAAATTCTCTGGTTATTTGAAAATCTCAACTTTCAAGATGCTTCACAGACACTTCTTGCACAAGTATTTGGAACAGTTTGTCTTCATTCAAACTTTATTCTCATGAATGTTCACAGAAAGCAAATAAAGGGAGTTGTGAATACTACAGAAGTACATTTGCCACTTACAGCTGAAGCAGTGTTAGGGGATACTATTTATGCATCGCTTTCTAAGCTGCTGTTGTTGGTTGTTTTTTGCCTTTTTTCCCCTGAAACTGAAGGGCCAGATTTTCAAAAGGGCTCAGCTCCCATTTAGGAACCTAAATGAGTGCACTCAGCAGCTCCCATTCAAATCTAGCCAACTTTGTTAGATGCCTGAATGTCAAAAATGCTCGGGCTGTCAATCTGGTCCAAAGAACACTTTCTTCAGAACAATGCTCTCCAAACCCCTGTTATAGTGTTCTTTAGTTCTCTTGAACCGACCTGTCTCTGCCCAGTAGTGAGCTAGTTACCCCATCACTTTCTTTGATCCATATCTGACAATGTATTGTTTCCCTTCAGAAGCTCCTTTTCTCTTTAAGATGTAGTCCCAAGGATATGCAAACTTTTTTTAAAATAAAACAAATATTTTGGATGGTTGGTTTGCTGTATGTTTTCCCCAGTTCTTCTACCCCCCCCCCCAATATCCCTCCCTCCCAAGATATTCTTGTGAAAGTTACATTGTAAAATGTAGAATAAATGTGCATCCCTATAATGGCTGGCAGCTGCCCTTGCCCAACCATTTCCATTGTTCAGGGTTCTCCTTTGGCCATTGACACTTGAGGGTAAGCTTTCAAAGCAGATCTGGAAGTTCTGTTCACATTAAGCCTACTGCTAGTGGAATATCTTAATGCAGTTATATAGTTGGATTTATGTATGATCCACTTTGAAAATATGTCCCTTCCAAAGTCAATGTTTCTTAAATATAAAAATGTCCCTTCTGGGGTAAACTTGATATGCTTGTGGATATCATATCAAAACAGAACTCTGAGCAGGCAGACATAATATTGCAGTCTGTTAAAACTTTGGCTCCAGGAGCTGAGATTTACCAGAGCAAAAAGGCATTTGTAGGAATGTACTATACCCTCAGGCCAATATTGTCATAGGGGTAATACTCTGTAGGTTGTGTTGCATTAATTTGGGTAGGATAACTTCCTCATTCAGAGGCTGAAAAAGATTGTTCTTTGGCATTTGCAGAGAGGTTCAGGAAAGCATTAAATACTGTGCATTAGTCCAGGGCTTTGTCAAATTCCATTTAATCAGCACTGTGATTTTTAAAATCTCACTGAGGTGATGTTTAAAATGTCCTGACTGAGAATTCCCAGATATGTTTCAGACTTGCATGCACAATAACAGGCCTTCAAAAGTATTTGCATTTGGCTACTGATCTATATTTGGCAGCTTTAAAAATAACGTTAATAGCTGCCAGGGTGAGCTTTCTCTAATTATGCATTTAGAATTCAGAACAATCAACCTATTCCACTATCAATCACAGGCTCAGTTTAAGAGCCTGTTGGTAATTCTTTTCCTAATATTCCCCATGATAATTAGCACACTCCCACAGGGAGATGGTTTTTTTCCCCCTGTTCTAAGCAGAGTCTTACAATATGCAGTTATTAAATTAAGGAAAGTGCTGCAGACATTTTTATCGGGATTTTACAATCATAAGTAAAAGAAGCTTGGGCCCCAATCCTTTGAGCTCCTTTCTCAAGAATCTACCCTATCTTGGAGCACCCTCCTCCTACAAAACCAGGTTTCACTCTTGCTGAGCCAGCTCACTCCGTGGGTTAGTTCTGCCTGAAATTCTCTCACACAATCCAGGGAAGCTGTTTCCAGCAGGGTTGGTTGTTGTTATTTCAAGCCTTCTTAACAAAACGAATAAAAACCTCACAGGCTCTTCCCTCAAAGTCTGTGCAGGCCAAATCTGTCCCTCACACCAGTAAGTTCAGCAAACCAAAATTTCCTGGCTCTTTCCTCAGAGCCTCAGTAACAAAGGACATCACACAATCTCCCTTCTGTCCATTTGGTTTCTGGTTTCCTCTCTGCAGTAGTTCCAGTAGCAGTCCATTGGGTGCACAGCCCCAGGCCCCTCAGCTTTCTGGAGGGTATTGCCATCTCCCCCCTCCATTTCCTGCTGCTCTCTTTTATGAGGATCAGCCAATTAAGTTCCCTTTTTTTTCTGAGGTGCAGCAGACGGGGATAATTGGCCAGCCAGCCAGCTGCAGGCCTCTGACCCCAGAGGAATGGTATCTCTTATGCTTTCACTGACCCATTAAACAAATCAATCACACATCTGCACCAGAGTTGCTGAATGTCCTAGGGCAGTGGGTCTCAAACTTTTGTACCGGCGGCCCCTTTCACATAGCAAGCCTCTGAGTGCGACCCCCCCCCCTTATAAATTAAAAACACTTTTTATATATTTAACACCATTATAAATGCTGGAAGCAAAGCGGGGTTTGGGGTGGAGGTTGACAGCTCGCGGCCTCCCCATGTAGTAACCTCATGACCCTCTGAGGGGTCCCGACCCCCAGTTTGAGAACCCCTGTCCTAGGGGAATGTGCTGCTTCTAGAGAGGTGCAAGGAGGGGCTGAAGAAGAGATCCTGGGAGAGAGTGTCTATGGGATCTGTACAGAGGCCAGGGTCAAGATTGTGGGGAAGGAGTGCATATAACCAAGTGTAATGAGTACAGAAATGTTTGCTCTTTTCACAAAAGTGCTCTACTGTGTGAACCAAAGCCTTGATATCAATGGAGTCTTTCTATTAGTAACACACCAGCTGTTTGTCTCATAAAATTTGGATAATTATACAAGTTATATGATAGTTACAAAACATTTACACCAATAACCCAGAGCAACTCAAAGACATGCATTCCTTGCAAGTATCCTTGCAGCCTTCAGAGTTTCTAATATGCCTCCTTTCTCAGTCACTACAAAACACACACACACACTCAGTTTCCTAGTATGTACATTGCTTTCTTGGTGTTTAGCATACTTTCATTGCTTTGCATTCTTCAAACTAGGGAGAAGAAAAGCCATGAACATGACACACTATCTGAACTGATGAAAATATATTGACACCTATGTAAGTTGTTAAAACATTAGGTCCCCAAGGTGTTGCACAATCTGAAGCAAATAAAACCAAGCACTGTTTTGTTTTTTTTCTTTTCATTAAGAAAGCAAGAGAGATGGCTGAGGAGAAAACAGCTCTACCATCAATAAATCCATAAAATGATAAAACAAGTTAATCATTTATCCTTCCCAGCAAGTCCAATAGGAAGGGACAAATGACAAAACCAGTCGGGCTATTTGCGACCTACGTGCCAAGGCAGAGAGGTGAAATTTCCTTAGACTGGATGGCAAGGACCAAGGTAGAGGCGAAGTCATGTAAAACATACCAAGTTTCAGGGTGCATTATATACTCAGAACACAGGACAAGTTTGCTTGAATCTCCACCCAGATTACATTGAAATTCAGCCCAAAGTTCCTCAAAAGTTTTGTAAATCTGGGCATATGTTGGTCAAGTTTCAAACCAATGTGGTCTAAGTTGTGGGTGATTACCTTCCTCTTCATTTAAGAAGGGAAGGCTTTTTAGGTGGAAATGATCCAAAATTGCCTAATTTTGCATCTCATAAGTATTTACAAATGCAAAACCTGTGAAATGTAAACCATATGAATTAAAACTGTAAAAAAGTTGATCAATCAAAACTGCTCAATTTAAAAATACCTTGAAAACAATACAAGCTAACTTATGCTCACCCAGGAGGTTGTTCCTTCTTATCTGAAGCCTAAATACCCTATTTGACTGTAAATCAATTGCCTGAAATAGATGATAAAATCATGTCATAGAGACAAAATAAAACTACCAAGTTTAGTAAAAGAGGAAAAAATAGCACAAAAGTAAAATCTAACACTCAGAACAAGATATTTGCATGAAGAGTCCTGACCTGAGCATGACTTGTTATTGTCACTATCAGAGAGTCTATACAAAGGAATAAAGAGGTTGGTAGAGGGAATGGATCTGAACTCAAAAACAGGCAGTGAAGATACCTGAGAGGGAGAGAGAATTCCATAAAGTTGGACATAACAGCATACATTTTATATATATATTTGTGCACCCATATTGACACATGCAGTTAATGTGACTGCACAAACAAGTTAGACATTTGCATGAGGAAATGAGTCTGAATACTAATTTGCATGTGCAAATGCATGATTTGCACATGGAACTGTGGCAACTGCATGCACAAAGGTAGGCAGATATATCCACACAGACCTTTGTCTTCACGTTGGGGCAAATCCTGTGCAGTGCATGGGGAGTGGAATTGAGGGTGAAAATCTGCCTCAGTTTGGTTTAGATTTATTATTTTTAAAAAACTTTAAATAATTTAACTGTTTATCACGTATTTAGTGCATAGTTTGGCCTAAATGCATTTTATTTTCTAGCAGTGAATGTGAGACTGGCCATTTAATCCTTTTCAACAACATATTATGGCACGTCTTTGAGCCACTTATGAGTGCTGTACAATTATCAAAGCACAAAAACTGATTTTAAACTAAGCATGCAGGCATCCTTTTCCCTTTGTTAAATAAATGTTATAGGACAGCGAACTTCCAAGAGACCTATCTACAAGAAATAGGCAATGTTCTCTTTCAATTTCCAGTGTTTATTCTCTTCAAATAGCCAATTTAACAAGAGTTATATTGAACCACAAAGATTCTGTTTGAGCCACTTACAAGTACTAATTTATAAATCAGTAGCACTCCAGTAATTTCAAATTGCTCCAAGCACCACATGCCTAGAATTCCTATCCTTTAAATAAGTATTTCCTACTGCAAATGTACCTCTAAAAGCCACATTTACCAAATGAATATACATTTTATTTAGCTGTTTTTAATAGGAAAAATGAAGAAAGAAACAGAGAAAAGTAATACCTACAATTTGGGTAATATGGTCAGGAACAGAAAGATAATTTCAAGGACAGAAGATGTAAAAGATGTAAAAGAACAAGTAATAATGTTGTTTCTTACTTCGTATATTTTTGTCCAATTCTGCTATTACTCAGACTTTTGAATTGCATAACCACTGCTCTAAATGAAGATATGAATAAAATGAATGTTGCCTCAATTAGACCTGATCTAACACAAGCTTCCAGAGCTAGGGGGATTGTGTGGTGCATGGTTACACAATGTAGCTCTCTTTCCTTGGTATGTGACTGGACCACATATAGGTTGATAGCTGCTTTGAATTCACAGAGATGTGCCATTTTAGCTGAGGCAGTAGGGTTGCATGCTTTTAGATCCAGAAATCCAGGTTTCAATCCCTGCAGACAACTCATCCAAGGCTGTTGTATTAAACGTGTGATGTTGCTTAGGGTCTCCTCATGCAGTAGCATGCAAAAGGCCACAGGGCTAGGAATTGCATGAGTCTGTCATGACCTTGGGTTTAATCTGGACAGTTAACAATGGGACAACTCAGTTGCTCATTGTTTGAACATAGATGGATGGAAGGCCATTGGCAGCTATTGTCTCCCCCTACTACTGCTGCTCAGACAGGTTGCCTTTAGGTGACTCTTTGAAAGTGTCATAACCTCTTGGTAAAAAATTTACTCATTGAGTCCATCCACACTGGCCCCTGCTATTCACAGTTAACATATTAATGTGTATGTGAACTGGTGTCTACACATTTTTGTCATGAGCCCCTTCACAGTTTCCAGCCCGCACATTGCAAGATCACACAATTGGAAATACAGTAAAGCCAAAAAGGAGCATTAAAAAGAGCCATTTAATTTGGTCTGAACTCAGTTCACTTCTTTATCATTCACCACACGACAACCTATTGAGAGTCACATCTCATTACAAGCATGTCTTGAGGCCTTATGGATTGTTATTTTCAATTCTGCTAATTATTAATGGAGGGTAATGGAAGAAGGTTACTCTCAATCAATAGCTATAATCACCAAATGACATACTGGTCTGTAGGAATAAGGGCGGCAAAGGCAAACCCACAGTTAGATAAAGGCAGAGTGGAAACCATTCCTCTATATATCCTTGATGAGTGGGTAGTTTAAATCAAATGTTTAAATTACTTTTTTTGTTTTAAATGCGTTATTAGCAGACACCCTAAAATTTTGTGGCAGATTATTACCAATTTTGGCAGCATGAATAAGAGATTGCAGAAGCAGTTCTTGATAGACTCGGGGTAATTTTTATCAGAACTTATACACATACTAAATCTACTACGGCTACAGAATCCCTGAAAACAAATGCTTGTTTTTGTGCAATATTGGCTCCATTATGGCTTAGCCTTTTCAAGGTGAAGCCCATTAAGGTCTGTGCTTCTATCCTTTTTAATCATAAAAGGACATGCATATTACTCTCTCACACTACTGTACTTTGAAAGTTAGTCACAGAGGATCACACTTACGTTACTAGCTACCGTAACATATTATGCACTCAACACAATGTAATATTTTAAATAGAACAACATGCTGGGATGAAGCTGCAATATTTGATATCGAAAAGGCATATTCCATTGACACAAGGCAAATTTTTAATAGCTTGGGAAGGTGCAGAGTCCTGTGCTGGGAATTCACCAGTGACTAATGGTTTTGTGTACCTTATGTTTTGGGTGCTCAACTTGAGACACTTTAAAAGGACCTGATTATTAGAGGGTTGATGTTCAGCACTTTCTGAAGATCAGTCTCCAGTTGGACATCCAAAATCATTAGTCACTTGTGAAAATCTTAGTCAGAGCTTCTGCACATCAAAGGATGGGTTAAAATGGATGGGCTTGTGGCTATGACATCAAAGCTGGCCACATGCTGCCTGTTTGCAGAATTAAGTATGACATGCTTAAGCTGAATTAGTCACACATCATCTAGTCCTGGTTCTAGAAGATGCAAGATTTTAGTCAGAGGTGGAGAAGGTCTCCTGTCAGCCCACTATTGGCTACTGTGTCAGGCGTTCCTGTTTCAAGGAGGCAGCATCTGAGGATATGGGTGTTGGAACTGGGAGGGTGTATCTGGGGAAAGAGAAAGAAGGGCGTGGGAGTGGCGGCAGAAGAGAAACCACTGGAATTAGCCCAACAGCTGCATACACAGTCCTTAACAACCTAGTAGTCTATGGTAACAAATTTTTAGTATGGTTAGGGGTATGGCCACATAGCCTTTTACAAGGAAATCAGTAGTAAGAGCAGGCATTTGGCTTAGTAGTGGGCATACTATGCTATACTACTCTAAGTGTTTTCTTCTAGTGCTTGGTTCTGCCTTATCCCTACATGCATTGTAAGGAGTTATGTCCTTGTGCAATTCCAGATGGGCATGATGATGTAGTTGGAAAGCTGCTTTCCTCCTGGAGGTTTGTTCTTTATCATAATCTCCACTGCCCTTTTATGGATGATGTGGTACTCCAAGAGTTGAATAGCTCATTTGCAACACTGAATAAATGTATTAATGTTCATGTTCACTGTTGCAGGCCCAAAGTTGCTGCAAACATGAAGGCAAAATCCATGAGTGAATGGGACTGCAACTTTGGGCTCTGTGTGTAGGATAAAATTATGTTTTTCTTCTCTCTCCTGTATTTTCTTCAATGATCCAGAGACAATTATAGTGGGACCCAGGATAGGGAACGAACAGAGGCTGGCAAATCACCATCTCCGGCCAGCCACATTCTCCATTCAGCCTGCCACAAATGGCAGCAGGTCCCTAGATGCCTGTGTAGGTCCAGATGGAAGATCATGAGGTGGTGAGTGAGTGCTAGCATGCCATGGTAGTGTCAGTTTAAAGGCGTTTATTTTTATTTTTATTGTAGGATGAGTGTGGCGGTGGTAACCTACCATCCAGACTTCACTTGACAATCAGTATTTTCAGTGTAATTTTAAATCTACTAATGTTTCTTTCCAATGTTTTCTCATTCAGAAATAGGAATAAACGGATTGACATAGTGATTTGAACTAAGCTTCATCTCATTCAGTATCCTGTCGCTGACAATGGCCAATACTAGGTACTTCAGAGGAAAGTTAAGGAACTCTGCATATGTATGGGATGACTAAATGATGCTGTATTTACTGAATAGTCTCATTGATTTAAATGTTACTTCTTGCTGAAGAAAATTCTTTTCAATGTAAGGGAGCAGAGTCTGTCCCTTAATTTTATCTCCACATATATTAAAGTTTCACTTTGTTAAAATAAAACATGTTGTTCAAAGCATGTTCCAACAGAGCCTAGAGCAGCCAGACAAGAGATGCCTTCACTGTTCTTGGGACTGCCAGGCTTAAGGGAGGGAAGGTATTGGGATGGGTGCCCAAGAGTCCCAGGGTCACCAGGCAGCAAAAATTCCTAGCATTCCAGAGCTCCCTTTCAAAGGGTGGATTTTTCACAACCACTTAAGGCTATGTCTACACTGATATGTAAGCCCAGGGTTAGCGGAAATGAAGTTAGCATACCCAGGGTTTGTTAACCTAGGACTTGAGCATCTATATTCATTTGTAACCCCGAGTTAAGGATTATTGAACCCTGGGTCCCAATCTAGGGCTCCAGCGTCTACACTGCATTAAGAAAGCCCGAATCCAACCACCCATATCCCAGACTTCCTTGAATCCTCCCTTTGTTAGTGGTGTGGGAAAACTTGAGTGTGCAGAGGACAAAGTCAGCCCCTGGGATTGTGAAATATTGTTGAAGAATCCCAGAGCACGAGTCCAGTAGGGCTGCAACTTCACTGCAAAGCAGTAGGGCTTGAACCTGGGTCCTGGTTTGACTCAGTTTCAGACCCTACCCCCTCTGGGGTCCTGAGACACTGGGTCCAAACCCTGGGTTAGCATGTAGATGGAAAGGGGATTAGGCTTGAGCCTGAGTTTGAATCCTGGTTTACATTGCAGTGTAGACATACCCTAAGTTAATTAAAAGTAGGGCTAGTAAAAATTTTTCATTCTAAACTATTTTTTGGCAGAAAATTGGGCTTTTAATTAAACTTTTTTTCCATGCAAAGTGCCTAATTTCTGTAGAAAATTTTGATTTTTCATCAAAAACAAACACCCTAGAACCAAAAGATTTCCGTTCGGATACCTTGCCACAGTACCTCATGAGAGTTGTAGATTGATTTCCTCATGTCTTCATTCTCTTCCATGGGTCAGGCCCCTCAACCAGACCATGTCTGCCATGCTTCACAATGGCCAGGTACTTCCATGATTTAGCTGCCTTCCTCACCTCCAGTGCATCATCGGAGATGTAGTCTGTAATTGTAAATGGGAAACCATCATTGAGTGGGTGTGTTTCCAGCGGGGTCGGTTTTTGTCCCCACACTATTTAATATTTTTATCAATGACCTGGAAGAGAACATAAAATCATCACTGACAAAGTTTGCAGATGACACAAAAATTAGGGGATTGGCAAATAATGAATAGGGCAGGTCACTGATTCCAAGCAATTTGGATCACTTGGTCAACTTGGTCAGCTGTGCACAAGCAAACAATATGCATTGCAGTGCAACTAAGTGTAAATGTAAACATCTAGGAACATAGAGTGTGAGCCATTATTATATCCTGGGAAGCAATGACCCTGAAAAGGATTTGGGGGTTGTGGTGGATAATCAACTGAACATGAGTACCCAATGTGACACTATGGCCAAAAGAGTTAATGCAGTCCTGTGGTGGATAAACAAAGAAATCTTGAATAAGAGTAAAGAGGTTACTTTATCTCTGTTTGGCTCTGGTGTGACTGCTGGAATACTACGTCCAGTTCTGGTATCAACAGTTAGAAAGATGTTGATAAATTGGAAAGGGTTCAGAGAAGAGCCATAAGAATGATTAAAGGATTAGAAAACATGCCTTATAGTGATAGACTCAAGGAGCTCATCTATTTAGCTTAAAGAGAAGGTTAAGGGGTGACTTGCTTACAGTCTGTAAATATCTACATGGGAAACAAATATTTAATAATGGGTTCTTTAGTCTATCAGAGAAAGATATAACACTATCCAATGGCTGGAAGATGAAGTTAGACAAATTCAGACTGGAAATAAGGCATTTTTTTTTTTAACAATGAGAATAATTCACCCTTGGAACAATTTACAAAGGATCTTGGTGGATTCTCCATCACTGGCAATTTTTTAATTTTTAAAAATATTTGTAGGAATTATCTTGTGGAAGTTCTATGGCCTTTGTTATACAGGAGGTCAAATGGGATGATCATAATGGTCTCTTCTGGCCTTGGAATCTATGACCAGGGAGCCTAGCATATAAAGGCGAATGGAAACATGAGACACCCGAACTACATCTCCCATGAGGGACCGTGACAGCATTTCTGAATACACATACACCTCTACCCCGATATAACGCAACCCTATATAACACAAATTTGGATATAACGCAGTAAAGCAGTGCTCTGGGGGGGAGGGGGGGGGCTGCGCACTCCGGTGGATCAAAGCAAGTTTGATGTAACACGGTTTCATCTATAACGCGATACGATTTTTTGGCTCCCGAGGACAGCGTTATATAGAGGTAGAGGTGTATTTTGGTTTTTGGTCTTCAGCCAAAAAGTTGAACATTTCTATGGAAAAATTCAATGTGCTCTGTTTAGGAGCACAAATCCCATAGTCTTACATTGTTTAGGTTTCATTAAAAATCCCTCTGGTGTGCCTGCACCCAAAAATTATGCATATTCAGCTTATGGGCCCCTTACTCATTTTGCGGCCAGGCCTAGTGTTCAGCCTGTCTGTATTCACTCAGAAGTCTTCTTTGTAAATAAATATTCTATGCTCACCCAAGTTCTTTGAAAATTAGACCCCACAATGAGTATTGAAGGCAGTCACCAGTCCTTATCCTTGTGCAGTGAGGTTCAGAAACAGCTCTGCAAAATATATCATATCTATTACATGTGTCCAAATGCTTATTTAGTATTATAAAGGGTTGGTGGTAAGTTTAATATCTTGAGATGATACTCGTCCACACATACCTATAGATGCAATATTGTTGAGGAGGACTACGCAAATTCTAAAGGGTTAAAGGGCTTAATTATTCTGTTTAAGAAACAGTTCCTTGATTAGGTGAATTATATACATCTTATTTCAGTATGTGTTCAATATAGCTATACATATATTGCATTTTATATTGTTTAAATGTCTTTCCTCCTGCAGAGACCCCTTATCCTTCTCACTTTTCAAACTCAATAGCACCTGTTTAAAGAGCATTCTCTCCACATTACTATGTGCAAGAGTGATAGGTTGGTTTTTCATTGAAGTGCAGTATCCACCATGCCTCCGCAGATACAACCTAGACAGTAGATGTTCAATGTGTTTGTGACATTGCCCTGACTTTTGGGCAGGTATATATGATGCTGAGGGACATTCAGAGCTATCACAAGAGCGTTGCTAAACAGAGCAGCATCTGACAGTGCCTCTGCTTTGAACAGAAACACTTTAAATAGAATGCATGGGCCTGAGTGCTTATTCAGAAGTCATACCTGAACAATTGTTTGGTATACAGAAGGCTCATATGGATGATTAACGGACTCTGGGTAGCTTTTTACCAGTTGCTTGTGAAGAAGAAAAAATATAATCATGCCATTAACAAGTAAAATGCATGACTTTGGTTCTTTGAATTATAATGTGATCCCACTCTCTCCCAACCAAGGATGTGAGGTGTCTCTGCTCTACAACTTGATAAATGGTTAATTATTCAGAATCAGTACAAAGCAGAACAACCAGTTGAGGAAAAGCTTTCAGCAAACAACAAGCTTCCAACTACAGATAAAAAAAAATGGGGCTACAGCTCTGCAGATTGTTTTTTACTGCAAGCTACTACTGAATCTCAGATGCCAGTGTACTCATTAAACTTTATATAAAGGTTGTTCTTGATGTAAAGGCACATGTGGTGTTTTCATCTGAACTTTAAAGACCTCAGTGATACCTCATGGAGAAACTTGAAAAAAAGGTGAGATGCTCTGTTGGTTTAAATTGGTGTAACTCAGGGCATGGCTACACTTGCCGATGTAGAGCGCTGTGAGTTAAACCAGCCTTCGTAGAGTGCAGTAGGGAAAGCGCTGCAGTCTGTCCACACTGACAGCTGCAAGGTCACTGGCGTGGCCACATTTGCAGCACTGGCAGCGGCATTGGGAGCAGTGCATTATGGGCAGCTATCGCAGCATGCAAGTGACTGCAACATGCTTTTCAAATGGGGAGGTGGGGTGGAGTGTAACAGGGAGTGTGTTGTGTCTAGGTGGGGGGAGAGAGAGGGGGTTTTTGGGGGGCTGAGAGCATGTCAGCATGCTGTCTTGTAAGTTCAGACAGCAGCAGACCCCCTCTCCCCCCCTGCCTCTCTCACTCACAGCATTCCACAGTAATGGTTGCTTTGTCTCGGGCATATAAGCAGCCAGCTGTCAGAAACGGAGCTTTCAAAGGGCATATCCTCATTCCTGCTGTGATTCAAAACAAAGACAAGAGTGGAGACTTGACTTAAGGGGATTATGGGATGTTTCCAGAGGCTGATCAGAGCGCAGTAATGCAACACCCCGTTCACACTGGTGCTACGGCACTCCAGCGGGGGCACAGCAAACATTATTCCACTAGCTGAGGTGGAGTACCAGGAGCGGTCTAGCCGTGGAGTCAGAGTGCTCTATGTGCCTTGCCAGTGTGGACGTGTACTGAGCTAGTGCGCCCGGGGCTCCTTTATTGCGCTGTAACTCGCAAGTGTAGCCAAGCTCTCAAATAGAGTTAATGGAGCTGCACTGATTATCAAGTCATAGAACAGAGACACCTCACATCTTTGGGTGGTAGAGAGTGGGACCACATTATAATTCAAAGGACCAAAGCCATGCATTTAAGAACCTGGCCCTTTGTTAGAAACAATTTATACAAACATACAGTAATTTATAGTATTTCCAGTTTTTTTCTCCCTTGTTGCTTGATTTGCTGCTTTAGTTATTTAGGACCTTATATGAAACTAGATCTTTGAAAGCAATGATAGATGTTCATCTGGTTCCCATGGGCATTGTTACTCTGCAATCTTTGTGTGGGACATCATAATTATTGTCCTAGGAGATTACTATGATGTCACAAACAAGAATTATTATTTAATTAGATAATTTCACTGCCATATTGTGCTATGTGAAATCTTATAGGTTCAAACTGGAAGCAGAGTCAGGATTGGTGAGTACTTGAATGTGAGCTCTCCAAAATCACTTAAATGATCCAGGAAGAGCCGATGGTGACTCATTACATAGTGCTCTCCTTCTGAGTCAGTTATGAAACAATGCCTCAGTGTGGTGATAAGAGACACCGTGCTGCGTGAGATCCTTTGGTTTGGGTAAGATGTAACTCTGAGGTTCTGATAACTTGTGGACGTTAAAGATCCCAGTGCATATGTCATAACAGTCAGGGGTATTAATGCTGGTTTCCTGAACAAATTCTAACTTGGATCATTAAAATCCCCTGGCAATTTCATCTGGATTAGATATTCTTCATTTCATAGCTGAAAATATTGTGTTTTGTTGCTGTGCACTAATAAGAACATAAGAACAGCCATACTGGGTCAGACCAATAGTCCATCTAGCTCAGTATCCTGTCTTCCGACAGTGGCCAATTCCAGAAGCTTCAGAGGACATTAATGGAACAAGGGAATTATTGAGTGATCTATCCCCTGTTGTCCAGTCCTAGCTTCTGGCAGTCAGAGGTTTAGGGACACCCAGAGCATGGGATTGCATCCCTTACCATCTTGACTAATAGCCATTGATGGGCCTATCCTCCATGAACTTATTCAATTATTTTTTGACCCCAATTATACTTTTGGCCTTCACAACATCCCCTGGCAATAAGTTCCATAGGTCGACTGTGCATTGTGTGACAAAGTACTTCTTTATGTTATTTTAAAACCTGCTGCCTATTAATTTTGTTGCATAACCCATAGTGTTGTTTTATGTGAAGGGGTAAATAACACTTCCTTATTCACTTTCTTTACACCATTCATGATTTTATAGACCTCTATCATATTCTAAGATGGAGCGACCAGAACTGCACATATTATTCAAGGTGTGGGCATACCAGGGATTTAAATAGTGGCATTACGATATTTTCTGTCATATTATTTGTCCCTTTCCTAATGGTTTCTACCATTCTGTTAGCATTTTTGACTGCAGCTGTACATAAACCAATGTTTTCAGAGAACTCTCCACAATGACTACAAAATCTCTTTCTTGAGTGAGAACAGCTAAATTAGACCCTGTCATTTTATGTATAGTTGGGATTATATTTTTCAATGTGCATTTTCAACATTGAATTTCATCTGCCATTTGTTGCCCAGTCACCCAGTTTTGTGAGATCCCTTTGTAGCTCTTGCAGTCAGCTTTGGACTTAGCTACCTTGAGTAATTTTGTAGTGTATGTAAATTTTGCCAACTCACTGTTCATCCCCTTTTCCAGATAATTTATGAATATGCTGAATAGCACAGTTCCCAGTACAGATCCTTGGGGAGGCTGCTATTTACCTCTTTCCATTGTGAAAACCGACTATATATTCCTATCCTTTATTTCCTATCTTTTAACCAGTTACTGATCCATGAGAGGACCTTCCCTCTTATCCTATGATTGCCTACTTTGCTTAAGAGCCTTTGGTGTGGGACCTTGTCGAAGGCTTTCTGAAAGTCCAAGTATACTATAGAGATCAGATCAGCCTTGTACACATGCTTGTTGACACCCTCAAAGAATTCTAATAGGTTAGATTTCCCTTTGCCAAAGCCATGTTGGCTCTTCCCCAACATATTGTGTTCCTCTGTGTGTCTGATAATTCTGTTCTTTACTGTAGTTTCAACCAATTTGCCTGGTACTGAGGTTAGTAGGTTAGTAACCCTGTAATTGCCAGGGTTGCTGCTGGAGACTTAAAAAAAAAAAAAAAAGTGTTACATGAACTATCTTCCAATTATCTTGGTTAGAGGCTTATTTGAGCAATAGGTTACATACTATAGTTAGTATTTCTACAATTTCATATCTGAGTTCCTTCAGAACACTTGGGTAAATATCATCTGATACTGGTGACTTATTATAGTTAAATTTATCAATTTATTGCAAAGCCTTTTCTATTGACATTTCAATCTGGGACAGTTCCTCAGATCTATCACCTTAAGAGAATGGCTCAGGTGTGGGAATCTCCCTCACCTCCTCTGCAGTGAAGACCAATACAAAGAATTCATTTAGAATAATAGAATATCAGGGTTGGAAGGGACCTCAGGAGGTCATTTAGTCCAACCCCCTACTCAAAGCAGGACCAATCCCCAGACAGATTTTTGCCCCAAATGGTCCCCTCAAGGATTGAGCTCACAACTCTGGATTTAGCAGGCCAATGCTCAACCCACTGAGCTATCCCTCCCCCACAATGCCCTTGAGTGCTCCTTTAGCACCTCAATCATCCAGTGGCTCCACTGATTGTTTAGCAGGCTTCCTGCTTCTGATGCACTTAAAAAATTGCTGTTAGTTTTTGTTTCTTCTGTTGATTGCTCTTCAGATTCTTTTTTGGCCTGCCTAATTATACTTTTACACTTGACTTTTCTGAATTTATGCCCCTTTCTGTCTGCTTCAGTAGGATTTGACTTCTAATTTTTAAAGGATGACTTTTTGCCTCTAACCACTTCTTTTACTCAGGTTAGTCATGGTGGCATTTATTTAGTCCTCTGAATTTTATTTTTATTTGGGGTATACATTTAGTTTGAGCCTTTATTATGGTGTTTTTAAATAATTTCCATGCAGCTTGCAGGCATTTCAGTCTTGTGACTGTTCCTTTCAATTTCCATTTAATTAGACTCCTAATGTTTTGTAACATTCTACCGTGTTGGGGTTGGTTTGGTTTTTGTTTGTTTGTATTTTCCCCCCATACGGGGATGTTAAATCTAATTATATTATGGTCACTATTACCATGAGGTTAAGCTATATTCACCTTTTGGACCAGATCTTGTGCTCCACTTAGGACCCAATCAAGAATTGCCTCTCCCCTTGTGGGTTCCATGACTAGCTTATCTGAGAAGCAGTCATTAATGGTGTCTAGAAATGTTGTCTGTGCATCCTACCCTGAGGTGATATGGTCTCAGTCAATATGTGAAGAGCTGAAATCCCCCATTATTATTGGGTTTTCTGTTTTTGTAAACTCTCTAATCTCCCTGAGCATTTCACAGTCACCAACTCCATCCTGGTCAGGTGGTCAGTAGTATATTCCTACTGCTATACTTATATTGTTCAAGTATGAAATTTCTATCCATACAGATTATATGATACAGTTTGATTCAAGATTTTTACTACTTTTGACGCTATGCTTTCTTTCACATATAGTGCCACTCCCCCAGCAGCGCAACCTACTCTGTCTTTCCTATGTGTTTTGTACCCTGGAATTACTATTTCCCCTAGATTTTCATTGTTCCACCAAGTTTCTGTGATGCCTATTATATCAATATCCTCATTTAGTACCATGCACTCAAGTTCACCCATCTTAGTATTTAGATTTCAACCATTTGTACAAAATACTTATAAAATTTGTCACTATTTAGTTGTCTACCTTCATGTTATATAATTGAATAGGACTCTTTTTCGCTTAGCTGTTTCTTTTCAGTTCCTATCTGAATTTTATCAACTTCTATTCTCTCCTCTGTACTAGGATATAGAGCAGGGGTTGGCAACCTTCAGCACACGGCCCATCAGGGTAATTCGGTGGCGGGCCATGAGACATCTTGTTTACGTTGACCGTCCGCAGGCACAGCCCCCCGCAGCTCCCAATGACTGTGGTTCATTGTTCCCGGCCAATGGGAGCTGCGGGAAGCGGCGGCCAGTATGTCTCTGTAGCCGGCGCCGCTTCCTGCAGCTCCCATTGGCTATGAATGGTGAACCATGGCCACTGGGAGCTGCGGGGAGCTGTGCCTGCAGACAGTCAATGTAAACAAGATGTCTTGCAGCCTGCCAGCGGATCACCCTGATGGGCCGAGTGACGAAGGTTGCTGACCCCTGATATAGAGTATCCTCTGTAATAAATCCTCCTCTAAGAGTTGTTTCTGTCTGAACTGTGTATGCCTCTGCACCTGTGGGCTTTCCCCAGCTCTTTGTTTTAAAAACTCCTCTATGATCTTTTTAATTTTACATGCCAGCAGTCTGGTTCCTTTTTGGTTTAGGTGGAGCCCATCCTTCTTGTATAGGCTCCTCCTTTCCCAAAAGGTTACACAGTTAATAATAAACCTCAATCCCTCCTCCCAGCACCATCATCTCATCCACGCACTGGGACTCTGGAATTCTTTCTGTCTAACTGGCCCTGCATGTGAAACTGGAAGCATTTCAGCTAATGTTACCATGGAAGTTCTGAACTTCACTCTAGTCTCCTACCTAGCAGCCTAAATTTGGCTTCCAGGACCCATCTTCTACCTTTCCCTATGTCATTGGTACCTACGTGTACCATGACCACCAGCTCCTCCCCAGCAGTGCACATAAGTCTGTCTAGATGTCTCAAGAGTTCCGCAATCTTTGCACCAGGCAGGCAAGTCACCATACGGTTCTCCTGACAATCACAAACCTAACTGTCTATAGTTCTAATAAGTGAATCCCCCATTATTATTACTTGTCTCTTCCTAATAACTGGGGGAATCCTTAGTAAAAGAGGATATCATAACATCATCTGAGGGAGGGTCTCAACTATGGGATCATTTCCCTCGGCTCCAGCTTGATGTTCTCCTTCCCTGAAACTTTTTCTCTTCCACAACACAGAAGCTGTCAGACTGGGGATAGGACCACTCCACTGTGTCCTGGAAAGTCTCGTGTATGTACCTCTCTGTCTCCCTTAGCTCCTCCAATTCAGCCACTCTGGTCTCAAGAGCCTGTATTTGGTCCCTGAGGGCCATGAGTTGCTTGCACCGAATGCACACAAGATTCCACCTGCCACCAATGCAGGTAATCACACATGCTACATTTGGTGCCCTAAACTGGATAGCCCACACTCTGTTGTTGGACTTCTGCCTACATTATTTTTACTCTTGCACAGGATTTGTTTGTTTGTTCTTTGTTCTTTGAGGCAGAGGTTACTGGCCTAAGTTTAGAGTATGTTTGTTAGGTGTATCTGGCTCTCAGTCTCCCTCTCAAAACAACCTTGCAAAACTCCCCTGTCTGCTGCTCCTGTTTGCTAGCTCCTCTGGTTGCTTAGGAGCTGGCTTTTTACACCCCTATAGTCCCGGTGTTAGCCCTGCCCCCTTGTCAAGAGATCCTAAAGGGATCAGGGATCAAAGGATAGCAGGCTAGAGCCTGTTAGGAAGCTCTCAGCCTAGCCTAGCAGACCTGCTTGGGTCAGCACACAGCCTCCAAAACAGACCCCACTATAAACTTCAATCAAGCAGGCACACGACAAACAGCAAGCAAGCACTCAACAGACTGAGTCAGGAAACTCACCCCAAGGGTCACGTAGTCACTCCTTCTTCACCTGGAGAACTCCCTCGCAAAACTCCTGTTTGCTGCTCCTGTTCACTGCTTTCACTGTTAAGCATTATTTGTGTTTCACCCCAGAGACAGTGATCCTTGTGCCTCTATCCTGCAAGCACTTGTGTTTGCTTAACTTTAAACACATGAGCAGTTCCATAGATGTCAACAGAACTACTTAGGTAAATAAAATTATGCACATGCATAAGTGTTTGCAGAATAGGAGCCTAAGTTCATAAAGCATTTCTTCATGAAAGGTACAATATAAATGTGACATGTTGCTCTTATTTTATTATTATTATTCAGAGCAGGAGCAGACAAACTCCAATGGAACAAAGATCTTTTCCATGCAAAAGTTCCAAGTGATAATACATAAGAAGAGCCTGTTCTCTCCAAACTAGGCTGAATGATGTTTTCCAATTTGTTTTCCAGGAAGCAACACTAGTCGGTGTTTAATATTCCTAATTTAGTAAACTCATTCATTTTCCTTAGAGTACAACCAGAGGTCACAGCCTACATCCATTTTACTTTCAGATTGCCTTGTCTGCTTCACCAGTTGAATATTATCACAGATAAATAATACTTTTCTAATAAGTTTATAGCTGTGTGCAACAGGAGGAGGCCACCTGTATTTTCTTCATGTAGGTCTTAGCCTTCCTCTAAAATATTGGTATAATCCATGTCTAAAATGAGCTATTCAAATTGTATACAAACCATATTGCTTCCTTACACTGCCATTTCATAATTAGAATGCCAAAGCCAAAAAAAGAGATGACACTGCATTACTTGGCACTAACCATACTTTACAATGTAACTAAGAAGAAATTGTATTTCTAAACTTTTTATTGCATTACATTGTCTCACACACTGCTGTAACTTCTGTGCTATAACAAAAATGGGTAATAACCTGGAATTCAGTAACTGTACAGTGGACATGTGAAATCTACTGATGGCCACAGAAGCACCAGAAGTCCTGACATCATGGATTCATTCTGATGAGTCTAAGAAATCCCATGGCTCTCTAGCTTTCAGACTGAGAATTGCATCCAGTGCTGCACTGTGTCACCACACAGGATCCACCTCAGATTTTATCTAGATGAAGCGCTCAGAGGAGATTGCTGACTGCACTGCATAGTGATTCCAAGGGAATGGATACTTTAGAAGAACATTTGTTTGCATATTGACCTGGGGGAGCTTTGTTCTTCTTTCTGGAATACTGTATCTACAAAACTCATATTTGCAATATATTAATTCTGCAACAGCCTGGCTCTAATCAGTTCTGTCAGACAGTAGATTCCACAGGTGGATATGACAGCTCTCATCAGACTATTGCAATTCACCATCAGTTTACTCTGACAAGTTTAATTAGTTTCATTCACTCATTCAGAGGGTCCTTTTTGTAGCTCTTGTCTTCTCAAATCCTGCCTCACGAAAACAAGGCAGGATTGCAGCTTTGGACAGTGAGCTTTTGCAGCAGGGATGGGGGTTACTGAGTGATAATTGATTCTCCCAACCCTGCAGGAGTTTGGAGACAGGAGTAGGACTTTCACAATGAGTCAAGCATCATCCCACCTTCCATATACAAGGGAGGTCTTCTTAGCATAGGCACAATGTACCTCAAGTGTCACATACCAGGATTCATCCCTGAATTTGGTCCCCTGGCTGGATCATAAGCTTCACTAGCCCAGGCCGGGTAGTGATAGGGAGTGGAGCGTGAACACAGATCCATACCCCCCACAAGGGAGGTGGATGCACAGAGAGGCTCCATGGTTTTTGTGTGTGTCATAGCCTGAACAGAGGTTGCAGGCCTTTGAACAATGTGGGCTCCCAATGCTTTCAGTAGGAGATGAAACACTTTGCACCACACAAGAGGTGTTCAGAATCTTGCGAGATCAGGCCTAAAGAGGGGTTACTGTTATATTATGCATTTCTAAGAAGGACTGAATGTGGATCGTGTTTGCTTCCTACAATTCCCAAATCAGATTCGTGGGTTTTTTTTCCCTTTCTCTCTCTCTCTCTCGCCTTCCCCCTTTCTTTTTGCTACTTTTTTACCTTTCTGGTTTCCTTACACCTTTGAGTATTTTGTATACCACAAGATTAGAACATTTTGTAAATTTGATGCCTTTTAGTTTTTGAATAACAGAGGTACCATTTCACTAATATTTTTTCCATGTTAATTATACTTTACCATCTTCATCATATGACACATGAAACTTTGTCAAATACAGATGAACACACTACAATATATAAGATTCAGGCATCTGTCCTGATATTATACAGTAATGTTTTTACAGTATATCCCTAGCAATGTCTTAAAATGAAATCATGCCAGTGAATTTCTCTCTAGGGATCACTGGCCTAATGACAGTGACCAGTAACATTCATATTTTCATGATTCTTCCATGCCGAACCTTGTCATGCTTCCCATTAACATAGTGCCAGACCATTATTGGAATATAAAGGTTACAACCTTTCTTCTGGCAAACCCAACTGTTCAGTCAAAGTCTCTCTTCTCCAGACCTAAAGGATTGTGTCTGTCCCTGGACAAAGTTTGCCAGTTCTTGTTCCATTCACCTTTAATCAAAGAATTGCCTTTCTCCTGTCCTGAGAAATGATGAACAATGTTAAGTAGTTCAGAAATATGTATCAGTGGTTACACATTCTCTGAGTATTATTTATTAATAACTGTTTGCCATATAAGACAAAAAAAATGCAGACAGTTTCTGCCCCAAAGTTTTACAGTCTAAACAAGGCAAACACAGAGTAGACAGGACCCTTGAGAAATCCGGAATGGGAGGTCATAAAAAGGAAATATATCATTGTTTTTGTTTTGCTTTTTAAAATATATATTATTTGAGTGATTCACTTCTTGTAAGAGACACAGAACTGTCTTAAATAGGGAGTTATGTAAAGAATAGAGTGGATTGGCGGAGTGATATAGGAAGGTTGTTAGCTGCTTGGGGATAGTGTAGAAGAAGGCTCTATGATATTCAAAGCTTAAGTCCTGATTTAGAAAGTTACTTGAGCACATGCCTAACATTAAGCACACTAGCACTTGTATTGACTTCAACAGGTGTACCATCATGCCTAAAGTTAAGCACCTGCTTGAGTATTTGCAGGGTGGGGGCCTAAGTCAGGAGTTCACTGACAGCTCTGAGTAGTTATTTCAGCTATAGCACTGGATCGCACACTCACCCTACTGTTATGTTTTGGAGTGAGTTTCAAATTGCATTGCCAGTACTCCAGAAAGTAAAGTGTGATGATAGTAAGCGTATGGACATCAGGTCTAGATGGATTTTTATGGAACAGCTTGCCAGGCCTTTTACTTTTTAGTTAAAGAATATGACCTGCATTGTTAAATAAAAGCACAAGACAGAAACATGGTGCGACACGAGGCAATAATTTTCAGCAAAGGTATCCGAGTACCAAATATCTAACCAATGCTTTGGCAGGTGTTTTACTTCCTTTTCTTATATACAGTCCATTAACTTAAGGAACTTGTTCTGATCAGGCTGGTATAATGAAAATAAAAGGAACACTGAGAAGGCCCAGAGGGAACCTTCATAAGCATCCAGCTAAATTCTCTCTCCCTTTTTTTTTTCTTTAATGTACATGAAGGTTATTGAGGAACTGCAATCAATGTAGCCTGTGCAGTAGTACTGTGAAGAAAATGTAACCAACTTTCAAAATGACTTTATTGAATGCTATTCCAGAACTATATTTCTCCTTTCACACATTAAGGATGTGTGTATTGGGCTTTGAAGGATCACAGCAGCATATTAGGGAATGAAAAAAAATTCCACGTAGAGAATGAAGACAGGCACTGCTGAGTAGTTGTTTGCTGTGTGTTGTGTGGACTCTGTGGAGAGACCCAATATTCCATTCAAGTGCAAGCAGAGTAACCCATCAAGCTGAAGATTCTAAAGAACAAAAATTCCCCTAGGAAGACATGAAATACCATTGAAAAGTATTTATGCTAATTTTTTTAACTTATTTGTGATGGCCTTCATGCTAGAGAGTCATTTCTGTGGAACTTTTGGAAGAGTAAGGGCTGTTTCTCTTTGCAATTCATAGATCTCCCATGGAACTCAAATACTCAAAGCCATATTTAAAGTTTTCATTTATTTTTTAGGTACACTTAAAACAAAGTTTACAAGATATCAGGGAGGCATGTTTTGCTGCTGTTTTTTGTCACTAATATGGTTTTGTAAATCAGCCGCAGCAATTGGGCAACATGCACAGTAGTTGATTCTCAGGATGCCTGGTGCATATTGGGTTCGGGGGGGGGGGCAGAATGAAGTGACATTTCACGGTCAGCTTTGAGCATAGGTGGTGTAGAGAGATTAGAGACCGATCATACTATACATGGCTGACTAGGGCAGCACATCCAAGTTTCCCTTTGCATGTAGAAGAAGCTTGCCTCAAAAGAAGCTGATTGCATAAGAACATTGACTAGCATACATAGTCAGTCTCCCTTTATAACTGTGGAAAGACTACAGCTTGGTACAAAAAGCTAGTGACTAAATTTAGGGAGAATACCCCTTCGGCAAGGGCAATAATGGAAACTTCCTTTGGCAAATCCTTTGGCCTGATTCTCCTCTTTCTTTTGCTGGTGCACTTCACTGGCAAGTCCACTGAAGACAACACAACCATAGTGGTATAAGTGAGATGAGAATCAGGCAAACCCTCCTGTGCCATTTTGACACTCACCCCCTTGTAATGGGGTATCCACACTCTGCACTGACGTGCATAGGGATGACTGTTAAAGAGTTAGGCCCGGGGCTTGCATTGCCTCAGAGAACTTGCTGGCTACAAAGATTCCCCCTACGTTCTTTAGAGAAAGAAGTGTTTTCCTACTCTTTTCATCGAAGGAGGAAAAGAGGCTCAGGAAGCATCAACCTAAACCCAGGACAGGCAGCAAAGAAAACTTTGGAACTTGGTGGCCTTGCTGAAGGACTGAATTACTTATGTGGGACTTTCAGTTTAACAATTGTTTCTCTCTCCTTCCCTGACTGTGGCTGAGGCAAGCTGCCCTTGGAAAGCCTTGACTGTCACTCACTGCACTGGCCAGCATAGAAAAGTTCTGGTCAGAGAGGTGTGTGACTTAACGTGGCAGATAGGAAGATGCAATACATTTATTTCCTCTTTCCCCACACCATCTGTTTTTGGTGCTACGTTATGCTGTGGTCCTGGGGGTTCCTTTACCACTGACAGGCATGTAAGCCCCAGGTAACGTGACTGGGCTCTTCCTACTCATTCCCACCTCAAGAGACATTAATAAACTCACCGAACAATCCTAATCACCAAGCATCAGCCAAGAAGTCATACATATATCTCTTTCCCTCTGTTGTTTATGTCAAAGCCTTTCTGACAAACACTGGCCACTGAGTTTATCAAATCTGCAGCACACTCCAATCAGCTAATCCTTGAAACATCATCATTTCCCAACAAATGCTGCTGGACTCTTTTATGCAGAGGAAATCACACAGCACTGGCGTCTCTCCTCTTTCTCTTCCCTTTTTTTCCTCCTTAAAAGAAAAAAAAATGTCAAGCACCTATCAATAATACTGAATGTATCCATGAAAACAGAATACTAATTATACAGACTGTGGAAAAGAAATAGGAATCTACTGAAAGAAAGTCCTCTGCTATGGCTGAGGGCTTAGCTTATTGCCGAACAGTGCATGCATACCAACTACACTAACTTGATTTCTGATTCTGCTCAAAGTGCCTTAATACTGGGTCAAGGGCATAGCCTTCATGGAATTTACACTGGAAAAAAAAAACAAGATATGGAAACCTACAAGCTTCCAGTGAGGAAGCTAAGTATGAAGCTTCTGACAAGATAATTTCTTTCCTGATTATGTTTGACAGATGATATATGTTAAAAGAAAGTTCTGGAAATATTGAACTGAAGAAGCACACTTGTTAACTACTTTGACAGCCTGCTCTCTGATCTCAGAAAATGTAAGCATATTTGAGCGGATTGACAGCATGATCTGTGACTTGAGTACTTTGTGTTGCTTGAAGAAGCCTCTTTATGAAAAAGAAATATATGACCAATTATTGAAAAATAAAGATAGCTCATAGTCGATCACATCTTTTTTATAATCTGTGTTCACTTTTTAATACAAAAGTGGGGAAACACAGATGATGTAGTGTGTGGCTTCTGAGCAGAGCAAAAGAATTTTCTACAGGGCTTTTGTTTGGCTTTTCTCATATATTTTTAGTAGGAAGTCTTTGAATTTGGTCTCTGGCTGAAATTGTCCCAGTTCTATTTTCATTGTTGATTGATATTTCTCAGCAACATTGTCTATCTCTACAAAACTTGACAGACAGGTGTGCCCTGAGGAGAACTGATGCAATGGATTTGTTTTACATTGAAATTAGGTCACAGATAAGCCTGATTGTGCACCTCCCTCATCAATCAGAAACCTGAACAATGTGTGGGTGGTGGACAAAGGTGCATGCAAACCTGATTAATGGGAGTGGGGTGCACATAAAACTTTCCCCAGGAAACCCTATGCTTTTCTGTCAGATTGTATCCTATAAGAGGGACAGGCCCATGCATAGCTTCTGACAAAGGAAATATTCCCCTGCTGCCCTTTTACCCCCCACAAGTCCACCCCTCTCTCCTCTCCTGCAATGCACACCCCTAATTACATATTTTAAAAATATAGGAAAATAATATAGTAAACTTTGTTGTGAAGCAGTTATGGCTGCTACAAATGTAACATGCATGACACAAACCCACAAAGGCAAGGAAAAGAAAAGTTAAACCACCTAGCAATACATGCATCTATTATTATTTATTATTGCAGCACATCCACCCACAAGCACATATTTTATCATTTCAACTACTGTTCGCTACAGACCATGCCCAGCAACCTTAATTCTGACCTCCTAGGAATGCCAGCCTTCCATCAGTCTTTTTGACTGGCTTACTGTACACAAGTCTTTCCCAAACTACTCTCTTCGGATACAACAAACTATTAGACCAAATATCCTCAATTACTAGCTGTCATAACTATAAAGGGAAGGGTGACAGCTCTCCTGTGTACAGTGCTATGGAATCCCTCCTAGCCAGAGACTCCAAATCCTTTTACCTGTAAAGGGTTAAGAAGCTCGGGTAACCTGGCTGACACCTGACCCCAAGGACCAATAAGGGGACAAGATACTTTCAAATCTTGGGGGGGGAAAGGCTTTTGTGTGTGTCCTTTGTTTAAGGGGTTGTTCGCTCTTGGGACTGAGAGGGACCAGACATCAATCCAGGTTCTCCCCATCTTTCTAAACAAGTCTCTCTTATTTCAAAATTGTAAGTAAAAGCCAGGCAAGGCGTCTTAGATTTACTTTGTTTTCTCAACTTGTAAATGTACCTTTTACCAGAGTGTTTATTTTTGTTTGCTGTACTTTGAACCTAAGACAGAAGAGGGGGGTCCTCTGAGCTCTTTAAGTTTGATTACCCTGTAAAGTTATTTTCCATACTGATTTTACAGAGATGATTTTTACCTTTTTCTTTAATTAAAAGCCTTCTTTTTAAGAACCTGATTAATTTCTCCTTGTTTTAAGATCTAAAAGGGGTTTGGATCTGTATTCACCAGGAGTTGGTGAAAGGAAGGAGGGGGGAAGGGTCAATTTCTCCTTATTTAAGATCCAAGGAGTTTGGATCTGTATTCACCAGGGAATTGGTGAAGGTCTCTCAAGGCTACCCAGGAAAGGGAATTAGCTTTGGGATGGTGGCAGCGGACCAGAACTAAGCTGGTAGTTAAGCTTAGAAGTCTTCATGCAGGCCCCTACATTTGTACCCTAAAGTTCAAAGTAGGGATACAGCCTTGACACTAGCACTGGGGGGAAATCTGGTTAAGTGAAGGGGTGTGTGCAGAAGGGTCAAAAGAGGGCAGAGTTAAGACTGCCGTTGATTCCCTGGCATTGTAATGAACGTTGAAAGGCACTGCCTTCCATGAACAACATTTCTTTAAAATGCTTTAGGTCTGCATGCAAGTTTTTCCATTGACTTCAGCTGGCACTGTATCAGGCACAGTCTGACTGGTGTGTAGTGCAAGATGCTTTGAGCGTCTTGAGAATTCCACAGTAGAGCTTCTGATGTTCCTGGGACACTCCCTTGAGGCAATGGTACTCCTTGCAGGAGTAGGGATTACTTGCATGAGTAAGAATTCCAGGACTGGGCCTAAATGTTTTTCATGATCACCTAACTCTTCCAAAACATTCATCCTTGCTGTGGCAGTAGGCATGGGTGCATTTCAGCACTAAATAATAGTATTTGATTGACTTATGGTTGAAAGACAACTGAGATTTTTAATGCTGGCTTCAAAACCTTTATTCTAGCAGTAGTATTTGCTAGGTGAATATTAGTAAAAGCTTGTTTACAATAACTTTTAATCTAACCCATTTCAATCATTTCTGTCATAACAATATTTCTTAGGAATAAGAATGTACTGTTAAAATTAAATTTTGACCCTTACCTGACTAGATATTAATTTACATAATGCTATTCATTATCTTTTTCACTTTGACTTTCTAGCCTATGTGGCCAAGTTCATCAGCTGTAATATCATTACCCAAGTAGATCAATCATTTAAGCCAGTTTTGGTTGTCATACTACTTTTCACTAATTATTGACAAAGATGAATTACCTGAAATTGTAATAATATTTGCAGGTTCTCTGCCAAAAGTGAAATCTCCCCGTTCCCTTCCAGACCCGTCTCCAAAGCAGCCTTTGTTGTGAAGTTACATCTGCCATGTGTTTTTTTTTTATGCCACAGATCAGGAAATGGAGCAATATTTTCAGATATGTATGGCAGAGTCAAACATTTGAAGTCATCCACACTAAATGAAAACACTATGTCCTTTTTAATGTTTTATGTCATACTAAAACCTGCTTACTAATGAGAGGGGTTGGTTTTTTTATGGTTCAGAATGAAATGTTTCTGTAAGCATTAGGGGCAGAAGCTCCAGAAGGAAAAGAGCTCTTTTCTCCTAATGATGAAAAGGGAAAAGTACTGCCATAAAGAACATCATTTGCATAGGCTACCTACCCACCATTCCTCTAGTGACCCTTTGGTAGTCACCAAAACTATACATGCACTTGAGTTTTGGTGAGGAATTGGCTCCCGGGGATTCTGGAGGAGGGGAACAAGCTCTTGTGGCAATGAGTCTATTGTCAAGCTGCCAAGGGTCCAATGTTCTCTTGGCTCCCTTCCTGTGGGGACTTCACTATGAGGGTGAGTGTAGACCGAGGGCTTTGTTGCAGGGGGTGATTCAGAGGACAGCGGCAGAGCTGAGTGGACTCTGGTGAGGCCCCACCAAACCAACACCCTATTAAGCTGTATCACTAAAGCTGTACCATCTATGCTTACGGCAGTGTTTTGAGTATAGACACTGAATGCCCAGCTGGCCTGGATATAAATAGCAGTTTAGATGGTGAGGCACTGCTTAGGTGAGTAAAATAAAATAGAGTACCCAACATGCCTCAACCCTCAGGTTATATACCCTACACAGCTCTATGAACACCCAAGCAGTGCCTTCCATATGTACAGGGCTATTTTTTAGCAGTGTAGTGTCCCACTGCCTCCCCCCTGCCAGTGCCTTTCAGTGAAAGATTCCAAAAGCAGGGAGCAGCCAGAGCCTTTTCCCGCTGCCTCCCCACTGCCAGAGCCTTTCACTTTGGTGTGTAGCTATACCTGTAGTGCCTGTACTTTATATGCCGCTGTAAGTGTAGACATAGTCTAGACTAGGGCTGTCAATTATCGCAGTTAACTCACGTGATTAACTCAAAAATATTAATCACGATTAATCGCACTTATAACAATAGAATACCAATTGATATTTATTAAATATTTTTGGATGTTTTTCTACATTTTCAATATTGATTTCAATTACAACACAGAATACAAAGTGTACAGTGCTCACTTTATATTATTATTTTTTATTACAAATATATGCACTGTAGTGAAAGTGTAACTTACAAATGCAGATTTTTTTGGTTACATAACTGCACTCAAAAACAACACAATGTAAAACTTTAGAGCCTACAAGTCCACTCAGTCCTACTTCTTATTCGGCCAATCGCTAAGACAAACAAGTTTGTTTACATTGACGGGAGATACTGCTGCCTGTTTCTTATTTACAATGTCACCTGAAAGTGAAAACAGGTTTTCACATGGCACTTTTGTAGCCAGCGTTGCAAGTTATTTACATGTCAGATATTCTAAACATTCGGATGCCCCTTCATGCTTCAGTCACCATCCTGGAGGTCATGCTTCCATGCTGATGATGCTCATTAAAAAAATAATGCATCAATTAAATTTGTAACTGTACTCCTTGGGGGTAGAATTGTATGTCTCCTGCTCTGTTTTACCCACATTCTGCATATATTTCATATTATAGCGGTCTCGGATGATGACCCAGCACATGTTCGTTTTAAGAACACTTTCACAGCAGATTTGACAAAACGAAAAGAAGGTACCAATGTGAGATTTCTAAAGATAGCTACAACACTCAACACAAGGTTTAAGAATCTGAAGTGCCATCCAAAATCTGAGCGGGACGAGGTCTGGAGCACCTTAAAAAAACACCAACACTCTGATGCAGAAACTACAGAGCCTAAACCACCAAAAAAGAAAATCAACTTCTGCTGTGGCATCTGACACAGATGATGAAAGTGAACGTGCATCAGTCTGCAGTGCTTTGGATCGTTATCAAGCAGAACCCATCATCAGCAATGGGTTCTGGATGGGATCTCTTTGGGTTACACCAACCTAGACGAGCTTTAAACCAGAGACCTAAAAGTGAAAGTAACAATCACTTTGGATGAATCTGCTAAGCAAGAAACCACCATTCCCATCAACCCCTCCCCACTGACCTACAACCTTCCAGGTAGAGATGGGCACACCCCTTCCCACTCCAGCCAATAGAGAGGGGGAACATACAATCTATGAAAGACCTACACCCTGTAAATAAGGTCTCTCTCTGGCTGCAGTCGCTGCATGGTGAGCTGCGAGTGGCACTAGGAAGCGAAGTGTAGGGGAAGCCATTGAGGAAGCACAGGGTGAGCAAGCAGCTGAGCAGAGGAGCTGGAGAGCTGACTGGCAGGCAAGGCAGCCAGATTGAGGTCTGTGCAGAACTTGTGGGGAAGTAGCAGAGACTGGTTAGGGGCCATGCAGCTGGAAGGCTGAGGAGACAGGGGCCTGAACAGAACTCTATGGACACAGAGATGGTGACTAGCTCAGACTCTTAAAGGGGCAGGAGCCAGAACACTGGGGACTTGTCTGGGAAGTGGTCAGTGTGTTCTGGCCAGTGGTTGGACCAACAAGAAGGGGCTACTGTCTTTGTAAAGGATCATTATAGATATGTAGAGACCATGGGGGAGTGGGGAGCTTGTAGCCAAGCTACCACTGCAGTTGGAGCATCCTGCTATCAGGGGCTGCACACAAGAAGTGTTACTACAGCATCAGGTGTACAGTGCAGAGGGCAGGGCCGGCTCCAGGCACCAGCTTGGCAAGCAGGTGCGTGGGGCGGCCACTCCGGAGAGGGGCGGCAGGTCCAGCTATTTGGCGGCAATTCGGCAGACAGTCCCTCACTCCCGCTCGGAGCGAAGGACCTTCCGCCGAATTGCCGCCACAGATCGCGATCGCGGCTTTTTTTTTTTTTTAGCTGCTTGGGGCGGCCAAAACCCTGGAGCCGGCCCTGGCAGAGGGACCCCCAATGAAACACACCATGGACTGGAAAAACCTGTGAGTTACCTATGTGGTTTTTAATAGAGGACTAGACTGGAGGGGGCACCCCAGCATCTGAGTTTGAGGAGCCTTAGCTATCCCTATTGGGCTGCTTTACAGGGCCAAGCTAGGAATTGCTGTGTTGTACCTTGGAATGTAGCTGCTGAACCAACCATACCTAAGGCATTTGCAGACTTCCCGATCCCTTTAATTTAGCTATGTAGCTGCATGGTTATTGGAACCCACAAGGGCCAGTGCCTCTTGGGCCTAGCATCTCAAGTGCTCATGATTTCCCCCTGATTTGTGGTATGCCTGATGCACATCTAGGTACCTTAAGAGGTTTGGTTACCATAACACTCAGAAACCATAGTAATTGCACACACATAACTCCTAAGAGTTTATATTTTGTTTTTGCCTGTTGAGTTAAAATTGAACGTGAAGTAATCTATGGATCAGGATACACAATCTTGGTTAGAGATTCCAATCAGGTAGCTGATGGTAAATAAAATGTCACAAGTCTCCTTGTAACTTGCCTGAAAACAAAAATACGGTTGTTGCTATTCCTTTAGAGTTAGCTGGAAACCAATTCTACCACAACATAGGCATCTGAGTTTTCTATTCTTCCCTTTGTATTCAACACAGATTTTCTGGCATGTACAATATTAACAATTTTTCGAATGTTTAGAAAATTCACAATACATCAGGGCTGATGGAGTCTCCCTGTCTCCAGCAGACACATAGCTGGCACTTGTTTAAAAGGTGGCATGATTCCAAAAGAGGGCTACAACAACAGCAACTGAACTCTTACAGGAAGAAATGTGAAGTCTCATTAATTCAGAATACACTATGGCATTAGTAGTTCCTCCAATTGATCTCTGATGAGCTTGACATTATTTGTAGAGTTGGTCAAAATTTGGAATTTCCATCCCACAGGAAGTTCTCCGGTTTCCAGATTTGGTTATGCCCTGAATCAGGATGAAAATTTCAAATCTTGGATTTTTTTCACTAAATGAACTATTCTGGAAGTATTTTGTTTCAGCCTTATTATTAGATGTTATATGAACTAAATGATAATGTTGAAGTGAAATGTTTCCACTTTATCAAAAAGTAACTTTTCAATAGTTACTCATGAAAACTGACTAAGTCAATATGTTCCCACAAAATGTTTTGATGTAACCAAATCAGCAGTTTCTAACAGAAAACTGTTCATTTGAAAAATTTTCAACCAGCTCTAATTATTAGTAAAATATGTTGCCTGAGAGCTAGGTCTCCCTAGACATTTTCACCATTAAAAGGCACAGATTTGTTGAATGAAAGCAGAATAAGAAACTTTAGAAAATAGTGTATGTATAATACTGTCCCCCCATACTACGGTTCGCTCTCATTCTGATACAGATTGCCATGATTTTCTGGGTTCTCTGAAGCCTACAACCTGGTTGCTTTAAAGCAGTGATTTTCAACCTTTTTTCATTAGCAGGCCCCTAAAAAATTTTGAATGGCAGTGCAGACCCCTTTTGAAATCTTAGACACTGTCTGTGGACCCCCGGGGGTCCGCAGACCACAGATTGAAAACCAGTACTTTAAAGCAAGTGAAGAGTCTGTGATGTTATTGAGCATCATTATCAGTGTCTCACTTTAGTGAGGTCAGAGTGCTGAACATCCTGAAACACACAAGGATTTGCATTCCCTTCAAGAGACCATCTCATTTAGGCTGGAGTGCTTGTCAGTTAATGCTGTCTGACACCTCTGTTTGGGATAAAGTGATTGAGATGGCAGTGGCTATTAAATTCTAGGTATGCTCCAGTCTGTATTCCACCATTCCTTTGGAGTTGGAAGAGATCAGAGTAAAGAGTGAGCCTCCTGGTTTAGGATTTGAGTAGCTGGCAATTTAAGGGCATGCTTGACTAGAGGTTGTTGCTTTGGTAACTAAGAAAAATATTTTCCATTTTAATTAGCCATAACTTTTAAACTACTGAATCCATTTCCTACAAATTGGCTTCTTCCTCTCAATGAGACCTACAAAACAAATGCCCTTTGATGTTTTTACCTTCAACTATTGTTATGTTATACATGTGCAAAATTTCAGATTACAGCATACTGGTACAAGAAAAGTATTTCCTCCCATGCACACACTTCCAAAACGACTGAATTAGACAAGCTCAGACTTTTTAAAAATCACCCCTATGTCTGATGACAAAATAGAAAATGTCAGTCCCAAATAAATCATCTAAAATTCATGACCAACTAAAAAAAGGGGAATTAGAATGGCTTAAAAAACAACCCCAGGAGTGTTGCTACTGACTTCCATAGAGCCAGAATTTGAGTCCTTAATTATAGTTGTACTCTAATCAATTATTTTGCTCTAAATTAACTGACTTAAAAGTTAGATGGTCAGATAGACAATGTTGATGTTAAAGAGATATTTGATGGAATGAAACTGTGTCTGAGTCTCTTAAGTTGATCAACCAAATACAAAATATTTCGACACACTAATCAGGTATATGTAATTGTTTTTGTAACACCTAAATCATCTTTAATTGATTTTAAGCTCTGTAAAGCCTTATTCTGAACCATGATGAAGAGAAGAATGAACCTCAGATAAATGAGAATATGAAAATAAGTTTCATATATTCTTCACTAACTTGTTCACCAGTCATACGTTTCACAGCTCTTCTTAGAGATTTATTTACAGCACAGAAGCTGAGCTCAGCCAGAGGCATATGTTGCTGGGGGTGGATTGTTGCAAAGTATGAAAGCTTGGAAAAATCACCTTGCCAATAAAAACTATTTTTCAGTTGTTGAAGCCTCATTAAAAAAAAGTTGGACAGGCAGATGGACAAAGTCATGAGTATACTTCCTAGAACATTCAGTTTTTATTATTATTAATAATACTTTTCAGTTCTACATTGTTTCCATCTGAGGGCACTTTACAAGTAATGAATTAAGAAAGAATAAAATCTTTAGCCCTAGAAATGCCATATCAATAACGTATCAGAACATTTTCAAACAGTGTGTTTAAGGAGATGTTAATGCTACAAGAACTATACGTAAATAATTCACAAAAAAGTCACAACAACAAAATCCATCACATTGTTCATAATTGTGATCTTTTGTTTTATGATATCAGCCAAAATATTTCATTTCCGAGACAAGAAAGGGGAAAATGGTGGAGATGTTAGAATTACATTTTGTGGCAAGAGACTTAAAACATTTGGCTAATTATAAAGAAAACTTGCCTGCACAAGTGAGTGAAATGAACCCTGTGTCCTGCAGTTTCTCCTTGATTTGTAGTACAACTAAGTATGGGACAAAGTAAAGTAATTAAAGTCTGCTTTTAGCCACACTAGTATCTATGGAAAGCCAGTTTCATCTTCCAGGTAAAGTGCTCATCAGCAGAAGCCATCAGACTGCAAATGACTGGAATAAACATGTTGTAATCGGCAATTGACATAAATGACATTAGACGGCCTTGTGTGATTTACATTGCGGATCACTGTGGTTTCCTGAAAACTCCTAAAGTGTTGTTCTACTCTTAAAAGAGACTATAAAATGTATCTTCTTACTCAACCCTGTGTGTATTCAGACTCATGTATGTTATGATACACGTGTTCTATTCAGGTTCTTATACTGCATCCAGCACTTGGTGAGAATGGTACAAACAGATATTCGATAAACTATTCCTTAATCAGTCTGCTTTCCTCACAAAGATTTGCATGCCACAATCTTCACTGAATGTGTAAAACTAGCTTATTTCTCATTACAGGATTTGTCTTTTATTTTATCCATTTGTAGAGAAACTGTCCTAGGATTTTAATAAATTAAATTCCCCATATGCTAATGATAGCAGCTGTTAAGGACCCTGGTGTGTGGCCTTATACCACTGGCTGACCTAGGGCCTAGAGGTCCTCTGGGGTTTGCCCATAGTATACCCATGTAGATGATCTCAGGCAGCTTTAATTTATATTACTCTGTGTCAGGACTAGCAACATAACTTTTTTTCTAAGTATAACTTAGAAAAAAAAAGTTATCATGTATTGCTATCTAAAGGAATCTTTTCTGGCATTTATGAAAAAGTTCATAATTTGTACTGCTATATAATATTTCCTGGGAATGCAAACTATACTAGAGAGTCAGTATCTAAAATGAATTATTTTCCTATCTTGAAAATGAGAACTGAATTTGAAAGCATATGATACATGGCTGGCAGTAACACTGGCAACTACTATACTTTCTAATCTGCCTACAAATTCCATCATCCATGTTTCATAGCAAAAACAACACCAACAAACACATATGTTTGGAACCAGACCTTCATCCACATTGGTAACACAGATATGTGCACCACCTTTGTGTATGGCTAAACACTGACTATGGTACCAGTCCAGCAAAGCCCTTAAGCAAATGTCTAAGTTTAAGCATGTGCTTAACTACTATTAATTGATTTCTATGTGACTTGTGTGTGTGTTTAAATTTAAGCACTTGTTTAAGTGGTTTATTGAATGGGGATGGACTTAAGCCATCTTAAAATAAGGATGTTGATAGGTGCTTTGCTGAATCAGGACCTAAGTGCTTTGCTGGACTGAGGCTTATTGGACAATTTGAGAATTTTCTCTGTTCCCCAAAGTAGGGCAGTGATACTGAAATAAATTGAAATTGTCTGCAGAATAGTCTGAGTAAAATGTATTAATTAGAAAGAGAAAGTCCACCATCAAGTTAAGGTTTGACATGACCAAACAATGCACAGTGACAAATTAAATCAGGTATTTTAGCCCCTTTTTCTGTTCATAAATTATTCACAAATGGTATGTGGATAAATTGATGCAGAACTGCAAGCAAGGCTGCTGAGAGCAGGAAAAGTCTGACACAAGGTAAGTGCAGTGACTTATGATAAACAATTGCCCAGAGTACTTAAGCGACAGCTATACAAAAGCATAGTCAGCCCTGCTCTTCAATACAGATCAGAGCCATGAGCAATGAGAGAGAGGCACTTGAGAAGACTCAAAGCCATTGAAATGAGATGTTTGAGGGCAGTGAGAGAGGTGACATTCCTGTACTACATGCAGAGCAGTGTCATCAGGAGTGAGACCAAGGCCTGCAGTATCAGCAAGAAGGTGCAAGAGAGGAGACTGAGATGGTATGAGCATGTATGAAGGACAGATGAAGAGAATACCACTAGGGAGGTGTTTGAGACTAATGTTTGTAGGCAAAGAACAAAAGGATGGCCAA
Organism: Emys orbicularis; assembly: GCF_028017835.1. Classification (NCBI taxonomy): domain Eukaryota; kingdom Metazoa; phylum Chordata; order Testudines; family Emydidae; genus Emys; species Emys orbicularis. Next base: position 188,453,266 of record NC_088684.1, on the reverse strand, counting down.
GAAAAAGGTGGCTAGACTGTGTACAAAAGGGTGGATTAAATGCAGAATGAACATTGTCTAGAAAGCCTGGAAAAACTGATCTGGCAACCAGACTCCCCCCACTAACTAAGGAAAGGGGGAGAAGAAGAAATTATTCACAAACATGTAGCACTTTTTACTAATCTGTTCTCTATCCATAATCCATCACTGAGTGAATCCTTTGCATAAATAATGTCAAGTCTATGCCTCACCAACTCTTCAGTATGGGAATTCATGAGCAGATTAATTATTCATAACTCACTCTTCATGTTATGTGATGGGTCATATAAGCCACATGGTCTTGTTTCTGTTTTCTGATTGGATGACCTAACCTTTATGAACAGGAGGCACATCTGAAGAAATCACCAGGACCTGCATCTCTGAGAGGGTGTTGGGGAGCACTTTCAGGACAGAGACACATCAATGCTTTTTGCAGGTTTTTATGGCTAGATGTGAAAAGCAGCAAGACAATTTGCTCTCTGCCTTAACTAGAGTCACTTAGTGAGGCAGAGTTGATCTCTGGCAACTGGGCATAGGTGTTGGGCTGAGATTCTTGAAAGAAATGATTGCCCTGCATGCTGTCTGTCACCACCTCTGTTCCAGGACTGGTGTGTAAATGTAAATAAAACAAGTGATGCTTAGAATATATCCAGACTCCACGTCACTAATTTCTCTGCCAATGGGAAGCTGACCTTCAAGATCTTATCATCTACTAACTGTCAGAAGGGGGTGATATTACTTACCAGTGGTTAAAGGGAATTGAAACATGAGTTTTCACCACACCAGCCAGCAGAGTTCTCACTATAAGTTTAACAGCACCAGATACTCAGGAGAAGGAACTCTCCCTCTGCTTTTAGTGGAGGAGGTGTCAGTTGAGCCTCTTCATCTACTTTCATCACTGGTACTCACAGCTCTCCAAATTCCCTTTTAGAGCGTAGGGAAAATATGTTACTAACAAAAGCATTTTTGATAATATGTATATTTCAAAACCAAATAATTTCCATGCCAATAAGAGCAAAAGAAAGCAGAGTAAGAATACAGTATTGCCACATCCAACCAATCAGTCGGGCCTCCCAAAATTATGAGACTTAAAAATAAAACCACAACAATTCTGTTTGGGTTCTTTTCATTTGTTTTTTCAGCCTTTAGGTTACACTTGGGTCACATTTGAAAGTTTTCTCTGCAAGCAGCAGGGCTAGAAACTTCCTTGCTTTCTTTAAATGAGAGCTGAAATTCTTCCATAATCACTTGCCTCCAGAAGCTGGTGCTTTAAGTAAAACATCAAATATCTTGCTTGCAAAAAACAAACAACCTGTGAGAGTTGATAACACAATTATTATTATTATTATTATTTATTATTTATTTATCATTTGTATTATCATACTGCCTTGGAGCCTCAGTCACAGACCAGGGCCCTGTTGTGCTATCATCTGCCTCTTCCTCTCTTCATTTCCCCCTCCCTTCTGGCAAGAAAGTCATTTGCTTTTTACATAGTATTTTACACACAGATCTCAATGCAGAGTGATTTATATAGAATATTAAAAGTACATTGATACCATACATTGTTTGTAGACAAGCCAGAGAGGCAAAACGTCTGCTATTAAATGAAATAATATAAAACTACACTTGCTCCTACACGTGTCATCCTGTATGTGTAAAGCCTCCAGTTCATTATACATCTTTTAAAAGTTGGCTGTGGAATTTTTATGTTTTCTTTTGGTTTGTACTAATACATTTGGAATTAAACAAAAATGAATGCCCTTCAGGATGGTCATTTATTGTAAATTTATTCTCACATTTTATGTATTATTTTTGTCCTTTGGTTGTTTTTTCTTTGTTTTGTTGTTGATATTATAAACATACCAACACATATTGACCAGAAATAATGAAAGCCTCAACTGAACCAATAACCTGATCAGGATGGTCATGTAAGTCAAAATCTTGCTTGTGTTAATGTTTGGAAAGCATAGTTTGATGCTTGGATGAAGAAAGGAAAATATATATTTTGCAAAGTATTAATACTTTTGGAAGCCAAAAATCAGTAAAGAATTGTAAGGAAGACTAAAAACACAGTTTGGGACTGAACAGGTATGGCTTTTACTTTGTGGACTTGTCAAACACTTAACCATATTTTAATACTGAATGTTGTAGTTTTCCTTGTTTTTTTTTTTGTTTGTTTTTTTTTTTTGGTGTGTTTAAAAAATGTGAAAATAAAATGTATTAGAAATGTGGACAACAGCTATAGTTAAGGTGGGAGAAAATGCAGAATGTTTCTGTACAATCTACCCACAATGCATTAATTGTGATAACATGATTCCATGCAAATCCTGCCCTGCCCATATTCAGGGAAATGGTATTCGTCAGCTACATTCCTGGAAGGCTTATATATGAATTCTTTTCCTTAGGCTGGAGTTTTACATGATGTTGATAATGGTTTTTTCAAGGCTATTAGTCTGTAGTACATATACTTAGTCACAGACATTTTAAAATTGGAAAATGGACAATTAAATGTACTGACTTTTGACATGATAAACTCTAAAGGCTCCTTTAGAGCCATTATAGTCTATGATTTTACTGCTTACTTGGGGTTTCTTTAACTATGAGATCTTTGACTCTCAGTAACTATATTACTGACATATTAGACCAGACAGCCATTACAATCTATCATAAACATGATGGGATTTTAGCAGTGTTTACGCCTTGCTTAGGACTCTTGTATGTGTGGTTTCTAGACTCCCTTAGACTGTGCATTAAACCAGGAACCATCCACAATCTATGAACCCATAGCCTACCGAGGGCACTCCTTGATATGGGGATTATAAAGAGAACTTTAAGGTTGATGTCTTTATGATCTATTATATTACGCCCCACTTTGATACTTCCTAGGCTCAGATTCCAATCTTAGTTACATGGTATATATCAGGAGTAATTCCATTAAATTTAGTGGAATTGCTAGGGATTTACACCATTATAACAGAGCAGAATTTGGTTCCTAATGTGCAGCTCATTGACAGTAAGGAATGTAATGGCTTCTGTGGAACTCTTATATTCTTTCATGTCAGTGAAACTACCACTGATGGCACTTTAAATACAGTTTCCTTAGGAAATAAGCAGAGGATAAAAGTAGTGGGCAGATGCAGTAAACCACTTTTCTCCATGAAATGGCTGAGTTGTTTTTCCTTTATAAGACACACAAAGAGATAGAAGTGTGAACATTAGTATGTGAAAATACCTAGGGGGGAAAAAGTCATAACAAATAGTTTTTCATCTGGAGTTTTAGGGGGAAGTCATGCACCCTCTAAAGAATTACACTGTGGTTCTGCCGACACTGAACCCATAAAAAAATCCTATTTGTTGTTCTTGTACCTCTGAGGCCTCTAAATTCTGCTCTCTTGTAAAAGCCTCCTACTCTGCTGGCTAGTGATTTCTACAGCACAGTGTGCGCCAACCATTCCTTCTGCCTCCTTTAAGCCCCAAATACCTTACCTATTCCAGTTCAACCTAGGGTTGCCAATGTTGGCTGGATGTATTCCTGGAGGTTTCATCACATAACATAATCTTTAATAAAATATTAATCTTTAATTACTGGAGAGTCTAGGACAATCCTGGAAGGTTGACTACCCTACTCAACACCACCTGGGGGAATCTCCCAGGCTGATTAATCTTCAGATGCCCAATTTGACTACATTTCTGGCCCCTTTGTGCCAACAGAGATGTGCAAAGGGTCCTGTGCAGGAGCCTGGGGCAAAGAAATTCTAACCATCCTGTATATTGTCTTATTAGTATAATCCAAAATCTTTATTAGCCCAGCAAATTGTTTCCATCTATACCAATATTAGAAAAACGTGTGTGTGTGTGTGTGTGTGTGTATTTAAAGGACCCAATGCCTTTATCCCCTGGCTTGAGATTTGTAGCTTGATTTTCAAAAGTGCTCATGCATTTTAGATACTTCAACTTTTGGATGCCTAACTTGATAATCGCTTTCCTGATTTTTCAAAGCTGTTGTGCACCAGCAACTCCCACCAATTTCAAGAAGACCTGCAAGTGGTCATGGCCTCTGAAAATCAATTCCAAGGTGCTCCCACCTAGACTTATGAAACTTGAGGCACTCAAAATTAGTAATTACTATTTAAAATTTTGGTCATAAAGTTCTTGCTTTATCATCTTAGATCATAGTCTTCTAGCACATCACCACAGACAGGGAATTCCATTAACTTTAATGAGAGCTATGGGTGCTTAGCACCTCTTAGCATCAGATCAATTAAATGTAATGAAAACTGTAGCTATTTTATTCAGATCAAAGGAAAAAAAGAAAAGGATTTCAGTCAGGGATGATTCTAAGAGGAGTTGGTCATGTACAAATTCTAGTGTAGATAATTATTGCACTTCTGTCTTACATTACTTTCAACAAAGAAAAAAAATCTGGCTTCTGCTTGCTAGCTGGAAAATACAAAATCACAACCACACTAATGGGATGTAGAACATATTTATGTATATTGCTGTGCTGAACAAGCACAATGCTTATTGCATGGCAACTGCAGCTCTTACAGGAGGAGACTGTGAGTAGAGTACCAAAACTACAATGCAACAAGATGCTCAGCTGGTGCAAATCAGTGCAAGTTTTTGACCTACATGGGGCTACATCATATTTACATCAGTTGAAAATCTAGCCAATATCTTTTTGTCTCTCTCTCCTTTTATTTCCTTTTCTCCTCATGTTGCTATTCCTCTCCCCCTTTGTACCTTTATGAAATAGTGTAAACTGAACAGTAATGAGAAAATATATAAAGTATGTCCTAAGCAGTCATTTCTTCTTGTTTGGTAATTACATTGGGTTCCGAACATTCCAAATGGATTTCTTGGCAGTCAGGTAGGGTCAGAAGTTGAGGAATGGGTATTTTCACTTCATATAGTTTGATCAATTTAGATACATTTTCTGTCTGGAATAACTCATGAAATAATAATTTTCTGTTTTCAAGTGTCTACCTTTGTTTCTTGATGATGTGAAGACACTTACCCTTTTTAACCTATAGTATATCTTGCTGGATGATAAGTCAATTCAATAATGCTGTAATTTTTTCAGCACTGCATCAATATGAAATTTCTCAATTATGTGGAGCCTTTGGAGAAAATGCTAGAATCATTTGTAATCATGACCAGGAGAACCAGAGTCTCATGTAAGTGTCTCAGTCACATTATCCTTGCATGCATGTAAAATGAAACAAGACAAAAAAAATTCTTTTTAGTCATGGATCATTTTTGATTGATAATTTCTATAAAGGAAGCCTGGGTAAATCAATTTGGGAGTCACATTTTAGTGTCAGGATTTGGAAAGGAAAGATAGGTCAATAATGACTGTAAATTAATTGGTTGAATTGTATTTAAGCCACAAAAGGAAGCTCTGAGCTGAGGTAAAGCTGCCTGCAAAACATAATATTTTAAAAAAATGGTTGGCAATTTTGATTCTGTTTCCAACATGTGATTCATATTTATTCCTATTATTCTTTATTCCATTTACAAGTGAATAATATTTTAATTGCTGTACAGCGGCTGTAAAATATTGAGAAGTCTTCAGGTGCATGTATCTATCCAGGATTGTGAGTTCAACCCTTGAGGGGGGCCACTTAGGGATCTGGGGCAAAATCAGTACATATACATTTCCTCTCAAGTGGTCTCCTTGAGCATTTTAGATACTACCTTTGGACAGATTCACACGCCCACTTATTAGTATAATCCAAAATCTTTATTTGCCCAGCAAATTGTTTCCATCTATACCAATATTAGAAAAATGTGTGTGTGTGTGTGTGTGTGTGTGTGTGTGTGTGTGTGTGTGTGTGTATTTAAAGGACCCAATGCCTTTATCCCCTGGCTTGAGATTTGTAGCTTGATTTTCAAAAGTGCTCATGCATTTTAGATACTTCAACTTTTGGATGCCTAACTTGATAATCGCTTTCCTGATTTTTCAAAGCTGTTGTGCACCAGCAACTCCCACCAATTTCAAGAAGACCTGCAAGTGGTCATGGCCTCTGAAAATCAATTCCAAGGTGCTCCCACCTAGACTTATGAAACTTGAGGCACTCAAAATTAGTAATTACTATTTAAAATTTTGGTCATAAAGTTCTTGCTTTATCATCTTAGATCATAGTCTTCTAGCGCATCACCACAGACAGGGAATTCCATTAACTTAATGAGAGCTAATGGTCATTAGACCACTTGAGAGGAAATCAGTACACGTTTTTCTAATATTGGTATAGATGGAAACAATTTGCTGGGCTAATAAAGATTTTGGATTATACTAATAAGTGGGCGTGTGAATCTGTCCAAAGGTAGTATCTAAAATGCTCAAGGAGACCACTTGAGAGGAAATGTATAGCCTACACAAAGTCTTTGTGAATGTTAGTCCATTGCAGAGAGGGACACCACAGGTCAAGCTGAAGCATAAAGTAGAATTGAATTGAACAGCGACTAGAACACAAGTTTTACACTTGCCTTGGTAAATTGTCACTGAGTCAAGGAAGCATATTCCTGTCTTCATGACAACACCATGTGTATAACCTTTTTCAAATAGGAAAAAGATGGGGATGGGAGCTGGGGAGAGTTTGCTCAAATTGATTGTGGAAGAGAAATAGCTCTGATTGTGTAGGGCAAGTCAAAAGTTCAGAAGATAGATTATTTGTCTTCTAAATGGGGTCAACATATGGACAGAAATACAGTGACACCACAAATTATGAACATTAGGAGCTACAGCCCAGAAATCCGTGTTAGCAGACTATAGGCAGGCATAATGAGGAACTGGTGTGTTTTCCCATTAAAGTCAATGATGGTCTGGAGAAATGAGTCTATCATACCTCTTAGAGCCCTCTCCCACATACCAGCCTCTTTTCCCCCCAAAGCCTACACAGTTGAATCAGTATCACAGTATCAGTGAGAGATACCTACAACATGACTTTGAGGTCTGGAAGAAATAATAGAACAATCTGGCTACAGAAAGAGATTTATGTTAAATCCAGCTCTGCTGAAGTTCATTTATAAAATAATTCAGCTGGTTCTTGTATCAAAGAGAAATTATGCAAATCATACTAGGGTCCACACCTGAAGCAGCATCTCTAACTTTGAACTGTTATGTACAAGCGTAGAAATGATTATTTTTAAACATTATTTTATGGTACATTTTATGATCTTTTATGGTACATTATCTCACTTAGCAGCAATTTATGACATTTCTATAATGAGGTAAATAGCCTTGCACTGCAATGCCATCGCTCAGAAATAAAGCTGGGGGGTGGGGAGGTTATAATTAGGTTCAAAAGTTTGCATTTGTCTTTATGGAAAGGGGTGATTTGAGATCTGCATATGTCTAGTTTGGAAATGTCTAATTTATTGCATAAGCTGTTTCAAAATTTTCAATTCACAGCTGCTAATAGAACTTCAGCTATCAAGGGCAAAAATCTAAAAATGCATTTTCTTCCAAGATGCAAAAGATTATCTATACAGTTTTCAATTAATTTGGGCTCGTATCAGGCATTTTACAGATTGGAAGGGCAAAAGGTTCAGGATGAAAAAAAACAAAATTAAACCTAAGGCTTGTTCATATCAGTTTTGAATAGATTTTAATCATCATATGAAAATTAAACATAAAAATAAGAGATAAAGATCTGCTCATCCCTAAAATACATTGGATTTCCAGGGGGTTTGTTCTCCCCTTGATATGTGAGGAATATAACTTCTCTTGCTCTATTGAGAGCTCTACGCATGTTTGGGAAGGGGAAGACATCTCTGATTATTTTTAAAGATCTGTTAGCATCCCAACATGGCATTTTTTGGATTGTTTAAAGCCTGAATGTGCCTAGAGTGAAAGGCTTGTAATAAAATGAAATAAAATGGACCATAACCTTCCTTATTATTTATTTATTTATTTATTGTATTTATTTGCATTGCAGTTAGTCCCCGTGGGCCCTAGTCATGGATCATTGTACTAGTTAAAAGCGACAAAGAGTCCTGTGGCACCTTATAGACTAACAGACGTATTGGAGCATAAGCTTTCGTGGGTGAATACTCCAATACGTCTGTTAGTCTATAAGGTGCCACAGGACTCTTTGTTGCTTTTTACAGATCCAGACTAACATCTTGAACATCTTACAGTCTGAATAAGAACTTTCAAAGTAATTCCTTCACACTTGTGAGCACGGGCAAGAATTACGTATTTCTTGCTTATGTTTCTAAATGCATGTTTCTAAACCCTTACATTTCAGGGTTTCAGCTGGCTACTAGCAGGGGTCAGGAAGGGATGTCCCCCCCCTCCCCCGCCAGGGTATGCTGGCCCAGGGATCTGAGGTGGCACTGGGCGTTCTCTCTCTCAGATGCTTGGCTGGCTGGTTCTTGCTCACACACTCAAGACCTAACTGATCACCATATGTATGGGATTCAGAAGTTGTTTTCCACAAGGGCAGATTGGCAGTGACCTGGGAGGTTTTCTCACCTGTCTCTGCAAAGTGTGGGTGCGGGTCACTTGCCAGGATTATCTGGGTATATCTCATTTAATTATTTCCCTGCCCTTGTGGGGGCCTCGAGCACTGGTGCACCTCAGTCTCTCCTCCTCTCTGCCTGTGGCACATAATAGTCTAGTTACCTGTGGGCTGTAATACTTTGGTCTCATTTCAGTTGTTGGGTTTAGTATGCTGGTGCTGGGCAGTATTGGGGCCCTGTGATATACTGGAAATCTGACTAGATGATCTAGTGGTCCCTTCTGGCCTTAAACACTATGACACTATGATTTCTCCAGGCCTGTAATGACTGCCAATTAATGGCAGAGTGGAAGGTATGCTTTTGGACTACTGGGGCAGTGTCAGATCTCTTGATAAATTGAACCAATACCAGGATTTGTCCCTTTAAAGGTAGCTGCGTGAGGAAACTTGTGTAGCAGATTTACTTCTTTTCCATCCATTCTCCCAACAGGGCTAAGTTCTGATGGGTTCTACTTAGGAGACATCCAAATATCACATTATGACATGTATGGTCGGATGCCCCAGCAAGGGAGCAGGGCTTTCGTAGGTAGCACACTGTTCCCTTCTAGTATGTGGTTTGGGGTTGTACTGTAAAATTGTCATACTGTTAATCACCTCTTTCTCTGACACGAGTATTTATGAATCTCTTTATTTGCATGGGTCCTTATTGCCTTTCCTTTCATCTTCTGGATTACAACTCTTAGGATAAGTCATCAGTTGGCTGGTGGACCTGACAGCTGGAATATAAATATCTGCCCCTCATGACTATCTAGGATAGTTGGAGTGGGCTTTCAAACTCGTTGTGCTGTAGGCATAATTTCACAACCATCGCTGCTGCGGAAGTGTGTTGGCCTGTTGTTAGGCGCCTATCTCTCATTGTGAAAATAGAAAAGATATAATAAAAAATAAAATAATAATATATGGAGATATCCTATCTCCTAGAACTGGAAGGGACCCCAAAAGGTCATCAAGTCCAGCCCCCTGCCTTCACTAGCAGGACCAAGTACTGATTTTGCCCCAGATCCCTAAGTGGCCCCCTTCAAGGGTTGAACTCACAATCCTGGATTTAGCAGGCCAATGCTCAAACCACTGAGCTATCCCTCCCTACTTGATAGGTGCTGATTCTGGCCTAGGCATGCATGAGATTGTTGACTGTGAGTGGACAGTAGGTAGTTCTATCTGGTAGGTTTAGAATGACAACTCAAGTTTTTTCTTCAAACTCCTAAACCATATCAGCTTATATAAACAATAATGGGATGTGTCTGATCTGCTACGCCACCCTATGCTCTCCCTCTTGCCACAGTGTTCTTGGTGATTTAAATTCAACCAGCTGAAGAAATGTTTCCAGTTTGTAATGTAGGGAACCAGAGCCAGATTCAGCCATAGGTATTAAAGGCTGGTACATGGGATTCTGGCTCCCTGAATCTAAGCTGTCATTAAAAATAAAAAGCTGATGACCCTCATCTTTCTGAAGATAGATATGAAAACATGATTTGAGAGTAACTCTACTTGAGTGTGCAGAGAGCCTGAAACTATAGCTCTGATTTGGAAGGAAACTGACATGAGTGAAACCAATGCAGTAATCTCTGCCTGCGTCTGCAGAAAACCTCCAGAAGATGAAGGGGACAGTAGAGCCAGGAAGGAAGCCACCTAACTCCAAACCCACCACCAGCGCAGACCAGCGCTCCAGCTGCTATAGCTGACATCTTTTCTCTTTGTTCTAAGAACCCATCTAGCAGTGGTTCTGAGGGATCCATCCTGCTGCTGCTTAGGAGGGAAGGGGACCCTGTTGCCACTACCGCCATTGTGTCAGAACGTGGGAGACATGCTACTGGTCCAGATGGGAAGAGTGGCCTGATTTTGGCTCCTCCATGGATTGAGGGGTTCAAGGGCCCCCATCCAGAACTTCATTGAGGAGCAGAAGGAACCAGTTTTTGGTTCCAGTGCTCTGTAGGTAGCTAGCAGGACACATACACTTCTGCATCTCCCACCAGCTGGGGGAGGCCTAATGGGACCATGGGTGTTAGGACAGGTGGGATTTGAGACATGCAATGTAACCTGCTGGTACAGTGGAGGCTTGGCCAGGAGCAGCAGTAGGAGAGTAAGTTATGTGTCCAGATTATTCTGTATACTGCAAAATGGCAGATACCGGGCACTAAGAGCAGAGGTCCACCAGCCATAGAGAACCTGGAGCTTCCTCAGGCTTCCATGTTAATATTTGTTTCTGAATTTTAACAACCTCTACAACATCTGTCTTTAAAAACAGAGAGATTTCTTTTAACAGAGTTTGAAGAGGGTGTTACAGGGCAATTAGAGCAGATACCTCCCTGTAGTACATAGGAATTGAGTAGTATCCTTTAAATAGTTTTTAAGGTCCACAGTGGTACTCAGTGCCTCCTGTGTTTCAGAAGCCAACATAGCTAGGTCTTGTATGTTGCACACTGTTAGCAAATACAGTTGTTTAGACCCCACTGACCCATGGGGTTTCTTCCTGATGCATTTGTTTGTGTAAAAAGCAAAGGACACAACACACTCATAAGTCACCATTCTCTTTTATCGCTGTCAGGATTTCCCTGGATTTAGAGACATATTTTTGTTGAGATGTAATCTAATGAAGTTTCAAACAAGTTGAGAGTCAGTGTTGTAATTTGAGTGTGCCCTTGACAGGGGTAAAAAATGTACCACTGAGGGTGAGAAAATCAAATGGCTCCAACTGCACAAGCCAATGGAGACACTCAGATCAAAGGCAATACTTCAAGTGGAATCACTGCTTCAGGATCTGATTCTGAATAGGAATGTTCCCTTTGTGTATATGTGTGAATTAACAGTCAGTGTGAACCAAGGCTATGCTTGAGTGCATTAATGAGAAGATGTAAATATAAAAGCACCACCTTTGCAGACTTTTCTAACTAGATATATCTGACATACGAACAGAGGAAGTCTGAACAACATTGGAGTCCTCAAACAGCATGATATCCTGCACAATAGTAATGTTTAGGTCACGGGTAAGATGGGTCTTTTTAACTAGTCAATCTGCAGAACCTGAAAGCTGCCACACAATCTTGAGGGACATTATGATAGGAAGGTCCACCCAAAGGACTTTGTATCACTTATAAAATTGATACTAAAGCTGAGATGGGGGAGAATGGTTTCGTTGTTCAGGCACTGGAAATTATATGAATTTATGGGTGTCTCCACATAATACAGGTAGCAGAGCAAATAGAAGGGAGTTATGTTACAATGACAGCCTTCTGTTGAGGAACAGATACTGCAGCATCAGCAACAGCAGCACAGAAAGCAGCACTGCATCATCTCATTCTCCTCTCACCAAACAAAGGCACAATTAACAGATCGGCCTATGCTTCCTTCACAGTAAAAATACACCTGCAAATTTGATTTTTTTCCCCCTGAAATGCTCCAGATACATCAGACCAGATTGATATTTGGTCCTGAATAAAAATCAAAGTTCACAGTGAAGTGGAAAGGTACAAAAAGTGGAAAGGCTATTAGAAAAATAGCTTACTGTATCGGCAAATATAAAAGCAATGTCCAAGCTATAGAGGGGCCTAAAAATATAATGCTTTAATGAGGCAGTAAGGGAAGGGAGCTTGTGCTACTTCAGGATCATAACTTGGTCCTGATTCTTTGTTGTCCTGCCTCTTGTGTAGACATTTATCCCATTGCAAAGTTGGTGTGAGGTACTACCTTCACTTTAGAAAGAGTTAAAAAAATCATGAGTCAGACACAAAAAACCATGAGATGAAGGGGGGGAGGAAACTACATTTGGGGTTCTTTTTTACTTCTTGTTAGTTTTTCAATTGTTTGGGAGCACTTGGGACACATTTTACAACTTTTCTTTGCAGCCTTCAGGGCTAGACATTTTTTTCTTTTACCTGAAAGTGGAAGGTCTCTTCTAATCACACAATTCCAAGAGCTGGGGCTGTGAGCAAAAAATACCAAATATCATGGGACTTGCGATAAAATTGTAAGAGTTGGCAACACTGCCAACGTATCAGAATGGATTGGTGTAAATAGCTGCACAATGTGCAAGACAATGGAGAACCCAGCCTCTTGTGTCTAGAGAATGACCCTGGTGTGACGGGTTGGATCACAGAAACCCCCTTGGGAGCTGCCACCCGATGTGCAAAGACTACCTCTGTTCCTGTTTTCCCTGCCAGCTCAGGACTCCAGCACCCTGTCTTGCTGAGCCAGACACTCCAGTCTGCTCCAACACAGACCCAGGGTCTGAATCACTTGCCCCAAAGCTGCAAGTTTACCTGAAAACAGCTCACAGAAATGTGCTTGTCTTTAGCACTCAGATACCCAACTCCCAATGGGGTCTAAACCCAAATAAATCCGTTTTACCCTGCATAAAGCTTATGCAGAGTAAACTCATAAATTGTTCGCCCTCTATAACACTGATAGAGAGATATGCACAGCTGTTTGCTCCCCCAGGTATTAATACATACTCTGAGTAAATTACTAAATAAAAAGTGATTTTATTAAATACAGACAGTAGGATTTAAGTGGTTCCAAGAAGTAACAGACAGAACAAAGTAAGTCACAAGCAAAATAAAATAAAATGCGCAAATCTATGCCTAATCAAACTGAATACAGATAATCTCACCCTCAGAGATGCTTCAGTAAGCTTTTTCTCAGACTGGACACCTTCCAGGCCTGGGCACAATTCTTTCCCCTGGTACAGCTCTTGTTCCAGCTCAGGTGGTAGCTAGGGGATTCTTCATGATGGCTCCTCTCTCCCTCTGTTCTCTTCCACCCCTTTATATATCTTTTGCATAAGACGGGAACCCTTTGTCCCTCTGGGTTTCCACCTCCCCCCCACTGGAAAAGCACCAGGTTAAAGATGGATTCCAGTTCAGGTGACATGATCACATGTCACTGCAAGACTTCATTGCCCATTTGCCAGCACACACATATGCAGGAAGACTCACAGGTAAACACAGCCATCTGCGGATAATGGTCCTTGTTAATGGGAGTCATCAAGATTCCAAACCATCATTAATGGCCCACACTTTACATAATTACAATAGGCCCTCAGAGTTATGTTTTATATTTCTAATTTTAGATACAAGAGTGGTACATTTCTACAAATCACATGATCACACTCAGTAGATTATAAGCTTTGTAATGATACCTTACAAGAGACCTTTTGCATGAAGCATATCCCAGTTACGTTATATTCACTTATTACCATATTTTTTCTAAAACTATCCCAGTTACATTATATTCACTTATTATCATGTTTTTATAAAACCATATAGACTGCACAACGTCACACCTGGATTGCTGTGTTGGCTCATATCTCATGGGTCAGGTGTGTGAAATTAAAAAAAAAAAAAGAGTAAGTGGTAGGGGATCTTTGCTCTGCTAAACAGAGATTCATCCAAAGGGATGTCTCTTTTTCAACCTTGTATCTATCCAGTCTGACCAAGTACTCCTGATAGCTGCCTGGAAGGTTCCTTACTACAACTCCCATCAGCTGCAGGGCAAGCGTCAGGTGCAATCAATGTTATTTACTTGTTTAGCCAAAGGAGTAAAGCCAGGCTGCACTGCAGACTTTTGCACATGCAGAGGGGGCAAAACAGAGTCACAACTTCCCAAGAGGAGCAGTTGGATGGATTGTGCTTCAAGAGACACAGTCGCTCCAGGTGATACTTAGCATACCCTTTTATGCTCTACTACATCTGGAGCTCTGAGTTGGGCTCCCAAATGGCTACTTGCACCTGCACAAGCTTCTGAGGATTTTGTCATGCTAACCTCTCTGTGTTCCAAATATTCTATCTGTGAAATGGGGCAAAAGATACTCTTGTAAAAGGCTTGAATATCTATTGGTGGAAAAAAGCAGTCTTGGGCTGATCCAAAGCTTACTGAAAGCCATAGAAACAATACTTTTGAGTCTGTTCACAGTTACAATACATTATAAATTAAGTCTATGGAATTGCAGTAGTAAGACAAGCACTAATTAAGTACGGCACAATCTGTATGAAATTTTCTTTATATTAAATTATTTTAGCAGATTGAAGTCCTTTTATGCTTAATATCTTTAATTGACTGTCTCATATGAGAAAAACAACGATCAGTAATAGCTGAGCATATGCAATAAAATAACATTCAGACATCTTAAAGGAAAATCATAAGCATAAAATATGCCATAGTTTGCTAGAAATTCAAACTATATTTATCTCCATTAATATAGCCAACAATCAGTTTGAGTATAATGGTGTGGATTATAATAGAAGCCATGAGGGTTAGTAAGTTATGTGGTTTTTAAGACACTCTTGCGGTCATATGATGGCTGACAGCTAGATGTATAAAATGGCTAGGTTTTAATGCTTACCATGGTTTATATCTTGGCACATACATAAAAGGACACATTTTTATTGTCTTTAAGTGCTTGACAAAAAATGCAAGCACTAAAATATATCACTAGGCTAATCACAGCCTTCATGCAATGCATTGCAATAACTACTCAATGACTATTGTTTTATGTCTCCCAAAAAGGTGTTTTTTAAAGATCAGCTCCTCTAATGCAAAGGTCCTTGAAGAACGTGGTTCAGCCATCAAAGTTTGATGCAGATGCCAATCTCATCAGGGTACAACAAAGAAAAAAAATCACAAGTGATTTCAATATAATTGAATAAGAATGTTGGATTTGGGGACATTGTGAAATAGTACAGATGACCCAAATTGTGAGGTTGTGAGTACAGTGAGTAGCAGATTTGTGGTACTGCCAACACTTGTGATTTTATCACAACTGTTTCATCTCATGAATTTTCCCTTATTCAAAATCTTCACAGTTGCCCATTACTGTCAATAGGGATGAAGCCAGCAAGATGGTAACCATTTCCCTACAGCCTGTGTGCATGTGGAAGTGAGACTGCCTTTAATAAAGTTGGCTGCTAACTCCCACTAGTTTAAATGAGATTGAAGTCAAGCCCACAGGTAAAATGGCTGCCACTCTATGGTTCAGGGGGCTTGACAAGACACAGGGACTGTGAGGAGCAGGAGAGACAATGAGAAAGATGGATGGGAAGAATGAGGGGGAGCAGGGAACTGTGGGGAGCAGGAGGCAGATTTAGGGCTTGCAGGGGAATCAGGTGCAAGGGATTTGGGGGGCCAGGAGGGAGGCTGGGGTGTGTGTACAGAGGGCAGTGAAGAGATGGGAGAGAGAGGGATTGGATGGCAGAACCCCCAGCCTGGGGGATTGATGGTGGGTGAGGAGAGTGCTGTTGAAGTAGCCAGGGGAAGGCAGTGTTCCACCTCTTACAAACTGATTGTGAGTCACAGGATTTTGGCGCTTACATGAAGGACTCTTGTGATGCCATGAGAAGCTCTTCTGATCCCTCATTTGTCAGAGCTGGGCAGAGCTCTAAGGACACAGACCTGCCCTGCTACTGAGCCCTCAATTCAATGTCTGGTCCCATAGTAGAGAGGGGATCCTGAGGCAGTGGAGCAGGGAGCCAGGAAAAAGCTGCTGCTGGGTCCAGGGCCCCAGACACACCAGCATCACTTCCCTCCTTCCACTGTCTTGGGACTTCTGTTCTACTTGGGATATGGGCAGAGGAGAAGCCCTGGAAGGATGGGAGAGATAGGCAAGAGGCAGGGGAGGTTGTGGGTGTGGGTCCAGGGAAAGGGAGAACCGAAAGGGAGAACCCCAGGGGCAGTGGGGGGTGGGATGGGGTGGGGAGTCAAGACCGTAATAGGAAATGTATGGCAGTTCCCCTATCTTAGGGATGAGAAGAGGGGAAGTGGAGTTTCCATCTGAGGAGCCAGGGAGAGGCATGCATTAAAGCAGGGATCGGCAACCTTTGGAACTTCCTTCCCGACCCCACAAATAGTGGTCAGTTAGACCCTGTGCATGTGAGCAAAAACCAGCCAGACACGTGCCCTGAGATTGAGAATTCACCACATCCCCCTAAAGTCCCATCTGCAGCTTTGGATATCTCTGATGCTTCAGAGGTAGAAGATAAAGAAAACCCTAACAGAATACATTGCAGGGAGAGAAAAAATCCCTTCCTGACCCCTGCTTGTGGCTGGCTGAAACTCTGAAGCATGAGGTTTAGGAACATAAGATATAAACTTGAATTGAGCACCAGGGTTGTTGAACCCTGCACCTACCAAAACAAGCAATCTCATCAGACAATTGCACTCATAAATTTGTCCATCTCTCTGGTAAAACTATTAAGTTGTTTGCCCCCACAGCTCCTATTCGGAGGCTATTCCAGAGCCTCACCCCTCTGATGGTTAGAAACTTATTTTAATTTCCAACCTGAATTTGTCTATGGCTAGTTTATGTCCATTTGTTCTTGTGCCCAACACTGATTTTAGCTTAAATAGCTCTTCAGCCTCTCTCGTATTTACCCCACTAATGTATTTATAGAGAGCAGTCATAACCTCTCTCAGCCTGCTTTTTGCTAGACTAAACCATCCAGGTTCTTCCAGTATCCTCTCATAAGATAGGTCTTCCATTCTTCTGATCATCCTAGTACCTCTTCTTTATACCTTCTCCAGTTTAAATTCTTTCTTGAACTTGGGTGATGAGAATTGTGTGCAGTATTGCAAATGAGGTATTTCCAATACCTTGTACGATGGCACTGATACTTATCTATCTCATCTGGAAATGCCTTGCCTAACATGTCCTACAATCACATTTGCCTTTTTCACAGCTGCATCACACTGTTGGCTGATAGTTATTGTATGATCAACCCACACACCCATCTCTCTTTCCTCCTCTGTTGTTTCCAACTGATGAATCCCCAACTTGTAGCATAAATTCTTATTATTAGACCATAAGTGCATGACCTTGCACTTTGCACTATTTTATTTCATCCCATGTCTGTTACTCCAATAATCAAGGTCATCCAGATCCTCTTATATAATATTCTGATCCTCCTTGATATTGATAATGCTGCCCAATATTGTATCATTAGCAAATTTCATTAGCACACTCCTACTTTTTGCGCCAAGGTCATTAATAAAAATATTGAATAAGATGTGTCCCAAGACCAATCCTTGAGGAACTTCCCTCCGGTCCAATTATTGACTTTGCAACACAAGCCGTTGCCTTCTTCCCATTAGCCAGTTCCTTGTGCATTTACAGTCCTTGTACTAATCGCCCATCTTCCCTAATTTAACTAATGTGATGTCCTAACCTATGTTTTTGGGCTAGGGACTGTCTTACTATGTCTGTACTAGTTCTAGGGCAAATTGTAATAATACTGTTACAAGTGTGTGTGTCAACTAAAGCAACAAAGAAACAAAGAAAAACAAACTAATTCCCAGATGACTCTACCTGTCTGGACAGGAGCTGCAGGAGGGAGTATCAGGTGCCACTCTCAGGGAAATCCTTCTTGTTGGTTCTTGAGGTAATGACTTGGACATGCAGTGGTGGGCTGGTACCAGTAAAGGCAAATAATGCTTCACACATCTCACTCCCTCTAGGAGAGAAATGGAAGTGGGATGATGCATTTGTTATTAGACGAAGGAGAGAGATAACAACTGGGCATCTTCTCTTGTATCCTGGACCCAGCCAAGAATTTTCAATATTCAAGAGGCATGGAAGTTAAACCATAGTGTTTATTATTTACCCTGAAGCTGTGCCCCTCATCTCAATCTAGAAATTTCTAATGTACCCATGAGTTATAAAACTACAAATACACAGGGCAATAATATTAATTTTCAGTTCTGCCCAGCTTCTGGTGCACATATTTTCTTTTTACAAGCTAACACCAAAATCAAGTGCAAGTTGACCAAGAATTTTTCTCTACATGTTTTACAAAAGAATTTGAAAATGATTCTTTCACTTTAGAGTGAAATCCTTTGTGTATGCACACCTTAATAATAAATGTTACCTTAAAGCTCCCCGACGTGAAAACTCTGTAAAAATTGGTGCAGTAGAGATGGAGGATTGAATTGATCCCCAGTACAGTTTAGAACCAGATCATTTGTCTTTCACAGTTCCAAAGCAGGAATGCTTAGAAGAGTGACTTGAGATTTTGTTCTGGCCATGAAAGAAGACAGAAAAGGAGACAATAGAAGCTGTTTGACTTGTCGTAACTTTGTTCATTTAACACATCTGGGAATACCCAGCAATAAATCGTACAGTGCAGGTCATCAGTCTTTCCTTAATATTCCCACCTATTTGGGAGGGCTGCCCTCAGCCCTCTTCCTTCCCAATCTAGTCCCAGCCCTTTGCTGGGATCCTTCTACCCTGCCCTTATATGGGAACTAACAGGAGCCTGGAAAAGAGGGGTGTTGCTTCCCCACTGTGCCACGTTAGTAGTCCAAATTCCCCCTTTTCCAGCTTCCTTAGGGGATGCCCCCCCCCCCCTAAATCCACACCAGCTCCTGTTTGGAAGGGAACAATATCCCCTCTGTAGTGAGTACCTGCACTGGACACCTGCCACAAGGAAGCTACAGGACTAAGCTCTGCTGCCTCCCCTTTGCCTCCACTAGGTAGTCCAAAGTAGGCATGCTTAGAAGAGTGACTGATACTTTCTCAAGGCTTTATTCAAAGCCCATTGAAACCAATGGAAAGACTCCCTTTGACTTCAGTTGTCTTTGAATCAAGTGCTATGCAGATTCACCATAAGGGCAATTTTTAGTTCTGTTTAATTAAGCTTGTTGCAGGTTTTCTATGCATTGTGTCGAGTATATCCTTACCCTGTTATTCTTCTTATTCAGTGTTCAATGCAACATCCAAAATATTGTGGAAACGTTACGCAGATGAACTGGATATGTCATCTGCTGATATTTAAATGAATTATAAAAGGTGTACATCATGGACTGAAATAAAGTATACAGCCCAGTATAAATCTGATACCACTCATACTCAAAGAAATAATTCACCTGTTGTGGGGGAGGAGGAAGGTGAAGTAAAAAAGTATCACTCACTGAAGAGAAAGATCTTATTTGAAACTAGTACATTACCTAGTGAATCAGATATACCCATTTATTGAAATGGATCCCTTGTGTCAAGCACTAAATCGGATTTGTCATGCATTGAACCAAATATGGTGCATGATTGACTGAATCATATACATCACCTTTAGAAGCAAATATGTCACTGACTGAATTAGATACATCTGATGCTTAAAAAGATGCTTAGCAAACTGATTCAATTTTTCCATCCAACAAAACGTATGAATATAGACTCAGATACATTGATGTGAAATACACACATCCCTTGATAAATGAAACACTTGATATGTGGTTGATGTAACATTTACTGAAATATGCATGCTAAGAACAGGATCAATTGTACGAGTAGCTGAATCTCATACATCAACTTACTACAGTGATTACATCTGACACATCCACTGTCTAGGAGACACCAATCATGTGAGTAGGGCGAAATCACTGTCAAAAGAAGAAAAGTTTAGGTCAGCAACAGTTCCACAGCAAGAAGCCATTAGTTATAGCTGACAACATGGTTCCAGACATAGGGCGGTCAGGCTAAGATTTCAGGCGTCAGCAGAAGAAGATTCATCGCTGAGGAAAAGGGAGGAGGAAGAGGACTGAGTCAAACATTTTTCACTCCTGAAAGGGGAGGGGCGTTCTTGGATCCTGTTGTTTAGACCCTGGCTTTAAAGACTCATCTCGCTTCTGTGGTAACTGGCTGTACCTTAACATTAGTTGGTTCCTGTAACTCCACCCATCAGCAATTATATCAGTTAGGGTTCAGCAGTAAGTACAACTGTAGTGTCCAATACTCACTAATAAGAATTTGGCCATGGAGAATTTGCAACTTAATGAATTATGTTGACCCTCTGCATTTTAACTAATTCGACAAAGCAGCACATATAGGTTTTGATTTAGTTTTAGTTATGGCGAACAAGGGAAAATATGTATCCGTGCCATGCAGACTGTGAGGAGCCTGCACCCTGGAGGAATAATTATTCTTCCATGATGTCTCTTCTAACATGAATGGTTGCAATGGCATATCCCCTGCAGCAATCCTGCTAGTTATGTCCCAGAAAATACTGCTAAAAATAATAATTATAATGAGGTGGGGGAAATGGGCATGGAGAGATGGAGACTTTCTGGCTGGCATAGGCGGTCTATGTGATAAGGATCTCATAGAACCTGGACATATTTCTCTCTGTCTGGTAAGTGAGGAAGAAAAAGATTGGTCTGAATGGGGTAGAATTATTACATATAAATTAAATGCTATCAACATCTCCTGCGGGAGAATGTTTACATGAAGTAAAATTTGTAAGAAACAAATAAACAGTTTGCCTATATATAACCAAATGCTGGACCTGAGCGTACAGCCCAAATGGATGGGTTGTGTTATGGGGATTTTGGTGGGAGAGCATTCCTACTCCCTCCTGCAGGACCCAGAGAGACAGTGATGCCATTCTGCAGCAATCACCCTTATGAGTTGTGTGCCTCTGACCCCCAAGAGTGGATAGCTGGTCAACCATGTATTCAAGGATTCACCCATCCATGCTCTTCTCAATCACCTAAGTTCCCATTATTCTGGGGAGTAGAATCCTGAGCCCACAAGGAGCAGAGCTCCATGGCATGCTGGAGATGTAGATTGAGGCCTTCAAGTCCGAACTCTTGCCTTCCTCTCACACTTCATGTAGCAGTAGTGAAATGTATTGCTAGGTCAAGTCATTTTACAGCAGTGGACGTGAAGGTAATATTCAGCCTATAGTGTCAGTGATAGGGCAATTCCTTTCTGTTCATTTTTCCTATGGGTATGTCTACACAGCTTTGTAAACCTGGATCTGTAGGACCCAGACTTGTTGGTTCAGTGTTTCCAAGCCTGCTCTTGAACATCCAGACTGCATTGTGCACCGGGGCTTACAATTGCTGGCTCCTGGTCACATAGATATGCTAATGCATACATACTGTGCTACACAGATCTTCTGATTTCAGTCTGCTGCTTGAGCTATGTCCACACTGCAAATTACAGGTCCTGCATCTGAGTCACAGCAGGACACAGGCTCTGACCCACCCCCATTGGAGGGGCTTGGAGCCTGAGTCCTGAGTGCTTGCTGACCCTAGTCAGACTGATTTGTGTGTGGACAGAATGGGGTCTTGGGCTCAAACCTGAGTCAGAACCCAGCCTTAGTGTGCAGTGTAGATATACCCTAAAATTGCCTCTTATTTCTTGTCTCTCTTTCCCTTTGCATAATTTCTCTGTCATTGCTTCAATTCATGCCATGTCCCAGTTAAGCAATATGTGAATTTCACTAACATGCCATTTATTTTCTCTTCATTAATAATCTATATGATATAACATCACCATATGATATAAAATGCATTACTTATGTGTCTCCCCTTCCCTCATCCCTTCTAACTCAGTGCTTGGCTATTTACCCTTTCCCTTTGTGTGCAGGCCTTCCACTAGTTTTCATTCTACATAACAATGCTCATATCAAAGCTAGTTTCAGCTAATTCAGAGAGTAAAATTTCATGAGACACTGTGATAAAAAGCTTTATTAAAATCCAAAAATATTTCTTCTATTGCATTCTCTTGAATCTTTCCTAATCAAAAAGCAATCGGCTTTGTCTGGAAAGATGTAT
The DNA here is from genome assembly GCF_028017835.1 of Emys orbicularis. Taxonomy (NCBI): domain Eukaryota; kingdom Metazoa; phylum Chordata; order Testudines; family Emydidae; genus Emys; species Emys orbicularis. The sequence continues at coordinate 188,431,187 of NC_088684.1, read as the reverse complement.
TCTTTATAAACCTTTGCTGCTTACTGCTCAAGAAGAACATCATCAGATCCATGAAGCTAATGAACAAAAGCGTTATTAATATCACTAGAACTACAAGCTAGATATTGGCTTGGAATAGCAGAGAAATAATTTCATGGTTAGTTGTCATAGTTGAAAAATAATTCTATTTTTTTGCCACCCAATTTCTTCTATAGTGGTACCAGGTGGTATTAGATGGGCCCATTGCTAAAAGTCATGCCAAAAGCTGGACACATATGAACTACTTTCTTATTCTGACAGTACAGTTACTTGTATTTTGTGGGGCAATAGTTGGGTTTCCACCTTAAACCACATTCTACTCTGAAAAGTAACTTTAAAAATGGCACCAAGGGATTTACTAATTTATGTGTCTCAGTGGCTTCCATATCAAACTTGCATAGTGGACAAATAAAACAGTAACTTTGTTTGTTTGTTCTTTGTAACTGCCAGCCCTGCAAATTTAGCCTCGTAGCTCAATGTCAATCTAGATTCTTTCTGGTGTGGCACATAATTACAAGTAATATAGATTCTGCTGGTCAAATCCTACCATCTCATACACCTTGAAAATCACTTTGTCAGCTATAGAGATACACAGGAGCAAACAGGAGTAGCATTTGATACTGTAGCAATTATGTTCACAATTCATGAGTCAGGCTAAACTTTAGCTCAATCTACCATCTCTGTGTTTGTGCTTCAGTTTGCTCTTTTAAGAATAAACAGCATTAAAAAGTAATGTTTACACTTAAATTAATCAGCTATGACTCTGAATATACACAGGGAATCTCATCTGCTGAGTAAGCTCTAGAGGTGATCCCGGCAATTACAGACCGATAAGTCTAACGTCAGTACTGGGCAAATTAGTTGAAACAATAGATTCATAGATTCATAGATTCTAGGACTGGAAGGGACCTCGAGAGGTCATCGAGTCCAGTCCCCTGCCTGCATGGCAGGACCAAATACTGTCTAGACCATCCCTGATAGACATTTATCTAACCTACTCTTAAATATCTCCAGAGATGGAGATTCCACAACCTCCCTAGGCAATTTATTCCAGTGTTTAACCACCCTGACAGTTAGGAACTTTTTCCTAATGTCCAACCTAGACCTCCCTTGCTGCAGTTTAAGCCCATTGCTTCTTGTTCTATCCTTAGAGGCTAAGGTGAACAAGTTTTCTCCCTCCTCCTTATGACACCCTTTTAGATACCTGAAAACTGCTATCATGTCCCCTCTCAGTCTTCTCTTTTCCAAACTAAACAAACCCAATTCTTTCAGTCTTCCTTCATAGGTCATGTTCTCAAGACCTTTAATCATTCTTGTTGCTCTTCTCTGGACCCTTTCCAATTTCTCCACATCTTTCTTGAAATGCGGTGCCCAAAACTGGACACAATACTCCAGCTGAGGCCTAACCAGAGCAGAGTAGAGCGGAAGAATGACTTCTCGTGTCTTGCTCACAACACACCTGTTAATACATCCCAGAATCATGTTTGCTTTTTTTGCAACAGCATCACACTGTTGACTCATATTTAGCTTGTGGTCCACTATAACCCCTAGATCCCTTTCTGCCGTACTCCTTCCTAGACAGTCTCTTCCCATTCTGTATGTGTGAAACTGATTTTTTCTTCCTAAGTGGAGCACTTTGCATTTGTCTTTGTTAAACTTCATCCTGTTTAACTCAGACCATTTCTCCAATTTGTCCAGATCATTTTGAATTATGACCCTGTCCTCCAAAGCAGTTGCAATCCCTCCCAGTTTGGTATCATCCGCAAACTTAATAAGCGTACTTTCTATGCCAATATCTAAGTCGTTAATGAAGATGTTGAACAGAGCCGGTCCCAAAACAGACCCCTGCGGAACCCCACTCGTTATGCCTTTCCAGCAGGATTGGGAACCATTAATAACAACTCTCTGAGTACGGTTATCCAGCCAGTTATGCACCCACCTTATAGTAGCCCCATCTAAATTGTATTTGCCTAGTTTATCGATAAGAATATCATGCGAGACCGTATCAAATGCCTTACTAAAGTCTAGGTGTACCACATCCACAGCTTCTCCCTTATCCACAAGACTCGTTATCCTATCGAAGAAAGCTATCAGATTGGTTTGACATGATTTGTACTTTACAAATCCATGCTGGCTGTTCCCTATCACCTTACCACCTTCCAAGTGTTTGCAGATGATTTCCTTAATTACTTGCTCCATTATCTTCCCTGGCACAGAAGTTAAACTAACTGGTCTGTAGTTTCCTGGGTTGTTTTTATTTCCCTTTTTATAGATGGGCACTATATTTGCCCTTTTCCAGTCTTCTGGAATCTCTCCCGTCTCCCATGATTTTCCAAAGATAATAGCTAGAGGCTCAGATACCTCCTCTATTAGCTCCTTGAGTATTCTAGGATGCATTTCATCAGGCCCTGGTGACTTGCAGGCATCTAACTTTTCTAAGTGATTTTTAACTTGTTCTTTTTTTATTTTATCTGCTAAACCTACCCCCTTCCCATTAGCATTCACTCTGTTAGGCATTCCTTCAGACTTCTCGGTGAAGACCGAAACAAAGAAGTCATTAAGCATCTCTGCCATTTCCAAGTTTCCTGTTACTGTTTCTCCCTCTTCACTGAGCAGTGGGCCTACCCTGTTTTTCTCCGACAGCCTACTGCTGTCTTCACCTGTCTTTGGTCTTCCTCTTGCTTCTAATGTATTGATAAAAAGTCTTCGTGTTTCCCTTTATTCCCGTAGCTAGTTTGAGCTCATTTTGTGCCTTTGCCTTTCTAATCTTGCCCCTGCATTCCTGTGTTGTTTGCCTATATTCATCCTTTGTAATCTGTCCTAGTTTCCATTTTTTATATGACTCCTTTTTATTTTTTAGATCATGCAAGATCTCGTGGTTAAGCCAAGGTGGTCTTTTGCCACATTTTCTATCTTTCCTAACCAGCGGAATAGCTTGCTTTTGGGCCCTTAATAGTGTCCCTTTGAATAACTGCCAACTCTCCTCAGTTGTTTTTCCCCTCAGTCTTGATTCCTATGGGACCTTAGCTATCAGCTGTCTGAGCTTACCAAAATCCGCCTTCCTGAAATCCATTGTCTCTATTTTGCTGTTCTCCCTTCTACCCTTCCTTAGAATTGCAAACTCTATGATTTCATGATCACTTTCACCCAAGCTGCCTTCTACTTTCAAATTCTCAGTGAGTTCCTCCCTATTTGTTAAAATCAAATCTAGAACAGCTTCCCCTCAGTAGCTTTTTCAACCTTCTGAAATAAAAAGTTGTCTGCAATGCAGTCCAAGAATTTTTTGGATAGTCTGAGCCCTGCTGTGTTATTTTCCCAACATATATCCGGATAGTTGAAGTCCCCTATCACCACCAAATCTTGGGCTTTGGATGATTTTGTTAGTTGTTTAAAAAAAGCCTCATACACCTCTTCCACCTGGTTAGGTGGCCTGTAGTAGACTCCTAGCATGACATCACCCTTGTTTTTTACCCCTTTTAGCCTAACCCAGAGACTCTCAACACTTCCATCTCCTATGTCCATCTCTACCTCAGTCCAAGTGTGTACATTTTTAATATATAAGGCAACACCTCCTCCCTTTTCCCCCTGTCTATCCTTCCTGAGCAAGCTGTACCCATCCACACCAACATTCCAATCATGTGTATTATCCCACCAAGTTTCATTGATGCCAACAATGTCATAGTTGTATTTATTTATTAGCACTTCCAGTTCTTCCTGCTTATTACCCATACTTCTTGCATTTGTATATAGGCATCTAAGATACTGGTTTGATCTTTCCTCCCAGTTTTGTCCTGACCCTCCTTTCTCTCTGCCAATATAGCCCACACTCCCTCTCGTTTCCGACCCATCTCCCAGGTCTCCATGTTCCCCACTTACCTGCGGGCTTTGCTCACCTGTCCCCGTCGAACCTAGTTTAAAGCCCTCCTCACTAGGTTAGCTTTAATAGTAAAGAATAAAATTGTCAGACACATAGAAGAACATAAGTTGTTGGGCAAAAGTCAACATGGTTTCTGTAAAGGGAAATCATGTCTTACTAATCTATTAAAGTTCTTTGAAGGGTTCAACAAACATGTGGACAAGGGGGATCTAGTGGACATAGTATACTTAGATTTCCAGAAAGCCTTTGACAAGATCCCTCACCAAAAGCTCTTACGTAAATTAAGTTGCATGGGATAAGAGGGAAGATCCTTTCATGGATTGAGAACTGGTTAAAAGACAGGGAACAAAAGGTAGGAATAAATGGTAAATTTTCAGAATGGAAAGGGGTAACTAGTGGTGTTCCCCAAGGGTCAGTCCTAGGACCAATCCTATTCAACTTATTCATAAATGATCTAGAGAAAGGGGTAAACAGTGAGGTGGCAAAGTTTGCAGACGATACTAAACTGCTCAAGATAGTTAAGACCAAAGCAGACTGTGAAGAACTTCAAAAAGATCTCACAAAACTAAGTGATTGGGCAACAAAATGACAAATGAAATTTAATGTGGATAAATGTAAAGTAATGCACATTGGAAAAAATAACCCCAATTATACATACAATATGATAGGGGCTAATTTAGCTACAACTAATCAGGAAAGAGCTCTTGGAGTCATCGTGGATAGTTCTCTGAAGACGTCCACGCAGTGTGCAGCAGCAGTCAAAAAAGCAAACAGGATGTTAGGAATTATTAAAAAAGAGATAGAGAATAAGACAGAGAATATCTTATTGCCCTTATATAAATCCATGGTACACCCACATCTTGAATACTGCATACAGATGTGGTCTCCTCATCTCAAAAAGGATATATTGGCATTAGAAAAGGTTCAGAGAAGGGCAACTAAAATGATTAGGGGTTTGGAACGGGTCCCATATGAGGAGAGATTAAAGAGGCTAGGACTTTTCAGCTTGGAAAAGAGGAGACTAAGGGGGGATATGATAGAGGGGTGTGGAGAAAGTGAATAAGGAAAAGTTATTTACTTGTTCCCATAATATAAGAACTAGAGGCCACCAAATGAAATTAATGGGCAGGAGGTTTAAAACAAATAAAAGAAAGTTCTTCTTCACACAACGCACAGTCAACCTGTGGAACTCCTTGCCTGAGGAGGTTGTGAAGGCTAGGACTATAACGGTTTAAAAGAGAACTAGATAAATTCATGGAGATTAAGTCCATTAATGGCTATTAGCCAGGATGGGTAAGGAATGGTGTCCCTAGCCTCTGTTTGTCAGAGGGTGGAGATGGATGGCAGGAGAGAGATCACTTGATCATTACCATTAGGTTCACTCCCTCTGAGGCACCTGGCATTGGCCACTGTCGGCAGATAGTGGGTTGTATGGACCTTTGGTCTGACCCACTATGGCAATTCTTATGTTCTTATGTTCGTAAGTAGGAGTCATTTTTAGACAGTCACTTTTTGGAGTCGACCCACACATTAAGGACCAGATTCCAACTCTGACTTTTTATTCTAGGATTACAGTACAGACTACGTCCCACATATCTTCATCCATCACCGATGGCCACATCAAACCGCAACAGATCTGTGGCACCAACTGCAGTTCCAGCTGCTTGGCTTGTTCTGAAATCAGCCTCTCACATCATTCTTTCACACATGCAGGGTAGGAAGATGCCAAAGACAGAGCATACACTTAGGTTTGTGCAGCAAGAACTGCATGTTTCTCCCCCTTTCAAATACAAGATGCCTCTGCATATGGGTATACAGGAAATATCCTACCTCCTTGTGTTCTCATCTCACCCAGCTGCATTTCCTCAGATTCTACAAAGCAGGGGGCTGATAAACATTATCCTAGCTCCTATACAGAACTTCTCATCAGCAGATCCCAAAGCTCTTTACAAAGTAGTTCAGTGTCATCACCCCCCATTTTACAGACGGGGAGACTGGGACTCAGAGAGGGAAAGTGACTTGCTCAAGGTCACCCAGCAGGCCAGTGGCAGAGTCATGAATAGAACGTAGGTCTCCCAAGTCCAAGGCCAGTGCTTTAGCCACACTGCCTCTCCCAAAAAGGGCACAAGAAAGGGGCGGGGGAACCCTTTTCACAGTGGGTTTCACACCAGCATGATACATACACCATCTTTGATATGGCATGCAAATCTGGTGACTTGCATACATATCTGACCAGTTATTGTATATGCCTAATTGGCCATATATGGGCAAACACTCTATTTATGCATGCAATTTGGTATTCTTTTAACATTCAGAAAAGTAGGTGTGCATAATTGTGCAGAAGCAAATATGTGCAAATCTTTGAAAATCTGGCCCACTATGACTATTTTAACAATTGATCCACATACTGTGATAAAAATATGCAAATCAAAAACATTCTCTTATTAATTGTTTGTGTTTTCAGAGACACACATACTCAGATTTTTATTCCCAACATGGACACAAATTTAAAAGAATACTCCAGAGTTATTTAGATTCCAAATGTACCCTCCATTAGCACTGTTAAAAAGTAGAGGAGATTGTCTTCAAGATCTTAAGTAACTATTTTTATTAATTCATTATCCACTATGTATTCAAGTTCTCTTCACTAAAGAAAGCATAAATTATATAAGAAACTCTATTTCCAGAGCTGTGCTCTGCTGATGATATTGATGGAAAACTAAATTTAAAACAGGTCAGTGACTTCTTGACCTGTATTCCATAAGAAAGAAGAGACAAAATAAAAATCAATATTTCTCTAACAGAGAAAGACAAAAATAACAAGTACATATCTAAAGTCCCTCAGTACACCCTCAGCTGCACTCTTTAACCAAACAATTTCCAACTTGAAAATAATTTTTGGTTTTTATGTACTTGTAAAGGTGGCTGAAAGTTCAGGGGATGTGTCTTTTTCCTTTTTTCTTTTCTTTTTTTTCATTTGTAGCTGGCTTATTGATTCCTAGTTTAATATTGGCTCTGGGGACTTACTCTCCAGAAGTGTAAATCCAGAATTGAGATGGAGCTGATTGATACTTCATGGAGGACAGTCTTAGGCCTCAATGCTAGGAAGGATAATAATTAAGAGCCAATGTGAGATATGGTGATTAAAATGGGTCACTAATATAGGAAACCTGTTGGGCAGATAATAACTAACCCTTATTTCCAGGTTGAGAGTTAGTCCAGAAGCTTATTTTGGGAGTTGTGGGCATCAGGGATGTTGTTACCTTTCTTACATGGACATTTCTCTTTGCTGAGGAGATTAAGGCAGTATTTGTAAGGCTCTTGCACTTAGCTCTGGAGGACATGTTCCTGCTATGTTCCCAGCTCTGGCAGCAATGCTGGCTTGATGGCTGTTGAATGGAAGTTGTATGGTGCTGCCAGGAGCTGGGGAGTTAGAAAATTGAGCATGGGTCGACTCTGTGAACTGGATCTTTCAATACTTGATATGATGAGCGTGGGAGACCAGGTGCTGTAGAAGAAATCTAATTTATATGTGAATGTATCCCACCTTTCTTGACAAGGCTCTCATTTTAGTGCCACACTGGAATATTAGCTCATTATCTATCAGGAACCTTAATCTAAAATGAACAGTACTCAGTGGAAGTCTGGTGGCTCAAAAAGTTACATTCAACCATGATTCAATTATAGGTGATGCCACCAACTTTATATGTGTAAAGCCCAGGCCAAAAACTGGACAGAGATGGAACGCTCTGCCTCCTTTTATAGGGAAAGACAGGAAAAGCCAACGCTGGCCAACTTCATTTAAATAAATTATGATGTTACTTATCCATAATTCCACCTCCTGAATTTCATTGCTTTGGTTGCAATTTGTTTGTTTTGCTTGTATACATGATGATAGATCTTTATTATTACTGTACTCATCACAGGGCAAAGGAATTGTACACTGGGATGAATGGGTCACCCTGAATTATGGGAAGTAGATTTTGGTTTGCTAATGGTATCCAACCTCAATAGGTGTAAAGAGCTCTGTCCAGAGATCAAGAGCTATATTCCAAAGAGCCTGGGTAAGGTCACTGCTTTGCTCTATATTCTCCTCCTGGAGGTTCTGTGCCGTGTGTGGATTGGATCTCCAGGACCTGACCAGACTGGACTGGTGGTGGTGCAGAGCTGACTTTTCAGCCAGGCCTGACTAAATCTGATGCAGCAGTGATGCAGATCTGACTTCACAGCATGGCCTGACAGGCTTCATGATGATGCAGAACTGTCAGCTCAGTAACCAAACAGATGGTGGCAGCATTGACCTCGTTTCACAGTGCCCTAGCCCACTAGGCTGGAGGAAGCAGATCTGATATCACAGAACTGAACCAGGTAGCTGCACATCACAGGGGCACGGCAGAAAGGTTTTCTCTGTACTGGAACAGACCAGTGAAGAAGAGCCTCCCAATGCTGCTCCTTGATTACACCCAAGTCTAACTGGATCTGCAAGCTGAGGTTTAGGTGGGAGGAAGGAGAGCATCATGGTGGGACTAAAGGTTCTCCATAAATCAGATAATTATTATCTGGAAGTGGGCGGCTGACCAAACTCCTGATCTGATGCAGTGATTTGGGTTGCTCAGTTTCTTGTGTGTGTATATATATATATATATATATATATATATATATATATATATATATATATATATATAGGGTCTTTATGGTTCTTTCCCAAGGACAGCTCAGTGGGGAGGAACCACCTGCAAAGGTGACCGGGGAGGTTAGGTTTTAATTTCCCAGAGCTAGAAGTGGGAGTGACAACTCAAGTCACAGTTCTCTTTATTTTAGAAAAGTGACTCTTAGACATATCGAACCCAGTCCTTTCTGCCATTGGCCCCTGGCAGAATGATTACACTTGTGCTACTGAAACTGGATGCCTCAGCTGTTCCCTGTATTAGCACAACACTGTCTGCTAGGCACTCAGTTCAGCACAGTTAACAAAGGTTCACTTAGGAGATGCAGCAGTGCTTTTAAATCTGAGCTCTGGAGCAAGACGGGAAACCTGGATTCATTTGAGTATGTCCTCCTAATTAAAACTGAGAAAATCATGTGCAATGAATAAGCTACTTGATGAATGTCACCTCTTTTGATGTTCAACAAATGTCCACAAACAGATGGAGATTTTCTTGAATTTATTTATTATTCAACATCTTTTACTCTGGGACATGCCTTTTGAAAGTTGGTATTTGAGCTTTCTTGATGGGTCACGAGTCAAATGGTAGTGTCTCTGTATCCTTATGATCTCTTCTTTGTTTTCTGAAATGAAAGTGAATTTATAAATACAGCAGGAAATTGTAGATTTGGAATGTGATTTTAGAGGAAAGAAATTGCTCTCCAAATTACTACAGTACATTTTGTAACCAGTGGAGGGTCAAGAAGTATGTTAAAAGCAAGGGCTTTCAAAGTTTGGTATGAGTAAAATGCCTACTTTTCTGAATACCAAAAGGTAGATATTTCCTGCCTTTTTACACTTGATATTTTATCATATCTATGTAATATAGAGTTTATAAACACTTCTGAAAAGGGGCTTTAAGGGAACATAGGGGAGATGTTTGGTTCCTGAGATGTCTAGACACATCAGGATTTACTCATAAGTCCTGAGTACGATGTCCTTGCAGATGGACTACTAGGTGTATTCAATTTATATTCACCAGAAATAACAGACACCTGGAAGAGATCCATAAGGCTGAGAATGCTGAGATCTGGGGAGAATCTGAAATGTCTTCTATGGGGGAAGGTGGACAAGAAATCCCAGGCTATTATATATAATAAATGAAGAGCTTGAAGAGGTGATCTAAAAAGTTTGAGCGCTTGGTTGAGAGAGAGAGATGCTATTAGATTGTCATCAGGATAATTTATGAGACAGATGCTTAGCCTCCAGATGCAGGAAGCCATTGGTCTGAGAATCATGATGAATGAGTTAGGAAATCATGATCAGGCTAAAAAAAAGTTGTTTTCAACTGTTGAAGTCTATCCCGCTAAAGAACTTTAAAATGTTCTGAGCAAGAAAAGGATATGGGAAGTGTACAAACAGTGGTAATGAAGCAGATTTTGGTTAATTTAATCTTTATGTGGCCTATGAGTGAAAAATGAATTTGCTTATCTATATATCCATCTGTCACTCATCATTGAAGTATATGAGCACCTCCCATGAGTAAAAAAAAAATGACAGTGATATCTCTCTCTCTTCCTCCCTGCTTCCAAGGAATAAGATTCAAGGTTTTAGTGATTTTTTTTTTAGTCTTGTGTGTACAGAACAGTAGTAGCACAAAGCAGTCAAAATGACAGAAGATTTCAGGAATGGGAGTCGTGGTGCGAGGTACATTAGCCTTGGTTTTCAAAGTATTAAATAAAAGGAACAATTGATCCTATTAAGTTATAAATAATAGAAGGAAAACAATTCATAGAGTATTTCTGGACTTCTGTAATGCAGAATGTTTAAAATATTACATTATCAATCATAAATCGGCTACAATCAGCAAGAGAAACAGTTATTGTTTGTGTATCAGTTCAAAAGCAAACTGGGCAATTCCCCAACCCAACTCCAAATTTCATAACTAAGATGATGATTTGGCGGTTGATTTAATGTAAATGGAGAAGGGGGAAATTGACATTCCAGGTTAGATGACGGCAGGCATTTCTTTTTTAGGAGGGAGACCAGTTGGTTTAAACAGTTTCTTTGCTACAATTATTTCTGAGGTAGGAAACATCTGTGATCCTGTATAGACTTAATCTGTGGAAAGGAAATAAAATATGCTTGGGTTGTTATATCCATTTTAATGAAGGTTTTTTAAAAAAGTACATGTTATCCAATTGAGCACCCAAATAGGTTCTGGAAGATGCACTCTTCCTAAAAATATACATGTCTGAATGTTTCATCAAGGTTAGCAGTGTCCATGAGTGTAGTAAGTTGTTGTAACACTTGTGAAAGGTGCTAGAGATGAAGCTGACATCAGGCCTGATTCTCCATTGTCCTACTCCTTGTATTTACCCTAGTACAAAGAGAGTGTAACATATTACTGTTCTACTTACTTTGCACTGGTGTAAATAATACTGCCTGGTGTAAGGCAACCAAACATGAGGACCCTGATTTTGCGTGACTGAAGTCAATGGGAACTTTGCCATTGACTCCAGTGGATGCTAGATTAGGCCACCCATTTGTCTCTATGTACAATGCAGGTACATTATGAGCAGCGACAGTGCCACCTTCTTCATGCTGTCAAGCCAGTGCCGCCCCCCTCACCCCCCCACACACACTCTTTTTCTCTCAGCTGGAGAGAGAAGGTAATTAGCTGAGTTTTCATACTCATTCAGTCCATGGCTTACCTTCTGTGACTTCCAACAAGGGTGACAATCAGCTGTGGTTTTGGTGGCAGGTTTTATAGTATGGTCACCTGCTCAGTAGAGTGTGTATATTTTTATATTTGAATTACTCTGCCACGCTGAAGTGCACCTGCTTACATTTCATTACACCCAACACCACCAATGACATATTTTCTTCAAAAACAAATAGGAGTCCAGTGGCACCTTGAAGACTAACAGATTTATTTGGGCATAAGCTTTTGTGGGTAAAAAACCAACTTCTTCAGATACATGGAGTGAAAATTACAGATGCAGGCATTATATAATGACATATGAAGAGAAGGGAGTTACCTTACAAGTGGAGAACGAGTGTTGACAGGGCCAATTCAATCAGGGTGGTCGTAGTCCACTCCCAATAATAGATGAGGAGGTGTCAATTCCAGGAGAGGCAAGGCTGTTTTGTAATGAGCCAGCCACTCCCAGTCCCTATTCAAGCCCAAATTAATGGTTTTAAATTTGCAAATGAATTTGAGTTCTGCTGGATATTTTCTTCAGTGTATTGCTGCTTGAAATGATGCATTTGCTGATATTTATTTTTCAAACACACAAGTTTATGAAAATAAAAAAACCCAACATTTCTCCTTTAGGCATGATAGCTTATTTTTAGACTTTTAGATATTGCATATGCTATTGTACAAGTGAATACACTTTCTACAAAAATGTGAACTATACCATACTGGCTTTATGCAGATTGTCCTGTTTCTCATTTAACATCTAAAGAATTCACTAAAGGAAGCCTTCCAGAATTTGAGACATCACCTTGTGGCAAATTATAATTAGTTCTGCATTATTTACAACGTGATTAGATACCAAGAGATTTTTCAAAGGTAGCATAAAAAGTTACATTGAAGGTGATAATGATTCATTTGGAGTGATATTCCTTTGTTCATTTTAGCATCCCCATAAATGTTTAAAGAATATAAATTAGGCTTCCAAGCCAATTAATTTGTCTGTTTCTCATCTCAAGTGATGTATTTTAATTATACTTTCATGCCTCTAAGCTTGGAATGGAAAGCACCGTGCAATGAGCATGAAAAATAAAACCTGTAAAAGTCCAAAAAGGGATCAGAACAAATTCTTCACATTTGTATCTTAGACTCATCCCATTTCATTTGGACAATAATAAAAAAAACATTATTTTTTAAATTATGGACAATTATGTGAGACATACAAAGATTACCTTAGAATTTGGGCTAAAGGTATATATTGGTTTTATCTTAAATATTAAGATGCACTAAATTCACTGCATGAAGTAAAATCAATGCATTATTCATTTTGCACTACAAGAAACAGACACAATTAATAAGTGGTCTAGAAAATATGTTGGATATTAAAAATCACTTTCTTTGAGTTCAAGCAAGTTTAGTCCTTATTGGTTAATTCCTTATAGTCTGATTTTGACCTAAAACTATATAATAAAGAATATTTATGACATACAAGCACAGAGAATTATTTTAATTCATTGAACCTTGAAATTGACCTCCAGTGTATGAGATAAAGTTAATTATTTACAACCAGTAAACTCAAAACTTTACTTTTTATAAATTAATTGTAACACCAGGTAAAATAATTGACAATCAGTAGTAACAGCTACCTCCTAAGGTCTGTGATTTAGTTGTTACACTGCCGAAAGCATATCTGGACACACTTTTATTATATAATGAGTTTGTTAGGGTAGAGAGCAGGCTGCTTCCAGCTATAGTTAACCATTTGCCGACCCACGAAAAAAAGAAGGCCCTCTGTGAATCCATCCTCAGACAAATGTATCTTTAGCAGAGCAAACTTGCTGGTAGATATACATAAAAGTGTTTATAAAAACAGAGCTACTGAAGAAGAAAAGATGTCCATCTGTCCATCCTGTAATAATATACCATACTTGTGCATCAAATCTTTTCCTTCTTTTCTACTTCAACTTTACCCCACACCTGTATTTTGTTTTTCCTCATCCGTCTTCATTTTGTTCTCTATTACATTAATGTGTCCCTTTCTTATATGGGAGTAAAAGAAATGCAGAATTTTTGTGACAATACCATATTGTTGAAATATTATATAATATTAATAGTAAAAACAATTAGTAGAGGTTGCTTATATGTTTCACATTTTGAGGGTTTGACATTTCCTGTCACAAATTTGATTTTTTTTATTGAGGAACAAAACCCAAACCCAAAATATTTCAGTGAAATGTTGGGAGGGTTTTGTTTTGGTTTTGTTTTTTTTAATCCAAACATATGGTTAACATTTCCCCATTTTCCAATGTTTTGTGCCCTGTGATTTTTTGTTTCTTTGCTTTTTAACTATTCTGATGATTATTATTAGGATTGCAACTAGAGGCCCCAGTCAAAAAACAGGGCACTATACAACCAAGTTAAAGAAAGAGAATCCTTGCCCCAGAGAATTCAAAATCTAGGACTATCACAAGACACAGCAGGTGGCTAAATGGGGATACGGTGGGATGGGGGTCAAAGTAACAGTAAAGAATGGTAAGTTTGCATATATACTGGTAGTCTCAGTGTTCACATAAATCATATAAATATGTAGTCACAAAAATAATGAATCAGATTCTCATTTACATTAAGGACCTTTTACATATCTCTCGGAGTGTAAAGGGGACTGTAATTTACCCCCAAGAAGAGTCATTTGGGCCAGAGAGAAAAAGAAAAGCATAAGGATGAAAATGACTCTGTAGCCTGATGGATATGGCACTCACCCAGGATGTGTGAGACCCAGGATCCTCCACCTGTGCCAATGACTACTTAATTATTTATCCAGATTGCAACACCTTCAACAGGAGAAACTGAGGGAGTCCCACATCAGAATATGTCATAGCCCAATGGTTAGGGAAACTCACTTGAGAGGTAGCACAGCCCAAAGGGGATTTGAACTGGGGGTCTCCCCCATCCCAAGTGAATACTGTAACCACTGGGCTAAAGGTTACCAAAGCGCTCCTGCACCCCCCAGTTGCTTTGTGTGAACTTGCCTGAGGGGCCCGATCCAGTAGGCATGCTCAGAAAGTGCTACTGGGTCAGGCCCCTGGCCATCACTTACTCAGACAAACGCCTTGTTCCCCCCTGGTTTGTGAATCACTCTGGGCTTAGGCGGAGGGGAGATAGGTGTCTGGATGCCTAGAGGGAGGCAGCAGTGCACATGCTCAGAGGCAGAAACAGAGGCACCGAGAGAAAAACTTAGGCACCGAGTGAGTTTAAGTGCCTACAGGGTTCAGTGGGAGTTTTGTATATCAGAGTGGTCCCAAAACTGAGAGAAAGGAGCCACAAAATACTGACTTAGGCTCCTAAATTCTTTTGTGCATCTAGGCTTCCAGTACTAGGGTGATTGGGGTCAGACCAGTCCTGTAGCTAGTAAAAGGTTGTGCTGTTTATTAGTCCATGTTTCCTTCCCTGGGTGTGTTAGAGATTCGTGATTTGCATCCCTTCAAAGACAATGTGCTCCACTGTTTGGTCTATTGGCAGGGGGCAGGCAGCAGATCTTCATACTTAAAGGGTGAGAGTTTTAGTCAGGTTTTTAGGACTGGCTTTAAGTATTGTTTTTTTAGGAGTAAGTTTCCAGGACAAAGATATAGGTAGCAAGTGGAAAGCAAATAGAGAGAATAAAACAGATTTGCATTTACAGCTTTCAAGTGCTACAACATATTTAATTAAAATGTTTTGTCATGTATTCTATAGATGTAATTAATCATTCTGTAAAAAGGGTGGAAGAGATAAGGGAAACGTCATTATTAACACATATTATAATAAGCAAGCATATTGCATTGGATTGTTATACAAAAGAACAACACTTTAGTCTTACGAGAGTACCCCAGAAAAGATATCTCCTGCTATATGTCATCAGATCCAAACCTGACAAGCCATGTTTAAATTTTTTAAATATGGTTGCATAAAATTAGGTACCTATATCCACATGCACGCATCTAAATTGGTGGCTTGATTTTTAGAGATGCTGAACATCACAAGTCCTACTGAGTGGCATGTACTTAGGCCAGATTTAAGTGCCAAAATATTAAAGTGGGTTGAAAAATGCCAATTATTTTTTTGTGGAAAAACTTCCATTTTTATTGCTTGGGTTTGGGGTTGTTTTTTTTAGAAATCTCACATGAAAGGTTTGGGGTTTTTTTAAATGGAAATGGTCACAAACATTTTTAGTTCAATTTTTCAGTTTTCAGGGATTTTTTTCACCAAAAAAAATGTTTTTTTGTTTTCCAGTGAACAGTGGAATATTTCGCCATTTTTCATGAACATTTTTATTTTGATTGAAAAAATGTTTTGATGAAACAATTTTGATCAGTTCTACAGAATATGGATTTAAGTTCCTAACATTTGGCAATCCAAATTTGTAAAATTTTATTTGTCTAGAAGTCATAAAAGAATAATTGCTCTCAATAATAGGAGTTGATTAGGAATATTTGATTTCAAAATTCAAGCTGTGTTGGTTGATTTTATTTGACTTTGATCATACACAGAAGTTCCACAGTATCATTTCTCTCTCATTATTAGACAATATATGTCTTAGAATCAGGTTTCTGATGCAAATACTTGTGTTCATGAGTTCAAAATGGATTTTTTGCAAATAATTTGTAATATATGCCTTAAATGATCTGTTTCAATTAACTTTCCTGCCAATAAACTCATTTGCAAGACTATTCATTGAAGTTCATTCTCAGGAAAACACTTAAGCATGTCCTTAACTTTAAGCACATGCTTTAGTCCCATTGATATGCATGGGGTTACTCAAGTTTTTTAAAATTTAAGCACTTTAAGTTGAGTGCTTTGCCAATTTGGAGCCTGAAAGGAATAACACAAAAGGGGCACAAAGTCAGACAAAGCATGTACTTTTTAAGAGCAATTTTTGCAGTATATTTTTTGTCCATCTCTACTCCAAATATGTTGATTTAACAAACAATATTGGATAATCAGTATCTGAGAATCTGATAATTTGTATTTAATTAGCATTGGCAGTTCAGAAGTAGAATATCTAATGTGTAGCTGTCAGCAAAGCTTACATGATCTCTCTTTTCCTCAAATGACATCATTTTGCAAAATTTGGGGGAACTTTGTCAGAATTTACAGTCTCCAACATCTAAACTTTTTCACCAAAAGATTTACTTATTAACAGCAGGAAAATTTGAATTCTATGATTTGACAGGATTTCCATCTCTACCATGGAAATTGTGGACTGTGTATTTATTACTAATAAAACCATCATAATATGATTTAGTATCTAGTCATGAAAAGGCTTTCTTTTAATTAAATATGCTTATTTGTGACAACAAGTATAGAATAATTGTGGTAGTTCATAAACTCATAAGATCATGCTTTGATTCAAACTTGCTTTATCAAGCACCTTTTTATATGTACTACTTTAGCAATGTTTTATGTGAACAGCATTTCAGTAAATAGATTTACAATACGTGAAAACATTTTTATTTGTTAATAATTTTATATAGGTTTTGGTATCTTTTCTTAGATAATAGTGGATAGCTCAGGGATCGGCAACCTTTGGCATGCGGCTCGCCAGGTTAAGCACCCTGGAGGGCCGGGGCGGTTTGTTTACCTTCTGCGTCCACAGGTTCGGCTGATCGCAGCTCCCACTGGCCGCGGTTCACCATCCCAGGCCAATGGGGGCGGTGGGAAGCGGCGGCCAGCACATCCCTCGGCCCGCGCCACTTCCCGCAGCCCCCATTGGCCTGGGATGGCGAACCGCGGCCAGTGGGAGCTGCAATCGGCCGAACCTGCAGATGCGACGGCAGGTAAACAAACCGGCCCGGCCCACCAGGGTGTTTGCCCTGGCGAGCCGCATGCCAAAACTTGCCGATCTCTGGGATAGCTACTGATTAAATGACTTTGGTTCCAAATTTATGATAATAAATCTCCCTGTCCTTATTGAGATTTCATTGCTCTTATAAATCTCAAGAGTCATTGGAATGTAACCTCTCTGAAGTGTGTAGGATATATGATAGGGACCTGAAGAAGAACTCTGTGGCATGAAAGTTTGTCTCTTTCACCAACAGATATTACCTCACCCACCTTGTCTCTCTAATATACTGGGAACAACATGGATACAACTATATTGCATAGGATATTTCTAACATTTAGTACTTTTATTTAAAATATCAGAGATTGGCCAAAATCTGTATTCAGATGTGGATCCAAACTTCCCCAAATTTCGGTAGTATTTAGATCTGATATTTAGGTTTAGGCCCATCTTTGTTTTACACATCATAAATATATGTACTGTTTGATATCAGTCCTGTAGATGATATCATACCAGTAACTGAAGAAGTAAATACTTTGTGTTGAATCTTTAGAAACTTTAGTTAAGGTAGCTATATAATGTAAGACTATCACTCCTGTAGAATATAATCTGTATCTAACATGAAAGGAAGTCAGATCATGGGAGGCAACTTAATAGCCACCTGCTCACAGCTTATTTTTCGTTATAGACTCTACTTTCATAACTCTCTGAGACTTATCAGAGAAGAAAGAATGAAGCCATTTTACAGCTGCTCCACAGACCCCAGCAAAGTTGTATAGACATGCTAACCATTCTTCAATGTTAACTGTGTCAAAACAGCTTGGGCAAGATTCTCTCCTCCACCAGAGTACTCCTTAATATAGGAAGAGACCAGGAAACCCACGATTGATGTAAGGTCCTTAACCAACCCTACACTAGTGGATGATAGGTGTAGCAGAGCTCTAACATGCTTCCTCCCTGCCCCAGGTCAACCTACATAAGGGGCTGAGAGGCAGAGATTGAGACCCAGATCCAACAAAGTAGCGAGGAGAGAGAGTAGGGGAACTCATCATTTTTCAAAGACTTTTTTTTTTTGCAAAACTCCTTTTTCAAAAATGTTCATGGATTTTCTTTCAGACAGTTCTAACAGATTGTCTTTGACATTACCCTGCTCCAATTGTACCATGAATTTGAAGGTTAAGAGGTGACTTTATCATGGTATATAAATACCTACACAGGGAGAAGATATCTGCTACTTCAGGACTTTTTGATGGTTTGATACAAGCTCCCTGAAGTCAATGGGAGTTTTCCCTTTGACTTATATGGCCTTCGGATCAGACCCTGATCTGGCAGAAAAAGACCTAACAAGATGCAGTGGCTAGAAGTTAAAGTTAGCAAAGTACGAACTAAAATCCACATGCAAGTTTTTAACATTAAGTTTAATTAGCTATTGGAAAAAGTAAATTCAACATCACTTGGCATCTTTATATCAAAATTGGATGACTTTCTGAAAGATACCACTCTAATCTGACCATCAGTTATTGGACTGAATGCCCGAATCAGTGGGTGAAATTCTATGACCTACATTATACAGGGGACCAGACTGGATAATCAAAATGGTCCCTTCTGGATTTTAAATCTATGTATCTACTAAAATAAAAGGTTAATACTAAACAGAAATTTAAATGAAATCACTAATTCTCATATGTTCTGTAATATTTGACACATTCATGAGCGGATCCAGAGTGACTACAGGGCTCTGGGAGTATGGGTGAATGAGTTTGGAGCGCAGGTGGTATTCTCTTTGATTCTTCCTGTCAAAGGTAGGGGCCTGGGCAGAGACAGATGCATCATGGAGGTGAATGCCTGGCTGCGAAGATGATGTCTCCAGGAGGGCTTTGGCTTCCTTGACCACGGGATGCTATTCGAGGAAGGACTGCTAGGCAGAGATGGCGTTCACCTTTCGAGGAGGGGAAAGACCCTATTTGGACACAGACTGGGTAACCTAGTGAGGAGGGCTTTAAACTAGGTTCGACGGGGACAGGTGAGCAAAGCCCACAGGTAAGTGGGGAACATGGAGACCTGGGAGATGGGTCGGAAACAAGAGGGAGTGTGGGCTATAATGGCAGAGAGAAAGGAGGGTCAGGGCAAAACTGGGAGGCAAGATCGAACCAGTATCTTAGATGCCTATATACAAATGCAAGAAGTATGGGTAATAAGCAGGAAGAACTGGAAGTGCTAATAAATAAATACAACTATGACATTGTTGGCATCACTGAAACTTGGTGGGATAATACACATGATTGGAATGTTGGTGTGGATGGGTACAGCTTGCTCAGGAAGGATAGACAGGGGAAAAGGGAGGAGGCGTTGCCTTATATATTAAAAATGTTCACACTTGGACTGAGGTGGAGATGGACATAGGAGACGGAAGTGTTGAGAGTCTCTGGGTTAGGCTAAAAGGGGTAAAAAACAAGGGTGATGTCATGCTAAGAGTCTACTACAGGCCACCTAACCAGGTGGAAGAGGTGGATGAGGCTTTTTTTAAACAACTAACAAAATCATCCAAAGCCCAAGATTTGGTAGTGATGGGGGACTTCAACTATCCAAATATATGTTGGGAAAATAACACAGCAGGGCTCAGACTATCCAACAAATTCTTGGACTGCATTGCAGACAACTTTTTATTTCAGAAGGTTGAAAAAGCTACTGGGGGGAAGCTGTTCTAGATTTGATTTTAACAAATAGGGAGGAACTCACTGAGAATTTGAAAGTAGAAGGCAGCTTGGGTGAAAGTGATCATGAAATCATAGAGTTTGAAATTCTAAGGAAGGGTAGAAGGGAGTACAGAAAATAGAGACAATAGATTTCAGGAAGGTGGATTTTGGTAAGCTCAGAGAGCTGATAAGTAAGGTCCCTTGGGAATCAAGACTGAGGGGAAAAACAACTGAGGAGAGTTGGCAGTTTTTCAAAGGGACACTATTAAGGGCCCAAAAGCAAGCTATTCCACTGGGTAGGAAAGATAGAAAATGTGGCAAAAGACCACCTTGGCTTAACCACGAGATCTTGCATGATCTAAAAAATAAAAAGGAGTCATATAAAAAATGGAAACTAGGACAGATTACAAAGGATGAATATAGGCAAACAACACAGGAATGCAGGGGCAAGATTAGAAAGGCAAAGGCACAAAATGAGCTCAAACAAGCTACGGGAATAAAGGGAAACAAGACTTTTTATCAATACATTAGAAGCAAGAGGAAGACCAAAGACAGGGTAGGCCCACTGCTCAGTGAAGAGGGAGAAACAGTAACAGAAAACTCGGAAATGGCAGAGATGCTTAATGACTTCTTTGTTTCTGTCTTCACCGAGAAGTCTGAAGGAATGCCAAACCTAGTGAATGCTAATGGGAAGGGGGTAGGTTTAGCAGATAAAATAAAAAAAGAACAAGTTAAAAATCACTTAGAAAAGTTAGATGCCTGCAAGTCACCAGGGCCTGATGAAATGCATCCTAGAATACTCAAGGAGCTAATAGAGGAGGTATCTGAGCCTCTAGCTATTATCTTTGGAAAATCATGGGAGACGGGAGAGATTCCAGAAGACTGGAAAAGGGCAAATATAGTACCCATCTATAAAAAGGGAAATAAAAACAACCCAGGAAACTACAGACCAGTTAGTTTAACTTCTGTGCCAGGGAAGATAATGGAGCAAGTAATTAAGGAAATCATCTGCAAACACTTGGAAGGTGGTAAGGTGATAGGGAATAGCCAGCATGGATTTGTAAAGAACAAATCATGTCAAACCAATCTGATAGCTTTCTTTGATAGGATAACGAGCCTTGTGGATAAGGGAGAAGCTGTGGATGTGGTATACCTAGACTTTAGTAAGGCATTTGATACGGTCTTGCATGATATTCTTATCGATAAACTAGGCAAATACAATTTAGATGGGGCTACTATAAGGTGGGTGCATAACTGGCTGGATAACCGTACTCAGAGAGTTGTTATTAATGGTTCCCAATCCTGCTGGAAAGGCATAACAAGTGGGGTTCCACAGGGGTCTGTTTTGGGACTGGCTCTGTTCAATATCTTCATTAACGACTTAGATATTGGCATAGAAAGTACGCTTATTAAGTTTGCAGATGATACCAAACTGGGAGGGATTGAAACTGCTTTGGAGGACAGGGTCATAATTCAAAATGATCTGGACAAATTGGAGAAATGGTCTGAGTTAAACAGGATGAAGTTTAACAAAGACAAATGCAAAGTGCTCCACTTAGGAAGGAAAAATCAGTTTCACACATACAGAATGGGAAGAGACTGTCTAGGAAGGAATACGGCAGAAAGGGATCTAGGGGTTATAGTTGACCACAAGCTAAATATGAGTCAACAGTGTGATGCTGTTGCAAAAAAAGCAAACATGATTCTGGGATGTATTAACAGGTGTGTTGTGAGCAAGACATGAGAAGTCATTCTTCCGCTCTACTCTGCACTGGTTAGGCCTCAACTGGAGTATTGTGTCCGGTTCTGGGCACCGCATTTCAAGAAAGATGTGGTGAAATTGGAGAGGGTCCAGAGAAGAGCAACAAGAATGATTAAAGGTCTTGAGAACATGACCTATGAAGGAAGGCTGAAAGAATTGGGTTTGTTTAGTTTGGAAAAGAAAAGACTGAGAGGGGACATGATAGCAGTTTTCAGGTATCTAAAAGGGTGTCATAAGGAGGAGGGAGAAAACTTGTTTACCTTAGCCTCTAAGGATAGAACAAGGAGCAGTGGACTTAAACTGCAGCAAGGGAGGTTTAGGTTGGACATTAGGAAAAAGTTCCTGTCAGGGTGGTTATACACTGGAATAAACTGCCTAGGGAGGTTGTGGAATCTCCATCTCTGGAGATATTTAAGAGTAGGTTAGATAAATGTCTATCAGGGATGGTCTAGACAGTATTTGGTCCTGCCATGCGGACAGGGGACTGGACTCGATCACCTCTCGAGGTCCCTTCCAGTCCTAGAATCTATGAATCTATGAATTGTCTTTTTATTGTTTTCAATAAATATTAAAGAGATAATTATTTCTCAATTAATGACAATGAATATTACTTTTAAATGGATTAAGCATTTATAAGTCAAATGCAAAATTGTATCTTTTATAGTCTGTGCAGGATTTTAACTATCATAATAAAATATTATTAGCTTGGTCCATTGAAAACTTTTTCCTCTTAAACATGTCTATACATGTCAGACACCGTCAAAGAGGTCATGATATGTAGATGTCAATATTACTTTTGTTTTGAAGCATGATTAACTTCTGACCAACTGACACAGCCAGCAGGTCATGCAGATTTTTTTTTGACTGACAAGGCATTTAGTTTACAGTACTTTACGCATTTATGAAGAAAGAGTTGGACAGGTGGTAAAGTTTTACTCTAAAAAATAAAAGCAATATGTAGAGACTGAGACTTTCAAAGCTATTTAAAGAATTTGGACATTCAATTCCTTTTAATTTAAATGGAAACCCCTTTGGCAATTTTGAAAATCTCATCCAGACTGTCCAATTACTTTAAAAAAATCATAAAATATCTCTTACATCCTTATGTGATATCTGATGTAATTGGAATAGTGGAGTCTGTGTGGTCTAGTGCTTTGAGATGGGGCCTGGCAATCAGGACTCTTGCATTCTCTTCCCAGCTCTGTCACTGATTCACTAGGTGAGTTTGGGAAAGTCATTTAAATTATCTTGTCGCAGTTTACACATATGTAAAATGACTTTAATAAAACTTATTTTGAGATGGAATAGATTTATTAGAACATCCAGAGCATCTTCCTGAGAAAGTTGGCTTAACTCATTGAGGTCAAATTCTGACATCTTACTTAGACTGAGTAGTATCTTACTCCTCAGGTAATGTAATGAACAGAACTATTTGAGGAGAATGGTAATAGTCATCATAAGCAAGGGTGGCAGAATCTAACCCTTAGGGTTTATAAAATGCTTTGAGAGCCTTTGATGGAAGTGCCATCCAAGTGCAAAGCATTCATATGAATGCATGGGATCTCATTTTTATAGTTAATAGCACCAGTTCTTACTGTACATCTAAACTGATGTACATGGGAGAAATTCAGACTTTACATTTATGCAACTCCTTTTACAGCAGTGTAAAATACATTAGGAATTGCTCTGTGTCTAAGACTTGATGTGTTCTTTAAACTTTCTTAAATCCTTAAAGATAACACAAACAATATACTACAGGCAGGACAAGTATAGATACTTAATATAGAATATAAATACCAGTCGTGATGAATATATGACAAATGATGTAACAAGCAGATGTATGTTCTAAATGGCAAATGTAGAATGGTGATCATGGAATATGTATTTCTACAGAAATCAGTGAAGTGGTGTAAAGAGCTGAGGATAATAAATAATAGAGTCATAAAATTAAAGGCTTTTGAGCTAATTTAATCTATCCTCCCATTATAGGATTGAACCCTATAATATATCATTGGGGCCTCTCAACATCAATGATTCTCTGCATGGAGGCACACATGCACACAGAACAGACTGCAAGATCGGTACCTTTGTGCTTACTGTACATTTATAAGGGGTGAAATCCTGGCCTCACTAGAGTCAATGGGAGTTTTGCCACTGACTTTGACGGAGCCAGAATTTCACCCAATATGTTTGTAATTGTCTAACTATATTTTCTCTTAGAACCTAAGGAACTTAAGTGCTACCTGAAACTTAATGCACTTAACTCAGACAATGCAAAAAGTACATCAGAGTGTAATTTGAAATATTGAGAGTGGGTGGTACACTGCAAAATAAATCAGAAATAGTTTGAGATCTAATTAATAGGAAAATCTGCCTCAGTGCAATGTCTGCCTTGGGCCAGATGCAGTAAAAATATGTTGGATTTTGGCACTGATGAGGGTAAGAGACGGTTTTGCATAATCAGTTCAGATAGTGAGTAGGTGGAGGTCACATTTCTGTTAGTTTTGAGAGAAAAATTTTCAACACTAAGGTTATGAGAGTTTTTGAGATTGATGAATTTGAGAAATGAATTTGCTGGAGACAAATATATTATTAATTATCATTATTAATTATCATTATTATTAAACCCTCCTGCCAGGTGGAGTTGATAGTAACAATGGCCAGCTTCAGTATCTAGGGGTTCCTGTTAACAATACAACACAGAACTGGCTCAAACGCCCACCCAGTCTGGGAAAATTAAACCACTCCTAGGCACCTCTAAGGGGTGACACTTCCCCTCTCGCAAGCACTGAGTCTCTATATATCAAAGAAAATTTTTAATAAAAAGGGAAAAGGAAACCAACATTAATTTGGGAAAATACCACAACCATGATTTGAAAGCATATGACCATGAGCAAACACCCACCCCAGAGTACGCTGGGCAGTGTCCTCTGCCTCAGTTTCTCACCTTGCAGTGTGAAAGTCTGATGAACAAATGTTCCTTTAACACACCACTCTCCTTTCCCTCCACTGCACCAGTTGCTGTCCTTCATCAGCAAAAACCCAGAGTTCAGCGGTGCATTCACATGAGTGGGTGGGAAGGCATCGAGCAATGCCGCTGGCCACTGCTGCTGTCCCTCTGCTGCCACTCTCTGCCACCGCTGGCTTCCATCCTGCTGCCACTGCACTCTGCTACCACTGTCTCTCTGCTGAGACACATATTCTGAGATTCCACCACTTAACCCAGCTGTCAGTGATTTCAGCAGGAACCTCACTGCCAGTGCAGGCTGTGCAGTGTCTTTTATTGCAACACTGTCCCACACCTAGTCTAAAGCTCAGCACCTTGTTATCATTGATTTTGGCTCATGTGATCACTGAACAAAACACAGACTTTCAATTGAGTCTAATCAGCTCTACTTTTAAACAGTGGTGAGTCAAATGGTGTCTAGGACTCCTTAAGCAGAGCCCACACCATCAGATAAAAACACCTGTCTCCACCTTCTCCCCTTCACTAGGATCTGGCATCCCTACCCCTGCTTAGTTAGTGAGGTACAGTTGAGGGTGGCCCCCTCCATCAGGGCAGGCTAAGTACAGTTCTGCAGCCCTTTACTAATACAGTAAGGATAATAATATTTCATTACCCCTGTACTCAATACTAAAGTGATTTGTAACCGAACACCAGCCAGAATTGATCACTTTGGCAAAGCAGCTCCATCATAGAGTCATAGAATTGTAGGACTGGAATGGACCTTGAGAGGTCATCTAGTCCAGTCCCCTGCACTCAAGGAAGGAATAAGTAATAACTAGACCATTCCTGCTCTTAAAAACTTCCAGTGACACAGATTCCACAACCTCCCTAGGCAATTTATTCTAGTGCTTAACTACCCTGAAAGTTAGGAAG
Source organism: Emys orbicularis (assembly GCF_028017835.1). Taxonomy (NCBI): domain Eukaryota; kingdom Metazoa; phylum Chordata; order Testudines; family Emydidae; genus Emys; species Emys orbicularis. The sequence continues at coordinate 188,405,793 of NC_088684.1, read as the reverse complement.
TTTTACCTTATGTCCAACCTAAATTGCCCTTGCTGCAATTTAAACCCATTGCTTCTTGTCCTGTCCTCAGAGGATATTGAGAACAATTTTTTCTTCCTCCTCCTTGTAACAACCTTTTATGTACTTGAAAACTGCACTCATTTCCCTGCTCAGTCCCAGCCATTGTCTATTATTTTGTTGGCAGAGTTTTGAGGAGGGTTTTCAGGAGGCTAATGAGGTAGCTTTGTGGATGTTTACAGGAAGCACTTCCCAAGCATGAGAACAGCATGGGAGGAACACGAAAATGGTTATTTGAAAATATAACCATTTGGTAGTGGAGGCTGGCATCATGGGCTGATTGGAGGTGAGCATCCACAGACTGATATTGAATGAGAGATGATAGAGTGAAGATAGATTGTGAAAGATCTTGAGAGTGAAACAAGCAGCTTATGTTTCATGTGATAGAGAAGGGGGAGCCTGTGCAGGGATGCAAAGAGAGGGGTGACATGGCAAAATGACAACTGAAAATAATCATTGCAGTAGCATTCTGAATGGATATGAGTGGGGCAAGATTGCATTTGTCCAGGGCAGAAAAAAGTATGAGAGGTTGGATAAGCATGTTTGCTGTGTGGATGGATAGTAAAGGTTATATTTCAGTGATGTACTATAGAAAAAATTGGCAAGATTTAGATATAGTCTGGATATAAAAACTTAAAGAACAGTCTGAGCCAAAGATGACATCCAGGTTATGGGCCAGAGGTTATGACAGTCAGGATGGTAATGTTGTCCACAGTGATCAAGACAGGTGATAGCTGGGAGAGCTTGGGGGTGGGAAGAGGATTGGGAGCTCTGTTTTAGCCTTATTGAGCTCGAGCTGACAGCTAGACATCCATCACGGGTCATCAGAGGAAAAGGCTGATCTTAATTTGGACAGAAGGAGACAGACCTGGAGTTGAGAGGTAGATAAGAACATAAGAACAGCCATACTGGGTCAGACAAAAGGTCCATCTAGCCCAGTGTCCAGGTGCTTCAGAGGGAATGAACAGAATAGGTAATCATCAAGTGATCCATCCCATTGCCCATTCGCAGCATCTCAGATCTGGGAGACAAAGATTTTTAGTCATTTTCTGTGAGACAATTTGGCTGAAAGTTGTTGGGTATTTTACTTGCATGAATGAGGGTAGGGATTAGTGGGAGATTTCTAAGGCAAATCTCAAAAATTCATTCCGGACAATCACTGACTGGATTTAATGTGAACTCTGGGACCTAGGTGACAGCTATTTTGTGATCATTCTTCATTTTTGAGTGCTGGCTGGAATCACTCTGGTGTTCTGCTTTCTGGAGGAGACTAGGATAATTTTAAAAAAGCATAACTCATTTTTTCTTCTTCCAGGTAGTTTCTGGTCACTGTGTTTATTTTTTACTTTCAGTGACACCAATATCTCTTGTACAATACAACAAGGGAAGATACGGAACATCATATATTACAGACCAGTGGCCCATCTATTTAAAGTGTCCTATTTCTGACAATGGTTAATACCTAGATGCAAGAAACCCCATAATGGATGTATTGTTATGTAATAAACTACCCCTGAGGATGTTCTTAATCCTATTGCAGCTAGTAGTTGGAACATGTCCTGTGGAATGTAAGTTTACGTCTCCTATACATTTTTTATCTTATCTAATATAGTTGTGGATGTTCATATAATCTACATGTGAGATGCCTAAATCCTCAAATGACTAATCCTTTAAAAAATCTTATTAAACTCTCACTCTGAATGATATCTTGTGACAGTGAGTTCTATGAATTAATGATATGTTGTGTAAAAAAAACCATCTATCCACTTTAAATATGTTGCCTATCAATTTTATTGGAAGTTTTACCATTAACTTCAGTGGGAGCAAGAGCAGGTTCAAAATGGGTAATTCAGATCTTCAGTCTCCTTGCCCCTCCAAGAAAGTCAGTAAAGAGTTAAACCAATCAGGAAGCTGTTCTAAATACTTTCTATATCTTGTCTATGAAGCTTTGTTTCTATCTATGTTGGACAATTTTCTCTACTTGTCCAAAATAAATGAGCTGTTAGAGTGGAGACTGCTAAATTTGTCTGCAGCATAATGAGATCAACAACAATATACTTACAGATTTTCCACTTTATGAAATATTAACAAGTTAGTGGTCTTCATACCCCACTGTGGCATCACTCAACTTTTCAGTAACTGTCATTGAAACTCAAACGTGGTACATTTGCTCAGTGCACCTTAAAAAAATGAATAGTCCCCAGAGAAATACATTCATCAAAGTGTTCTATGAAGCTTGTTCCCTTTACAGACTTAGAATAAAATGAATATGTAGACAAATTGTTTCAATACTCACATATTATGGTCCAGGTTTAAATTCAATTTATTTTGTACTGTTATAAAGGTGATTTACTGTTTAAAGGTTTTATAACACACCTGTTTGAGGTGATATGCATTGTGTCTTTGCCACACATTAATATAATATAATATAATATAATATAATATAATATAATATAATATAATATAATATAATATAATATAATATAATATAAAGTGAAATTCTGGCCCCTTTGGGTATGTGTGTGTGTGTATACACATGCATATTTACATATTACTGTACTGCCAGGTACATTTTCTCTGTGTTTTAGCTGCATAACTAACATTGACTTTAATTGGAGACAGTGAATTGAAACCCTGTCTACATCTGGAAGTCAGGCTGTCTTGCATAGTGCATATAGAAATAAACCTTTTACAGATAACATGGTGGTTATATTTACAATTCCATCATTACCCCAGTAATCTCATAATAACAGTGCCCTTTTAAGTAGTATAGAATCCTGATTATGAAAGATGCTTATGTAATGAGTTCCTATATGCAGAAAGGCCCCTCTCTTATTCCAATGCACAAACACAAGATATTCAAACTTACAGATATGTACAGTATACAATTTGGTTAGCTATTGGAGTAAAAGGATTTTATGAACATTAGCATTTGTTATTTTTAGGTGCATATAATGTGCATTTTATTTGCATTTTTGAGCAAAGTATAGGTCAGCTCAGAGGCAATTAAATGCAATAATAAAGTATGTATAAAGTTACGCAGTTACCATGCCCCCTTAAATATTGGATTATTGTTAGTATTTAGAATAGATTTCATTATATATCTAAATTAATAATAACCCAGCAAAGCTGACTAAATAAATCGAATGATAAGCCAACAAAACACAAAGTGAACAAACTGCCAGGCCAGCTCTTTGTAGGATCTAATCATCCAGTGTACTTTTCTCGGAAAACTCATTTTTAAAACGCTGACACGTCTTTAAAGCTGCATTAGGTTATTATAATAAGTTAATATTTTGCTTAATGAGGAACTGTTACTTTAGCTTTTCATTATTATTTGCATTACTTGTATCGTCTAGAGTCTCCTATAGTGCTAAGTGCTACAAGTACACGTAATAAGAGACATTCCCTGACTCAAAAGCTTGCAATCATAGATTCCAAATTTCCCTCCCCTAACATTGTGAATCGAGCTGATGAAATTTTTCACCTGAAACATTTTTTTCACAATAAACACAGATTCGGGTCAACCAAAATATTTTGCAAATTCATGTCAAATTCACTCAATTGTTTCAGTAAAAAAAAATGAAAAAATGTATATGCTCTTTTTTGAACATTTTGAATTGAAACATTTTGATTTTTCAATGTTAAATGACTTTGTTTCAAAATTTGCTTTCAAGTAGACTGAGGTAGGTTGATGTGTAAGATGAATAAGCTGATTGGCCAGAGAAAGAAGTTATAAAATGTGGTCTGTAAAAAAAACTTTATAAGGCGCTTTGGTAGGAACCTGAGTATTATTTTCCACTCCAAATGCCAAAAGCAGCAGATACCTGTTATTTAAAGCTCAAATTCAGTTAAAGAAAGGCCAGAATGTCTTCTTTCAAGCCGCTCTACCGCTGAAGAACTAAAAGGAGGAGAAAAGCAAGAGAGAGGGAGAAAGAAAAGAAAGGAGAGGAGGCCAAAGGGCTTCAGGAAAATACCTGTTTTAAGCATAACCAGACCTTCCGCTGGCTAGTGGTGCAGAATTACCACTGTGACATTAATTCACCAGTGACACCATTGTCAGAAAATACCATATTATCATGATAAAGAATACGGGTGAAATCCTGATCCTATTGAAGTCAATGGGAATTTTTCAATTGACTTCCGTGGGACTAGGATGTCAACATAAATTTTAATCTAAATAGTTCACTGTGTATTGAGTCAAGATTTATCTCTAAATTGGCTATAATTTGCCTAATCTCATTTTCTTTCCCCTAATCTTAGTCTATTTGTTTTCCTTGGAGCTGGGGCTGCCCTGTTGAGACTTAGTCACTGAGCACTTAGCAAGCACTACTATAAATAAATAATAGATAATATAATAGTAATAATACAATTAGTAATGAGAGGAGAGCTGAAGTGTGGGAAAATGTGTCACTCACTGATGGTTACAGATGCCATGAGGAAGTAGCACATTCTCCTTTAAACTAAGGATTTTTTTAAACCAATTATAGGCTTCCTATGTCAGCTGTAGCAAGGATCTGGCAAAATTGTCCTTCTCAGACCCTCCCTGGCTCTTTCTGTTCCTAGGGAAACCTTGGATGTGTAAACACAAAAGGAATTCCTGCTCTGTTCTTGGTATATGGACCAGTGAGTCTAGTTTTTGAGGATGCTAAGATACACTTTGTGCTCCCTAAGTTAGTTCATCTTTTATTTTGCACTGTTTGGACTATAATAAGGTCTGTACAGCCTATCAATTTTCCTGTTTGTGAATTCTCTCTCTCTCTGTCTCATTCTTTCCTCCCCATTCACCCTAACCCCCCTCTGGTGCCCAGTCATTCTGGGAGATAAATGTGCACATATTCCAGGAAGACTTGGATAATGTGAATCTATTTCATCCGTATGATGAAGCTCTATAGCTCCCACAGTCATCAGTATTGAGATCAGACCATATGGGATGAAAACCGGAGTCTGAGAATGATTGCAGTTTCTCTTTTTTTCAGTCAGCACATCAGTTACTAAACTTGAGTTTGACTAGGTATATGGTCTAAGTATTGCTTCTGTACCATTTCAAATGAAGCACTGATCATCTGGGGTCTCCTTTAACACCATGCTCAGTGACAGCTCCCATTATTAAAGAGAATGTTCTCCTGTGAAGTCGAAAGCTAGTGCTCTAATGTGTCAAGCAATCTTTTTTTCTGTGTTATCTGTCAGAAGTGCCATTGCTGCTAGACGAAGGTCAAAGTTTGCATCCGAACATATATACTGATATGCCTATAAATTAAACAGAAATACATATCCTGACAGATCACTTTAATTGGAAGCCTTATCTGGTTTATAGCTCTGTTAATCTAATCTGTTACTGATTTAGTCATGTATGCTCTCATTTAGTGTATAAAGATGCAAAATGATATTTAATTGAGATTAGGAACCTTATGAATGATTATCTGATTTGTCAGTCCTAGTATTGGGCACTAGAACATTTTAAAGGAAAAGATTTATGTCAATTTAATGCATGCACATCTGTTACAGAGATGTTATAAAATAATAAGTATTCTTGGTTTTTTTTTAAGAACACATCTGTGGAATGTGCATCACTAGTCACATTAAATACAAACCCTGTCTTGGGACTTATTATATTTGTGCCATATGTCATTATTCTGGGACGTGTATGTGCAAAAGTTCATTATACAACTTCAGTGCAAGGCAACATTCTCCATCCATTAGGCTGCTAATAGTTCCTGAATACCTAGAACCAAATGTGTAACTATTATGTAATGTGAAGAATTAACAGTACTGACATGTTTGAACATGAATAACATTATAACAATCTGATCTGCAAAAAATATTTGTATATACTCTATGGGCAAATGACAATTTTTTTTTAAATTAGCTAGCAGATCCTAGTGCATCATCAACAAATATGTGAGCTGAATCCTACCCTTAGTTATGCAGGCACACTAGGAAGAAGAGGGTTTTGGGTGGCTCTACCTCTCAAACAGATACTCTTCTAGAGTTCCATTGTGATGTGGAATTGGCCAGTGTGCCTTATGACAGGGATAACTCTCATCTATAGTTTATAAGGCCCAATGTTTTCTATAAGCAAAAAGAAGGACATAAATACTACATCATGCTATATAAAAAAGTATATAAAAGGAACTTTTCTGGTTTTTGTTCTGGTTGCCATTTATTAAGTTATTCATTTAGATACAGAATTAGTGGATGGTGCATAGCTTGAATTTTAAAAGCATGCTTCCTACTACCTGATAGAGCATTATCCTTTTCTTCTATAAATTTTTCTGTTTGTATCTTTGATAAAGAATCAATGTTCAGCTTTACCTACAGCCTAGTCTAATTCCACCAAAGAAACCCTTCCACAATAGCATTCTTCTACAAAACTTCCCAGAGGCATGTTGAGTTTGCAGTGATCCATAGCAGGTGACAGCTCCTGCATTATGTTCCTTTCTCTTTGATTGATTACCTGGATTGCAAAGGACTCAGTAAGTAGAATCCTGTCAAAAGGAATATTCCGTCTGGCAGCAGATATTTGAAGTAAGTCCAGTATGAGCTGAGTGAGTTCAATTTTCTGGTATTCTCAAGCACAACACCAGAAAATGAAATTCTTTTTTCTTCTCCACTGCTCATAAGGCTTGCATACTGTCCTGCCTTATAACCGAATACAGTGGAATGAAGTAACTTCAAGTTTTTACTATTCTGGACCTGTTTTTGTGGAACTTGGTTTTTGCAGCCTGCTTTGAACTCTATGTGATAATGCTTACACAGCACTATTTTAAGGAAACTATTAAAACAGAATGAAATGCTCCTGTAACCCATTCAGCCTGTTCTCTGCAGGTTTATTTTACATCCTTTTTGATCTTTTGGCTGAATAAAAAGCAAGACACTAATGGCAAGAGAATATAAAATTTCCTTGGACACAAGTTTATTGCACTGAGCATTCATTAACACAAGGCCCATTCTTTTCCCATCCATGTCCCAACTACAATTAAAAGTGAGCTCTTGGATTGGAAGTAAGGAAGACAATGAAGGTTCTGCCCTCTGATCAAATTATGCAGCAACCATTTCCATCAGGAGTGGCAGATGGTTTGATGCTGCTATAAGGAAACACATTTAAAACTAATGATTCAGGAAAGCCGTTGACTTGATTTGAAGAGGGCAGCTCTTCTTAATGAGGACCTAACTCTATTGGCCCAGTTTTCAAAGTGACTGCACACACAAATCAGGCAGGTAAGCTTGCAAAACATGCAACTGAAGTTTGAATGTTTGCTTATCCAGGGATTATGTGAAATTGTTGTGTAAACTTGTACTTAGAAATGAAATTGTGGTTCCCCCCTGAAAAATTAACGTAAAAATGGCATGATGAGTTTTCAATACAAAAAAGTTTGGTGGATTTTTTTGGAAGCTAACCCTGGGCTCTGACAGTTAAACTGGGTGCATCTTCACCAGTAATACAGTCTTTTTCATGCCAAGTTATACCCTAGGCTACACCTGGGCCACTTCAGGTAAGGCCATTGGGATTGCACAGGTGTCACTGAGGGCATAATCTGAAGAGAGTGTAGTTTCACAGGTGTATCTGAAGGCATAATTTGCCCTCTGAGATTATAATTTGAGATGATGATTTGGGAGATGGAAAGAATGCAGTTTGGTGGTCAGAGCTCAGGGTACATTTCCAGGCTGACTGTCAGAAAACCATCTGTTGAGACACAGTGAATAAAAAACCCTACAATGCTATCAAAAAGTCTCTTTTCAAGGTAGACACTCCCTTTAAGCAAATCCAGTACACACTCTCCATCTCCCATGCTGTGTAAACTAAAGATTGCTGCTCTCTCATTAGTGTTTCCATCTCTATGGTAACAGACAGGAAAAAAATAAATATTTTGATGATGGATACCCAGATTAGACAGACTGGATGGAATTGTGATCTGTAGCTTGCTGTGCAGGGTAAGGGACCAATGCTCTGCGTGCAGGAAAGCCACTACAGCTGTTCTTCTGGCTACTGACACTTTTGCTGCAGCTTTTGAACTACACAAATCCTGAACCCAGCCTCCATCTGAGTAAAGAAAGAAGTAGGGAATAAGGTCAAATCCTGGCAAGCCGTTCAGGCAAGGTTGCATGTTTCACTTAATACGTATTGCTCACCCCTCCTCACGTCACCCTCTCCTGCAGCCTTGCAGAAATCTCACATGTCCAGGGATTTCTCCTGCAGTTGCCTGGTCTACACTACAAAGATAGGATGATGTAAGGCAGCTTTAATCAACCTAGCTGTGCATGTGCCTACACTTAAATTGGTCTCCCACTGCTGGAAGTGGCCTGTTACACTGACATAGCAACACCACCTCCCTAACTGGAGTCCGTGTACTTAGATCAATGCAATGTGAGTGTAGACACCGCATTACTTATGTTGACCATAACTGTCCTTCAGCAGCTCTCCCACCAGCTGCTCTGGTTACCATTGTGAACTCCAATGACCCGGGGTGACTGAGACTGGAAGCCCCCCGCCCCCTCCTTTAAAGCCCCACAACGTTTTGAAATTCCTTTTCCTAATTGCCCAGCTTGGTGAGCACACCTAGCAGCTCTCCATTGTTGAGTACAACAGGCCTGCTAACTATGCCAGCAACACGCTCCAGACATGCCCCTTTCTGGAATAGACAGGAAATATTGGATCTTCCATGCCCATGGGGAGAAGAGGTTGTGTAAGCACAGCTCTAAACCAGCCATAGAAATGTCAATATCTATGAGCAGATTGCTCAGGGGATTTGGGGGAAGTGGCACGACAGGGACCAGGAGCAGTTCTGCGTGAAAGCCAAGGAGTTGCAGCAGGTATAGCAGAAGGCCAACAATCGATCCCATGCCGAGCTGCAGACCTGTCACTTTTATGAAGTCCTGCATCCCATACTTGCATACACATCACCCGCCCCACACACACAGCACCATGGATACCTCCAAAGAGCCCGAGTCACAGGCCCCTGCCAGGAACAGCCAGGAGGAGGATTTGGTGGACAAGGAAGAGGAGGAGTATGAGGTACAGACGACTGAGGGATCCAGCTGGGCAGTGAGCCAGGACCTATTTTTGACTCCACCTCAGTCCAATCAGTCCAATGCAGGGGAAGGAACCTCCGGTAAATGTGTAGATAAATTTTCAGTTACAGGGATGGCATCCCCAAAGTAGCAGGACATGTCTTTTGACTTTTAATTAATTGACTTGTGCTAGAAGATGCAGTGGTACAACCAAGAGAGGTAGAGTTGCTAATATGTTTTTCATTCTCTTCTAGCATTAAGAAAGGGGGTCCATGTGGAGCACTTTGTTTATGTGCACAGGGAGGTCCCTGGAATCCTCCCGGGAGATCTCAATGAAACTCCCCTGGAGCAAGTCTGCCGAAGGTTTCTAGGGAGGGCTGCTTTATTTCTTCCATCATGGTAGGACACTTTCCCACACCACTCTGGGATAACTTCAGCAGACACCATTGCAGTACACAGGCTGGCAGCATATGGGACACCACCCCCAGCTGTTCTGTCTTTTCTTTTGTTACCTTCAGGAGTGAGGTATCAGCTAAAATCACCTCTGTCTGTGGAAAACGGTGACAGTATTCCATGCCATTGCCCTATACTACTAGAATTGTGCCACCAAACAATTCCTTCCTCATTTCTCCAACCCCTGGTGGGTCATACTCACCATGGCTGGTGCTATGACTGGCGCTGTTCCCAAACAATCCCAAACAGAAGTGAGAAGCTAGTGCGTAAATCTTTAGGGGAGCTAGGGGAGTGAGTTCAGCATCTTAAATTTTGCTTTCTGTAGTGAATATGCTGACAATGGTGCCCTTGTGGCTTTCAGGGTCTCCCCCTCCACCCATGGAACACCTGAGCTAGATAAGAAGGTGAAAGAAGAGGACTCTAGAAGACATATTCAATGAGGTCCTACAAGCTAGTGACGCATCAGACCGCGAGCACAGGACCTGGAGGATGAAAAAGTGGAAAGGAGAAAGGCCCAGGAATCCCAGCAGGAAAAGGAGAGGACATAATGCACAGGACATAATGGGGCTTCTCTGGTAGCCAACACAGTTGCTGCAAAATCTGGTGGACAACCAGGTTCAACAATCTGAGGCTTGCCTCCCTCTGCAACCCATTGAGAATGCAATATTGGGACCTATCTATACTCCCCCTCAGCATTCCAGATGGCATCAGTCTAGGGGACATTGAAGACAATCACAGCTTCACATACATTGACCTGTGAAAGCCATGATTGGTGTATGTGTAGCTGCAATTAAAATGAATGTTCTTTCCCCTTCATAAATTCTGTTCTTCAAATGTTTTAAGTTTTATTACATTTTTAAACGTATTTGTTTTAAAATTGCACAGGTTTTTTGCACTGATTTTGTTACAGACTAAAATTCTATTATTTGGAACATAATTTATCTTTATTAGTTCACAACATATGCTGCCGAGTGCTCAGCAGTTCGGAAAGCAACCTATTCCCTGTTACTGCACATTGTCACAGAGTTTATAGGATCATTCACAAACAAAATTAATAGATATATTGACAATGTTATATTCTGACTGTACAGCAATCAGCACGATTTCTAACAGGCCACAAAAGAGCAGGGCCAGGTAGAGCACACTTCAACAACACACACTATTCTAGTTTGCTGTTAAAATGGACTTTCAAAGCTTCCCTAAGCTGTATAGCTCCGTGATGAGCTCTTATAATAGCCCCTATATCTGACAGTTCAAGCTCAGCAGACAGCTGCTCCACGTCCGCTCTTCACCCTGATGGAAATTTTTCCCTCTTTGCTTGATGGATATCATCCAGGACACAGCAGGCAGCTATAACCATTGAAATATATTTCTCACTGAGGTCCAAACTTGTGAATAAACAATACCAGTGACCTTACAAATGACAAAAAGCACATTCAACTGTCATTCTGCACCTGATGAACTGGTAGTTGAATCATTCCTTGGTGTTGTCAAGGTGGCCAATGTCTTCCTAAGTCAGGTGAGCAAGGAATAGGCTGGGTCCCCCAGGATCACTACTGGCATTTCAGCATTCCCAATGGTAATCCACTGGTCAGAAAAGAAAGTCCCTGCTTCTTGCTTTCTGAACAGTCCTGTGTTCTTAAAGATGTGAGCCTGATGTACCTTCCCTAATTGGCCTATGTTGATGTTGCTGAAGCATGACCAGTGATCCACCAATGCCTGCCTAACCATAGAAAAGCCCTTTCTGTTGATGTGCTTTGTGGCAGGGTGGTCTGGTGCCAAAATATTGATATGTGTGCCTTCTATTGCTCCACCACAGTTTGGGAATCCCACTGCTGCAAAGCCACCCACTATGTCCTCCACATTGCCGAGAGTCACAGTCCTGCTTAGCAGAAGGTGATTAATGGCCCTGGACACTTGCATCACAATAGCCCCACATGGAGGATTTTCCAACTCCAAATTGATTCCCAACTGACCGGTAGCAGTCTGTCATTGTAAGTTTCCACAGTGTGACTGCTTCTCCTCTATCTGTGCAGCTCTCACTTTGGTGTCACTCTGCTGGAGGGTTGAGGCGAGCTCGGCACATGGATCCAGGCATGTGGCCTTGCACATCCAAAAGTTCTGCAGCTGTTGCTCATCATCCCAAACCTGCATTACAATGTGATCTCACCAGTCAGTGCTTGTCTCTCCAGCCCAGAAGTGGTGCTTCGCTGTCTGCAGGTGCTTCGTGAACACCACCACCAACAACCTTGACTTGATTCTCACTCTGTCCCACAGCGATGTGTCATCTAAGGAATTGTCATGGTCCCCATTCATTCGGTTCTTGTGGCTTTGCAAATACTCCAGGATCATGAGTCCTGTGCTTACAACACTCATAACAATACTGCAAAACTCTGCAGTATCCATACTTCTGTCATAGATGGTGGACAGTGAGAATGGCTGCATGGGTTTGTGGATTTTGAAAAAAAGGCATGAAAATTACGGGGTACAGATAACAATATGAGATGGAGACAGTTGCAAAATGGGAAGTTGACTCCATACTGTCAATCACCCCTGTGCAACTTGCTTTAGCCCCATCATGCATTGCCAAAACTTCTCAAAAGTGCATTGGACAGTGGTGAGTTGCACAGTAGGATACCTTCCCATAGTGCACCACACTCTGCATTGATACAGCACTCCTGGTGAGGATGCACACTGCCAGCACAAAGAGCCAAGTATGCATGCACATAAGTGATGTATTAACTGTGGCAGCTGTATGCCGACATAACTTGGGTTGACATAACTTTGTAGTGTAATCATGGCCTATGAGTCACTGTGGGAATTCCTGTGCAGATGGCTTGGGCATACTCTCTTGCTGCTTCTCCACTGCCCTGCCAGTTTCTCACCACTTCTTGCTACTCTGCAGATAGGAGTTAGGAGGCCATTGCCTGCTCTCCCACTTGATCCCTCCTCATTCTTTCACACAGTATCAGTCCCTCTGCCCCACCCATATTCCAGAAGCCGGGAGAGACAGAACTCAAAGGGGAGGAACAGATACAAGCCACAGTTGCCAACTTTCATGTGGTAAATAAGTACCCCGACTTTCACAAGAAGCCAAAAATCAAGCTAATCCCATTTCAAAACAAGGCCAAACCAAGCCAATCCCTAAGAACCCCAACACTCTATGTGACTAGATCCTCCAGGCGTGCAGTCTGGGACTGTGGTGTGCACCCCTACAAGCCAAACAAGCAACAAGCTACAAGCCAAAACCTAGCCAACAAGCAACTCACAAGCCAATTAAGCCAAAAACAAGACCAATTTCTGCATTTAATCCGCAGGTTTGGCATGTCTGATACAAATATCTGTGCAATAGGAGAAGAAAGAGGAGAAATAGATGACGGAGGGAGAGGGGGAAGGGAAGAAAGACAGGGCCATAGGAGCGTATTGAGGAGAGGGAGGGATACATAGGACCAAAGAGGACAATGCTGGGAGACAAAGTCTGTACAATGGATGAGGGAAAGAAACATTTAGGAAGTCATAGCTGAAAGAGTGTATGAACATAAAAGGGAGAAAGGATCAGTGGAGGAGAGAGATGACCAGAGGGGAGAAATAAGGGGTGAAAAGGTCTGCGTAAGATGAGGGGGATAAGCTCTTATAGATGCCATCAACAAAGAACACCATCCACTGATCATGCTTAATAGATACGGTTACCTCACTATGTACAGTATTTCCTATACTTGCTCTAGGGAATGCCTGGTGAATACTGACAACACTGAGGTAATATTATTTAGTTATCATATAAGAGACTCAGCAGGGATCAATCCAAGATAAGCCATTGGTGAAGAAGTGGGAACCCTCTCTCTCTCTTTTTCCACAATAAACTGTACGACAATAATGATGATGCTCCAGTTGTTCCTAAAATAGACACATTTTCTACTCATCAAATGCTGTCACAGTCAGGTACCACCAATCAGAACCTACTATATCAAGAAGATGGGGAAAATATAATTTTAATCTTTTCCAGGTTTTCTGATTAGAAATCTCAGACTTCATAAGCATTTAGTTAATTCAAATTAGCATTTAGCAGTCAAATGCCCCCAATGGCAAAGGATTACCCTAGAGGCAGCATAGAAATTAATGTTATTCTGTGACTGATCTCCTCTCTGACGAGGTCTTAAATATTGAAATTTTAATTTATTTATTATGCAGGAAGATGACATTTTAACTCTGCAACCATTTGACAGGAAGGCATTATAATTATCCCTGTCCCTCAGTATCCGTTTTCCCTCCTGCCCCTTTCTTTGAGATTATAAAAAAAAAATATCAGAGATCTGGTTTCAATTCAGGTTTAGTCTTACAGCAGCACAGCTATTTGCAGTAACAGATGCAAATGCAGTAACTAGCTCATTCTAGACCATTTCTTCATCCCCAAAGTTCTTTGCCTTCACAGGCTGTTAGGAAGATGGCAGATGGCAATATATTTGTTATGAAAAGTGGAGGTGACTCTAATGCACTGTCTATGCATCTCCGCACTTGCTGTATTATTAAATTCTGTGATTTGTTCCCAGAGAGAGTACAAAAGGCAGGCAATGTATCAGAGTACCATTGTGGAAAATAGGAGTTGTGGAAAAATTAAAAGTAATTACCCTTTGTTTGAATAATTGGCTCAAAGACGATACTTCTCAACATTTTACAACTGAAACACAAGGATGTAGAAATGCAGCCAGAGCAAATTGCCTGCAGTTACAGTATTTAAGCAAACTGTTCATCCCTGCCATAAAAGAATAATGTGAAAGCTTTTTGGTAATAACAGCTGTATTATATGAAGTGAACAGTATGTCATACAGTCACAAGAGTGCTCCACAGAAGTAAAAGACCCTAAACATTGCCAAATGCAAACCAAAATTTAATATTATGACACTAGCACCAATTTAATTTGGTACAGGACTGCAGTGTATTAGCAGCCATCAACAGAATTCCCGTATTGTGCGGGAGGGGAAAAGATCTAAGAACAAGCCCTGGCTTGAAAAATGTGAAACTCTAAAACATTTTGGATTGAGTATCAAAAAGAAATTTAGCACTTGGCCAGGACTCAGGAGATCTGGGCTAATTTCCCAGCTCTTCCACAGGGGGAGGAAGAGAGCAGAGAACGGGTTAACGCAACACTTCAGCTAGCTCAGTCCGAAGATAAGACGCTGGCGCCAGTCCAAGGTCACGGTGCTCGACAAGCAGTTTGCAACTGTGTCTGTGTTCGTATCTTACCCAACCCCAGCCAGCCATGAGAAAAGGAGAACTAAGTGGAGCAGGACTTCAAAGAGTGCAAAAACAAGCAAGACGGCGAAGGCCAATGGGGGGGGGGGGGACAAGGTTTCACGTCCCTGGAGTCGGTGTGTTTTGGGAAAGCTGAGAAGGCCACAGAAAGCTGGTTTGGACTGGTACAAAGAGCACCAGGAGCAGAGGTTCCCTGAACAAAATACCCAAAAGTCCCAAAAGAACCCAGGACTTAAAAACCCTCCTGAGAGCCAAAGCAAGTTGGAGATCAACAGCGGACCCTGGATGACCCGTGCATGGGACAAGAACTCCCATCCACCCTTCCCCCCTCTTCTTCTTACGTTACACTCAGGCTTGGCCAGCCTCGGGTAGTGCGGGTGTGAGTATGAAATGGGTTAGGGCTTCGGGCACTAACGCTTTCTTCCTTCCTCTGAGTGATGTGGGGGATCCCCAGCCCTCTCTGCTGTTATTTTATTATTTTATTAATAAAGATTTAAAACTTAGACACTTGGTGTGCTCTGTCATCTCCTCCCCTAAAGATCCTGTGGCCTCAGCCTGATCACCTGACGCCTCAGACAGATTGGTAACATAAATCTGTCACAAGAGGGAGTCAGGCCACTCCCCTCATAGTTCCCTGCGTGGCCCAGTTGTTTTGTGACTTTAGCTGTGGTGGGGAGAGCAGGGGTTACTCACCCAATCCTCCTGCTGTGAACAGATGGGTAGGGACAGGGCAGAGAATGTGAGGAGCCCTGGATTTGTCCCCTAACTCACTGGCCAGATTAGTTAACTGAGTGAACTGCTCCATGGAAAGGATGGAATTAACATACTCCTCCCCTAGAGCAAGAGGAGATCAGAGAAGAATTGTCTCTGGGCTAGTGTAGCTATGCACACTTACTCAGGGCAGAGTGCAGTGTTACAATCTAGCCCTTAATCTTTCTGTGCCTCAGTTCTCCATCTGTAAAATGGGGATAATAGGACTTCCTTTCTCTCATCCTTTGTTTGTCTTGTCCAGATAGATAGGAAGCATTTTGAGACAGGGATTTTCTCTTACTTTGGCTACATCCATACTACACACTGCTGCTGGTGGTGGGTAGGGTACATGTAGCTACAGGCTGCAGTGAAAAGCAATCTGCGTCCACACTGCAGTATGTACCTACATGCGTTGGTGAAAATCACTGGCAGTGGGAGGCAGTAGGGAAAGGGTTCAGTAGCTCCCTGCTGCCAGAGCCTTTCACTGTGCCAAGGAAAGTCTCTGGTAGGGAGAGACAGTGGGGGAAATCCTACTGCCAAAACCTTTCCCTGCTTCTAGTCTTTCCCTGCTGTGGGTAAATGCTCCAGCAACAGGGAACTGGTGGCTACTTTCCCCATTGCCAGAGTCTTTCCCTGAAGTGGGGAAGGGTTCCAGTTGCAGGGAAGCAGCAGGACAATACACTGCTATTTTTAGCAGTGTAGATGGTGAGGCGAGGCTTCGGCAAGTAGAGAGCTTGTAAGCTATGTATATATGTACCCATACCCTTCAGGCATGGTTTTACTTGCCTAAACTGTGCCTCACCAGATACACTGCTGTTTATGCCTCTGCTGGGGGTGGGCTACATGAGTATGTGTACTACATGCCAATGAAAGAAGTATGCAGTGTAGACATATCTTATGTGTATGTACTGTGCCTAGCACAATGGGCCCCCAGTCTCAGGTAGGGCATCAATGATGTACCATAATGCATATAATAATAATAATTAATAATATCACCAACATCATCCCCAGCACAAGGTGTGTGCTGTTAACAGGCCTCCTTAACTTACTTGTGATCTCAGCATTAGTGAATATCTCATTTAGCGTAATGGTTTGGTAGTCTATCTTGCAATGCCGGCTTTCTTCGTATCTTATCTTGGGGCTGTGTGTTTCTTCTTTGAATGGTTCACATGTGTATTCTACTCAGGTGTGCGCATTCCTGGAGCCAGAGAATTTCTGTAATAGTACCCGTAGTGACAGTGCATACATCCTATGCCTCCTTGTGGCCCCTCCTAAGGCTATTTAGGGGAGGTGGCACCTCGCCCTCCCTCCACTCAATTCCTTCTCACTGCCCACAGCCTATGTCAGAGCTCCCTGTGTAGTTTACATCATGGTTATGATGCAATTAGAGATATTTTTCTTTTACCCTGCTATTGTTCATTAGTTTTTGCAGTTTGAGTAGTAGTTTAGTTGTAGTACCCAGTAGTTCGTGATTGTGTATGTAGTTATTTTATTAGATTAGATTAGCACCCAGTGGCATTCCCCCACCAGGCTTCAGATGTTTCCTGTCATGTAGAGTAGCTATCTCTAACAGTGATCCTTTCATATGCTGCCTCTTATGCCTCTATGAGGGGCAGATTAAAGAGAGGTGGAATATCTGTTGTTCCTTCAAAAAGGATGCAGATTTCTAGAGACTTATGCCTAAAACAGCACCTCATGGAACAAATTATGAAGTCTGCCTCAGCACCGGAGCTCTCCACATAGAAAGATGAGTTGATCTACCTCTGTGGGCCCGCCATGTAAAAGGACCCATAAGATAAGCAGGAGTTCCAGATCCAAAAATGGCTCCCCTTCTTCATCAAAGAGGGATTTGGACTGCCAGGATCCCTTAGGTTCACAGTGTAGAGCCAGGCCCTCATCCCATGTCTCCCTGGTATGGAGAAGGGACCATACCACTGTACTGTCAACTCTGTCACCCTCACAGGGAAAACCATTGAGTGTAGTGTCTACAGACTCAACCTTGGCACCAGTCCTTTCAGTACCATCTATTCCACAAGCATTTCAATTGGCTTCTGACTTGCTTTGCCTTTTGGTTCTGAATTCTCTGGTGGTGCATTCTCCATCAGGGGTTTGGGGAGGTGGGCAGTAAGGTCACTTACTTAACACCAACTTTGGTATCAATACTGTCTCTTAGTTCAGTATCTATACCAGTGATTGTTCTGGTGCCTGTGACTTCAGTACAAAGCCATTCATCTGTAGGGGTTCCATCTGTTTCCATGATGCTGACGCTGGTAGAAAAGGCCTTCCCAGTACCGACCATTGAGATAGCCTCTTCAATGTCTTGGGGTCCATTTCTGGTACTGATCACTGTACCATCATTGGTAGCAATGTTGGCACATTTCCACTGGGCTATGGACTCTCAGGAGTCCCCTAAGCTTAGCTCCTCTGCTGCCTTTGGAGTATTCAGAGAGTTCCTTGAAGTCTGGGTCAGAATTCTCCTCCTCCTCCTCTCCCCCTGAAGCTCAGGTCAACAAAAGCCTCCAGATTACAAGATCAGCACTGGTACCAAGAACAAGACTGTTTCAATACTGGAGACAGGTCATCTTGGCTAAGTCCATACTGACCCTGAGTTCCATATCCTTTGCTTCAGTGGTCTTACTGGAACCCTTGGGGAGTTCCCCAGGCTTTAGGTCACAATCATTGATGGATTCTAGGGAAAAGTCCCCATCAATGAGCCTCCCCCTAGAGTATTTTTTCTTAAACAAAGCAACAGAGAGTCCTGTGGCACCTTTAAGACTAACAGATGTATTGGAGCATAAGCTTTCGTGGGTGAATACCCACTTCGTCAGACGTCACATGCGTCTGATGAAGTGGGTATTCACCCATGAAAGCTTATGCTCCAATACATCTGTTAGTCTTAAAGGTGTCACAGGACTCTCTGTTGCTTTTTACAGATACAGACTAACACAGCTACCCCTCTGATACTTTTCTTAGAACAATGTACAAAGGCACCTCCCACTAAACCACTATCATAACAAGTAAAATTGGTACCCCAGTTTCCAGTTGTGCCATAGAGGTGCATATGTGTCTTGTTTCCTTGTCACCCTCTTCACCTGATGACTCTATGGCCCCAGATTCCTCCTTCCCAGTACAGGAGGATTTCATATCATACCAAGACCTTTAAATAAAAATGGCTGCAACACTAGGCATTCAAGCTGAGTATGTTCAAGAGAATGCTCAGAAACTTCTGGACGGCATGCAGTCATCAGCTCCTGGAAGAGTTGACCTCCCAACAAACAAAGTTAAAATCTTGTGGGATATACTGTTTTCCAAAACTGTTACTGCTAAGCGCACTGAAAATTTACCATGTCACTATGCATGGCTCTGAGTGTTTTTAATCCCACCCAGATCCCAACTCCATTGTGGTCACCGCTCCCAGTGAGAGATCTTATCAGGGAAGATACAAAACTATGCACAGGGGAAAAGACTCTACAATATTTGATTTGTTGGAAAGGAAAATTTATTTTACTTCATTGTTACAAATGTGCATAACTTACTAGCAAGCTCTGTTATCAAAATATGACTTTGTTAATTAGGACTTGTCAAAATTTGAAGACAAGCTCCCTGAAGATTCATGAGGCAAGTTCAAAGCCCTTTTTGTAGAGGGCTGCTTAGTAGCCAAAACATCTCTCCAGTTAGAGCTGGATGTTGCAGATGCTTCTTTTAGGGTCATTGTCTCTAATAGCAATGAGAAGGGCTTCATCGTTGAAAAATTCTGGCGTAGTCCCCAACATATAACAGTTATAGAGGACTTGCCTTTTAATGGTCAATATATTTTTTGGATAAGACTCACGAGACCTACATTTACTCAAAGACTCCTGAGCTATTTAACGCTTGCTAGGTTATTTACACACCATCCACTAAGTCTAGAGATGGCAGTACAGACCTCAACAACAACAGTATGAGCAACAGTAAGTGCAGCCCTTCTACAGACAATCAACTTACCCCCTCCAGAAAACATGACTTCTCGAAGAGAAGACACAACTCTCAGAGGAAGAGGTCTGCCGGAGCCAGTTCCTGCCAACCATCTCGTCTTCATGAGTCATTGGGGAAGCAGCCTATTTGACTTCTCCCTTGAGGACAGTGATCTAGTTGCCAGCAATCTAACAGTCATATCCCTTCCATTTGGGGACATACTGTCCCATTTTCTCAGTGTTTGGGAGGCTATAACCACTGATAAATAGGTCCTAAGTAATGGGAGACTGGGATATTCCATCCAATTCCTTACCACTCTCCTTCCCCACCCAACTTCCCCATTCCTATTCAGAGACCAACCTCATGAGTCTTTTCTTCATCAAGAAGTCCAGACTTTTCTTGCATCAGGGGCCACAGAGGGGGTTGCCACAAAATTGAGGAAGAGGATTTTACTCTTGGTACTTTCTGATCCCCAAGGCTAAAGGGGACCTGAGGCCCATTCTCGACCTGTGTGGCCTTGGCAAGTTTATCAAGTACAGAAAGTTCCTCATGATTACCCTGGCATTGATACTTCCTTCCTAAGATTGCAAGGACTGGGTTGCTGCCCTTGATCATCCAGTTGCTTATTTACGTGTGGCAATTCTACCAAGCAACAGGAAATTACTGCAGTTTGGTGTTGGAAGTCACCATTATCAGTACATGGGGCCTCCCTTCAGACTGTCTTTGGCCCCATGTGTATTTACCAAGTGTATGGCAGCCATGGCTTTCCATTTCAGAAGAAAGGGGATTCATATATCCCTTTACTTGGATGACAAGTTCTTCATCACATCCATGTCATCACCAATCTCTTTGATTGTCTGCTAAACAGAAGAAGATCCACATTACTTCTGATACAAAAATCTCGTTCATTGGGGTTCTACTCGATTCTGCAAAATTGATGACTTTGCTTCCTCAGGACAGATTTCAAGTAATTCACCAACTCTGCTTGTCTCTCGTGTCCCAATTCACCATCACAACCTGAGTATGTTTGAGACTCTTGGAACATATGGCATTCTGCACTTACATACTCCTGCATCTGAGGCTGCGCTTGTGCACCCTTCAAGGATGGCTAAACTGTGTCTATGGACCAAATTTTCAGACACTTGACAAGTTGACCATCCTTCCCCCTTGGTTCTGAAATCCCTATAATGGTGGGCAGATCAGAATAACAAATGCAGAAACATTCCCTTTGTTCATCCACCTCCAATAAAGACCATTGTTACGGATGCTACCCAAACAGGGTGCACATTTAGGGTCTTTGTGAGCTCAGGCATCATGGATGGAGCATCTCTGCATGTCAGCATACTTGAGCTTTGAGCCATTTTCAATGCTTGTCATGCCCTTCTTCCTCATATCAGTAGCTTATTGATTCATATCCTTACCGACAATATGACGACAATCTATTATGTGACCAGACAAGGGGGAGCACACTCCAATCAACTCTGTCAGGAGGTGATGAAATTGTGGCACCTTTGCATGAAAGAAAACATCAGCCCAATGGCTTCTCACTTACCTGGCTCTCAGAACCAGTTGGTTGACCATCTCTGCAGGATCTTTTCCTGGAATCACAAATTGTCCATCAACAGCAAAGTGCTGAGGGTTATCTTCAGAGCTTGGGACATTCCATCGGTTGATGTATTTGCTATGATAAACAACAAGAAATGTCACCAGTTTTGTTCTCAAGCAGGTCTTAGTCCTGGCTCATTGACTGATGCCTTTCTGCTGAAGTGGGAATTGGATTTCATGTACACTTTTCCTCCATCCTACCATCTCTCAAATCATCCTCAAGCTGAAGCAGGATAATCCTCATTGCCCCGGAGTGCCGAGACAATGCGAGTTCTCAGACTTTCTGAGTTTCTTGGTCTGTCCCCCTGATGGCTTCTTCCGTCTGTTCCAGAACTGTTGTTACAACCCCACAGTCAGATGTAACATCCAAATTGGAGCAGCCTTCACCTCACAGCATGGCTGTTTGGTAGCTAGACCAAACAGAGAAGGACTCTTCGACTGCAGGTCAGCAGATCCTGCTAAGTAGTTGAAAACAATCCTGAAGGTCTACCTACTTGGCTAAATAGAAACACTTTTCTACCTGGACCACTTCTTGAAGTATCCAAACATTGCTCTCTAACGGATATGATATCCTTGTGTACTTATTACACCTCAGATCTTTCTCTCAGTTCCCAGTGGGTCCACTTAGCTGCAATTTCAGTGATCCATCCTCCAACTGAGGGAAAGTCAGTGTTCTCTAATCCCAGCATGGATAGATTCTTCAAAAGTATTATTTGTCTCTATCCTTTTGTAAAGGACACTGTTCCTGTGTGGGACTTAAACACACTGGTCTACAATTTTTGAGAAGTCGTCTGCTTCAGAGATAAAATGTGCTATTTATTATGTATTTTGATGTGCTGAATTCAAATATGACAATTAAAACAACTGATTGGCTACTGTTTCTAAGATATTTAAGTTTTTACATTTTATGTCTATGTATATTGTGTAGATAGTAGAGTTTTAATCATAAATTGTAAACCTAGGTCTTTTCATGTGTTTATGGTTGCTTTACATGATAATATTTCACCTGTCCTGTTTATGTAACACTTTAAAAATCAGCAAAAGGGTTATATAAATAAAATTTATTATGAAACAAAAGGCAAAAAACTATTCTGTACATAGTTTAGTCTTATTCAGTGTCTACTCGGCGCTTCTTGGCTTGTCTCTTGTATTCATTAAATGGAGCATCTCTTGTCATTGTCCAGCAATAGTCTACAAGCATTGATGGGCTCCATTTGCCCTGATAGTGTTTCTCCATTGTTGCAATGTCCTGGTGAAATCGCTTGCCGTGCTCATCGCTCACTGCTCCGCAGTTCGGTGGAAAAAAATCTAGATGAGAGTGCAAAAAATGTATCTTTAGTGACATATTGCAACCAAGGCTTTTGTATGCCTTGAGGAGGTTTTCACCAACAACCTGTAGTTGTCTGCCTTGTTGTTTCCGAGAAAATGTATTGCCACTAACTGGAAGGCTTTCCATGCCATCTTTTCCTTGCCACGCAGTGCATGGTCAAATGCATCATCTCGAAGAAGTTCACGAATCTGAGGACCAACAAAGACACCTTCCTTTATCTTAGCTTCACTTAACCTTGGAAATTTTCCACAGAGGTACTTGAAAGCTGCTTGTGTTTTGTCAATGGCCTTGATAAAGTTATTCATCAGACCCAGCTTGATGTGTAAGGGTGGTAACAAAATCTTCCTTGATTCAACAACTGGTGGATGCTGAACACTTTTCCTTCCAGGCTCCAATGACTGTCGGAGTGGCCAATCTTTCTTGATGTAGTGGGAATCTCTTGCACGACTATCCCATTCGCAGAGAAAACAGCAGTACTTTGTGTATCCAATCTGCAGACCAAGCAAGAGCGCAACCACCTTCAAATCGCCACAAAGCTGCCACTGATGTTGGTCATAGTTTATGCACCTCAAAAGTTGTTTCATGTTGTCATAGGTTTCCTTCATATGGACTGCATGACCAACTGGAATTGATGGCAAAACATTGCCATTATGCAGTAAAACAGCTTTAAGACTCGTCTTCAATGAATCAATGAACAGTCTCCACTCATCTGGATCGTGAACGATGTTGAGGGCTGCCATCACACCATCGATGTTGTTGCAGGCTACAAGATCACCTTCCATGAAGAAGAATGGGACAAGATCCTTTTGACGGTCACGGAACATGGAAACCCTAACATCACCTGCCAGGACATTCCACTGCTGTAGTCTGGAGCCCAACAGCTCTGCCTTACTCTTGGATAGTTCCAAATCCCTGACAAGGTCATTCAGTTCACCTTGTGTTATGAGGTGTGGTTCAGAGGAGGAGGATGGGAGAAAATGTGGGTCCTGGGACATTGATGGTTCAGGACCAGAAGTTTCATCCTCTTCCTCGTCTGACTCAAGTGAGAATGATTCTGGTGCATCAGGAACCGGCAGTCCTTCTCTGTGGGGTACTGGGCGTATAGCTGATGGAATCTTTGGATAATGCACAGTCCACTTTTTCTTCTTTGACACACCTTTCCCAACTGGAGGCACCATGCAGAAGTAACAATTGCTGGTATGATCTGTTGGCTCTCTCCAAATCATTGGCACTGCAAAAGGCATAGATTTCCTTTTCCTGTTCAACCACTGGCGAAGATTTGTTGCACAAGTGTTGCAGCATATGTGTGGGGCCCACCTCTTGTCCTGATCTCCAATTTTGCAGCCAAAATAAAGGTGATAGGCTTTCTTAACCATAGTGGCTATACTGCGCCTTTTTGATGCAAAAGTCACTTCACCGCAAACATAGCAGAAGTTATCTGCACTGTTCACACAAGCACGAGGCATCTCTGCTCACTTTGGCTAAACAGAAATGTGTCCCTTTGCAAAATCAAACACTGACAAATAAGAGAGCACGACACTGTATGATTTCTAGAGCTGATATAGGGCAATTTGTTCAGCAGAGTGATGTAAGCTTCGTTATGATTGCATGATCCATGACTTCTAGGAATAACATGATGCAATTCATAGCATGTATGACGCAATACCAGCTTCAGATTGCATCATTCATTGTTTTGCCTAAAAAGCAAGTACTGTCCAAACCCAGTCATAGATTTATTCATAGATCCAGTCAAAGATGTATTTTAGTCATTTCTGGTTTAAATTGAGATCCCTTCCCTTTATAACTCACTTATCCTCCGCCATTCCCAAGTCAAGGGTCGTATATACTGACCCAATAGCATATCTTGAAAACTAGAGCCAATCAACAATTTTAAGCATCATTTTTGTTCTCAGTGACCCAGAATTAGTAAAGTTTGACTACATTTATTTCAGAAGCATTTTGGCTGTAGAGCAATGTTATTTGTCTCTATCCTTTTGTAAAGGACACTGTTCCTGTGTGGGACTTAAACACAGTTCTGGGAGCTCTTATGGGCCTGGCATTTGAGCCTATAGCTAATTGCTCTCTGACTCACCTTTGTCAAAAGATAGCTTTTTCATTGCAATAACATCAGGCAGAGGAGTGGGAGAACTTTAGGCCCTTATGTCAGATCCTCTCTAAACCCTTAAGGCCACATGCTAACTTTTTGATTAAAGCATTAACCAACAATATATTTACCTGTATTTTCCCAAAGCCCCACTCCAGTAGTGATGACCAGTGTCTTCATACATTAGATGTGAGAAAAGCACTGATCTTCTATTGAGACATAGCTAAGCCCTTTTGAGATCTCCTTGCCGTTTTGCCTCTGATGCTGATAGAATGAAAGACCAGGCAGCCTCAGCACAGACTATTTTCAAGTGGATTACAGTTTGCATCACAGCAGCCTACGGGGTAGCGAACCTTCCTCCTTTGGAAAGGCTTTTAGCTCATTCTACAAGGGCACAGGCCACGTCTGTGGCCTGCTTATGGGATGTTTCTACTCTGGACATATATAGGGCTTCTATGCGGTCCTCCATACATACCTTTACTCAGCACTATGTCATCACGACAGCTTCCAGAGCTGATACAAGTTTTGGAAAAACAGTTTTGCTGTCACTATTCAAGTAGACTCCAAGCCCCACCACGTATCTGAACTGCTTGTGAGTCACCTGAGTGGAATATGTGTGTGAACCACTCGAAGAAGACAGAATGGTTACTTACTGTTGTCCTCAAAGATATGGTTCACCCGTGTGTTCCATGATTCTCCCTCCATCCAATCTACACTGGAGTCTCTAGCATCACATTCTGATGCAAAGGAATCAAGGGGGTGCTAGGTGGTGCCCCCTTAAATAGCTTCAGGAGGGGCCACCAGGAAATAAAGGGCATGTGCAGTGCCCTGACAGGCACTGCCATGGAAATTTCTCAGGGTGTGCTGTGTGCATGTACAGCTGAGAGGAATACACATGTGAACCACATCTCAAAGAGCAACAGTTACGTGTAAGTGACGATTGTTCGTTCTTCATGGTCAGTGGTGCACAATGTGGTCACAATCACTTCTGATCTAGGGAAGCCCAGGAGGCTGAGCGATTTGAAGACTACACCTGATTGTAGTAAGGAGAATGGCTTTTACTGGCATCAGTAGGAATTAGAATGGTCAAAGAATGTGGCTACAAGAGCTAAATGTTTTTATTGTCTCCATAAGCATCCAGATATTTGTCATATACATATTATTTTATTTAATAGTTTAAGGTTACTTCATCATGCCCTATTATTGAAACATCAGCCTTTAAAGACATTTCTTTATCTAGCTACGTATAGAAATGAACCCTAGAATATGAGGTTACTTCTTGGTGAAATACTAATTTAATGATAAATTATAGCAATTATACTTTCACATTGTGTAACTCCATGATTTTTTTGTGTTTGTCTGACATGACATTTTACAGTTTCACAGAAACATTTTGTGACAAGACCCAATAACCTGCCAAAGAGAGTATCTCAGAAACATATTATTGATGGCCATATGCTGAGCAATTGCCCAGATTTTCCTATCTGTATCCATTCCAAGGATATTTGTTTTTATCTGCCAAGACCAAACATATATACCCTGGAGCATCCAAACTCTTAAAAATGGTAGTATAAATAAACTCAGTGAAGGAGCTCTTTGTCAGAAGCCTTTGTAATGTGAAAAGCACCCATGCGTTAGAGTAATATTCATCTCATATAATTTGGCTCAGACTGGTAACACAGGGCTAGAGTCAAAGTCCCTTGAAATCAGTGGGTGTTGTCCTATAGATTTCAATGGGCTTTGGATCAGTCCCCAGGTGAGCAGCGCTTTGATGGTTCTGGGGTTTCTGAATGCTACAATCAGGCACAGGGATTTCTGCTATTTCACTAATGCCTACACCACATGTTGTATTCAGTAGATTGATGTGTCTTGTAATTGGCAGACATGTATATGACTAATATGGCTATTTCTCAGTTGTGAAATGGGAATTGCCAGAAGTGGGTAGCTGAGTAACAGAAAAAGTGTACACAAACATTCAACACGTACTTACTCATATTATTCAACATCTGTTCTCTCTTAAGCATTGCAGACTCTTCAAAGGAATGGACAGAAACATAGCATCCTGTTTAAATTTTTTTAAAATATATATACACCTCTATCCCGATATAACGCTGTCCTTGGGAGCCAAAAAATCTTACTGTGTTATAGGTGAAACCGCGTTATATTGAACTTGCTTTGATCCGCCTGGGTGCGCAGCCCTGCCCCCCTCCCCCCCCCCCCCCCCCGAGCTCTGCTTTACTGCGTTATATCCAAATTCATGTTATATCGGGTCGTGTTATATCGGGGTAGAGGTGTATATGTAGGCTTCCAGTTTTGCATATGGTCAGCTGGCTCACCAGGAATTCCACAATTTACTTAAATACTTTAAAAAAAACCCACAATGCTTCTTTTCTGTGTACTAAACCATAGTGAAATAAACTAGGAGAAAAAAAAGCTTTTGCAGATGAGCTCTCCTTTTACAGCTGACAAGATTAAATTGAAGAGTTGGAGGAAGTGTTAGGTAATGGTTAGAGCAAAGAATGGGGAGTCAGGATTCCTGGGTTCTATTTCTGGCTGTCACTGACTTGCTGTGTGATATGGGGAAAATACATTGAGATCAAATTTTTAAAAGTGCCAACATGGCCAAATTGATGCAGGCACAGATCCTCAGTAACTCTCATTGATTTCAATGGGAGTCAGGTGCCTGGATCCCTGTTGTGGATTTGGGCCTCAGGAAAGTCAATGGGCCCTAAGTATCAGAGGTGTAGCCGTGTTAGTCTGGATCTGTAAAAAGCAACAGAGAGTCCTGTGGCACCTTTAAGACTAACAGATGTATTGGAGCATAAGCTTTCGTGGGTGAATGCATCCGACGAAGTGGGCATTCACCCAAGAAAGTTTATGCTCCAATACATCTGTTAGTCTTAAAGGTGCCACAGGACTCTCTGTTGCTTTTTAATGGGCCCTAAGTCACTTTTGAAAATGAAGTCAGCAGTGCAGCGGTAAATCTTCAGATAAATGTGGATATGTTAATTGAAGCCATTTGATCCTATGAAGTCAGCCAGAAAGATAGAATAGGAGAGGGAGGGAGAAGGATAGAGTCATGTGTTTGAACTGGCTTATCAATCAGCAAAGGAAGAGCAAACTCTTGCTTTAATTTAGAATGTCAGGGTGACTCCATTTTGACATGTAATAGGGTTCATTAGCAGCCACTTGATTGACTTATATAGCAGTCAGACTACACTGAGCCTCCAGTTTTCATAGAATGGTTTAGAAGGGGTCTCAAACTCAAATGACCATGAGGGCCGCATGAGGACTAGTGCATTGGCCCGAGGGCCGCATCACTGACACCCGCCCCTTGCTGCCCAAGGCCCCGACCCCACTCCACCCCTTCCATGAGGCCTCGCCCCTGCCCCACCTCTTCCCTGCCCCCATATCAACCCCTTCCCCGAAGTCCTCACCCCAACTCTGCCCCCTCTCTGCCCCCAGGCAGTGCAGGAGGGGTGCGGGGTGTGATGGGGGCTCAGGGCAGGGAGTTGAGGTACAGGAGGTGTGTAGGGTATGGCAGGGGCTCAGGGCAGGGAATTGGGGTGTGAGGTGCAGTAGGGGTGAGGGGTGCAGCAGGGAGTTGGGGTGCAGGAGGGTGTGGGATGTGGCAGGGGCTCCAGACAGGGGGTTAGGGTGCAGGAGGGTGTGGGATGTGATGGGGGCTCAGGGCAGGGAGTTGAGGTGCAGGAGGTGTGCAGCAGGGGGCTCAGGACAGGGAATTGGGGTGTGGGGTGCAGGAGGGGTGCAGGGTGCGGCAGGGGGTCGGGGTGCAGGGTGCGGCGGGGGCTCAGGGCAGGACGTTGGGGTGCAGGAGAGGCGAGAGGTGCAGCAGGGGGTTGGGGTGCAGGGTATGGCGGGGGCTCAGGGCAGGGAATTGGGGTGTGAGGTGCAGTAGGGGTGAGGGGTGCAGCAGGGAGTTGGGGTGCAGGAGGGTGTGGGATGTGGCAGGGGCTCCAGACAGGGGGTTAGGGTGCAGGAGGGTGTGGGATGTGATGGGGGCTCAGGGCAGGGAGTTGAGGTGCAGGAGGTGTGCAGCAGGGGGCTCAGGACAGGGAATTGGGGTGTGGGGTGCAGGAGGGGTGCAGGGTGCGGCAGGGGGTCGGGGTGCAGGGTGCGGCGGGGGCTCAGGGCAGGACGTTGGGGTGCAGGAGAGGCGAGAGGTGCAGCAGGGGGTTGGGGTGCAGGGTGTGGCAGGGGGCTCAGGACAGGGAGTTGGGGTGTGGGAGAGTGTGGGATGTGGCAGGGGGCTCCGGACAGGGGGTTGGGGTGCAGGTGTGGGCTCCGGCCTGGCGCCACTTACCTAGAGCGACTCCAGGGTGGCAGCACCTCACTGAAGAGAGAGGCTCAAGACTAGGGCAGAAGGGCAGGGGAAGGGCAACCGGCCCTGGCCCTAATAAAGAGGGACACTAGGACCTGCCGGAAGCCAGCAGTCTGCAGAGCGGAGCGGATTCAACCTGTGCTGCAGGCTCCAGGCTCCGGGGCAGTGAGGAGGCAGCAAGTGGGTGCCGGGAGACACTCCGGGGGGGGGCACGTGGGGGTGGCAGGTGCCCCAAACATTGGGGAGCAGCACACGGGGAGCTTAACAGGCACAGAAAATAACTCGGGGAGGCGGGGGTGAGGGGAGTTTGGCGGCGACAGGAAGTAACGGGGGGGGGGGGGGAGGCGTGGGGAGCTCCACGGGCCGCAGGGAAGAGCTCGCCCGCGGGCCGCGTGTTTGAGACCCCTGGTTTAGAATGTGACATTTCTCATGCAGCAAACCATGACCACAAGAAGAGGAAAGGTTTTTGTTTTAAAATGAGCTAGGGAACACAGATTGCAGGTGCATCTATGTCTGGAGATTAGTTCAAATGGCATCTCAGGTCACAAGAGAAAGCCAGATTGTAATTTCATTGCTTACTGTCTATGTGGCAGTTTATGCCCTCCTTACACTGAGCAGTATCTTACTACATGAGCGGTCCCATTTATTTCAGTGGAACAAATCAGGTTGTAAGGTACTATTCAATATTAGTAAAGGTAGCAGAACTAGACCCTACTTGTCGAAAGCAAAAACCATGCAATTAACTATATTTGGAAAAAAGGACTAGAATAGCAGAGTTGTTACACAGCAGGACCAAGGTGCATTGATTGGCTCAATGCTGTGTGTGTAAGTTTGTGTGTGTGTTTAAGCTTGGGGGTTGCACTATTATGACTAAATCCTCATTTTCATGAGTACTTGGAGTCTGATTTTTCTGTCACTGAAATCAAGCCATAGACTTCAATCCTTACTCATCATCTGTTAAGTACAACAAAAGGCTAGATCAGGGGTAGGCAACCTATGGCACACGTGCCGAAGGCAGCATGTGAGCTGATTTTCAGTGGCACTCACACTGCCCGGGTCCTGGCCACCGGTCCGGGGGGCTCTGCATTTTAATTTAATTTTAAATGAAGCTTCTTAAACATTTTAAAAACCTTATTTACTTTACATACAACAATAGTTTAGTTATATATTATAGACGTATAGAAAGAGACCTTCTAAAAACGTTAAAATGTATTACTGGCACGCAAAACCTTAAATTAGAGTGAATAAATGAAGACTCGGCACACCACTTCGGAAAGGTTGCTGATCCCTGGGCTAGATCTTGCACAAGATACAAATAAAGACAAACCCTTGTCCTGAGCATTTACAATACAAAAGACAAACTTAGACATGGGAAACCCCTAAATGAAAGCACCATTAAATCCCCCCCCATATTAATTCTGCAATAATTTTTGTCATTTTTTGCATACCCACACACCACCACAGGCAGAAAAGAGATGCAACCAAAAAACTGCTTTGAATCATTTAAAAATATTTCTAGTAGGGTAATAGTTTGAGATAATTATAAACACCTGATCAGGGCTGAGATGTTTCCTTTCTGCCAGCAAAAAACAGTTTTTGCTTTTATCATGGCAAAATATAACCATATGTAAAAACAAATTTATATTCTCAGCATGCTCTGTTTTTAAGGCTCAATGTGTTGCCTGCAGAAAGCAGTTAATAATGTAAGGGAAATCCACCAAATATCTTAGACATTTGTAAAGACATGAAAATATGTTAGCTTGCTGCTTAGACTGACAGTAAATTTTTCACACCGCCCATTTGTGTGCACTTCTGCTGAAGTTACACTTCCCTCACAGAACTTTGTCATGCTTGAGAGCTAGCAATGCATGATGCAGTCAGCCTGAGTGAGAATAAATGTTGTTTTTAAAATGTCAGAATGGAAGAGAGAGAGAGAGAGAAGTTTCTTTGGTCTGTCAAGCCAGCATAGATGTTTATAGCAGGGGAGAAACATACTTTTCCGAATACAAGTTAGAGTCATTTGAAGAAGTAATGGCACTAGCATTCAGGATGTCTCCAATTATATTAGCATATGAAAATTGCAACCCTGGAGGCCCTGAAGATAACAATTTAGGACTCAATAGTGGAATTAAACCACAGCCTTTGAAGCCGTGCCTATGTTAGGAATTTTGCATAATGAATAAATAATAAAACATGTTAAAATCCTAGTGCAGACAAAACAGTTGTGGTTTTAACATGTTGAGATACACTCTAGTGGGGATCCAACTTAAGCACAAGGGCTATGTTTGTGCCTGGCCCTTATGCAGTGGCTCAAGGAGTACAGGCTCCCTGCACCATGCTCTCCCAACTCCATACCCATGTAGGAGACAGGCACTTGAGAGCTCTTGGACTGTAAGCTCTTTGGGTCAGGAACATTGTCCGTTTTGTCTGCAAAGTGCCGTGTGCATTTATATCTTTATGAACGTAGTAAATAACATGTCCAAATATTGCTGTCTCTCCCTTTAAAGCACTACAGAGATGCTTGGCAGCTAAAACACTCAAACATGCCATGATCATTTCCCATCTGGATTACTACAACATCCTCCTCTCTGGGATCCCCAACACTTGTATGCATCTGCAATCCATCCAAAACGCAGGGTCTATGACCGTCTTCCTGACCTTCCATTCTGATCATATCACCCCCTTCTTTCAATCCCTTTGTAAATCATATGGAGTATAACTTCAGTGCGAAAAAAAGTGTGTTCTTAACTCGGGTTAGCTAACTCTGGATAAAATAGCAGTTAAGACATGGCAACTTCACTTTTAATTCAGATTAACAATTCCAGTTAAAGTCTAAAGAGCAGCCTGAGCTCGAACTTCAGGTGCTAAATTAAAAGCCAGATTATCATGCCTTCACTGCTATTTTAACCTACATTAGCTAACCCAAATAAGAACACACCTTTTAATTGCAGTGAAGACATACCCATCAAGTGATATGCAGCCACTTCTGAAGTGGAACATTACGTCTGGTTAGCAGTGCACGATCCAACAATTACAATAGAAAGTGAGGAATATCATAGCTAATTTAAACTGCAAGTGTGAGAAAAGTCAAAAGATCCAGTCTGAATAACTATTTTTTTGTTTTCACATTTTGACACAGTGTGAAGAGCAGTGTCAGCTGACCGGTCATTGCAGTTGAGTAAGAACAAACATCTCCACATTCTTGGTGTGACAGTGTACAAACTTCTACCTCATTTTCATCTGTATCACTGACATATTAGATACTGCATTTAATGACAGAATTTTCTTCATTTCATTTGTTTAAAATATCTCATCATCCCAATTATTACTGTCTGGACTTAAGAAATAGTTTATGATTTCACGCCAAACTATAGGCCATATTAAACTGTAGCAGATAAGATTGTTTGGGAGTTAAAAAAAAACCCCTTTCCCTTAGGAAATATGAAACACTGATAAGATGCTTATAAAGGTAATAGGAGAAAAAAGACTTTGCTCAAGCTGATGTAGACAAAAGGAACAAAAGGAAAGAGCAGATAAATGTTTTGAAATTATTGCTAATACCATGTTTCTATATCATAGGAACAGACCTGCGGAATCTCAAGGAGCCATGGAAGATTAACTGTCCTGATGGTTGCCTGGCCCCTCTGGAGAAGAGCAGACAAAGGCTTTATTGAATCTGACTCATAATTATTACTATGCTATTTCTGATACTGGCTAATACATGGGAGTACAGTGATAGGAATGAAATCCAACTATGAATAGATATTGACAGATGTATAATAATATTAGAAGGAAAGCATTTTGGGAGCGTAGGTTGGGGGAGGAAAGAGAGTTCTTAGCATGGACTAAGTAAAATAAGATTAGACTCACTCTAGGCAAGAATGGTGACCCAACCTCACCTCCCCAGTTCCAGCTCAGATACACTGGATTTCTCCCAGCACCCATTCCCAGCTCCCATCAGCCCACTTCCTGCCTTCTTAGCCTGGGGACAGGACCTGTACCAGGAGCATAAACCCTGTTTTCCACCCTGAGATAAAGCGAGGCCATGCAGGAGGGGCCACTCCTACTATGTCTTATGAAGCTGCACAGCCACCTAATGTTGGCCCACAATCTGTCCCAAAGGACATAAAAGACTGATGATGAAATCCTAGCACCTTTGAAATCAATGGCAGAAGTTCCATTGACTTCAATAGCATCAGGATACCATCCTGATATTTTACAGATTCCTTGATGATAATGTTTAAAAACCTTTAATTTAAAAATGGTTTTTCACTGTTTCTCTCAGCAGCTGTGTGTGAGCCACCCAAAATAAATGTAGAAATGTCACTTTTATTTTGGTGCTTGTAGCTCAAAATGTCTTTCAAATTCAATGTGGCCATGAAAACTTTACTGTGCTTTTGTAGGAGGTTGTCAGGTTTCTTTGCTTCACTTAATACATTTCAGAAATAAGCTAATGACAATTACCTTGAACCAAAGTCACCAACATATCAGTCAGATGAGTGACTTTTTTTTTTAGTTTTGTTCAATTTCTCGTGTTTCCAGCTTTTTTTCTGTGACTTCGCACCTAAAGTTTGTGTTTGGGAATTGAAGTTTTGTAGCTGATGGGTGGCACAGTAAGAGGGGGACACTTTGCTTTTGCTGGAGTTCATCTTTGCTGGACATTGACAGGGAAGTGGTATAATCCAGTGTATGGGGCACAAGGCTAGACCTGCGGAGAACCTGGGTTCTACTTCTGCCTCTGCAAGTGACTTGCAGTGTGAATGTAGGTGAGTAATTTAACCTCATTGTGCCTCTCCTTCTCCATCTGTAAAACAGTGATAAAGATACTTACCCAGCTTTGTAAAGTGCAGTGAGATCTTCAGATGAAAAGCTCCCAGGTATTTCATCAGTTGAAAAGGTGCTGCTATGGACATCTGGTGTGATCTTGGGCAAGTCATGTAGCCTCTCTGCACCTCAGTTCCCCATCTGTAAATTGGAGACAGTAGTACTGCCCTACCTCACACAGGTGTTGTGAGACGGAATACATTAAAGACTGCAAAATGCTTTGAGATCTCAAAGCAATCTGCCTTTAGAGTGCACCAGATTACTCTAAATCTCAGGCACTTACAAAATACTTAAATTATCAAATATTCAAATACAAAAAATATAATGAATATAATTGTAGGAGAGACTTCCCCCCACTTGGTAAGGCAACTCCCATCTTTTCATGTGCTGTATATTTATACCTGCTTACTGTATTTTCCACTCCATGCATCTGATGAAGTGGGTTATATTCCACGAAAGCTTATGCCCAAATAAATGTGTTAGCCTCTAAAGTGCCACAAGGATTCCTCATTGTTTTTGCCCCGGAAGTTGCTTCTATGGCTTGAGGGGCAATTTCAGATTTGTTGTTCAATCATTCTCTCTTTTTGAACTCCTCTTTATTCTCCATGAGTTTCCTCAACCCCCAGCACTAGCAGTGCCTCTTCCCTGCCCCTCACCTCTCTCCCAATATGGTATCCATATAGGTGCTTTCAGCTCCCTTCTTCCCATCTTGCAACTCCATGTCTTTGAGGATTTCCAGAGGAGAAGGTAACCAAGAAAAAGCATCCCCGTTCCATGGTGTTCAAATCTTCTGCCCTGTTGAGGGATCATCATGGGGAAGACACAGTGTGAATGAAATTTGAACAAAACAACACCAGGGATCAGTGGAGATCTGTGAAGAGAAGCACATGTTGCTGCTAGAGATGGCATATATGATATAATTTTAGTTCTCTAGATGTTAATTTTGAATTCTCACTTTTAAAATATTATCTTATTGTCCTGCCTGTAATGATTAAGCCAGATGACCACACCAGTATATCTATAATAAATTAAATGTTACAAGCAGCACTGGTCCAAAAATGGGGAAATTTTTCACAAAAAAAGTTCTGATATATTTATCCCCCTTTTTTCGTCATTTTTACAATTATAAAATCACAAGCTCTAGAGCTGAAAATGGGATGACATTTTTGTGAAAAAATTTTATTCCCTGTTTTTATTGAAAAAAAATCACAATTCCATTTTTTTTTACCAATTCTAGTCATGATTATTAAATTACCAGTAGAAAAATTATGCTGGGTTAAATATATTTTAAATAAATATATTGTCATTTAGCTCAATGTGACCTAGTACACATTTTTTAAAATTAAGTCACTGAATAAAACTATATCGCCATCTAGCATGTCCATCAATTACAAGCCTGAGTGACATGAACACATTAATAAGATGGGGCTGCATTTTATTTAATTTATGTGCAAACAGCACTTAGATTTCATTTGTCACTGTGCCTCTTTTATTTAAAAAAAACTGTTGTGCTGAGATTTGACATCTGTAGTGTTTAAACTTGGCACTGTTTATTGCTTTGTCATATTTTATTTACTGATGTTTAATGTTAGTGTTTACTAAATATTCTGCTTTCTTAGATGAAAATTTTCTGTTTTATGTCACAGACACCAACTACCCTGAGGTCTTCTGAGGGGGGTTAAAAGGCTGTTTAGTATTGCAAGTTGCTGTTCTTTGTTTCATTAGCAATAAGGGATGCAGAAAGCAGTAAGAAATAGATTTAGCAAACATACTGTTAGGGTGGCAATCTCCAGGTGGCGATGTTACAATGGGTTTTACAAGTTCTTAGTGTGAAAGCACTCTTCAGTCTTTGAAGAAACACCAGTATTGTTGTTTATTGATTATTTTCTTTTGGGGGAAGCTGTTGCAAGCAGCAGGAGTGTTTGCTTTCTGCCTTAATCTCTCTAAATAGAGTACATTCCTTTGGCAGAGTTACTCTGTGGGAACTGGGCATTGGTGTTCTGCCTGACAATCATGAAAGGAGGGATCACTTGTATGTTGTTTGACTCCAGAATTGGTATATCTGTGTAAATAAAACAAGTTACACTAAAAATATACCCAGACTCAGTCACTGATTTCCCCTCCAACAGGGGAAAGTTGTGAGGGCCCAAAATTGGCTACCTCTCAGCAATGAAGCAACCATACTAAGAAACCAGTGTTACATACTGAGGTTTTGATGTTTTGCTCCACACCACACTCAGGAGGAGTAAGTCATACCCAGGTTTACATTTCTAGTTACATCCTGATATGTCCCTCCTAAAATCTGATTCTCTTTATCCATTCATCTTAGTACATACAGCTAGTTTTTATTAGAGGTGATATAAAACCAGAACATCAAGTCCCACACAACCTCTCACCCCTGAATTTCATTGTACGTGAAGAGAAGGTTCCAGTTCAGCTAACAAGGTCCAGACTGGTCTCTGTTGTTCTCGTGCAGAAGCAAATAATCAGGGGAACCTATCTCTGATTCCAGCATAAGGTGGTATGGCTTTACGTGTGGGTTGGGCAACAGCAGATGATACCAGATGCTGGGCACATACATGGCCTCTGTATAGCCTTACTATGCCCCTCTGCCCCAAAAGGTTTTGTGGGCAGTGGCTCTGCATAGTTCTGGGATTTAATGGCCATATGCTTGTTTTCCCTCTAATTTTGGACAAAATCACCCATCTGTGCTCCCACTGAATGGGCTGCTACCAAGCTTGTCATCACAGTATTGCAGAATCCTCCTGCACAGTCTCTTCGCTCTCATAGCAGGGTGGTAGCGGTTCTACTGAGTTTCGGCTGGTTGATGGCTGGGGGATTGGGGTGGAAGAGAATGCAGAATTCTAACCTAAATCCTTCCTCTTAATTAACCTTACCAAACAAAAATTATGAGGCATTTGGTGAAAATATTCCTGCTGCATTCTTGTTAAAGAAGCATATTTAGTTAATTACCTTCAGTCTGAATGTCACAACATATTGAATTCTTGTAGCATGTGCTCTGAAGAAGAAATGCTTGACATCTGAACTCTCTAGACTTTATGATCCAGATCCTCAGCTGGCGTAAATCAGCAAAACTCCACTTCTGGAGCAATCCTGATTTACAGCAGCTGGGGATCTGCTCTCCCTCTCCCCCCCAGTATTTCTAGGTTTCTTTGTTTGTTTTTCCCCCAGAGAATTCCCTTTCCTTTGTCTGTGTGCATCTTTGCTGCTGTATCAAAAATTACTTTCCTTTACCAGGGTAGAATATCACTAGCTATTGTACAATGTGCTGTGAAGTGGTTAATTCATACTTGTGTTTGCCAGTGTTAATTTGTTTCTATTACATGCAAGAGGCTATATTGGCTCCCTCTGGTGGCTAATTGCCATGAAAAATCTTGGTGTTTCTTTTCTAAAGAACCTGCATTGTCAGTGAATAACGTGATAACTTTGGTACAGAAAGTTGGGGATGTTTTAATTTTAAAAATGGTGGATTTGGATCACTGGAAATTGGTTGGGGGGACTTAACAGCACAAAATATTCATATGCTAGGAATTTCCATTGACCTGGAGGCACCTGAGTTAAGGGATTTCATAACTACATTTGTATTTAAAATGATGGATTTAATGTAACCTCCAGCATCATACATGTGGGGAAAATGCCATTGAAAATCTAACTGGAAAGAAGGAAGAGAAGAAGGAGAAAACTTCTTTCTTCAGAGAAGTCTGAAGGCGTTGCTGCAGCTATATATGTCTAGGAGGGAATTCTAAAGAAAGCCTGACTGAAGTGAGACATTACCTGTGAGGTGAGTGTGGGAAAGTAATTCCCTCTGGATGTTAGCTCTGCCATCCGTGACTAACAGAGATAGATGGGATCAACGGCACCTTTCCAGGCCAAGATTTGGGCTACCATGACCTATAATTCCTATTTGGAGACTTAGCTCTAGCCTCCCATTTGCTGGAAAAGGGTAAGGCAGTCAATGGCAAAGAGCTAGATGCTGCTTCATCCTTAGTTCGGTGTGCAATGGAGAAGAGGAAGTAAGAAGCCTCCTTCCATACATGGCCCATATAAGGGCTGGCCAGAATTGCAATCCCTGTCTCAGGAGACCACAGGGACTGCTCCCTAATTGCATCCCTGTTGCCCCAAACTGGGAGGAGGGGACACAGTAGTCAGAGCCTTTGCTTGTCCCCATCTCAGCACTGGCCACTAGTTGTGTCTAGCCATGCACTGGAGAGTTTACTGCATCCCTTAAAGATGTGTAGAAATTGCTGTGTTCCATTGCTCGCCAGGGAGTCACCTGGAACTCCGCCTGGGCTGGTGCAGCTCCTTACTGCCCTGTCTAAAACAGATGCTCATACTGATCCTGTGCAGTAAGACATTAAGTTGTTAAAAGAAAAAAATAAGGTGCCAACATGTTGAATGTGGGTAAATAGACTAATCATATTTCCGTCCTCACAAATGGTGAGCAGTCAGAGAAATGTGATAACCCCGTCATTCCTTGCTGTATAATACCAAGCCACTGGGAGCCCTTCTTGGCAGACTGGAACTCCTCTTGCTCTTTTCCACTGTATTATACTGTCAAGGCAGGGGAATTCAGTTTGGCAGCAAATAATATCATTTTTAAGACACATTCTTCTCTTTTCCTTTGCGTTACAAATCTCAAGACAAATTCCGCTCTGAGTTACATCAGGGAAAATCTAGAGTAATCACAATAAACCAGGGAGTTATTCTGGATTTACCCTGGGATAGCCAAGAACAGAATTTGCTTTAAAAGGCTCTCTCTCTCTCTCTCTCTCTCTCTTTGTATTACCTAAATATTCTAAACATTGTTCTACTTGTTTAAAAACAATGAATATAAAGAAAACTACATTTGAAATGCACTTATTAATTTAGTTGTAGTATAAGCTGGATAAACAGCTTCTAGTTAGGTCTTGTTATCATGGCCATTTAAATGACTAGCCCTTTTCTAACTTGGTCTTTTTACAGATGCTCCGTCTTTACCAAGCTGCCTTTTCTTTTTCTTTATTGGCTTTTTTCTTGGATTGAGCATCTAGTGTGCTATTTCTAAAATGTCTATGTTTGCCTATAAAAGAAACAGGAACATTAAAGACATACTGCTACATTTCAAGCCAAGAATTCAGCAGCAGGGTCAGCAATAGGTAATATGAAATACACAGTTCACTTGCAACACTAGGTTCACTATGCAAAACTATGGGGCAGAGTTTATAGTCAGTGAATCAAAGACACAGGGAAAACCAGGGAGCTAATGACAATTCCCTCTTTCTTTGCCCAGCCTCTGGCCCCTGTGCAGATAGAGCGGCCTAAGGGGTATTGTAGCTGGTGATACAAAGGTGGATAGGAGAGTAAGGAAGTTAGCCAGCTAAAAACGTCAGTAAGTTGGGGGGTGTAGTGGGGCGGCTCCCCCACTCCAGCAGAAAAGGGGTTAAAGTCAGCCCTTGGAGAAGGTTGTGGCTGAGAGCTGCTAAGCTGGGTTGATTGGGGAAGCAGCCATAGCTGGGCCACGCCTCAATCAGGCCGCAGCTGGCCTGTATAAAAAGGCTGTGAGCCAGGGCCTGGAAGGAAGGCAGCAGGTCTGAACCCCCTTGCCTATGATGAGTGGCTTTTATACTGCAGTCTGCCCCAGGGAGCGGGGGCTTGGCGATGACTGGCAGTAGCCCAGACTGAGGCAAGGTGGGGATTAGATGGTTGGGGGTTTCCTAGAGAGGGGAGATGTATAGAGACTGGTGGGGGTATTGCCAGGGGGCAGCCCCAAGGTAAAGGGGTACCTGGGTCTGGGAGGGACACAGGACCAGAAACAAGCAGGACACCGGCCTGCAGAGGGCGCACAGGCTGGAAAAGAGCTAATTTCCTGAGATGACCAGCAGGAGGCGCCTGGTTCTAGGCAAATTAGAATAGGGTCATAGAAGCAACAACAGGGTAATCAGTGGGGGAATCTGTTTAACATCTTAAATGTCTACACACACATGCAAGAAATATGGGGAATGAACTGGAAGTCATAATACATATGATAAATTATGACTTCATTGACATCACAGAGACTTGGTGAGATAAATCTCAGGACTGGAATATTGATAGAGGGGTGTACCTTGTTCAGGCAAGGTTAAAAAAAAGAGGAGGTATTGCATTAAACATCAACACAATATACACTTACTCTGAGATCCAAAGGAGGTAAGAGGCAGAGTAGTTGAAAGTCTCTGGGGGAAGATAAAAACTGAAAAAATTGGGGTGATGGCATGGTAAGGGTCTGCTATAGACCAAAAAATCAGGCAAAAGAGGTGGATGAGCCATTTATAGAACAAATAACAGAAATATCCAAAACACAAGACCAAGTCGTCTTTAATTGGGACTTTAACTATCCAAACATTTGTTGGAAAAATAATATAGCAAGACACAAAATTTCTAATAAATTCTTGGAATGTATTGGGGACAACTTTTAGTTTCAGAAAGTGGAGGAAGTAACCAGAAGGACAAGTATTTTAGACTTGATTCTGACCAACAGTGAGGAATTGGTAGTGAATTTGAAGGTGGGAGGCAATTTGGGAACAGTGATCATGAAATGAAACCAGGATCATGATTCTAAGGAAATGGGAGATTAAGAGCAGCTGCTTAAGGTCAATGGACTTCAAAGAGAGACATCAACAAACAAATTGATAGGTAAGTTCCCATAGGAAGAAAATCTAAAGGATAAACTGTCAGGAGAGCTGGCAGTTTCTCAAAGAAACAATCTTAAAGACACAACTGCAAACTATCCCAACGGCTCCCTCTGGAGCTCTTTCATGATCTGAAAATCAAAAGGGAATCCTACAGAAAGTGGAAACATGGATAAATTGCTAAGGAAGACTACAAAAGATAGCACAAGCATGTACGGATAAAATCAGAAAGATTTAGGCTCAAAATGAGCTACACCTAGCAAGAGACTTAAAAGGCAATAAGATGTTCTTTAAATACATTAGGAACATGAGAAAGATGAAGGAAAGTGTAGGTCCTCTAGTTAGCAGGAAAGGAGAGCTAATAACAGATCACATCAATAAGGCTGAAGTATTTAATGCTTATTTTGCTTCAGTCTTCAATATAAAGGTTAATGGTGACCTGATACTCAACATAATTAATATTAAAAATAAGGGGAAAGGAACACAATCCAAAATAAGGAAATGAGAGGTTAAAGAATATTTAGATAAGTTACATGTATTCATGTCTGCAGGCCCTGATGATATTCTTTCTAGGGTATGTAAGGAACTTGGTGAAGCAATATCAGAACCATTAGCAATTATCTTTGAGAATTCATGGAGGATGGGTGAGAAGGGAAAACATAGTACCTATTTTTAAAGAGGGGAACAAATAGGACTCGGGGAATTATAGACCAGTCAGCCAAATGTTGATACCTAGAAAGATACTTAAGCAATCAGTTTGTAAGCATCTAGAAGATAATAGGGTTATAAGGAGTAGTCAACATGGATTTGTCAAGAACAAATCGTACCAAACCAACCTAATTTTCATATTTGACAGGGTTATTGGTCTAATGGACTAGAGAGAAGCAGTAGACATATCTTGATTTTTTTTCTTAGGTCTTTTGAAATAGTCCCACATGGCATTCTCTTAAGCAAACCAGGGAAATGTGGTGATTGAAATTATAAGAAGGTGGGTGCACAACTGGTTGAAAGACCATACTCAAAGAGCACTCATCAATGGTTTGCTCTGAAACTGGGAGGGCATATCAAGTGGGCTCCCATAGGGGTCAATCCTGGGTCCGATACTAGTCAATATTTTCATTAATGACTTGAATGATGGAGTGGCGAATATGCTTATAAAATGTGCAGATGACACCAAGGTGGGAGGTATTGTAAGCATTTTAGAGGACAGGACTAGACTTCAAAACAACCTTGACAAATTAGAGAATTTGTCTGAAATCAACAAGATGAAATTCAATAAAGACAAGTACAAATTACTATGCTTAGGAAAAATTAAAGGCACAACTACAAAATGGGGAATTGTTGGCCAGGCAGCAGAACTGCTGAGAAGGTTCTGGGGATTATAGTGGATCACAAATTGAATATGGATCAATAACATAATGCAGTGGAAGTTGGCCCATATCATTCTGGAGAGAGTTCAGAGTAGAGCCATAAACATGATAAAAGCTTTAGAAAACCTGACCTAGGAGGAAAGGTTTAAAAAACTGGGCTTGTTTAGACTTCAGAAATGAAGACTGAGGGGGAGGGGACCTGCTAACAGTCTTCAAACATGTTAAGGGCTGTTATAAAGAGGATTGTGATCAATTGTTTCCCATGTCTACTGGAGGTAGCATGAGAAGTAATGGGCTTAATCTGCAGCAAGAGAGATTTAAGGTAGATATTGGGACAAACTTTCTAGGTCTAAGGGTAGTTGAGGTCTGGAATAAGCTTCCAAGGGAGGTTGTGGAATCCCCATCATTGGAGGTTTTTAAGAGCCGGTTGGAGAAACACTTGCACGGGATGGTCTAGGTTTATTTATTCCTGCCTAAGGGTAGGGGGCTGGACTAGATGATGGCTTGAGGTCCCTTCCAGCCCTATATTTTTATGATTCTATACCCTAACTTGCGTCAACCAGTGATAGTTCCCATGTCCATTTGGCAGCTGAGGTTATCTGGATTGCAGTGCACAATGGCCACTCCTCCTCCTTGCCCCTTTTCACCTCTTAAACTCCCCTGCACTGGTGGTAGCAGGGAAGGTACTCAAGAAGTCAGCTATACCATCTATGGTGCTGTTGCCAGCATCATCTCCCTTTGCATTG
Source organism: Emys orbicularis (assembly GCF_028017835.1). Taxonomy (NCBI): domain Eukaryota; kingdom Metazoa; phylum Chordata; order Testudines; family Emydidae; genus Emys; species Emys orbicularis. The sequence continues at coordinate 188,363,328 of NC_088684.1, read as the reverse complement.
CTTGACTGATGAAAAGGGAGTGAAGTGGGCACTGTGTGTGTGTATATATATATAGGGGCCTTAATATCAGCTCCTATATATACACTGAAGTTAAAATATTGCATACATGCCACACTGTGTTCTCAGATATGCACCATATATTTTTGAATTTTGAGGGCTTTATACTTGGTTAGCTAACAATCTGTCAGTATTAGGCTGTAATTTCTTGATGAGAACAATCCACGTGGCTTAATTGTGCTCTCATGTCAAAGTAAATTTGAAGTAACTCCACTGTAGTCAATGACATTACACTGACATAAAACCTGTGAAAGTGAAAAAATTAAAAACTGCATACGTCTCTTCTGTATTTTGTACAGCTCCACTCATCTAGTCCATGCTCAGTTAATAACAATAATAGCTCTAGTATGCCCTCAAAATGTGGGTCTGCAGATAATACTTTACACTTCAATACATCTTTCCTTTGAGATTCTCAAAGAAGTTTCCAAATTGTAATTAACTGAATCTCAGAACTACAGCTGGGTGAAATTTTTGGCCAAACCTTTTATTTTTGGTGAAAAATGCAGATTCAACAACACCAAAAAAATCACAAATTTGTGTCCGTTTCACTGACTTGTTAGTATTGAAAAAAACAAAACAAACAAATTCTGAAAAAGGCAATGTTTTATTAAACCATTTGAAATGAAACTTTTTTTTTTTTTTTTTTTTTTGGTTTGAAATGACTTTTTTGTTTGAAATTTCCTTCAAATTAATTTTTTGAAAAGTTTTTGAATGCTCAAAATTGAAATGAAGGGCTGAACAAAACAGAATTTGCATTGGGTTGAACAAAAAGTGCTTGAACCAAAACAGAATTTCTCTTACTTTTCAGTATTCTGAAAATTTTGGAAAAAATTATATTTGATTTGTCCAGAAATGATTTTTTTTAATTGGCAGCAAACCAAAAAGTCCTTTATTTGCACAGCTGTACTCACACTATGGTTATGTCTGCCCTTGCAAATGTACATGGTTATTTGTGTGCCATAATCCCATATTGTCCACATTTGAAGCACATCCCTGAAGAACAGTTTAGTGTGGGAAAACTAGCGGGCCTGAAGGGTATGAGTATGTACATGCCTCTGGTGTGGCATGGCCTCGTACCCATTCTATAGTGCAGCATGGATGGGGAAGGGTCATTTACCAGGTCACGGGTATCTATAGTCCTCCAGGGCCACTCCCACAATGCATTGATCCCTTTGCTGCCTGACCCTTACCCAAAGGTATAAAGGTCCTTGACCCCACCCGTTTCTATCTGTACTAGCGACCTGTGTTGAGCATTTCAGAACAATTTTCTGCTGAAATCTATTGATCAGTACAGGTCATCATGGATCATGGTCTGAAATCAGCTGCCGTTCAGAGTACACTGTCCCCCTTGACTTAGCCTGGACCAGCAGAAACATACACTTGTACTGGGAGATTTCGTGGAGGCTGGAGGAGGCAGTTTTCACCACACTCTGTCCCAGTGCTAGGAGTGCATGAACCACCTGAAGTTCCTGTACCAGAGGGTGAAGGACTGAAGCAATTGATCTGTGTGGGAACCTCATACATGCCCATGCTAGAAGGAGCTGCTCTGGGTGCTCTCCAGGGCTGTGAGTACTGAAGTGACTCACGGCCCGCTTCTCGACCTCACTAGCTTCTTCATACAATGGGACACAGATAAGCGGCAGAGTGAAGGGACAGCAATAACCTTGGAGGAAGACCAGGAAGAAGAGGAGCATGTGATTCTGCACCCTTTTTGGTTGATCCAGTTGAGGAAACCCTGCCAGAGGAAGACCCAGAGCTGCTGCAGGAACCAGAACCCAAGGCTGGTAAGTTATGACCCACCCTCACACTCTGCAGAAAGCCTGCTGCCTGCAACCTGGCCATGCCCATCTCTGTCCAGCCTGACATGTGGTTATAAATTAATGGTGTTAGTGAAAACCCAGGAACCACATAACTCATTTAAAAGAAGCTATAACAAAGATTATGAATGTCACTGTGCCCCTGTGTCTGGGCATTTCTTGGACAGCAATCTGGCAGTGATAGTCCCCAACCCATGGGGGGGGGGGAGGGGGAGAGAGGGAAACGGGTTCGACAAGTGGGAGAGAGGCAGGGGACTGGTTTGGAAATGGCCTGGGTGGGGAAAGAATAGTTTCATGACATATACTTTTGTTCAAAGACCCAAAACCACCCCTCCTCCCAGTCTTTCCTTTCCCTTACAAACGGGAGTTGAGCAGAAGGAGGGGGATTGGTGTTTTGTGTGTGGCCCTGCCTAGGTCCAAAAAGATAAAAAGAACCATATGGTTGTCTGAGGACTATATGAGCAGTCCCTTATGTGTGGCCTCTCCCCATGTTGAGCCATTTGCAGAAGCTGGGAGAAGTGGGTAGTGGTTGAAGGATCTGCTCCGGAAGTTGTTAAACACAGTATCAAATCACTTTGCAGTTGAGAGGCAGCAGGCTTGTGTGTTCATCAAAAAGGTCAGAGAAGACTAGACTCTTGCAACGTGTCTCTCTGTTTCCATGTACCTTTCAAGGCTGTTCCCTGGACACAAGGGATAGATTCTCTGGTGATGCATAGGGATTGGGGTGTGGCATTTTCTATGGTTCTCTGTTCCTCTTCCATGGGAACTCCATCTGTTAGAATAGAATACATTCAATTTCCTCTTGAATTGCCTCCCAGTCCTGCAAGCTTAACTCAGCAAAATGTTGGTGTAGCACAGACTCAAGCTGGTCCCTCAGGTTGAACGGCAGCGCAAATGTGGTTTGTACACCTTCATAACTCACCAAACCCCTCCACTTAGGAATATGTAGAGAGGTGACCATTAGCAGAAATGTCTCTCCGGCATAGATTATTGGATCCCCCTCCACAAGACTGGAAAGACACTTCTGTTTTCCATCTGGAACCTTGAAAACTGCTATATTTTCAAAATGATGTCCAGCCTCTAAAGAACAAAAAGTTAACTGGTTCCTGAAAGGTACCAAACCCTAACCCAACCAGCTTCTCAATGCATTCAACATTTTAATACCAATATTGCAGGTATCTTACCATTGTTATAGTTAACTCTTTCCTTGTGGACTGCAAAAGATTTGAGACAGAAGAGGGCTGTAACATTTGCATTCCTCAGAGGCTTAAAAGTACCAATATTGTGGCCTGCCACAGCACAGTATGTTATGAGGGAGGAGGAGAAGATGGAGCTGTTACGTTCATTCAAAGAAGAAATTAAATAGTTACATTTATGACAGCCATTGTCTTTGAATTGACAGGACCTTCTCATGCCAACAGGGAATCCAGTCCATCGGTAGGGCAGGAGCAGTGACCAGAGACACCAAAGGCAGAAGAAAAAGGTTCCTGGAGGACCTGCTCATTGGCATTGATGGAGTTGGGAACAATGATTTCCTTAGGTCATGGGAGGATTGGGCTATTAGACAGGATGAGCCAATCTTAACCAGTTCCTACAAATGGAGATGCAGCACAGGAGGTGGCTGTGTGTCCAGAGAGAATGGAATCAGACACTCATGAAGTCCCTAGTACAACTGCTGGTGGATCACTTCTGGGCCTCGTCTGCTGCCTTAGCTGCTGCTCTTATTTGGGAACAAGCACCACTACCATCTCCTATCCTCCCCCAACCCCCACCCCCCTTCAGCTGCTGGCCAGGCTGTTTCTGAAATCATGAATCCAACAGTCCCATACCCGTGATAGGGAGAAGCATGTGGGTGGCCAGCACAGCAGCCTATGCTGGCTCCCCAAACCCTTCACAGTGGACTCCCACCCCTGATCATACAACTGGGGAATGATAGCCCTGATCCAGTCTCTATAGCCGATGCAGGAGATGTCCCCATTTTACCCCCCTCACAGTATTCCGCAGCCTATTTCTCCCCCCCCCCCCCTTTGTCAGAGTCAGGAGATAGGTCCAATTACATTTATGTGTGAACATTGATTGGTGAGTCTGATCCGTGTCTGCGTTCATTTGCATTTCCTTTCAAAAACCATTTTAGTTCTGTGTCCTATGCAGGTTTTTAAATAAGTAAGTTACTGTTCACTTCCCTTGTATGTGCACTTTCCTTTTTGAGTTTAATGAATTGGATATTTCCCACATATATCAGATGGGTCAGCAGGTCTCATGGTACGTGGCTGTGGGTTGCATCTGTTGCTACAGAAGTACAATTAATTTTCTGTTCCTCCCACTCCCTCTTCAACCTCCCCCACCAGTCACAAGTTTTCTAATATTTTAAAAAGGCACTGGTGCATGACAGTGGGTTAAGCTGTGAAGTAACTGTTGCTGTGCACAGCACCCAAGCACTGAATAGATGTGTCCATAAACTTATTTATTGTTTTTAAATGTTCTAAGTGATAATGAAGAGCAAAGAGGGGGGGGGGGGGGAAATGGAAGAATCAAAAATTCCAGACATCTGTCATTGAGTTGTGCTTCAGTGATCCCTCCTACCCGAACCCGCAGCACACAATCACTGCTTTTAACTTTGGTAGTGTACATCTGTAGGTGGCAAGAACTCATTTACTTTCTGATGTCCCTACCACAATCCTTAGTTGCCCCGTAGTTCCAAATCCCCATCCCCCCCATTTTTTTTAAAAAAGGAAGGGGAAAAAAAGACCCAGGATTGAAAACCGTGAATTAAGCTCTGCTTTTCAGAAGCACCATGGAACCCTTCCCCCTCCAGAAAAATCACCTTTAGGTAAACATCTGGCTTTGTAAATAAGGGCAGGTTTACACTTAAAATGTTGCATTGGTGTATCAGTACAGCTGCACTGCTGTACCACTTTAATGAAGACGCTTTACACCGACCTGAGAGAGGTCTCCTGTTGGTGTAGTTAATCCACCTCCCCAAGAAGCAGTAGTTTTGTTGACGGGAGAAGCTCTCCCATCGACACAGTGCTATCTACACGGGGAGTTAGTTCAGTATAACTACGTTGCTCAGGGGATTTTTCGCACCCTTGAGTGACGTAGTTATACCAATGTAAATCTGTAGTGTAGACCACACCTAATTTAATGAACAATACAAAGGAAACCCAAACCACATTAAGAATGAAGGAAGATAATATTGAGTGGTGCTTCAATGACCCCTGCTCCCCTACCCCCAATAAACAGTCACCATTACCAGTCATGGGAGTATTCATGCATAGCAGCTGTTAAGTGCTGTCTGTATTGGTTTCAGAAGACAGTGATAAGAAGTAATGTGTGAAGCACTTTCCAAACTGTTGTAAAACTGTTTTAAATTACTTTCATAAGGACTAAATACTTCCCATAAACCACCATAAAACAGAGCTTTGAACATACAGTAAAAACATTGCTCAATGCTGTCAATTAAAACACATATACAATCTACACAGCACAAAACCTTGGCCAAAGGTGTAAATCTTGATGAGGGGCCCTGACACAACTCTGTGCTCTCAGGTGGTACATTGATGTGGGCTGCACAGGATCAAAATCTACCCAGGTATGTCACAACACAACAAGTGGCCGTGGCCTATTGAGCTTTTCCAGAAGTACCATAGTGTCACATGTCCATCAGGACAGTCCAAAGTCAACTTCTGACTCCCTGCTGTTCCCATATGTGCAAGCAAAGGGCATCTCAAATTTCCCTTGCTCGCCAGGTACCAGGAGCAATCTGCATATCGGCAGGATACAGTTTCCTGTACAGGCTTTGAAAACTGGATCTGTCTTGTGTCCACTCTGTCCAAAAGTATTTACCTTTTGTTTCACATATTCTTCAAGGCACATGCCATGATTATGCAAACCACGTTGTCCACATGGGCATCAAGATAGGTATGCAGTCATCACCAACATGTTTTCAGCCACCCAAACACACACTCAACCACCATTCTACTGCTACTCAGTATGTAACCGAAGTCCCTATTTCTTGGATCAGAGATGTCAGGGTAAGACTTCATGAGCCAAATTAAGAGTAGCTATGTGGCCACCATCCCCAAAATAACTGTGGAGACAGAAATACTATACAGAACAACTTTTTTTTCTTGGGACTAAAGTCTCTTCTTCCCCTCTGTGATACAACCCAATCTCCTGAGCATCCTAGCATCATAGACCTTTCCTGCATGCCTAGCATATGGGTTCATGAACTGACTCCTGTGGTCCACTAAGCCTTGAATAAGGCTTAGTGTACATTTATGGTTCATGTAGTCATTCACCTCTTTTGGTGGGAAAAGTATAGGGAAGTGTGTTCCATTGATGGCTCCTGCACAGTTCAGAAACCCCATCCTTTGAAATCCAGCTATAATTTCAGGGGTTTAGGTTATGGCAACTACCTGTGGGTAGATACCAGTATCGATAGCATGGCAAATCTGTACAACCACCAGTGGATTTTCATTCACCTGCCAAGTCTGTTGTCTTTGCCATGTCACATATTTCTGTACTGATTCTGTCCAGTCATCGGCACTGCACCACATGAACATTTGTCCTGCAAGTAGCAGAAAGAGCAGAACCGCATCATCATGGACTTACTCCATGTCTTCCATGCAGTTTGGCAAAAGGGAAAGGTGAGTGGATGCTGCCATTGCCAAATACAAGAAGGGGGTGGACAGTTCCAGCAACAAACAGCAAGGCAGTTCCTAGAGTTTCTCATGCGACTCACAGGAGTCTGGGCCACCTCCCCTGAAATGGTAGTGCTAATGTAGCATACTGAAAAGGGGATATGTGGACTGAGGTATACAACAGTGGGCAAACAATATGTGGACATTCAGCATGGATATGGGGTACCTACACTAGCAATACATGCACGAGTAAATGGGGAATCACTCAAGTATAGACATAGTGTATATGACTGGTATGTGTTTATTATTAGCCTCCTTTTACAGATGGAGAAAATGAAGCACAAAAAGCTTAAATTATTTTCTCAAAGTCACATAGGTCTCCTGACTCCCAGTCTTGACCTTTAATCAAAAAACCCTTTCCTTATTCTCTCTGGGGCAAATTTGCCATGCTTAATCACATTGACTAATACCTTACTTAAGGTTCACAAGGAGTCCCATTGATTTCACTGGGACCACTCTTGTCAGAGCTGTAACTTGGGTAGGGTGAATCGGGGAGACTGCTCCGTGCCCTGCGCTTTGGGGGGCCTCACGGGCCAGTTCGATTGGCCGGTACAATCAGTCCCGGAAGAGACGAATCCGTCACTTCCGCCCTGGGCCTTGCATGCCTGTAGGGATGGCCCCAACTCTTGTAATAAGGCACTACTCTGGGCTTGTCTACATGGTGCTTTAGTCTGCACTGCACTAGCATGTTGCACACTAACTGGCCTGTACGAACCCTGCTGGCGTGCAATAAAACAGAATTATGTTAATGTGCACTAAGGTATGCCAGCAGGGTCCATACAGGCCAGTTAGAGTGAGACATGTTGATGCAGACTAAAACAACACCCCTCTTTTGAGGACTAAAAAAACATGTAGACAGTCCCTGTGTGTGAGAGAGAGTGGCACAGCTGAGCCCTCTGTATCTTCCACATTTATGATCGTAAATCCCCCAACAGGTGAGCTGGAGTCTAATTTTTTCAATATGGATGTCCAATCCTGCAAGGTGCTGAGCAGTTTGGCCCTGATTCAGAAAGTCACTTGAACACATATTTAACTTTAACAGGGTAGCTAATGGGACTAGGGGTCACCAAATGAAATTAATAGGCAGCAGGTTTAAAACAAATAAAAGGAAGTTCTTCTTCACGCAGCGCACAATCAACTTGTGGAACTCCTTACCTGAGGAGGTTGTGAAGGCTAGGACTATAACAATGTTTAAAAGGGGACTGGATAAATTCATGGTGGCTAAGTCCATAAATGGCTATTAGCCAGGATGGGTAAGAATGGTGTCCCTAGCCTCTGTTCGTCAGAGGATGGAGATGGATGGCAGGAGAGAGATCACTTGATCATTGCCTGTTAGGTTCACTCCCTCTGGGGCACCTGGCATTGGCCACTGTCGGTAGACAGATACTGGGCTAGATGGACCTTTGGTCTGACCCAGTACGGCCTTTCTTATGTTCTTATGTTCTTATGACTACTTCAATGTTTTAATTTAAGCATGTGCCTAAGTGCTCTGCTGAATCAGGGCCAGAGTGCTCCAGGCTTTGTAGGAGCAAGCCCATAATTTAGTGGCTTTTCTTTTGAAAACTGCAGTCCAGGTGCCAGGTGGGCTATGACTTTATTATACACAATTAAGGGAGATCAGGACCCCAATCTGCAGCAGATTTTGACACCTAGATATTGCACACCACCCCTACAACTACCTTAGCCTTTCTCTCCAGTCAAATGCATATGAGAACATTTTCCAGTGATGGGGAACTTTGTTTAAAACATAATAACAAGTGATTCCCTGGCAAGGTGCTAAGGGAGATGATTAGTTAAAACATGACAATAAGATACATTACACTATGGAAAATAGTACAGGTCTCTGGTGTAGAGTCTTCAGATTGACAGAGCACAGTCATAATCTTGTTTTGATACATGCTAGATACATATGGAGATGTCAGGAAAGTAAGCAAAGGACGAGCTTTGATCTGACCTTAGAATTAGTGAGATTTTAGGCAAATGACTATCTACCCTGTCCTGTCAAATTAGCACAAAGGAGAAGTAAAACTAATAAAGGGGCTTTCTTAGGGCCTTGCTGTGTGCCTGGCATTGCTGAGATTTGAGGTTAAAACTAGAAATCACTACACATTTTCTTTAAATTTCTTTCCCATTGAATTCAGTAGACTTCGGATTTCATCCATGTTGCATAAAGTTAAGCCCACATGCAAGTCTTTGCAGGACTGGGGCCTGAGGAAGTAAATGATTAATCTTTTATATTCACCACAGAATTTGTGAGCCTGCAAACATAATCATCAGCAGTTCTGGTCCAGGCTGACAACATTTGTTTCAAACCAATGACACAGTCATCAATCACTCAACCTCCGGCACTTCAGCAGCGCGTGCGCGCACGCACACACAGAGCATGTACCACTCCCTGAGCTACTGCCCACGCTGCTGCTATGGAAATTTAGTGCTGATGATCACTGTGAATAGAATGTGAATGACAGGGGTCAGTTTGAAAGACGGGACTGACAAAAACCCGCTTAAATGAGCACTGCTGTTTTCTATTTGTATTCAGGTTTCTTTTGTAAAATCAGTGTTTAAAAATTAAGAGCTGAGTGGATTTATTGCTTTCTTTTAGTTTAACTTGGAATCCTTATTGATCTCCCACCTGATGTTAATTACAATTACTATATTTGGTAGAGAAGTAAACAGTCTTATCTGGACTGAGTGTACAAAATGGGGTTCATGCTGGACACATTTTTTAACTAAAGTCCCACTGTACGAGCATATGTACAGTGGTTAGTATTAGACAGGCAGCATTTGCTATCAGTAACTGCATAACTGCATCTCTGATCTCCTATGCTTGGAATTAAATCCATACAGTGGTAGTCATTAAAGCCATTAGTTAATTCTGTTGAGTCATGTTTGTTGAGAGCAAAAGCGAAGCCAAATAGATTTGACTTCAAATGCTGTCAAGTCATTGCATAAGCTAGAAAAGGAATCATGATGGTCAACGCAGGCAGCCAGTTTAGAACAGGCTGCTACCAGGCATGATTTCTGAAGTCTTTATTCAACTTTGTGATGTCTGCAGGGTAAGCTTGTGCAGTAAAGAATCAGCATTGCAACATTAGCTAGAGTCTACAAAAGCTGCAAAAGTTGCATTAATGGGAAGATCATTTTAAGATGCTCCTCAATTGCCCACCGCTTATGTCCCTCTCCTGCTTGAGGTGGGCAGGAAATTTTGTCACTTTCCTTCAGTCAATACATTGAAGTCTGGAAGGCACGAGGGCTTGTAATATCACCCCTACGTTACTGAAGGCAGATGGGAGTATTCAAAGACATGCAGGTTACATTAAATTCTGAATGTGAAATTGAATAATATTTAATGCCCTGCATACATTATGTCCTTAAGGTTTGGACAAAGTCAAAATCTGAATTCAAAATGTGATCAACATTGTGACATTTCAAGCTGATGCTGAACCCCAAATGCCATGGCAGACATTTGAGATTTGGGGCCATGATCTTGCTGGTGTCTTTTTGATTTCCTTCATATCATCATCTACATTTACATAACTGCAGATGTTATTGTTGGTCATAGAATTATCCAACCACAGTATTTGTCTAGGTGACCTGCAGTAACTGTGTATTCCATAGGTTGATTAGGCACTGTGTAAAGAAGCACTGTGTCCTTTCATTTGTTTTAAATTTTCTGCCCTTATTTTAATTGACTGTTTCCTTATGCAACAGGTTGAAAGGAGAGACTGATGAGTATTCCTTATACCCTTTATAATTTAGAATACCTCAATCAATGCTCCTGTTATTGTTACCTTTTTCAGGTAAAATAATCTCTGGCTGTCCAATCTCTTTATATACATAACTCATGCCCCACATCAGTTCACTGCTCCAGTGCAAACCTCCTGTCCCTTTGCTTCCTCCCTCCTTATATACTCCTTGACTCTTCTGGGTCCCCTCTCCATTTCCAAGCTTCTCTCTCCAATGTGCAAATCAATCAGTTATTCTCAATCTAAAATTAGAGGGGCTAAAAATCTAGAGTTTAGAGTAGTATCCTTAATTATAAAGTTGTGTCTCAAGCCTTCATAATAGTACTGTCCTAATATTTTCAGTATTATTTCCATAGCAGGGTCAGTGATAACCCTTGGTATGTTCTTGCTTTTAGTAATAGGGATTATGTTCTCGATGGACTGAAGCCATTAGGCAGCAATATGATTTTATAGAAAACACACACCTATACAAAGGGATGTTAGTGTTGTAGCTTATGTAGTAGGATTTAGCCACAAGAGACATGATCACATGCATTGATCGGTCTGGCACACTTCATCCAGTGGTGATATTTTGTGAGGGCAGATAGTCAGCCAACTGTGGTATATTTCATACTAACCAAAAAAGCTGAGGTGCCACTGGAAAAATGCATGATGAATCTTGATAACGGGTGTAGTGATAGCCACCGTTGTGTGATGCATTGTGCCTACCTTGATGTACCCCTGCACTCTTCTTTCGTGCCAGCATTGTGTAACCATCATTGGAAGAGTGTACGATGCACCCTCTTAAAGGCTCTAGCAATGGCCAGTGCTGTGTGTCCTGTCTCAGTACCAGGATCCTCAATGAGTCAACATATTTCCTTTGTGTGGGGTGTGGTTCAAAAGCCAAAATAGAGCTGTTGTTTTGAAGAACACCCTTAAAAACCTAATAATTTTGCCTTATATAAATGGATAATGCTTTAGTAGCTGCAATATTCCACAGATATTTCCTATGATTAGTGAGCTAATGCTATCCATTTTTCAGTTTTTAAGGGTGACCACTCTGCCATGTGTCAATATTCCTTAGCTTTAGTGCATTGAAACTGAATACATAACGTAATCACACCCTTGTCTTTGGATACAGTGGGCTTTTAATATTGTACTGAAAGGTTACAGGAATGCATGTATTTTGCTGAAATCTCTGTGGTGATAGGGAGCGGTATATTTTATGACTATATATTGTTTATCAACAAGTTATTCTCCCCTTATGAAAACAATTCACTACTGACTCAGAGGGAAGAGTGCCACCTGCTGCATTGCCAAGACCATTTTTCCAGCAACTTGGGGTTTCTTAGAGAATTTTCATCTAAGTACTGAACTAGCCCAACTATATTTAGCCTGTGAGCAGTGATGGGATCACAGCACAGGGTGGGATATGTGTAGGCTGTGCTAGTAGCTAAAAATAGATAAAACGTTCAGTTAAGTGCAGCAGTCTAAATGTGAAGGGTTGATAGAAATTTCTTCAGATGATCAGCAAGGAAAATCCAAATGAACAATCCCCCACCATAAAGAATAGAGAACTCTCTTACAGTCGCCAGGTGATTAGGCATCCTTTTTCATCCTGTCCTTAACATGTGTCAGTACAGTAAAACAGGATGAAAAATAAGATTTGATTTATGTATATGAAAACGTTAATAATACTTTGCTGGGATAAGTTATATTTGCAGCTGGTGCTGAGCTAACATTCACTGTAGAATGCTACAGCAAAAAAGAAAGCACGGATAATCTGAAACTCACTCCAGTAGTCAACGCTGATGTGAATTTATGTATGTGTGTGTGTGAGTGTGTATAGGTATTTGTAAGTAGATTTGCTATGTTAATTGGGTTAAAGAACTAGCAAATATCTACTAATCCATCCTGTGATACAAAGACATGTAAATTAGGATTCATTGTAATAAAGTTGCATGCTCATTTGTTATGAATGGATAAATTTCAGTTATAAACCAGCAATAAAAATGTGCTGGCCTCTAGGAAAGTCCTTCCAACAGCTTTCAGACAGGGAGCCTATAAAATCATTGTGTAATCCAGACACTCTGAGAGTAATCAAAAGAACTAATAATACATCTTCCTCAGACTTTAATTCCCTGGGTTGTCTGTTTGGATGGTGGGCATACAAAAATGCCTTCAAGGTAAGGTTTGCAATTACAATGCTAACAAGCCCCAGTGTGCATCCTGTTCTGGGAATGCTGCAAAATTTTATGTAATAGAGGTTCAAAATCAAAGTTATTATCCCATCATTATCAGCATTATAATGTTCCCTTGCCAACAATAACCCAAGACATTTTAAAAGACTATGCCTAGAGTAATATAAACAGGACACTTTTCATGCATGTATAAAAGAGAAATCCACAGAAAGGAATTAAGTAGTAACAGTAATTTATACTTGTATCAAACTCTGACTTTCATTTTGATTTAAGAAGTTTATTTCAAAGAAGGTTTATGGAACAGAAGTTCAACAATTACAATGAATGTGCTGAGTGATATTTCAGTTGAAGGTATTATATTTTTCATGTAAACTTTTAGAAGTTCAAATCACAAAAGGAACCTTTCTAGTGATATTCAAAATACATATAAATCAGGGATCAGATGCTTAGCTGGTATGAATTGAATAAAGATTTGGCCCTAGGTATTCTTTTGCATACTGACATCTCTCACTATCACCCCCCTGACTTACACTGCCCACCTGGATATAATTATACCCCCTAAAATATGCTAAAATACAAACAGTATTACTATTTATAATAAAAAAAATAAGAAAAAATTACTAGGAGATACTGGAAATGTGTCAATTGAATCAATGTTATTATCTATTCCTAATTAGTTATCTTGACCTAGGCATATATTTTGGCAATAATTTAGGGGGCAAGTTCAGTTTGGGTGGGCAGTGTAAATCAGGTGGAGTGATAATGAGTGATGAAAGATTACATGACAGTAGGGATTAGGTTAGACAGACATTTTGGCCTTAGAGCTTCAAGTCTGACAGACACATGATAAAGGGATGGAAAATCAGTTAAGAATATTTTCAATTACACACAGTGAAAGATGGAGAAATAGAGCTGGAAACTGGAGCTAAACAAAGATGCTGCATATAGTGAAAGGAAGCTGAAAGGAGGAATGTGGTGTGTATCTTCCACATACCAATGGCGTGGTAGTAATAGCAATGTGATAAATTACATTTATCATGCACTATAGAGTGCCTCACCTGCTTTGCTCACTAATTCAGCTAAATCATCTAAAACTTCTAACATTACAGAGTAGCTTTTGCTGGTCACTCAGTGGAGTAAACCTAAAGGTTGGAATAAAATAAAATTAAATTAAAAAGTAAATAAATAAATTGCTAAGCACATTTTTTCTACTAATTTTAAGATGGTCACAAACATAGGTTCAGCATTACTTTTAGCCAGCAAAGAAAGGCTTCGATGAAAATGTAAGGCAGAGACATAAAGGTAGCAAATAAAGGAAAGATGAAGGGTTAGCAGTTTTATGGGGACTACTATGAAAACCAGCTTTGTGAAGATGACGCAGTGAGATTCCATGTTTGTTGTCTCTTGAAAACTTTGAGATCAAAGCTCCTCAGTTTACTAGTAAAAGACATTGGTGGTAGGTTTTGTTTTGTTTTCAAATTGTCAGCCCTGTAGACTCAGCCTGTAACCTGAAAGCCAAGCTGGGTTCTTTCTGGCTCTACATTACCAATAATAAACTTCCTGCAATTGGAAATTCACTAACAGTTCTGTTGATGTGTTACAACCTTGAGTAGAATCCAGTTCACTTTCATGTAACTGTGCTGACTCTGACATGCTAATCAGAGTAAAAATGTATTTTTGTAAGGCCAGCAGAAATGGCAGTGGTTACACAGGAACAGGTGACGTGATTAAGAAGGTATCATTTTCAAGCAGCCATTTATATAATTCCTTGTCTTTTCAATATTTGTTTTTATGAACATAGCTACAACTTTTACATCGGGTTTGTCACATTGGAGTCTGTTTCAGGTGTTTTCGACCTTAACTAGCTACATGTTTTGTTTGGGATTAATGAAGCACAGCTGATAATTATTTTGTATTGAAGGAGATAGTGCTGTAATTTCATTTGAAGCCACTATTTATGCAGGAACAGAATATTTTTCACTGTTCCTTGACTGTCATTCCTGAGCCCTGAGCCTCAGGGCTGGCTCTAAAGCTGGTGTGTCTGTCTAGGTAGGAGAAACTTTCAGTAGTGCAGAAGTAACTTACTGGCTTTTATGTCAACCAGATCCCTGTGGCCAGAATAAGTAGCACAGGATACAAGTGGGCAAAGCTAGGACTTCAGTGGGAACTGTTATATGCTCGGTGTTTTTGAAAATCTCTATAATTATTTAGGTACCTAAATATGAATTTATGAGACTAACTTTAGACACCTAAACACTTTTGAGGACCTGGGTTCTACGATTGAAATGAGCTGAGCACTCTGGCCTTGATCCGACAAAGTATTTCAAGCAGATGCTTGATTCTAATCAAGTGAGTAGTGCCATTGTGCTCAATTAAACTAGTCATGTTCTTAAAGTTAAACATATGCTTAATTACAACAGGGCCAGAGCACTCAGTAAATTGGAATATTAAGCCCATTTTGCTGAAAAAATTTGCCTAGCAAAATAGAAGTCTCAAATGCTCCCTGATAATGGAGTTGGGCCTGAACCAAAATTGCATATCTGGTGGCCGTAAAGGTTTCAAAAATTTGGATGCAAAACTAAATCTGGATCTGAACATTACACTCCAATATAGTTTTCTACCTAAAATGGATCACGTGCTTTGTAATCTACAGCAGAAGAATAAGAAAATATAAACAGGATTCAGTGTAGATATTTTATTTAATGTCTCCAGCAAAATGGAGCTGGTAAGCACTTTTGTACAATTTGAAAGTGACTCATCTAACACTATTATACCTCCACCAGATCCATTGTTTTATCTGAGGATGCCTGCTCTTCCTAGTTATATCCATGTATTACTTTTTGATATGGAAAAGAAAAGAGAGAGAAAGAAACAAAAAACTATACATATAACATATCAAAAATGAAGAACACATATTAACCAAAATAAAATTGAAAAACTATCTACAGTATATCCATATACACCTATATGCTCTTTTTCTTACTAAAGAAATTAGAGCTATTTCAAATCTTATTTTAAATTATCTGTAAACACTACGGCCTGAAGTCCTAAAGAGTAGGGATTGTTGCTGAACAGGGAGAAGAGGAGCCCAGAGCTGCCTGAGAACTTCAAACAGGGATGGGGCCAGGGTGTGAATGGGGCTCTGCCAGCATGTGTTGGTGAGCAAGGCGAACTGACTGAATAGGCCAGGCCTCATTTACTTTTTAGCTATGTGACGGTTAGAGGCATTTGGTTAAAACCCAGTTAAGTTTTGAGTTTGTGGGCCATACAACTCTATCATCCTTCTTGGGAAATGAAAGGACAAAAGAATTCCACCAAAAGTGCCTGGGGTGAGGGATCACCCTCACCAAGACCACAGTCAGGCACAATTGGGTAAGGATGCCTGGACAGGGTTAAAAGGAGAGTGAGGGGGAAGAGGGTTCTACCTTCTCCTGGCAGTTCCTTGCTGCTGGTAAAGTCTCTATTAAATCTCCTATATACCACCTATTCCTCTCTGAAGACTCAGCACCGAGTCAGCTTTAAAACAGCAGATGGTGGCTTCGAGGTGGCGGATTGAGCTGAAGTGGGATCCAGGTAGTAGGCAAAGCTGAGCTGAAGTGGTGGTGAGGCAGGGGAGTGCCGAGGTGGCCTGGGCTGAAGCTGCAGAAAGCAACAACTTACCTGAGGCATTCTGGTGTGGGCTTGACTACCCAGCAGGGCCGGCTCCAGGCACCAGCTTGGCAAGCAGGTGCTTGGGGCGGCCACTCTGGAGAGGGGCGGCAGGTCCAGCTATTCGGCGGCAATTCGGCGGACGGTCCCTCACTCCCGCTTGGAGCGAAGGACCGTCCACCGAATTGTCGCTGCAGATCGTGATCGCGGCTTTTTTTTTTTTTTTTTTTTGGCTGCTTGGGGTGGCCAAAACCCTGGAGCCGGCCCTGCTACCCAGTAATCAAAGCTGAGATCACTTTTAACTGGTCGGGTGGTAGAGCCTCCAAAACAGCCCAGGAAGCATGTCCCTGAGGGGCTGGAGACTGACCTGCCAGAATTCTTGGACTCCACAAGCCCTGGACAACAAACGGTGTATGCAGGAGCTGGGGAGGAGGTAAGTGGCTGGAATGCATTAGCCACTCATGAGTGCAAGAGAAGGGCTGAGATTGTTAAGACACCCTGGTGGGGTGGGAGTCTTAGCTTACAGATACTGTTAATGAATTAATTGCTGACTTTTTCAGGTTTATTTTGTTGTTACCACTTTCTTCTCCATCATAAAATTCTCTTTGTTTTAAACCTTGGACTCACTGCTTGCAAGTAGGGAAGTATTGCCTATAAAGATGCCCAGGGTGCTAGTTATAATGTCCCAGGTTTCTTGGCCAGAGGTGCAGGGTCAGCCCAGTGTTAAGTTTTCAGAAGGAACCACTAGAAATTGGAACCCAGCCCTTTCTGTCAACAACCTGGCAGAACGGTTACAGCTGTTGTTTTGATATTGCACAACCCAGAGTTACACTTAAAATTTCCCTGGAAGAGTTACATTTCAGCTTCTGAATTATGTTATGTGAATATGCTGTATATGTATTAATCTGGGAATGATATCTTTCATTTGTTTGACTGTCATTCTTTATGTGTATTTTTGTTGTGGTATACAAATCCCTTTCTTTGCCTTTCTTTCTTAAGTCTAGAGTCGGATTGTGACACTTGTACTCACAGTGAATATAATCCTACTCCACAGAGAAGTCCTATTGACTTCAGAGGGACTATTCATAGTGCAAGGTACTTTTCAGTGTGAGCCAGATCCTCAAAGATATTTAGGTGCCAAACTCCCTCAGAGTCAGATGCCCAAATACCTTTGATATTCTGGGACTGTATTACAGCTTGGCCCATAACTGACAAAAGGTTAATTACAAAAAAAAAAAAACAAGCTCCTAAAATGGCATTTTAGAGGCAAGTCACAATTACAACAGTCACTAGAATTTAATAGGAAATGAATTAAAGGACAGCACAGGGGCAAAGTTATTCTCTTGATTTAGTGAGAGATTATGTGGACCAGTCCTATTGTTTTCTAAAAATTTATGCCAATCGCCATTATGAAGCCAATGAAGAGACTAGCCAGAACATTTAGCATAACTTAAAAGTCTAATAAAATTGAAAGTAAAAAATCAATGGAGCTGCACTGCAACACATAAGAAGATGCACTTTGGTAACCACTTCCTTGGAGGTGGGAGGGAGCAAACCTATCCTGCAGATGGCAAGTTAGCCATTAATTTGAAACACACTGTTTCTATAGACTGTAGGCATCACGGAATATGAAGCCCATAAAATCACCAAAGCATAACATTTATATATTTTTACAGTTATAAATAACCTTAGCAAGATACAGACTAGCACAGCTACCCCTCTGAAACCTGTCACTTAGCAAGATTGTTTGTTTCATTCAGTGTTGTAGCAATGTTACCAGTCCGGTAGGATGAAATTTACACAGATTTCTTCAGACAAAGGAGATGGAGGACAATCCAGCTCGGACTGTTTAATAAAAAAATTTTCAGGAAAATATGATGAGACATCAGCTATGTTTTATGCCATCTCACGTTACACATTTATTATTCAAGGAAAGCAAGGAGCAGCACCAAAAGAAGTGTTTTGTTTTTTTAAAAAAAAGCTGTGAACAACTTTAAAAGACTAAAACTAAGGGTACATTTATTTATTTATTTAAACGTTCATTTATAGTGGGTGAACCAGAGTCATATTCATGCCTGAATACCAAATAGTTGGATAGACCAGCTGAGCCTAGGAAAACACACAGTACTAAGCAAAATATGGCATGTGTGAAAATCTTCCTTCATCTCCCATCATCTTCTGAGTCTTCATATCCTCCAGAAGGCTTGGAATTTGAACAGAGAAATTCTGTACCTGGTTTCCTTAGACTCCTTTCAAAATCCCACCCTTTATTGTTAATTTTCCAATCAAAATTAATAGATACAGACAACAGAAGAATTCAAGATCATCAGCCTCCAGAATTCTTTTTCCACATATAGGGTATTTCTGCACAGCAGCTGGGAAATGTGATTCCCAGCACAGCTAGATATACACACACTAGCTCTGCTGGAGCTAATGTGCTAAAAGTAGCAGTGTGGCCTTCGTGGCATGAGCAGCAGTTTGGGTTAGCCACCCCAGTGCTTACCGAGGGCGTTGGGCAGGACTGTACTCGAGTGGCTCACACAAGCCACCATCCTTCCACTGCAGCTACATTGCTACTTTTAGCATGCTAGCTCAAGCAGAACTAGTGCATGTAAATCTACCTGTGCTGGGAATCACACTTCCCAGCTGCTATGTAGATATATCCATAAATTGTCTTTCATGCTGTCTGCTGAATAAGTTTGTTAGTCCAATTGTTCCTCGTTTTCCTGATTCTTCTTCCTAAGGGATATGGGGCTTATTTGTGTGAGGAAAGATGAATGGCTCTTGCCAAGGGCATTAGACTCTGGTCCTTTGCAGACTTTGGCCCATTGCCCAGGATTTGAAATTGATTACCCAAGCAGTGTGGAAAACATTCCCAATTAATTCTGTGCATAAAGTTTCACTGCCGCAGTAAGATCCACCACAAATTAAAACATAATCCACTTTGGGAACATCCTTACACCCCTAGGTTAGTAGCCTCTTCAAGTGAGTTATTTTCTGATAAAATATTTGTATTTTATGCCACATTTGAAAATAAAGATTTAGTCTTGTGAGCTCCCTTCTGATGCCAGGAATGAGGGACAACAAATGTGCATCAATCTCACTGAAATGGGTGCTGTAAGGATTCCACTCACACACATAAAACAAAGCCACCAAAAGACCTGCCATGAGAACTCATTGCATTGAACAAATAGGCACCATTTTGGGAAATGTGGATAAACAGAAAGGTATGGAGCTGACGAGCAGCCAGTTTTCACAGTGTGCTCTTGTAAAATGGCCTAATTTCTTACATGGTAAATTGCTATCTAATTTAATTTTTTTTTGTAAGATGGCTTCTCATCCTATTGCAGGGGGAAATAGAACCCAGCGACAATGAGTGGAAGCTACTGGCAGCATCTGCTCTGATGCTGGGTGGGAGGGGGGTGGAGGGGAGATTGCTAAGAAAAAACAAGGGTTCACATGCACTCACATTCTACAGGGTTGGGAGGATTTCCTTAGGGATCCTGTTTCTATACGTTATAAGGTCATGTCCTTGTCTCTTCCAGGTGGTCTACAAAATGTAAAAAGGATATAACGCTATTTCTGTACCCTCAGTGACTCAGATTTATTTTACTAACAATTTCCCTTCTGTGGGGCATTCCCACTAAAGGGGAATACATGGTCCCTTACTGAATTCTACAGAGGCAGTTATATAAATAGGTAGCTAGAATATAAAAGTGCTTGGAGGCAGAGACTGTGGATGAGTTGTGTATTTTGGTACTTGTGATACTCAGAATTTGGCTGGTGTTGGAAGTATTGCCTCAGGAATGGGGTCTAACAAGCAGGAAAAGTCTTTGAAGTGTCAGTGATGCTAAGTGATGCTGCACATTCTTCCACTGGAATATAACACTTATGGAAATTACATCACAGCATCAAACCATCAACTATAAACAACTGACTGTTGTCATTCCATGGAATCACATTTTTAGAGCCTATATATTAATAGATGATTAAATTCAGGATAGTAGCTCACAGCCAATAGAAACCTGGTATATTTGTTTAGGAGCCATCATGCCTCAGAAGGTGCACTGAAAGAGAGTGTGTGTTTTCTACCAAGTCTGAATTTGTAACATGAGACCTTGTATCAGCAGAGACATAGGGCCAGATTCTGCCACTCATGTTGAGTAATGCTATATTCCCCAAGTAGTTCTGCTGATTTAAATTTCAGCTCTGGAGGCGGGTTTCAATGTGGAGTTCTGCAGGAGTAAGCTCCTAGCACAATCGGGTTAACCATTAGGCCGACAAACTATCTGTATTATTATATTAAGAATGTGGAAACCAAGATGAGGTCCAGCCCTGTTACTTGTTGCCATTTTCTTCAGGATACTTTTCACTTAGGGGTCCATTATTTTGTTTTTACTGTGAAAAGGTTAGAACTGTGCTTCTTTACAATGAATAGGGAAAATGAAGCTTATTTAAGATACTATGGTGACGACATCCATATAAATATTCTATCTGGATAAACAGCTAGAAGATTTACTGGTAGTTACCAAACTAGCTTTTTTTTATTCAATTCTTATTCTTTTTTCTATTTTAATAGTTAAAGATAGTAGCATAACAAGTCTCTGCTCTGTGATATTTCTGATGAATAAACTGTAGCGCTGACTATGAAGAATATTACTAAATGTATTTTAGCAAGGTGTCCCTTTACATCAAGGACCAACTAAAACAATTAACTCATGTTCTAAGGCCCTTATCATGCTATCTATTCTATTGCACTTTTACATTTAGAAACAAAATTGATTCTGGATTTCATCCAGTCTAATTTTCCAGTAAGTGGCAAATTGTATATGCCTTTGAGCTCCAGTGAAAAGTATCTAAATAGGAAACAATGCAAGTCATCACTAAGACAAGCATTGCCAGTGTTCTCCATATATCCCAGGAAATAAGATGCTGCTGTTCTGCTTTATGTTTTCTAGACTATTGTTAGATTTTGAGTAAGAGGATACTATTCTGCTAATCTCCACCCTTTCCCCTATGAAAGACCTTACAGAGAGCTAAAATCTCTTCAGATGTTACTGTGCTTATAACAACGAAGCCTCAAGTTCAGCAAGCAACACAAGCAAGCTTTGTATTTCAGGTTTCTATCAGTGTTGATGCTTATTAGTGCAATACCTAGTCCTTTCTTTTTTTCTTAAATGTCTATTGACGCCCCTCCCCCTCAAATCCCCACCCCCAAGATTATACAAATAACTTTATAGTGTAAGCTTAAAAAAAACTAGCTGCTCTTCTAAATATTTAAGATGAGTACTGCATAGAAATAAGGTGGGGGGAACCACTTCAATTGCATGAATTTCAAATACTGATTCTAATGAAAAACAAAACAATATTTTGGTATGTTATGTAAGTCAGAAGACAACTGAGCAGCTCATCTCTTCTTTGTTAGGAAGAATATATACAGTATTAATTATAATTGTGGGTCAGAAGGCAGTAAGTATTTTTTTCCCTAGTCAGGGAAATTTGACTACACAAGGATGCCTTATTGTAAAAATCAAGAAGGGATAAATAATGTAGATTGTAATAACTATCTGATGTATCTCACATTTAACAACTAAGAGGCATTATAATGTGTCCAAGATTTTCTAAACTGAGTGCCTAAATTTAGCCTCTTAAGTCCATATTTATGCACCCCAGGCTCCAGTCCTGCAAACATTATGCAGATGCTTGACATTAAGCAAATGAATAGTTTCATTAGATTCCTTGGAACTGCTCCCATGCTTAAAGATAAGGACATATGAAAGTGTTTGCATGACTGGGACTTAAATAAGTACAGTAGAACCTCAGAGTTTAAAACACCTCGGGAATGGAGCTTGTTCATAACTCTGAAATGTTCGTAACGCTGAACAAAACATTATGGTTGTTCTTTCAAAAGTTTACAAATGATTGAATAGAGCTTTGAAACTTTACTATGCAGAAGCACTGCATTTCAACCATCTTAATTTAAATGAAACAAGCACAGAAAGTTTCTTTACCTGGTCCAATTTTTTTTAGACTCTCTTTATTTTATTAGTAGATTATTTTTAACACAGTACTGTACTGTATTTGCTTCTTTTTTTGTCTCTGCTGCTGCCTGATTGTGTATTTCTGGTTTCAAATGAGGTGTGTGGTTCACCGGTCAGTTCATAACTCTAGTTTTGGTAATTCTGAGGTTCTACTGTACCCTGATTTTCAAAAGTGCTGAGGCACCCTGAAGCTCCCACTGAAATTAGATAGATAGATAGATAAATAGATTAGATCTAAACAGACGTACCTATCACACATTTGTGAATTATCACTTTTATCCCTTTGCTAATCCTGCGAAAATAATGGAGTCTAGAGGATCTTTTTTAAAACAAATACTCTCCTGTATTTAGCTAGAGTAAACCCACAAATCAGTCAAGCAGGGGGGATAATGGATTGGGGAGACCTTGCTCTAAAAAGATGGATGCTTGCCCATTCCCTAAAAAGCGTTCCGTAATGGGGAGAAACAAAACAAAAAACCTCATATAGTTTGGTGTAATTTTGCTTTATAATAGAATCATTAGGACTAGAAGGGACATTGAGAGGTCATCCAGTCCAGTCCCCTGCACTCATGGCAGGAATAAGTATTATCTAGACCTCCCCTGGCAGGTGTTTGTCTAACCTGCTCTTAAAAGTCTCCAGTGATGGAGATTCTACAACCTCCACAGGCAATTTATTCCTGTATTTAACTATCTTGACAGCTAAGAAGTTCTTCCTACTATCCAAACTAAACTGCCCTTGCTGCAATTTAAGCCCATTGCTTCTTGTCCTATCCTCCGAGGTTAATAAGAACAATTTACCTCCCTCCTCCTTATAACAACCTTTTATCATGTTTCCCACCTTAGTTTTCTCTTCTCACGACTAAACAAACCCAGTTTTTTCAATCTTCCTTCATAGATCATGCTTCTAGAGCTTTAATCATTTGTGTTGCTCTTCTCTGAACTTTCTCCAATTTGTCCACATCTTTCCTGAAATGTGGTGCCCAGAACTGTGTTCAATATTCCAGTTGAGGCCTAAGTGGCATGGAATAGAGCAGAAGAATTACTTCTTGGGTCTTACTTACAACACTCCTGCTAATACATCCCAGAATGATGTTCACTTTTTTTGCCACAGTGTTACACTGTTGACTCATATTTAGCTTGTGATCCACTAAGACCCCTAGATCCCTTTCCACAGTACTCCTTCCTAGGCAGTCATTTCCCATTTTGTATTTGTGCAACTGATTGTTCCTTCCTAAGTGGAGTACTTTGCATTTATCCTTATTGAATTTCATCCTTTTTACTTCAGACCATTTCTCCAGTTTGTCCAGATCATTCTGAATTGTAATCCTTTATTAGTGTACTCTCTATGCCATTATCTAAATCACTGATGAAGATATTGAACAGAACCAAACCCAGAACTGACCCCACTCGGTATGCCCGTCCAGCTTGACTGTGAACCACTGATAACTACTCTCTGGATATGGTTTTTCAACCAGTTATGCACCCAGCTTATAGTAGCTCCATCTAGGTTGTATTTCCCTCATTTGTTTATGAGAAGGTCATGTGAGACAGTATCAAAAGCCTTACTAAAGTCAAGATTATACCACATCTACTGCTTCCTCCCATGCACAAGGCTTGTTACCTGTTAAAGAAAGCTACTAGGTTGGTCTGACATGATTTGTTCTTGACAAATCCATGCTGTCACTTATCACCTTATTATCTACTAGGTGTTTGCAAATTGATAGCTTAATTATTTGCTGCATTATATTTCTGGGTACTGAAGTTAAGCTGACAGGTCTGTAATTCCCCAGGTTGTCCTTTTCCCCCTTTTTATAGATAGGCACTATATTTGCCCTTTTCCAGTCCTCTGGAATCACTTCCATGACTTTTCAAAGATAATTGCTAATGGCGCAGATATCTCTTCAGTCAGGTCCTTGAGTATTTTAAGATGTATTTCATCAGGCTCTGGTGACTTGAAGACATCTAAGGTGTCTAAGTATTTGTTAATTTGTTCTTTCCCTATTTTAACCTCTGATCTTACCTCATTTTCACTGTCATTCACTCTGTTATATGTCCAACTAAAACCATTATGGTTCAGTTGGCACCACTCTCCAATCTGAGAGGGCTTGTCTACGTGATGGCATAATGTGCTCTATAGCACTGTATGATTTCTAAAGTGCACTAACATGTTTCACATTAATTGGTCTGTGTAAACCCTGCTGGTGTGCTCTAATGGAGTGCTGTTTGAAAAAGTACAATGTTTTAGGCCCTACTGGTCAGGCAGGGGGCGCGGCCGGGGCTGAGTGAGGTGTGGGGAGCGAGCTTACTCACATAGCTCTGCTGGCGCACTTCCTTGCCAGCAGGAAAGGCAAAGCAGCCCCTGTGGCTTGGAAGGAGCTTAACCAGCAGCCAGCTGGCAGCCTGCTGTGTCTCCCCATGCTGCAGGAACACACTGCCAGGTATTCGGTTAACACTAGTGACCAGACACTAAAAATCCAGTTACCACAGGAACCCATGCCAGCCATGGATGTAGTTTGAGCAGGCATTGTCCCTTCCCTGCTCCCGCCAGCCCCAATTTTTCCGGAGCTCTGCTTAGCTGTCAGGGAGGGAAGAGGCTCCCTCTGTCCTTCTCCTCTGCTGAGGCTGGCAGGCAGCTCCAGGACGCTGCCTCCTGAGTCCTAGTGTATGTCACCGTCATCTTCTATGTGTGCTGGGTCCTGTTTCTGGACAACTGGTGAGTGCCTGTGGCGGGGGGAAGAGGCAGTACCAGAACGGTAGGGTGGGAAGTTTGCACAGAACCTGCACACACTCTATCCAGCTCCAGCCAGAACTATTGCCCCTCCCATGTATAAGGAATGATTTCCCACACATTTGTAGGAAACACAAAACAAAACATCCCTTTAACTTTTACAGTACCTTCCATTGAGGAGCTTCAGATTTATGATGCATTGTGTTCAATACTGTTTTGAACTGTACTAAAAATCAAAGAAATCATTTTTTTTCCTTTCGTGTATTTTTCTGTATTGGGTTGCACAGGCATTCAAGTTATTTCCTTATGCTCAGCCTAGTTCCACAGGCCAATGTATCTTTGTACTTTTAAGGGGCTGCAAAAGCACCGGAGGAAGCTCAGCACACAATGTTGTAGGTTTCTCTCTCCCCTCCCCCTCAAGGATTTTAAATCCACTTCTTAGCAGGCTATGCTAGAAAGACTGGCTGAATAAGCAAAAGGCAGGTTCTGTCCATTTGCTGATACTCTAGCAGTTCAATCCATCATAAAAGTACCTCACATTTGATTTCTTTTGAGTTTCATTCCAAAAACTTAAAGCTAAATAAACCTGAAGTTAGTCCTCATTTTTCTGCCCCAACTCAAACTAACTTTAGGGTTACCATACGTCCGGATTTTCCCGGACATGTCCGGCTTTCGGGGCTCCAAATCCCCGTCCGGGGGGAAATCCCAAAAAGCCGGACATGTCCGGGAAAATCGGGACATGCAGGGCCGGCGGTGCTGGGCCGGGGGCCGGGCTGGGGGCCGGCGGTGCCGAGCCGAGGCCGGGGGCCGGCGGTGCCGAGCCGGGGACCGGGCCGGCGGTGCGGTGCCGGGCCGGGGGCCGGGCCGGCGGTGCCGAGCTGGGGGCCGGGCCGGGGACCGGGCTGGTGGTGCCGAGCTGGGGGCCGGGCCGGGGGCCGGGCCGGCGGTGCCGAGCTGGGGGCCGGGGGCCGGGCCGGGGACCGGGCCGGCGGTGCGGTGCCGAGCCGGGGGCCGGTGCCGGGGGCCGGGCCGGCGGTGCCGAGCCAGGGGCCGGGGGCCGGGGCCGGGGCTGGGGGCCGGGGGCCGGGGGGTGCTGAGCCGGGGGCCGGGCCGGGGACCGGCAGTGCTGGGCGGGCCGGGGGTGCTCGGCCGGGGGCTGGCCCGGGGCCGGCTCCCCAGAGCCCGAGCCGACCCAGGCTGGAGACGCCGGGGGGGCCAGACTGGGCCGCGCCTCCTCCCCCCACACCTCCCTTACCTGCTTCAGGCTTCCCGCAAATCAAATGTTCGCGGGAAGCAGGGGAGGGGGCGGAGTTGGGGTGGGGACTTTGGTGAAGGGGCGGAGTTGGGGCGTGGGCGTGGGCGGTGCTGGGGGCGGGGGCGGGGCCCCGTGGAGTGTCCTCCTTTTGGAGGCTCAAAATATGGTAACCCTAACTAACTTCTTTCCCAAGTGGAAAATGTTGGGTAAGAATGGAATGTGATTCAAGAATGGAATGACAACATAGGCCAATTCCTACTGATAGTTACACCGGTGTAGCTTTATTGACTTCAGAGAGAACAGATTTTTGTACAGGAATAGATTTTGGTCCCTTCTGCTTTTTTACACCTGGTATAATCTCATTCATGTTCCTTCCCTAAACTCTGAGCACTTTAAGGGAAAAAAAATAAGCAAGGTCTGCTTGATTTACACATGCAAATGAAACAGGAACACCAGCCTTAAACAAACACCAGACCTAATGTAACAAGGGTGTCACTACAGCAGCCTTGGTTGGACTGTTCTTTTGAAAGATCCTTAATGGTTCTTTTAAGATGCTGATTTTCAGTGAAGTCTTTTTGTTCAGGAGGGCAGAGAACAAAACAGGGAATAGCTCTGTTTTGTCAACTCCTAGTCATTCAAAAGCTGAAAGGCTTTTGATTAAGTTTGTTTAATGCTTGTACAGTGATTTTGAAGAGCTAACATACTACAGAAGTGCTAAATATTATGACTGGGCAACCATCTAAAGATCTATGTCACTTCTAGCTGTTACCTTTTTCTTACAGAAAGTTTAAAACAAACAAATGCAAAACGTAGGGGGCTGGTACACACAGAACTCATGCTTAAAAATCCTCATGTCAGAGCCGCTGATCACACATTATAGAATAGATAATAATTAGTCCTGCCATGAGTGCAGGGGACCGAACTAGATGACCTCTCAAGGTCCCTTCCAGTTCTATGATTCTATTCTAGTATTCCAATTGTGGAAGAGCTTGGTGACAGAATCGCCTGATGTGGTGAATCACTGGAGATTAACTACACAAACTGGGTGTCATCCCACAAATAATATTTCGGTTCAGTGTGAAAACAGTATTTAATTGTTCTCAGTCAGTGAAATACTGGGAGGCAGCTTTCAGAGCAAGACAACTTAAAATACAATTCCACCCAATGTAATTTCCCCACTACTACTTCCTCTATTCCAGTGGATTTTACACCTGAGTGGTTTTCTTTTACATAATAAAAGCTGGCTGCCTCCCAGACTGCAGTCAGAGTGAGATAGGGTATGTGGTGTAGAGTCCATTGATTGGGAGGAAACACCTGCCAGGCTTGGCTTTGCACTATGCCAGGTGGAGAGCTGAGGGTAGAAGCACAAGGTTGAAAGATGTGAGCAGGATGGGGAATGTTGCAGTGTTCAACCTCATACAGATGACCACTCGACTACCTAGGAGGAAGGGGGCCTAAGAGAAAGACAGCGTAGCATCCCTCGTGCTACCTCTTACTCAGAAGTATCTGTTTGAAGAATTGAGTGTAGTGAGAGTAAAATAAACCTGTTAATTTTACATAAATAAATAATATG
Source organism: Emys orbicularis (assembly GCF_028017835.1). Classification (NCBI taxonomy): domain Eukaryota; kingdom Metazoa; phylum Chordata; order Testudines; family Emydidae; genus Emys; species Emys orbicularis. The sequence goes on along the minus strand of NC_088684.1, from coordinate 188,335,580 downwards.
TAAATATGTATGTAGATAAATGTTTGATGACTTCATACTTTTTTTTGCAATATGTAATTCATATTTAGGCCTTTTACTCCCATTAGCCTTAGGCCCCTCATAACCTTAATCCGGCCCTGATACAAGGGAATCTTTAGTGTGCACCAGCAGGGTCTACATGGACCAATTAATATGCAACATGTTAGTGTGCTTTAGAAATCACACCCCCATTGAGCACATTACTCTACCATGTAACTCAGGACTTATCTACAAGGCCCAGGACTTGTGCTTATACACATTGTTAACACTACTGGGCAGTGCTGTGTTCTTCTGTATGTCATTGTTCATACACATTGTTAAAATATGACCCTTTGTGGTTGTTGCTGTGGGAGTTAAAGATCCTTCAGCACATTTTGAAACGAGTGGGGGATACTGCTTGTGTTTTAAGCATTGTTCACTCCTTCTGAAGATAAGAAATACTTTAGATTTTCTTTATGTCTAAAGCTGAACTATTACTAAGGGTATAAAAGCTGCTGTATTTGGCTATACTATCAGCTTCTAAGTCACTATTCTGTAAAGGGTTCTGAATAGTCTTGGCACTGAAAGGCACTATATAAAATAAAAAATTATAGTCTCTGATCATCTATTTAATGTTAAAAAGCACCTATCCAAATATCGTAAATCTTAAAAATGTGAGTTACCCTTAAAATGTTAGCCCACAAGATAGTATTTCAAAAGCTAAATACAGTAAGTAATTTATGCAAAAATAAATTGGCCAAAATTATCAGAAATGGGTGGCTAAAATTAGGCTCCTAAATCCCACCTGAAGTACCCGAATAAGTGGCCTGATTTTCAAAGATGCTAAAAAATCCCTACTCCCATTGAGCTTAGTGGGACATGTGCAGATGCTGAGCACTTCTGAAAATCAGGCCACTTACCCTGTGTTTCTCTGTTGCACGCCCTGCACTCATTCACTGGGTGGAACTCCCAGTCCTGACAAGAGTGGTTCTGCATGCTAAAGTAGTGCAGAATACATAATAGAGACCCATGCTGAGGATCAGAGAAGAGAGTTTTGCCCATATTTTAATTATAAACCACATAAATTTACACATTCAGGTAATTTATGTAGATTTGCTGCATGTAGCTAATTATTGTGTCAATCAGACCCTCAGCTATCATGCATGGAGGAGAGGAAGATGTGGAGTGGGAGGCATGGAACAGCTCTGTGGAATCTGCAACTTTTTTACAGGATCCCATCAAAGCTCTTCTGCCTATAGCTGTTCTTGTCCTTGGGGGAGATCTGGGACTGCTCCCTCCTAGATTCCCTGGGTGCACATATCACTTCCCAAGGAGGAGGTGGAAAGAAACAGGAAGGAAGGAGGCCCTCCCCTGCTCTGCATCAACCTGCAGAACTAGCCAACCACAGAGCAGCAAGCAAACAGTGCTCTGCAAGCTCCAGGAAGGATTGTGAAGCTCTGTGGGATAGTGCAGCTCCACGGCACTCCCAGTTCAGGCCTGTTCCAAAATGGCCCAAGCTGGCCCAAAGAAGGGTTTATCAGACATTTCCCAATTATGGGCAAATCCACAAATATCAAATTGTCTGTTTGTGGACAATTCACCAAGAGAAGGAATATACCTAAATTTGTTGTACGAATTATTTACTGTAAATAGCTCACCCAGCCATTAGAAACACAGTGTAATAAAGTATCTTTTAATTGTGGAGTCTGTACATTATACTAGTAGTGATTTCAGCACTAAATTTTCTCTCTCTCTCAAAGTCCCAAGGTTGTGCAATTAAAGAAAAGAGGGCAGAGCCCGTTGAAATACTGCCTTAATGCATGCATTTTAATAGACCATAAATCTTTTTGTTGTGTGAATCAGAACCTTAAGCAAGAACTTTTAATTATTGTTTCTTCCAAAGAAGTAGAGAGAATGACAGCATTTATTACCTATTGATGAGGCTTCTGTTGAGTCATTCAATCCAGCATCGTTAGAAGGAAGAAGTGAATATTTTAAACTTTTGGAAATATGCCACACTGCATTTTAAAAGATTTAAAAAAAAAAACACTAAACTAAAAAAAAAAGATTTTTTTATCCCTAGTGCTGGAGATTGACTGTAGCCTTTTACTTATTCACAGAACAGATACAGTTCAAACTTCTCTATCCCACTTTACCAATATGTTTTAGAGACGCCATCTTGCACCCACTAGGGAAATACAGTGGTTCAGCTCAACCCAAGTAGAAAAATTGGGAGCCCTCATATCGGTGCTTAATTTGTGCCAGGGCTGGCCAGGGTTGAGCCCCGTTACCTCTAGGCTCAGCAGTTCATAGCCCCGGCACTTCTGGGCTTGCTGCACCAGTTATGAATGTAAAAAAGTTGCTTGAGCTCTGGCACCTCTTTCAATACAAATTAAGCACTGCCTTATATATATAGGCATTGGCTACCACCAGCATTTTTAAGCAGGTCTAATTGACTTGGGTAACATTTTCAAAAGTGCATCTTTAGGCATCTACATACCTTTAAAAATCTGGCCTTCAGGAACCTACATCCCTTTGATTTTCAATGAGATTTAGGCCCACTTTTAAAAAAGTATTTAGGCATTGTTCCACTCAGAATTGCAAGACCTAAGGCCCAAATCCTCAATGGTATTTAGATGCCTAACTTCCTTTTAAATCAGTGAGAATTAGGGACCTAAATACCTTTGAGGATCTGGGCCTAAGTGATTCAGATGACTGGGTCCCCTGATCTTCAAAAGATCTTTGAGGTTTTGAACTTTAGGAACATAAGTCTCATTGAAAGTAGTTGAGACTTAGATGTGTCACAGTTTAGGGAAATTGCAATATATTGCCCCTCACTGTCCAGTAAGGTCATCCAGTCTTGGTTTTCAGCTCTCCAGCTGTTGCCTTTCAGGGTGGTGACATGTGTCTCTCTCCCTTCCCACCAGAGTGTTTCTAGGCTGCACAGTTCCTGCCTCCATTATGTTACCCCTGCCTGCTTGCTTTCTCTTCAGATATGGTTAACAGGTATAATCGCTACAGTTATAAGATACACACCACACTTCCTATGCAAGCCTACTTTATTCTTAATGTTAAAAGCACTACAGAGAAAACATATTCAAAACAATAAAAGAACCTACACGCATGCTAATAAGCATACCAGAGTTCACCCCAACCCTAACATGGATTCTGGCAAGAGCAGTCCTTCAACCTCCCTCCCCCACTGACAACCAATGGGGGATATCTTAATTCCTTAAGATTTGTTCAAGATATTACAGGATATTGCCAGTAATTCACAAAAGTCATTGAGACTTAGGTACCTTTAGCACTTCTGAAAATGTTACTCATGGTCCTTAAAATGTCAGTAACAGCTGAACCACTAGGGATCCCAACATTGCAAATGTTGGTACTGGTAGAGCTGAACTGATGCTAGCAATGGTAGACTGTAGAGAAGACCCTTGGTATGAAAAGATAGTCCAATCTCCATAAACATTCACTCTTTGACCCCTCTCACATTATTGACCAAAACCCTGATCCTACGCCTACTAAAATTGATATATTTAGACATTGATTTCAGCAGGGCCATAACTGAGTCCAAAGATGCTAATTAGTGCTTATTGGAATGATGATTTTGATGTGCACACAAAAGTATGTGTATGGATTAAGCCTCAAATGACATCCCTCTGTTTGAGTAAGCTTGTTTCAGTTGTGAAGATGAAGTTGCAGCTCCTGGAGCGAAAGGGGCTTCAGGGTGAAAAAGGAACATGGGTGGAGAGACCACCAGAGGAGTGTGCAGCATCAGGCAGGAGCTAATCCCTAGAGTGGCCAGGAGGAGGCAACCTCAGCAGTGAGTGGACCCTGTTACATAACTACATTATGAACAGTGCTTAACTGTGGTTAGCAGAGGCCCATACTGTTCATGTCCCTTCCACAGACAGCTGCAATATCTCCTCTCCAGAGAGTGACAATGACAAAGAACATTCTGCAGCTTACATTTAGCAGTTAATGAAGCAAGCTCACTAGGGCTTCCCTTACTGCAGCAGAAAACTCTAACATCTATAGTATCAGGGCAAACTACCTGCTTATTCAGATTTTAATCACAAGCAATAAAAAAAGATGTAAGGTTGAAAAATTGTCTATTTGGAGTTTAGTGTGGTGAGGAATGAAGTTAAAAATAACAAAATCAATGCATTGCTAGATTAGTTTGTTTTGCATCAGATTCACAATTCCATTTAAGCTGCCTTGCAATGGCTACACTGAGAGCATAATCTCTTCCCCAATATCCCTTATCTGTGCAAAGAGGAATTCAACCTAAAAAAAGTAAAAAAGGAGGAAAAAGCCCAAATCATGTTCACTCATTCATGCTGCAGATCATTTAGCTTGCTGATCAATTATACCATGATATATGGTAATATTCGGGTATCTGATACAGCCTTATGCAAGAACATGTTCCCCCACAGCCTCTGTAGGACACACAAACCAGCAGAGCTTCTGCTGTTACATTGCACGGGGCACGGGGAGCATATCCCAAGGTGCTGGAAGGACTGCAGAAGTGGCTGTATGGAGGGTAGGGGGAAGCAACCAAAAATGGGCCGAATTTGAGTGGTGTTGCGACCCTGTGCACAAGGTCATAATGCTAAACACTCAGATTTGGTCCAGCTACCCCTCTCTCATGTCAGCAGGGAAGAGGCTCTGCCACCCAGCTTCAGTCAAGGGCCAGAGGGTAGGGCAGGGCTGAGCCTCACACACCCCCATTGTGCCCCAGACAAGTTCAGGTTCTGGAAAGGAGGAGCATGGTCCTCTCTGTTTAATAAATGTGTCTGTGTGTGTGTGTGGGGGGGGCCCTCCCCTCCATTTCTAGCACCTCATGCTGTCTTAATGGAGGTGTCTCCATACCACTACACAGGATAAGGGGTGAGTAGGGTGGGGAATGACCAAGGAAGAAGTGGCATATGGGTATTATTTATGTGAGTAGGTGGAGCCATGGGCCAAAATCCTCAGCATGAGCATGGGGGTCAACAGCCAAGGACTACTACAACCTAAGGGGTGGCCATAAAAATGCTTCCTAAGAGCTCTGTGGAATCATGGGGAGGGTTCCATCCCTGACTCCTGCACAGAACTTGCCTGCACCAAGCCGGCTGAGGACAAATTCAGGCTTGGGGTAAGTGGATGCAGCTCCATTGAGGACAATGGAGTTCTATCTGCTTACACCATTTATCCTAGCTTTGGTCTTGGCAGGAGGATCTGGTTCACATGAATTACAGGCTTTCAAAGCCTGCTATTTCTAACACTGTGACCTCTTGCCCTTGTCATGATATATTAGGCTGCATTCAGTGCTCTGTTACACCGGTAACTGAGGACAGAACTTCGCCCATGATGGCATTATTAAGACATACGTCACTGTGAACACTTTTTAAAAAAAAATATGGTTTTACATATTAAAGTGGAACAAATTGTTCACAAAACTCCCTAGAATGCCATTATCTCTGAAGAATGAAAATAAACAATTATAAAAGATTAAACAAATAGCATCAGGTAATGTCAGACTGGCTGAAGAAGATAAAAATCTCCATTTGGTGACTTTTTGGGCTGAATATTTTAAAAAATAAACTGCCTCAACTGTAAACACAGTTGTATTCTTATCTCAATGGCCCAAACCACCTCAGCTTCATTCTCATGGGTCTTGTTTACAATAGGGACAAAATGTTCCCAATGTTGCTAACACCAATTCAGCTCTACTGGTGTTACGAAGTTTCACCAGTGTTACCAATGGTAGGAGTGCTAATATTGAGAGGGTGACAGTACCATAAACATCATATTGATTAGACTTGTTCTCAGAAGCTTTAGATGAGGTGGTTAGCTATTGACTGACTTTCTACACTAGGGTTGGCATCATTTCTAGCATGTGTTATCAATGGTAGGGCATTTAAAAGTATATTTCCTAGTACAGACAACAGCATGGTTTAATGCTTATCATTTACTATTTGTATGATGGCAGTTAGAGCTGTGCAAAATGTTTTGTCTGAAACTTTTTTTGGCATAAGATGCAGATTCAGCAAGACTGAAATGTTTCACAAATTCACATTGGTTTTGCCAAATTGTTGATGTTGAAAAAAAAATAGTCCCATATAACAATAAAAATGCAACATTCTTAAAACTTTCATTTTTGGCTTGACCTAATATAATTTATTTCCCCCAACCAGTTTTTCAGAATTGCAAGCAAATGGAAAAATCTGTTTTCGCACAACACTTCTGGTAGTGTCTCAGCTTCTAATCAAAACTGGGATGCCATTATGCAGGGCATTGTACAAACACAGAGTAAAAGAAAATTTCTGCCCCAAGGTGCTTACAGAAACCGTTTTTGTCCTGTATCACTTCACTTTTTCGAATGCTGCAGTGTCCTTTTTATGATAGCTAGAGTCTTCAGCTTCTCAGGCTGGGCATGTGTTTTAGGAAGTTGAGATATCTTACACATCCAGTGTTGCATTCTTTGCTATCTGTCCCCAAACTCTTGGGTTGGAGTTGCTCAGAGTTCTGTTTTGTGTCTCTTGAGTTTTTCTCTTGAACCTCCAGACATGGCAAAATGCAGCCTCAGGGATGCCATCATTTACCTTGTAAACTTAAATTTGATTATTGAAAGATAATAAACATGGAATCCCACAGTTCCATTTTTACAGTCACTTTTAATAGTGTAATTTGTATTTAACACTGAGTGTTCAACCTTAATTATTGTGATTCCTGGATATTTGAATGCTTGATTTCTCAACTGTTCTGTTGCGCTAACACTATTTTTTAATGTCTCATATGTGTACTCAGATCATTATATTATATTAGATTTGATTATGGGTTACATGCCCATTGTATATTATTATTTTAGTGGTCAGCACATGCTACAAAAATGTTGGCTCAATTTCCCCTGGAAGAAGAGGGGACTTAAGTATGTAGCTCCTATTAGTATTAATTAAAATTATGTGCATAAATCTTCCTGCTCATCAGTGGGAAAATATATGCTATCTAATTAAAACCAGACTTTGCTAATAATATGCCAACATTTCAAATGCTAATTAAATTTTAAGACTTGGGTTCAATATGCAAGTCATGAAATAAAACAGCCAGTTTATTACAATTCACTTAGGACTCAGTCTTGTAAAATTCCTATTGACTTCAATGCAATGGGAAGGCACTCAGCATCTTTCAGGAAGTGCTCAGTGTTCTTCAGCATTGAGCCCTAAATTCAATATTTCAAAGAGAATAATCCCTCCAACAAACAGCCAGACAAGGCTGTAATTGTTTGACAAATGTTAGAACTAGATTAAAACATCCACATGTTTTTAGGTAGGTACAAATCTCCACAAATTTCAAATACTGTCATTCTCTCAAGTGGAAGGTAGGAAGAGCCACTGCTAGAGATTGGGGCTGAAACATTGGTAAGTACTGCAAGCCATGGAAAAATAAAATATTCTGGCCCTCTAGCAAACCAGAGGATATTATTTACTCCATTCTATTCAGTATGGTATTGATGAGCAGATGTCTCTCTCAACCAGTTTTACACACAGTCCACACAAACAGCCGTGAGTCAAAATGTATCCCTCTCCACCCAATAAACTGAAATCATAGACATTTTCCAGACAAAGTCTCAGTGTATTGAGGATTTTGGTTGAAAGACTCCTGGAACCTTGCATGGTTGTCATGACAGTTGATGGAAAACCCTGGATAATGAAGAGAGAAAACAGAAGAGGACTCCTAGGCAGGTGTGTAGGGGTGGCTTTTGTCATCTTGTTTGTTGGTGCCTGTCCCTTTCCTTTTCTTATTTTCCACACTACTTTGTGAGTCTAAGAGGTTCTTAGCCTTTTCCAAACTTGGACTCTGGGTTCCTTGGGTTTTAAGAGCATACTCTAGCCATCCTGTGGTCACAGCCTGCTTGTTTGATGCTGTCTCTGCTGATCCTTTGCTGGGAAGAAAGGAAAACTTCACCTCACAAAGTGACTTTGCCTCCAGCTTCCTGGTCTTTAACCTGACCTGCATATCCATGGACAACAGTGCTAACTAAGAGAGGGCGCTAAATTCATCCTGATGTAACAACTCTACAGTCTCATCTGAGTGTAACACAGCAATCTTTTCTCTTTTCAGGCTTCTCCACGCTCACATCCCCAATCTTTTATTGGTGTTTGGCTAAAGAAACTGACTTCACAAAATCAGAGTTTTGTATATGAACTGAGAACATTGTGTTGGAACCTTAATAGAATAATCATGAACCTATTGCTATGATGACATGTGTGTAGGAGACAAAGCTGATTTTGTGGGTTAAATTTTCCTTGAAGTGCTTAGTTTAATAAAGTAGAAAGTTTACATCCTGTGATCATTGAGAAATTAGTCTGAGACCAAATAAAGGAACTTTAAGACAACACTATTGCTGAATCCTGTAAATAATATGTATATAATCCTTTAACCACAACAATTTGTGCCTGAACAAGGAGCTGAAATGGTTAAAACATTTGCCTTTCTAATAGGTGTGGTTTTAACATCTCCATTGAAACATGTCTTGTCCTTGGTTTGGTTTGGTTTGTGAAATTGTTTTGAATTTTACTTAACTTCCTCTTTGGAGCTTTGTTTTCATCCTTGCCCTTTGGTAAACTGTATACAGTACTAAACTAAATATAATAGCTGCTCTGCTAAGGGACAGAGTTACTTTGTGACTTTAACAAGAGGCAAAGTGGAAACTAAAAAAAAATGGGATACATAGTTCATGGTTCTATAGTAACAGATATTCCCAAAGTCCTAGATAATACTGAAACCTTTCATTTGGAATGAACTTTCAGATCCAAATGCTTATTCCTTGGTGCAATTTTTTTTTGGGGGGGGGGGGACTTTAGCTCTGAAAACAAGATGCAAAGAAAACACTTTCTCAAACTTTGTTGTAAAATTTCAGCTGAAAGTGAAAGAGACAGAGACAGTGCAGGAAGTAGTAGAGAGACTCTTTCCCTCTTTGAGGTTAATATTCCAAGCTCTAGGGTTCCAAGTGCCCACAGGGAATAGAAGGTAACTGTGAAACAGACTCAATTTTGGATGAGCATGTGACTGAGTCTGTGGAAAAGAAATACTCCAACCCTGAGAGAGCAATGCTAGCTACTATGTAGATTTTACACTATTTGAATTACATTGTTACTGGACAACACACGACAGATTAACCATTATTCCATTGCATACCTGAAGACCAAGCAAGTAAATGAGGGTAAAGCTGAGAATTCCTGCATGGATATTATATTTGGAGGGTATGAACGAGGACATAAATTATGTACCAAACAAGAAGTTTAAGGTCTCAAGAAATGACAGAACTTCATCAGTATCAGGAAACTGCTAGAGCAGGAGTGGTCAATTTGCAGCTCGCGAGCCACATGCAGCTCTTTTATAGTTAAAGTGTGGCAAGCAGAGCCTTCCCCCTCCCCATTCTCCACCTACCAGACTGGAGTGGGGGGAACTCAAGACTTCTGCCCTGTGGTGGGGTGGTGGGGCTAGGGGCCTCTGCCCAGTGGGGAGGGGGTCTAGGGACTTCAGCCCACAGGAGGTGCCTGCCAGAGATCAGGACTTCAGCCCTGCTCTTGCTGAAGACCCCTCCCAGCAATAGGGCTGAAGCCCTGAGCCCCACTACCCTGCCTCAGGGCAGAAGCCCCAAACAGGTGCTCCTGGCTCTTGAACTTCTGAAGGGTATTGTATGTGGATCAGTAAGTTTGGCCACCCCTGTGCTAGAAAGTTGAAGGAGGCAATGGAGAGTCCACCTTCGCTGCAGGAATGTCATCATTAGCATCCTATGATAATATTGCATATGAAAGTTTATTTGCACTGCATGCAGAAGGATGTTCCCTCCACTAGGAAGGAATTAAATGTGTAGCAATAGATGTGTTTTGGGAAATCCATCCTGAAATATTGCAAATATACCAACTAATAGTGTTAGAAGCCAATATGCAGCAAGAATAGATACTTGGTTATAGACGAAATAGTTGGGGAAAAAAACTAACCGTACTTATTTTGTTTTGTGTACAGATTAGAGCTACACACAGAACAGCTTTGTGGTATGTCTACTCACCTGGAGGTACAATCGGTTCTGCAACTTTGAGGATAAGGCAAGTAGACACAAAGAAATAGTGTAAGTACATGCTGACTGTCACCAGTTTATTTACTAGAAGGGTGGAATATAGTCCCACACCAAATGACACAATTTAAAACATAGCATTTATGTTGGTGAATCATATTTTCAGTCACAGGTGTTTATCTTTGAGAACAAAGTCAGACAGAAGCTCAGCCTTCACTTCTGAGGTCATGCCAGATGTGTGCAATACATTGGGAATTTAAAACAACAACAAAAACAATCTACACATTGCATATAAGTGACAGTCACTTGGCTAATGGAAAAGGCAAATGAACAGAAATTATAACCAATTTTAGGAAATCTGCACAACCATCAAAGAAAATGAGATGCAAGATTTCCCTATAGTCCTTTGGACCATTTGCTTTATACCTAACAGGACTTTCAAGCTCATTACAGGAAGTTAGAACAATCTCACCATATCACATACTGTATCAGACACATACAGAAAGTATGATATCCACTTCAAAAATAACATTTGCAAGCAGTGTTTTCCTTTGTCCACCAAAACAATGGAAAGGCCAGCAAAAGAATACAAAGCTTATTATGACCAGAAACTCTCATCTAAGGAAAATGATAGATTTTATGTTTTTACTTTCATTATAACACAAAGAGGACAGGGTCATGAAAGTTCTCATGTCATTGGGAATGTCCCTATGAAATCGGAGAAATCAGAGAAAAAATGTAATTGGTCGTGTACTGGATTAAAAACTGCAAATCCTGTTCTCCTCAAGTGAATACATGCAAATAAGTTGAAAGGTCCCACCTATTATGGTGCTGATACTGGGTAGGAAATTGGAGAGTGACCCAATGAATAAAGAATTGAGGTCATTATCCTGTAGTCTTTAGAAAAGAATCACAGCAAGATTAGGATTTTTTTGAGAATTGGTACAACAGCTGTAAGCAGAGGAGTTAAGTGACCTGGATATTAATTTGATGTGTTATTTTTAGAAACCTCTGGTTTTGGGAGCAGTATTTGCACTGATAGCCACTTGATGATGATTCAGAACCAACCTAAACCTTGCAGCTGCAGAACCTATGTCAGGGTTAACTTTGAAGGAAATGCCTGGATACCTAATGACAGAGACTAAATTAATATCCATATATGTCTTTGTGTCAGTAAACCCTAAAGTTACAAAAGGTTAGGGGGAAATATAAGATGGAGTATAAGGAATGATGCCCCTGGTGTATGATTCAAATAAAAGAAAAAGTTACTGCTGAATTGTTACAGTTAGGGAAATGTATAAATGACCATTCTGCGAATAGTTCTATTCAATCCCACAAGCTCAGTCAGGGAATTCCTGTTGGTGTGAGGGACACCATCCTAGCAAGTATCAGGGGGTAGCTGTGTTAGTCTGTATCTACAAAACCAACAAGGAGTCTGGTGGCACCTTAAAGACTAACAGATTTATTTGGGCATAAGCTTTCATGGGTAGAAACCTCACTTCTTCGGATGCATAGAGTGAAAGTTACAGATGCAGGCATTATATACTGACACATGGAGAGCAGGGAGTTACTTTGCAAGTGGAGAACCAGTGTTGACAGGGCCAATTCAATCAGGGTGGATGTAGTCCACTCCCAATAATAGATGAGGAGGTGTCAATTCCAGGAGAGGAAAAGCTGCTTCTGTAATGAGCCAGCCACTCCCAGTCCCTATTCAAGCCCTGATTAATGGTGTTAAATTTGCAAATGAATTTTAGTTCTGCTGTTTCTCTTTGAAGTCTGTTTCTGAAGTTTTTTTGTTCAATGATAGTGACTTTTAAATCTGTAATAGAATGACCAGGGAGATTGAAGTGTTCACTTACTGGCTTATGTATGTTACCATTCCTGATGTCCGATTTGTGTCCATTTATTCTTTTGCGGAGGGACTGTCCGGTTTGGCCAATGTACATGGCAGAGGGGCATTGCTGGCACATGATGGCATATATAACATTAGTGGATGTGCAGGTGAATGAGCCCTTGATGGTGTGGCTGATGTGGTTGGGTCCTCTGATGGTGTCGCCAGAGTAGATATGGGGACAGAGTAGGCAACGAGGTTTGCTACAGGGATTGGTTCCTGGGTTGGTGTTTCTGTGGTGTGGTGTGTAGTTGCTGGTGAGTGTTTGCTTCAGGTTGGGGGGTTGTCTGTAAGCGAGGACTGGCCTGCCTCCCAAGGTCTGTGAGAGTGAGGGATCATTTTCCAGGATAGGTTGTAGATCATGGATAATGCGCTGGAGAGGTTTTAGCTGGGGGCTGTATGTGATGGCCAGTGGTGTTCTGTTATTGTCCTTGTTGGGCCTGTCCTGTAGTAGGTGATTTCTGGGTACCCGTCTTGCTCTGTCAATCTGTTTCCTCACTTCCCCAGGTGGGTATTGTAGTTTTACGAATGCTTGATAAAGATCTTGTAGGTGTTTGTCTCTGTCTGAGGGGTTGGAGCAAATTCGGTTGTATCTTAGGGCTTGTCTGTAGACAATGGATCGTGTGATGTGTATTGGATGGAAGCTGGAGGCATGTAGGTACGTATAGCGGTCAGTAGGTTTCCGGTATAGGGTGGTGTTTATGTGACCATCACTTATTTGCACTGTAGTGTCCAGGAAGTGGATCTCTTGTGTGGACTGGTCCAGGCTGAGGTTGATGGTGGGGTGGAAATTGTTGAAGTCCAGGTGGAATTCTTCAAGGGCCTCCTTTCCGTGGGTCCATATGATGAAGATGTCATCAATGTAGCGCAAGTAGAGGAGGGGCACTAGGGGACGAGAGCTGAGGAAGCGTTGTTCTAAGTCAGCCATAAAAATGTTGGCATACTGTGGGGCCATGCGGGTACCCATAGCAGTGCCACTGACTTGAAGGTATAAGTTGTCCCCAAATCTGAAGTGGTTGTGGGTGAGGACAAAGTCACAAAGCTCAGCCACCAGGCGTGCTGTGGCCTCATCAGGGATACTGTTCCTGAAAGCTTGTAGTCCATCCTCATGTGGAATATTGGTGTAAAGTGCTTCTACATCCATGGTGGCCAGGATGGTGTTTTCAGGAAGAACACCAATGCATTGTAGTTTCCTCAGGAAGTCGGTGGTGTCTCGAAGATAGCTGGGAGTGCTGGTAGCATAGGGTATGAGGAGAGAGTCCAAATAGCCAGATAATCCTGCTGTAAGAGTGCCAGTGCCTGAGATGATGGGACGTCCAGGTTTTCCGGGTTTATCGATCTTGGGTAGCAGATAGAATACCCCTGGTTGGGGTTCAGGGGGTGTGTCCATGTAGATTTGTTCCCGTACTGTAGCTGGGAATTTCTTGAGCAGATGGTGTAGTTTCTTTTGGTATTCCTCAGTGGGATCAGAGGATAGTGGCCTGTAGAATGTGGTCTTGGAGAGTTGCCTGGCAGCCTCCTGTTCGTAATCCGACCTGTTCATTATGACTACAGCACCTCCTTTGTCAGCCCCTTTGATGATAATGTCAGAGTTGTTTCTGAGGCTGTGGATGGCATTGCGTTCTGTACGGCTGAGATTATGGGACAAGTGATGTTGTTTGTCCACAATTTCAGCCTGTGCACGTCTGCGGAAGCACTCTATGTAGAGGTCCAGTCTGTCATTTCGACCGTCAGGAGGAGTCCACGCAGAGTTTTTCTTCTTGTAGTGTTGGTAGGAGGGTTCCTGTGGGTCAGTGCACTGTTCAGTGGTGCGTTGAAAATATTCCTTGAGTCGGAGACGACGAAAGTAGGCTTCCAGATCATCGCAGAACTGTATCGTGTTCATGGGGATGGTGGGACAGAAAGAGAGTCCCCGAGATAGGACAGACTCTTCTGCTGGGCTAAGTGTGTGGTTGGAAAGATTGACAATGTTGTTAGATGAGTTGAGGGTACCACTGTTGTAGCCCCCTGTGGCAGGTAGGAGTTTAGATAGCTTACTGTCCTTTTTCCTCTGTAGAGAAGTGAAGTGTGCATTGTAAATGGCTTGTCTCATTTTTGTAAAGTCCAGCCACGTGGAAGTTTGTGTGGAAGGTTGGTATTGTATGAGAGTCTCCAGTTCTGAGAGCTCATTCTTGATCTTCTCCTGTCTGCTGTACAGGATGCTGATCAGGTGGTTCCTCAGTTTCTTTGAGAGTGTGTGGCACAGTCTCTCACCATAGTCAGTGTAGTATGTTGATTGCAATGGATTTTTTACCTTCAGTCCATTTGGTATGATGTCCATCTGTTTGCATTTGGAGAGGAAGATGCATTATGCTAATATAGCTTGCAGCAGAAAGAAGTATACAAATGCACATTTCACATTTCACATCCCCATCATCAAAGGAAACAGAAATATTGAGCAGTAAATAGGATATCTCTAAATTAAAATGAACAAACAGGACAAGGCAATAGAGGAAAGATTTAAAGATATTAAGGAAATGCCCAGCAGATGTAAAAAAGGAAGGAAGAACTTGGGAAAGTTGTTGTGGGACTTATTGAATTCTCTGAGTCACAAAGCTTTGAAATAAAACATGCAATCAATTATATGTCTAATCAGTGAGTGTTTTGTGAAAATAAGTGCAAAAGTTAAGATCAGAGCTGACCCAATACCACTCAATTTATTGTTCACTATTAATGGATGTGATTATTTGGATATTGCTACTGCTAATTCCCCACATCTAATCCAATTGCATCTGCCTTTTAACATAGAATGGCTGGAGTCTCCTCTTTGTAAACTCCTTTCAATAGTAAATTACCTCCCTCATAGACATTTCATTCATGGAAATAGAGTATCTTTACATTCAAACTTGTTTTAAATTTAGGCACCTGGCAAGACTCTACTGAGATCAAAATTATAACCTCCTCCAATGGCAAGAATCTCTGGATGTGTACCTACTGCCTCAATTAAACACATGCATAAAAGTCCAATATTTACAATGGGCATGTCCAGAAAGTCCACATTTGATAAACAGTAAACTTTGTGATATTGAAGATCGCAAAGTTTGACTTGCAAAACCCCCGAGTAGCAGAGGAAGCCATTGTGTCCTGTGGCCGATGGCTGGTAAGAAACCCTAATAAAAGAACTGTCATTTATTTTTTAAACAAGCAAGCCTGAATGGATCTTGGAAAATGCTTCTGATGCGAAAGACTGAGCTGCTCTATTCTGTTTCCTAAGCAAAGCGCTGAAAACATTGCTTTGCCACCACTGACTGACAATAGGGGGACAACTAAAATAAAATTAACTACATTGGCAAGAAATAGGGTGGCAACAGTAGACCTTAATATTAAGATGCATAAGTTAACTATTGGAGACTATATTAAAAGGGATGAGGTAATTGTTTACAGTTTAATAGTTTGGTAATTTGGAATGTGTAAAGTATTGCCACACAGCCAAGTAGAATGAGATGGCAGTTTAAGCTCAGTCTATAGCTAGTATATTGGCAGGTGGACAAGTGTGGAACTGAGGTCAGGTAAAGGTCACTCCAACACTGCAGGAAGGGGTCAGTCAGGCACGCTCAAGCCAAAACTAGGTGAGGGTCACCATACCATAATTGTAAACAGCCCATAATCCTAAAATGTGTTGTATAAGAGCTCTGGCGGTTAGATTTAGCAGTTGTGATTGGCTTGTAAGTATGGACCAATCCAAGGGTTTCAAGATGATTGGAGGATAGGTATGGTAATGCTAGGATTGGGAAACATGCCAATCAGAACAGGCTGAAAACTGTATATAAGGCAGGGAGCAAGCAGGCAAAAATCAGTCAAGTTAGGAGCAGGAGAAGGAGAAGTTAGAAGAAGGAAGCAGAAGAAGCAACTGCAGAATAGCAATAGCAGCAGCGGTGGGCTACTGGGACAGAGCAGAGAAAGGATCTTTGGACAGAGCAGAAGGAAAGAAGACTACGGAGAGTAAGGATGCTAGCTATAGTATAGGATATAGAATGGAAATAGGGTTAATGAATGTGTATGCTTGAGCTAATAAAGATGAGTGTCTGTGGTGTGTATGTTTATTACTATATATAACGTTCAGGGTTTATTAAAATTGCAGTCAATGTCCTCCATATGATTGATCATCATGTACAGAACATAATCACTTAAGCCATTCCAACAATATTGGGTACTTTATTTACCTGTGCTAAAGGATTTATTTTTATGTTTTAATTTAGGTTTTGATTAATTGTATTAAGAAAGGTTGGTTACACTAAGTAAAGATAATACTTTGTTTTGGAGAAGTACGGCCTGCTTGTCAATCCTTTGAGCAGAGGGCTGTATCTGTGTCCTCCAAGGGGTGAATAGAGCTAGTCTGTTCTGGGGAGTTTCCTGAGGGGCATAGGGAGATCCTTGGTAAACCCTGGCAATTTCTCTAGAGCGGGCCCACTCCTGTCAGGGTCAGTGTTAACATTTGGGGAATCCGGAAATGAGCAACAGAAGGGCTACTCTGGGACCCCTGGGTCTGTTCTTGGGGTAACATTTACACATCAAGTTTTCTTAGTTCAACTACCAAAGACTAACATTTTTGCCATTTGGCAACAGACCTGGTATTATTTGAATTCACATTGCTGATAGGTTAAAATAGAATTAATTGGTTGGTTCATTTAGTAGTGAACATACACTAATCACCTGTAAAACTGAAATTTCCCTCATTCCTTTTTTAAAGATTATTCCCTTTTGAATCTTGGTATGCAGTCCCACTGAAAAGAAGATGCAGTACAACCCCCAAAATGGCAGGCTCATACAAATTAACTTAAGACCATAGGGCTTTGTATAAATGATGTATTGTTAGTTGTTGTATTAATTGGGTACATTAACTCTGTTTTGTATACAGCTACTTACTCCATTAAATCTTAAGTTAAAGAACACCTAGTTCTACTGAGCAAGTTTGAAACAGTCGTGTAATGCAAAGGTAAAAATTTGTTTTTGATTTTTGTAGTTTGCTGTAACACGATAATAACACCCAGCTCTTCTATAGTGTTTTTCATCCATAGATCAGAAAACACTTTACAAAGTAGGTCAATATCATTATGCCCATTTTACAGATGGTGAAACTGAGGCACAGATAGGTGAAGTGACTTGCCCAAAGTCACCCAGGAGGCCCGGGCAGAGCCAGGCATAAAGCCCAGGTCTCCTGATTTCCAGTCCGGGGCCCTATCCACTAGTCCACACTGTTTCCTATAGGCATATCTTAAATTATATGAAATGAGTAGAACTTAAGCAGTAATTTAGAAATGAATCAAAGTTGTTAAGTTTAACACTCCCCTGATTTTCCAGAGGACATTACCTTTCCAGTGAACACACAAGTTCACTCTTGGACTTTCCTATTTGCTGAAACACATGTTATTGGAAATGATCTGAAGAGCCCATTGGGTGGACCTAAAAACCTGTAGCGACTGCATTGACATGAAACACACCCACTATTTTAGCCTGGTTCCAGGTGTAACAGTCTAAGGCCTATGGACTATGCACAGATTCTCTAGAATTATGGGATGTGTTCATAAGTCCTGTTTGGATTTATTTTGGAAATTATAACATCTATTGACTGGTGTGCCAACTGTTTGGGGAGAAGTGTACTAGGACTTTGGGAATTTAAACATTTCCCAGGCAGTCAAGGGCTCAGTGTTTTGGAAGTTTGAGGTGATTAGGCTCCTGGAGCTGTCCGTAGTTTCCATGATAACCAGTGGGACATCGCAGACAAAAAAGAGAAATAAAACCCCAAAGGAGTCCTGGCTTTTTATCATATACAAACTGTTATCTTTACTAAAGTACTGGAAAATATTTCTTGCTCTTTGTGGAACGTGTTGGTATTTTTTCTTGTTTTTCATGGACCTCCCTGTTCTTCCTCTCCACTTCCCCCCACCCCCCACACTGTGCAGGTTACCTAAGCATTGATTCTCCTTAGCATTCTAGAAAAGACTTGGGGTTACTTGCAGCCTGAAAATGAAGGACAGCTGTTATTTTCTAGAGAAGGGGGCCATGATCTGGTCACATATATGAGTAATGTCCATGCTTGGACAAATATTCCAAATGGCATTGCTGAAGCAATTGTCTTCCCTGCTCCACCAGTGTAGGAACAAAGAAGAATTAATTATTTTAAAGTGTAAACACTTCTGGTTAGTGACACCTACAAACTCTACTAATTATCCCACCTTCATTAGGTGCCAATCACTAGAGTGGTAATCAGTGGACAGTCTGATGTCACAAATTGATGTCACACTGCAAATTCCCCTCACTCCCCTGCCTGTTATAGTTCTGATTTTTATTTCCATTATGTACATAACAACTTTTCACAACTATGAAATAGGAGGACCCTGAAAGGACACAGACCAAATACTATATAACAAAAACCATAAAGCTCTGTGGAAATTCAGTTGCAGTTTTTGTTAGACTCAAGTTAATGCAACTACTCATGTGCTTAGAGATAAATATGTGCATAAGTGTTTGCAGGTTCAAGGCTTAAATTAGGAAAAATTCTCATAGTAAAAACTAGCCATCTCCTAATGGATTAATTTGTAAAATAAAAATCCTTATGTACTCTGATCAATTATTCCTTTAAAAAAATGTTTTGCTGTTCCTAAAACTAAGCTGGATGCAGTTAAATATTTTGAATGGTAATTACTAAATAATTTAGAAGTTAATCTGTAATGTTAATCAGTTTCAGAAGTTACATTTAGTAAATCATTGGGTGCAATTATGTGTCTGAGTATGTCTGTCTCTCATGACTGATTATAGCTATTTGAACTGAAAAAGACCTTAGGGCAGCTATTGAAGAAGATATTGTAATACATAAAATTATTTCAAGATAAAACTTCCCAAGAATGACTGTGTCACAGTCTTTTCAGACAAGAGCTCTGCTAACATTGTTTTAATTGGGAAGAAGTGAGTTCTTTCAAAATCTTCCTGATGTGAACACTTAAGTTGTCAAGTCCTGTCTGTCTGAAATAAGTAAGATGACATTGTAGGAAATTACACTGCATGGAACAGGACTAATGGCCAGACTTTTAAAGGTATTTAGGCACCTTAAGATGAAGATGGGCACCCTTTTCAAAAGTGCCATGGGAGTTAGGTGCCTAGACACTTTTAGTAATCCCACTAGGCATGTATCTGCATCTTTAGGCACCTACATACGTTGAAAAGTCTGGCTCTACGTTTTTTCTTCACCTAGAAATGAAGACCAAGCAGTATAAAATATAAAGCCACTCTTTTTTTTAAAAAAGAGCTATCTCTGTAACTTGTTTTTTAAATACTTTAACACTAGATGGATCAGAAATGCATTTTTAAAAGCGATATGTGCATTAACTGCTGGCAGACATTTCCAGAGTTTGCCACTGTTTTCAGTAAGATATGGATCATTCCTTATGGCACTCTGGCTGCACCTCTCCTAGAGAACTGCACCATTGCAGCTTGAATGGGTGTGGCTGAATGGGTGCAGATTCTGTGGGCCCTGTGCATTGTTGAACCTATCCTTCAATCCCTGGCACAGTTTCCTGGTGCAGGTGCATAATATCTATGGTTTATAATATCTATTTGCTCCTGTTCTCAGTTTTAGTTATGCATCTGAAACGGAGGGTGTATAAGGTTGTCAAATGCTATAATCTTCCAGTAGATCCTGCAACTGAGAGCACTATGGCTATAACAAACCTCTGATACAAGATTTAGCCATGGATAGTATTTTTAAATTGCTGTGGCCTTTTGACAGTAAAGTATTAAAAACAATATGTTCCTATGCCTGTGGTGCACTCTAAGCATACAAACTAATGGCTTGTCTATATGGCACGGCAATGTGCTTCAGAGGGCTGATTTCTAAACTGTACCAACATATTTCTAAACTGTACCAACATAACTGGTCCATGTAGCCCCTGCTGGTGTGAATTAACATTTCCCTAGTGTGCATTAGCATTGTGCTGTTTCAAACGTCAGTGGTTTCTAGTGTACTTTCATAAAGGAGATGATTGTTCTATATAATGATTAGCTTAACCACACATGTAGCTCACATAGAGCTCTTTTAGGGGTCTGGGTGCCCAGCATGAATATTTGTGACCACCACCAGCTATAGAAGGCAAAGGTGGGGAGGGGAGTAAAGGCAGGTTCTGACAGCCTCCCTTGCCCCTCATCAGTCCTGCAGTAGTTGCTCAAGGTGCTAGGACCAGCAGTTTTCCCCTTGCCCCAAATGGAGCAGCGGCAGTGGTAGGCACATCAAAATGATGTAAAAAAGACCTCTGGTCCCTGGAGCTTCTTACCTTTCTAGCCAGCCCCTTTAACAGCTGGACCAGCACAACCCAACAACCTTCGGACCTCATCATTTTCTCCCAAGTTTTGTACCATAACTTCAGAGTTTTATATATATTATTCTAACATTGGTGTGCCCCCATTACTGTGCCTCTCTCTTACTTTCGGAGCTCCTCAGCTATCCACCCTCATTCTCCTCACCTATTATGGGTCTCCCTCTTTCTTCCAGGTCCTTCCTTCCCTTAGCTCAATTTCACTTTCCCATTCTTTCTTCTCATCTCCTACAATCTATCCCCTCCCCTCATTTCAATCCCCCATGATTGGCATTAAAAAACTTAAGTAAAGTAACTAAAAATGTACAATAAAAAAATAAACAACCATCTGATCTATTACAATACATATATGGCCATCAAAGCCATCACATGATCTTGCCATAGCAAAATCCTCTCTAGCCCCGTTTAAGCTCCTAGGGTGGAATCCATACCATTTATGTATTCCATAAAATGCCCAGCACTCTTTAGGTACGATATACCATAAATAGCTTCATGGAAAAGTTCTACAGAGTTTAACAGGAATGAAACCAATAGGATTTATAAAATTTATTTTAGAAACCTACAGAATATCATAGATAATGATATCCTTGCCATAGAATTCTATAGGTGGGTTAAAAATTCTATAGGAAGGTTCCCTGTTAAATTGTATAGGACTTTAAGGGTGATAGCAATCAAAATAATAATAGTTGACCTGAAAGAATTTAGGACATTTGAATACTGTATAGTTCAATCAGCTGGGAGAAAAATAAGAATCATCCACAAAACTGAAAGCAAAGCTGATTCTTTTTTAAGATTAGAAAAAGTTTTCTGGTTTACCGAATGTTCCTGTGCCTCTGTCCTTTCTGGTTCACATGCTGCAACCAAGTGAGATGAGTTATTTACTAGTGAAAGTTACCAGCACTAATAAGGTCTGATGTTAATAAGAGGGGGCTTAAATTATTTATTCATTTCAGTGTAACTCAAGTATCATGGATCTGTTTATAATTCCAAACACTGAAATGGAATAATAAATATTAAAGTTCCATGAGAAAAAGAACTTATTGGGATATTTCTCTTGTGGAAATACTGCAAGCCTCACAAGAAAACTTGTGCATATGAGATTTCTCGCTCTTGCTTGTCCAAAGAGTTTTGGACATGCCTTTACACTTTTGATGCTTAACTGAACTGAATCTCCCTAAGGCAGAATGCCTTCCACGTCTCCCCTCCCCCCTCTCCAGCCCCCAAGGGCAGTGTGGCTTTGTACTGCCCATTTCTCTGGGTTCTGCATAATTGGGCTAATCTAGCCCAACAAGTAGAAGACAGAGGAGCACAGAATAGAGTTTGAAGAAGATTGTAGACAGAAATGAAAAGGTGAAGCGAAGGAGTGAGGAAAGAGAGAGGAAGATGTGAAGTAGAAGGGAAAATGTGAAAAAGAAATGAGTAAGAAAAGATAAAAAAGTAAGAAGAAATTAAAAGAAATAAACAATCACAGAAGAGAAATTGAAGGGGACAGTGGGCTGCATAATTCTAAAAAATAAGATAACTACTCAAGTAATAAATCCACTGACATTTTGAATTAAGACCAATTCAGCTATTTTACCTTTCTCTAAGGTGCCCAGGGTGTTCCTTAGTTGAAAAAACAATTTATAATTGCAAATATTGACTACCTTTATCATTGGCATATCATGTGTGTGCATATTCCCACTCAAAACAGGTAATCGTTTAGTCTCACACTTAAATTTAAGACCAAATCTCAATCTTAGAATAAACAGCTGTGTCTCCATTAAATAGATGAAATTGTACCCACTTATACCAAAGGAGAATTGGACCCTGTGTGCTTTCTTAAAGCAAGTTGTTTTTCATTGAACTCTTTACAATTTATCTTCACTATTTCTGTAGTTAATGTAATATTAGTACATGTAGTACATGCTGCTCCTGTACATTGTACTCTGTACTCTGACATTTAAGAAAAAGGAAACATTTTCTGCGTAAATGGACTGCATATCACAAATGCTTTTGTGTGGTCTCCATTATGAATCTTTCCACAACCTTTGCAATCAGGCATTGCTAGCCACATATACTGCAAGGTTTTGATTTTAAAAAAGTGTGTTTTATAGTAATTATGTAAATACCAATATTGACACTAAAAAAAACCCCAATATGTGATTTCTATAGAATAGATTGACTTTATAGTGATATATGGATGGAGACAATAGGCCAACTTCATCCTTGCTGCAATTCCATTGTTAATGGATTAGACCAAGCTTGAATTTGGCCCTTTGGATCAAATTAATCTATAGTGTAAATAACTCAATGTTAGTGGAATTACCAGATTTTGGCACACTGTTTGGAATTGTAAACTGACTCATAATGTAGAAGTCGCACATGGATACCTATTTTGAGGAATCATGTTTAAAATACTTTAAAGTATTTGGTACCAGTAATTGTCATCAACAGGATATGGCACTAAATGGAACACTTGTATGGTCCATTATTGCAATTTCTATGTCACTGGAAATTAGTAGAGAATGAAATCCTGTCTACAAAAAGCAACAGAGGGTCCTGTGGCACCTTTAAGACTAACAGAAGTATTGGGAGCATAAGCTTTCGTGGGTAAGAACCTCATTTCTTGCATCTGAAGAAGTGAGGTTCTTACCCACGAAAGCTTATGCTCCCAATACTTCTGTTAGTCTTAAAGGTGCCACAGGACCCTCTGTTGCTTTTTACAGATTCAGACTAACACGGCTACCCCTCTGATACTTGACATCCTGTCTACAGAATTTTTAAAGTAACCTGCGCAATCTAATGGGAAAATTATATTTAGGGGTGAAATACTAGCTCAGATTCCCTGGCCATTTTTCCTAAACCTATATGCTGAGAAGTCTTTCATTTGTTTAAATATGCTAGCCCTGACTTTATCTAGGTTACACAGGTTATACAGGTGTAAATCTGAGTAACTCCACTGAGGTCAAATCAGTTTAAATGAGAAAAGACACAGGCCTACTATATATGAAGTACTGAAATAGGGTCAGATCCAAGCAGCCTCCGTGGCCCTCCTGGATGCTTTTTGCAACCTCTGATGTTGCAACAAATGCAGCTCAGTATGACTGGGGGACCTAGGCCATATTCTGTATCTACTGACTATTTCATATTGGGAAAATAAAGTTTAAATATAAAAGTCATTGGGAGTGTGATCTTGTTTGCCTGGAATAAGGAACCTACAATAAATATAATACAATAAAATGTTTGATAAGACTATGAGGTAAACCCAATGCTGTTTATCTTCCTGGATTCCCAGTACTGTTGGAGTGATGAGAGGGTATAGTAAAAATGGAGGAAGGAAAATGGGGTTGAAGGAAAATGGGAAATTGTATGGTTGGCTATAGTAAATAGCATCAGAGCTATATAAAAATACAGTCAGCCAATTGTGATGGGGTGTACCAGGTCCCCTGCTGGAGGCCCTACAGTCCGACTACATCATGCCCCAGGAAAGAAGAAGTGAAGGTGGATCCTCCAGGCCTTCCTAGAAAGGCTGCACAGAAGCAGCCAGTCAGAGCCCAGCAGGCTCAGATAAAAGGAGCTACAGGATCTGAGCAGGTCAGTTTCTGGCTGGGGCCAGAGGGGTGATGAGGGGAGCTCTGGACAAAGAAGCTTGATGAGGTGAGTGCCCCCCGGCTTCACCCACTTCAGCCACATCTCTGGGCCTTTCCATTCCACTCTTCCCTGCAGCTTCCAAGGGAGTTTTGACCCGTTCTCAGGTCTTGGGCCACTTTGTTATGGGCTGGTGGGGGAACCCTGGCCCACCCACTACTCTAATTCCCAACTCCAGGCCCCTATAAGCAGCAGCAACATTTGGTACCAGAAATGGGTTCTCTTTGGACTAGCCCCTTGATAAAACTTCTAGCCCAGCAGCAGAGCTCCATTGAAACTCAGCTTCTACTAGCTGAAAGGTAATAAGGTGCCTGGCAGGCCAACAGCAACAGCAGCAACAAGAGATGTTTCAGCTCAAGAGGAATGCCCTTGTCACACCAGTGCTAAATACATAAAATATATCTCCTTGAGCTGTTGATTATACTTCTGGAATGATTGTATAAACTTGATGTGTCAGTCTACCTTGCATGGTCCTCCTATGTTCCTGTGAAAACACCACTCTCATAATGTGCTGCTGAAAATGTCTTAGACAGATTTGAACAAGAGGGATCAATAAAATAAATATTCATATAGTAAAATACCTGCCTTGGATTTTATCTTAATTTAGGTATTTCATTATTCTAAATTTATCTCACCCTCATGTTACCTTACTCGAACCATTAGAGAGTAATAAAATGTTAATGTTAATTAGTTAAACCCTTGTTATGTACCATCTAGCAATTTTCTGTGAGCTGCACACTGAAAAACATGACCCAGTGTATTTCCTAATGAAAGCACAAAAGTAGTAGAAAAATTGTGTTTCCAGATATCCCCAAAATTATAAGAATTTTTAAAAGCATGGTTGTTTTCTTATAAATTGATTGGAATTCATCATCTCTCTGAAAATATTTTTAGAACTATGTATAAAATCGGGAAAAAAGCATTATAGTTTCTTTAACAAAGAAATAACCTATAGAGAAGGATTAGTCAAAGATAACATCTTAGGCCAGATCCTGTCCTGGCATAAAGCAACAAAGCTCCACTGCATTTAATGGACTTGCCCCAGCAGAAGATCTGACCCAGTGTGTTTAAATGACAGAACTGGGAGTTAGGAGATCTGAGTTCTATATCTGGCTCTTCCAGACACCTTCTACGCATTTGCCTGGGCAAATCAGGATACATATTTGTGCCTGAGTTTCTCATCTCTTACAAGGAGTCTTTTTAACTTTTTCAGATAGAAGGTGCCAGAGAAATATAAAATATTAGCAACAGACAGGATAGGGAATTATTTTTAAAAAACAATAATAGTCCCTTTTCAGGTCACTCTGATTGCCAATCAATCTGAGAGAACAAGGTGGGTCAGGTAATATCTTTTATTGGACTACCTTCTATTGGTGAAAGAGACAAGCTTTGGAGCTCCACAGAGCTCTTCTTCAGGTGACCTCTGTGGAGCTTGAAAGTTTCTCTCTTTCACCAACAGAAGTTGGTCCACTAAAAGATATTATCTCACCCATCTTGTCTTTCTCAGATTGATTGACTAATAAAAGATATTACCTCACCCACTTATATCTGTCATATCCTGGAACCAACATGGCGGCAACAAGACTACAAATAGTCAATCAATTTGTCATCTAGAACTGGGCTTCCTGCCATAATATACATATTAGCATGGATGCTTCCAGCTTTTGTCATTGACATTAGGCTGGCCATCCTACCCTTGTCTCATAAGTCTCCTTGCAGTCTCTCTCCCTAACTTTGGGTCATGATCTGCCTGGCTTTTACCCAGGTGCACAGCAGGAGGTCATCTGGAGCCTCCCTTCCCACCTTTCACATCCCAAGGAAGGTGCAGGGAAGAGTCTCTCCCCCGTTACTCTCATGGGGGGAGGGACTGTTCCCTCCCTACTCCCCGTGTTC
This sequence comes from Emys orbicularis, assembly GCF_028017835.1. NCBI lineage: Eukaryota > Metazoa > Chordata > Testudines > Emydidae > Emys > Emys orbicularis. The sequence goes on along the minus strand of NC_088684.1, from coordinate 188,309,752 downwards.
TCAGTTCAGCAAGATTCCTAAACCCAGGCCTACCTTTAAGCACATGAGTAGCATGGGACTATGCACATGCTTTAAGCTTAAATACCTCGCTGAATCATGGCCATCTGAACATCACCCTAAGGGTGTGGTATTCTGGCTGGCAACTATGGGGTAGTAAACTGCACCACATAAAGGAGTATAGCAGGAAGTGTGCATAGGTTGCATGCCCAGAAACTTTTGGACACATTGTGATGAACTATATTTAATTATGGATTTTGTTCCCCCTGAGAACTCCAGCTGTCCCACTGAGCTTGATTTCTTCAGTGATACCGAGCATCTTCAAAGTAAATAATTTTCTGTGCTCTGAAAGTTTTTTCTCTTCACCAAATATTAGAATAAATGTCCAAAGTCATAAATAAGCTGGTTCAGAAAAATCTATCCAGAAACATTTGTTGTATATTTCGTTTATTATTTCTGACAGCTTGGAGTAAATTTTCAGTTCAACACCTGAGGATTTATGGTAGATTCTATTCTTATTAACTTTCAAATGGTTTCATGACTAAACTATCACGTACTATACAACAACTTGCCCCTTGGATACTGCCCTTGAGTTTCAAATTTTAGCAAAGGGCCCAGTACCAATTTTAATACTGGCACTGCAATATTTTTTTAGTAATTGTTAGAATTCACATTGCAAAGTACAAATGTGCATGGCAAAGTGCATTATTCTTTGAGTATTGATGTAATAATAATGGCTTATTATTTGCATTTATTGCATTTGCAATATGGAAGAAGATTATTTCTTGGAAATTGACTTGCAAGTCATCATCATCTCTTACTGAGCTTCTAATTAATGTAAATGCTTTGCTCTTAGATGTATACATATACTGGCAAAGTTACAGGCTAAAAGGTATCACTTAGCTGCTAAATTGAGGAGGCAGTGTTTCCTAGTGGTTACAACACTAGACTGGGACTCAGAAGACCTAGGCTCTATTCCTCAGCCAATGGCCTGCTGGGAGAGCTTAAACAAGTCGCTGCACCTCTGTGCCTCAGTTTCCCTATCTGACCTTTGTAAGGTTCTTTAAGATCTATTGATAAGAAGTGCTATTATTTATTTTTTATTAAATTGGGCAGCTGGGATAGTAGCTAGAAGAAAATAACTTTGATATATAGTTCCTCTACTTGTTTCCATTCAAAGATATCACTGGCAGTTACAGAAAGCCACTATTTCATGAACAGTAGGCCTGATTCATTCCTGCAATACTACAGGTTATTTTACAGTCCATTGTCCATTTGTAACTCTACTGATTTCAATGAAATGACATTCACATTAAATGGGCCTGATTCACCACTGCATTAACTCCCAACAATTTGGAAATAAGTTAGTGGTTCATTTGCTACACAGCAAATATGCATCAAGTCATGCAATGGGCCTGATCCTGCTTCCAGTGAAGTCAATAACCAAACTTCCATTGATTTCAGAGGTGCAGAACTGAACCTTATACATTATTGGAATAGAATGAAATTTAGCTGTAGGATAAATATGCCATAGATGTCTCATATTTCCAGATGCTGCAACAACAGTGTATAAAGAGTCAGTTTTACAAACACAAGCGAATATCTAATACTACGTTATGAAGGATTTACAAAGCTGTGCAGAGAAAAAGCATCTTGAAAAAAATGCAGGGACGGGAATCTGTATCCTCAGAACTAGTCCAGAGCTGCAAAGCAGATTTGGCACCAGAAAATGGGAGAGAAATTTGTGCATTAGTCATTTACATCTGCCATTTAAAACAGGCTCACCATTGCCAACCAAATGAAGCTCAGCAAGATAGATGAAAAATCAGGGAGAATACAAGAAGCGAACACTGTTAAATTATTCCATGCTTGGTACAATCTAGTTAGTTTCTTCAATCCCAAACACAGACTTTTAGACACATTTCAGTTGTCATAGGAGGCATTGGATATAGAATGAAAGTTCCAGGAATAGTGCAATGTTTGTATAATTTGGCTTAGCTGTTTTGGTTGTGTGATCGGAATATGCATCATGGTAGATTTAGCGGAATGTCAGGGACATTGATTGCATTCTTGAAAAATATGGAGGAAAAGGTCCAGCGAGACTCTTCGAGCCCCACATCACCTCCCACCTGACTGAGTTTAAATTGCAAGCTTATCACTGGAGGTAATCTCAGTATCAAATATCTGAGCGAGGATTCAACATTTACATTTTTATAGATTTTAAATATGAGTCAAGGCAAGCAAATTACTGTGATAAAGGATGATTGAAAAGTGAAAATGCCATGGTGGCAAATAACATATTGCACTGAATCAGACAGCATTTATTCCATTGTTTAAAAAAAAAATCAGGTTAGGAAGGCTTGTAAGCTATTAACTCTTGTAAAAAATTGTATTGTCAAGGTAACTTAATTTAATGGAAATATCAAGTCAAAACCGTGACATTGGGATGAATTTTCTAGAACACAGGATGTTTGTGGTAATGCTGTGTGTCACAACTGCTGACACTGTGCCTGGTAGTTAATAAAGAATGCTATACAGTGGTATAGTCTGAAGTGTTTATATAAAGATAAAATCTTTAAGTACCTCAGAATGAAACCTGATTTTGCAAGGTGCTAAGTACCTCCTAAGAGATCCAGAACACCATCAAGTCAATAGCGTTTTAATGTCTTCAGCACATTTCAGGATCACACCCCAGTGGGCCTGAACTAAAACACCAGATCCAGATCTTAACTTTGCAATTAAGGCCCACATCTGTATGAATCTGTTGGCATTTGGTATAGGATGTTAATTTGCCTTGAAGTAAACAGACTATGCACCACTGGCAGAATTGACAACTTAGTTTTTCCAAGCAGCAATCAGGCAGAGGGGGGGAAATCCTGACTTTACTGTTGTTTGTTTATAAATAACATTTTTTCCCCGGATCTCTATTTCAGAGCAACAGAAATTGTCATGAAATGTAATATTGAACAATAATCTGACAACTTCCCTTATTACCTATCGATACAACTTGGTGTTTATGATGCCTTTTCTAGAACTACCACTTTAGTGGTTGAACAGTTATCATAACACTGGTAACTCTGATTCTGGTATAATGTTCTAGCAAGCACCTTCTGGTGATGAAGGTACTTCTGAGAATGTTATCAGAGAAGATGCAGCTTGTGGTGGGTCCACCAGTTACTTAAGGAAAAGATTTCCCTCCATGACTGTGAGGTGGAGTGCTATGCTTGAATTTAAACCCAAGACACATGGTGTGTTATCCATATTAATGCACAGCCCAAGTGTCTATGTACTGTCCTAATATTTATGGGTATAAGACTTCCATATCTATTTAGTAATTTGCAATCATATGCACATGTATTTTTCAGAAGGTGGTAAAAGAGTTAGAATACTATGAAGTTGTATCATTGCAGCAATACTCTATGTACCCATTTATTTTATTTGAATGTAGTGCTCAAGAAAGTGACAGGTTGTTAGTCCTGGGGCTGACGTCTGCTATGGAATAGCTAATGTACAGACAGCAGCAGCACATCAGGAATCAATGATGTGTCCTTCAATTTTTCACAGAAGTTTAAGCAGTAAATAGAGCTTCAGGGTCATCCTATTAGGCACAACCAAATGAAAGCAGATAGCTTACGTTTAAGAAAGGGTATATGTCTACGCTGGGTCTCAGGGTAGACTACAACTGTGTGAACTACAGCATGCACCAAAGTGTTGTCCTATGTGGACACTGCTGGTGCAAACTGAAAGGTACCGAATGGCATTAACATAGTCCTGTTTATAATAGTTGGAGTCTACTATACTGTTGTCTGCACTGCGGCACAGTGTAGACAAGTCCATAGATGTAACTTTTCCAGAGTAAAGAAGATGCTTGTTCATCGGTGTTGCATGTTTGATAGCTTTCATTACCAAAAGTTACTCAAACTATATACAGATGAAAATGTACAAGAAAAATCTAGTACCATCTTTAAGTTAACTAAATAGGTGACAGTCTTGATAGAAGGATAAAATACAAAACTAAACTGCACACTTAGGGCTCAATTGTAGCTTTGCCACAAGCCCAGAGTAAGGGGCAGTGCATTGCTGTCCTGCCCCAGAAGCAGGGAGACTGAGACTCAGAGAAGGTTCCTCAAAATCTCCTAGGACAGTGAACTGTGCTGAGTCTACTCTCTGTTACTCCAGTTGATGTGTTGCTGTCTGGGCCCCTCCTTCCATGCTGTTACCTGTAACACAGGTAGTTTGTGTGGGAGTGTAAGGGGGTACATTGTGCCACCTTACATCTCTCCACCACTGAACTAGCCAGGCCACAATTTAGCCCAAACATAATTTGGTTAACATGGAGATGTTCAGATTTTCATATGAAAACAAAATATTTTTCATTTCATTTTGATGAAAAATTGAAACATTTCAAATGATACACGTTTTTTCACTTAAAGTCATTTTTCATTAAAAAGATGCCAAAAAAGTTGGTTGTCCTCAATAAGTGGTTTTAGAACATAATGACGATTGTGATGCTACACTCCATATTCTTCATAAAGATATTGTTTTGATTTGATTATAGCATAACTATGTTATGTTTTGTGCAAGATAAGACATGAGATATAATTGGAAAAGTTATGATTTGCTGAATATGATTATAATATTTGGATGCATGTATCATTTTTGTATCTAAAGTTAGGAATATTGACTATACATCTGTACTACAAAAGTGTTTGCACCTGGGGAACACCCATCAGACAGAATGCAATCAGTCTGGATGGGCCATTAGAGAGAACAATAGGTCTTGGAAGATGTTTATCACCTTCCTGGAAAGCCTTCCTGTGGACACTGCAAATAAACTTTGATTCATGGCTGCTTTGACACTGCAGGCTCATGTGATCATGTCACCTGGTACTGGACTCCATGATAGAATACCAGTATTTTCCCACTGGGATTGCGGGAGGAAACCACGCTGGAAAACAAAGGATTCCTGCCATATGTAAAACCTATTTAAGGCTGGGGAGGAACATAATCAGGGTCGTTCTTCACTGAATCCCTGCCCAGGGTGACTGCTGTGAACATCTAAGAAACAAAGACCAATTGGGGGAGAAGGACTGAACCCAGGCTGAGAATGTGTCTGGCCTGTGAAAGAAATGCCTGGAGTTTTAAGCTGCAAGCAAGAGCAGCTTGCCTTCAAGAAACTCTGCAATCTGCCTAAAACAACATTTAGGGTGAGAAATTCCTATTTGTAGCCAGGTTCTTTAGTATCTTAAGCTTAGTTTGTGTGTTTGTTTCATTTGATAGGTAACTTGCTTTGATCTGTTTGCTAACCCTTATAATCACTTAAAATCTCATTTGATAGGTAACTTGCTTTGATCTGTTTGCTAACCCTTATAATCACTTAAAATCTATCATTTGTAGTTAATAAACTTGTTTTTATTTTCTCTAAAACCAGTTTGTGGAATTCATAACTAGGGGGCAAAAAGCTGTGCATATCTTCCTCCACACTGAGGGAGGGAGCGAATTTTATGAGCTTACGCTGTACAGTTCTCTGTGCAGCGCAAGACACTACAATTTTGGGTTTATACTCCAGAGAGGGTGTGCATTTGAGTGCTGGGCAGTTCCCTAGCTGAGCTTTCCCATGTGGAGCTGATCTCAGTGTCTGTGTCTTTCTGCAGCTGGGTGTGTCCCTACGTGTGTGTGTGCTGAAGAAGGCATGAGGGCCTGGCTCAGCAGGACAGTGTAAGGGAGCCCAGGCTGGTGGAACAGGCAAGCTCAGTGGTACCCCAGTTCCAAGTGGCATCCCGGGGGGAACCCATCACAACCATACTGGCCATTATTAATTAACAATTCTTTGCCTGCTTTTAAAAAGAAGGTGGAGTTGCAAGCAAACCAAAACAGCACTAGCCATGGCTAAAGTCTTGGTAGAACATGTGTTTTTCTTGCTGGCTATTACTGGTATAGGTGAAATCAGACCAGGGTTCCTCCTTTGCTGGAGATAGTTTTTTAAATCCTATATGGCTCTGTTCAGAGTCAAATGTCACATCCCATACCATCCTCAGTCACCTGGACCATTACCGTTACAACTGTACCATTAAAATAATGTTGAGGAAACTAATGGAACCAAATGGGGAAAACTGGGACGCGTTGATGCCAATGATTCTCATGGCTTTGCAAGTAGCCTCTACTGGTTGATTCCAATTTAAAGCTATGACTGGAAGGAAAACAAGGCTTCCTGAATACTTAATGTGGCAATGAAGTCCAACATAAATTGAGGGAGTAAAAATGGACACTTACCTGCAGTTACTGCAGGACCACCTACATCAGGTGCATCTGCAAGAAGCAGGCAGACAGGGGAAAGCCAGGAAAAAGTCTAATGCCTATTTTGTTAAGGGTTAGAGGGGACATAGGCATACGGGCTGTTGCTAAACCACCACATAACCTATGTCATAAAAGAATGGTACCTACCATACTGATAAATTGAATTTCTCTGTGTATAAGAGTCAGACCTACAAAGGAAACAAGCGGATAGGCTGATTGTACCAAGCAAACTAACTAAAACTGTATCAGATGTTGTTGGTTTTTTTGCAGGTACACAAACCAGAGTCTATGCCAATGCAGTCATAGAGGATCCAGCCACTGTACAAAATGCAGCAACAGATGGCACTCCTGCTCTTTCTGCTGAATAGTCTCAGTGTATGGACTAACTTGTAGTCTCCAGCTTCAGAAACTGAACCACAACTGGAGGAAGCAGAAAAAATGTACTCTGCAAGTCAAAACAGTGGTTTTGGACTTTATGCAGATTTTCAGTTAAAGGAGTATCTATTGTTTCCATACTTTGGAGCAGACAATGGTCTCCTGCAGCATCAAGATCAGAATGACTACATTATGATGGGATACTTGTATAAGATACACCTAACCTAAGGGACATTTAATAACCAACATTTCCTTTATAACTTGTACTAATGGGACCATTTTGGTTACACATCATGCTTCCAAGTGCACGTTGGGGAGATAACGTTAGTGTAAAATTGGGATTGGATAGATTTGACAAATTTGTGCTGCAGAGATATGTACAAGTAAATACACTATGGATTTCTGAAAATGAAAGACACATTACATTTGGAAACCCTCAGGGGAAAAATCATTCTCCCTTTACCTGTATTCACTACCATAGATCAAAAGGTGGGTGATAGTTCCAAACTAATTAGAAGAATTCATGAAAGCCTTAGTTTCCATTACAAAATAATGGAAGTAACAGAACTGCCTTTTGCAGACTGGAAAAGAATTTTCCTTCTTTCCAATGACTGTAAGGGGAAAGGTTGCAAAACGTGTCAGGGGAAAGGGCAAAAGTTCTAACTAATGATATTTCCTGTGGTACTTGGGAGAATCAAAAGCAATGTGTAAATTCAGTTAAAGGTGGAATGCTCTCTTTTAATCAATTAGAGATCAAGGGAGAAGGAAATCATAAGGCTGGTATTCAAACTAGGCATCCAGACCCTGTCAAAATAAATAATATTCAATTTTGGGTAAAGGTCAAGTTATCTTTAGTTGAATATGATTATAATTAACTGAATCAATGTCCTCAATGGACACAGGTTCAAATAGTGGACTTATATACACTTCAATCCTTGGAATGTTGACTAATAAGGTTCAATTTATGCATTGTCTGGTGACTTTAAAGTTTCCTAGCTGGAATATGGGGGAATTTTCCTACTGCAAGAAAACCAAAGTAGCCTCATTCATTTCAGTACTCCTTGTGGATAAGATAACTACTTATCAGCAACAAGTTCAAGATATGGCTAATTTAGGACTTGACCACATTCATAATCTCTAGTCCCCTAGAAAATGACAGGAATTGAACACTTTGGGAATAAAAATATCTAATTTAGGATTGTTTAGTACAGGAATGTCTATTTTGAACTTTGGATGTGGAAAGAATTAAACATGTTAATTATGTGTTGCAACAAGAAGCCAATGAAGTAGTTAATCTAGTTTTCCAGGGTATGGTTGGAAAGATTTACATTTTTATATGCATTCATTTGCTACATTGTGTAATGAAACCCAGATTAAAATTAATGATTTAATATCAAATAATTAGTTAAAGCAAACAGGCATTGCCATATAGCTGTACATTGCATTTACACTCACCTGCCAAGATGAAATGGTGCATCCAAGAACGATGAATCACTGGATGAGAAGAACGGGTATATAATCCTTTCTCAGATGGTATCTTGATGACGAATGAGCATGCTAATCTAAAATTAGAATATGGCCCTTCTTATAGTCTATTATAACACCACTTATTTAAGCCTACCCTATCTATATTTTGGATACCATAATTATATATTTTCTACTTTCTTATTGACTATTTAACATTAAATGTCATCTTAATTAATATCTGTGTAATTGTTCCAATACTTATCCATTGAGATGGCATTCTTTCAAAACATTCACACTTTTTCTAAAACAGTGGTTCTCAACCAGGGGTATGGGTACCCCTGGGGGTACGCAGAGGTCTTCTGGGGGTACATCAACTCATCAGCTACATCAGTGTTGCTCAACATGGGGGTCATGATCCCCCTTGGGATCACGGGATGGGTTTGGGGGTGGTCACAAATGAAGGGCTGGCATTACGGGGTGGCAAGCAAGGCAATTGTCTGGTGCCCTACACCAGAGGGGCCATGCGAAACTAAGTTACATGCCTGGGTCCTGGGTGGTGGGGCTCAGGTTTCAGACTCTTGAAAGGGGTACAGTAGTCTGGAAAGGTTGCGAACCACTGTTTTTTTTGGGGGGGGGAAATCAGTTTTCTGATCAACTCTCCCAACCCTGCTGATGACCCATGTGGGGCTCAATATGATTACACATAATGGAATTCTTGTTTTCTCATTTGCCTTTTTTTTTAGAAAAAACATCTAGGAAATTACATTAAAAAAGCAAAACAACTATGTTGAAAGAATAATAAGGTTGTAAAGTCAAGCACTCAAAGTAAGATAATGCCATAGTTATGGTTGCCTGTGCCCTCTTCTACATGTGCAATATGATTTATGACATGATCATATCTTTTCCATGGGACCCCTGCCTCATTCTGTGCACACTGACTGGTTAGCTACTCAGTATTTCAAGGAATAGGGGTAGCTATTGAAGGAGTCATTATTTCTAAATACTTAAAATTTTTGTTGATTTGTGTGCATCAAGTCCATGGTGAAAACACTCCAACTACATGACACACAGAAGAAGCTCCATTGATGTTGTTCTCATCTGATGTTTCATTCAAGGGGAAAAGTATTGCACAAGTATATACCAGAAAGATTTTTTGGGTATTTTATTTTAATGTATCACATGCAAAAACTACCAAAAAAATCCCAGAAAAAAGTATTGTATTTTGCTATGCTATGGCACTGGGTACATGATCAGACAATTCTTAATTTTATTTTATTCTCTATTTATCTACGTTCACAGGTTTAAATGGATGGACACCCAGACTAATTGAGGGAGGTGCTGTAGGCCTGATTTTCCAGTACATTATATAAGATTTGTGCTGGTGCAATTCTACTGATTTCATTCAGATGGCATGCAACTGGTGTGTGTGTGTGTGTGTGTACATTTTGAAAATAAATACAGAGAGTGGAATAAATACATTTAAGTCAATGGAATGATGCTGATTTATACCTGTTGAGGATTTGACCAATAAATTAAGAGTCCGATAAGGAATGCTTAGGTTATCCCAGTCACAGGGTGTGTCTACAGTGCACTCAGGAGTTGTGATTGCAGCTCAAGTACGTACCTAGGGTCCTGGGTGAGGGTGGAGGTGGAGGGTAGGGGACAAGCCCACATGTATGTCCATGCTGCCACAGTTTCATTACTATTGTTTCCCAAACTAGCTTAGGTCTAGCCGATTACACTGTAGACATACTTATACTTCTGGACTGTCTCGATGGAAACTCATCTTGCTTAATTTAAGCGCACTGAACATGCACTAATTTTTAAAGGGCTTGATCCTAAAGCCCTCCATCTGTGGAATTCCCATTGACTTCAATTTCAGTTTTGTTCACAAAAGGTTATGGGCCTTGAATTTTATCCAGAGGAAATTCAGCATGCTTTTGAAAACTTATATAAATGTTTCAGTTTTGCCCTGGGAACTTACTAAAAGAATAGCAGAATTTCACTTGCTAGCTCTAATAAACTCGTGAGCTTCAGCTCATTTCCTTACTCTCCCTGTCTTAGTCTGAGTATACATTTACCATATGTCCTTGCAAAGCTTTCTGCCTTTGTAACTCTATTCTCTCCCTTTTCTAAAGCCCATATGAGGCTCTGAAGAACATTATGCTCAAAAATAAATGCAGATTGGATATCAGTATTTGAAATATTGTGCTGCCACTGCTTTTTTATCCATTCTGCAATTTGATCTAAATATTGTGCTTAGGTTACTGTGGCTAAGATTAATGAGTAAATTATTTTCACACAAGACCATTGATTTTCTTCATTAAATTACAAGATATTAAAAAGGAACAAGCAGTTATTGTTCTGTGTACTCATATCTGTGTTCTTTAGCTAAATACAGGAAATTTCAAAGTAACTACATGTACTCTTTGTATTGTTGCAGGATCCGCAGAATTAACAAATTATGATGTATAAGGACAATTGTGCCTGGTATGATATCATATAAAGATATTTCTTATGTAAGCTGTGTATGTCATGTCAGGCAGGGGTTTTATTAAACAGATAATGCTTCAAGAGGGGAAAAATCCATATAATAGATTCATAGACTTGAAGGCCAGAAGGGACCATTGTGATCATCTAGTCTGACCTCCTAGTAACAAAGCCCCTAGAACTTCCTACTGGTGACTCTGGAGTCTCGTACGCCCTGTCTCTTCAGGGTGAGGGGTCTTGGGAGTGAGAAAGAAGGCCAGATTTAGAGATGATTTGAAGTTGATGTTTGTCAGACTCTCTTTAAGCTCAGTTAGACCTCATGGCCTTGATTCTGATCTCACACGTATGTAATCAGGCGTAACCCCATGGAATTCAAGGGAGTTACACTTATGTAAAAAAAAAAAAGATGGAGGTCAGAGAAGAATTAGTCTTCTTTACATCAATGTATAAGGAAATCTAAGTTGTATAGCATACTGAGGAGCTGGAAGAAGGTGGCTATACACCAGCAAGGGATTCCCCACAAATGGGGGGAAGCCCCACGTAGCTGGTCAAGCTGGCATCCCAGCCTCTCTTGTTACTGGACTGGCACAAAGGGGCCATAACAGGGTCAAGGGTCTGTCTGGCTCACTTTGGACAGACGTGAAAGACTACACTGAATGCAAAGCATTGGAGACTCCGGCCCTCATAACTGGTAAACCACTATAAATGAGATCAGAATGATATCCATGAGGAAACATAGAAGAGAGCAGTGAGACACTTTGGATGGTTTTGAGTAAACTATTCAGTCCATGATGAAACAGAGAGTGGAGCCAACCTGAAACTGGTTCAGGTTCAAACACCTTCTGATTCTTTCTATGAACCTGGTCTGATATTTGAGTTTGTGGTGAAACCCCAAACCAAGTGAGTGTCAAGAACTTCTTCGTTTTTTATTTTTCAACATTTTGCATGGTTCTAATAAATAAGCTTATCCCTTAACAATTTCCCAAATGGCTCATTTGTTTCTGCAACTTGTTTATATTTTATTATTACTATTTGTTTTTCAGTAGTGTCAATAGGCTGCAACTGAGATTGGGATCCCGTTGTGCTAAGTGCTACACCAACAAAGAGTGAGAGACAGTCCCTGCTCCGAAGAGTTTATTGCTTTCTAAATAGAAAAGACAGACAAGCAATGGGAAGGAAGGTGATTTGCCCAGAGTCAGAAAGAAAACCAGTGGTAATGGTGGAATTAAAACAAAGATTTCCTGAGTCCTCCTTTTCACTAGACCACATTCAAACTGTAGAGTGATAAGACTGCTCAGAAGCATGTGAGCAAAACAAAAACAAAGGATAACCAAAAAACAGAAGAAAGTAATCAAATTACTCTAAAATGTTTTCCTCTGTGCCATTCTCTCTCTATTCTATTTTTCTGAAAACATCCCATCCAGGTGTAAATTGAAGGTATTTATCTTGGAGACATTCCTTCGTGGTTGGGCCAGTGCCTGCAAACCCCAAACATACGAAAAGAGGCAAGATAATTCTTCTAGTCTGTCAAATACATGCTCTGAAATAAGGCAGGGAAAGTGAGAGGGGTAGGAAACAATGCCTAGTATTCCCTTAATAAACAGAAGTATCTGTAGACAGTAATGACTAGTGCTTTTAACTAATGGGATTTAACCTTTTCTATAACAATATGAAATTGCTAGCGGACACTTTCAGGCAGCCGACTGCTTCCTCCAGAGGAACTCTTCAGAAGGAACACCTCCTGGGGAACAGCCATGAGGCTGAAGAAGCCATGTTGTAGACAGCAACAATAAAGCTGAAGTTTGTTAATTAACCTTGTGTCAGAATAAGATTTTATATGGCAAATGATCCGGACACAACAGAGCATAACACCCGGTAGCAGTGGTAATCGAATCCTAGATAGCAGAAGAGACCATTCACAGCTGCACTGGAGAGAGCACAATACTTCTCTGAGTGCAAGGCTGATAACAGAAATGGAGGGATTGAAGCCTCCAGGGACATTAAACTTGCATGCTAAGAATTCAGCACAGGCACAGAAGAGTTGGAAAGAGGAATTTAACCTCTATGCAGATCTTGCTATAGCAGATAAAGAGAATGTTGTGAAAATAAAACTGTTTTATTACCTGATTGGAGAAAGGAGGAGAGAGATAAGAGAGACTCTCTGAGGGGAAATTCCCCAAGATCAATCCACATTAGAAGCAATAATGGGCTGTTTTTGCTACTCCCTGTATCCACAAGAAGAATAAAACAGTGGAAAGATATAATTTCTTTACTCGGGATCAAGCAGCTGGAAAGGGTACAGATGAGTACAGCACTGATGTAAAAGTACTAGCAGCCTGTTGCAATTTTGGAAATATTACAGATTCATTGATAAAAGATTGGATAGCATGCGGGTTGCTGAGGGATGCTGATTTAACTTTCGTAAAATGCTTGGCAATATGCAGGGCTGCAGAGCTACCGAAAGAGAACATTAGGATTCTGGAAGGGCAGTCAGCAGAAATTGTCCATGCAATACATAAGAGAGAGAAAACAAAATCAGATACAACATTTGCAGATCACAACAGTTCAGACACATGCAAATACTGGTGGAATAAACATGTAAGACTGAAAGCCAACTGTCCAGGTTATGGAAAAAATGCCATATCTGTGACAAATTTAATCATTTTGCAACCAAGTGTTTGTCTAGAGAGAAGAAAGAAATCCCAGGAACACACAGTAACTGAAGAGAGCAACAGTGAATATGAGGACATTATGTGGGTGAGCAAACAACTAGTAAACAGAGTGCAAGAAGATCCTACTAAGCACCAAAACCAACTGTATGCAGATATGTTATGTTTCTTGAGACAAAAGTGGTATGATTTCAATCAGATTATGACACAAGTTGTAACATCATACTGATTAGGCTGGTGAATCCAGATATACAAGTGGAAGAGACTAACCAGCTGTTCAAAATATACAATCATACCACATTAAAGCCTGTGGGGAAATTTAAAATCAAAAGAAGAAATAGAAATACAGACTTTGTGGCCATAGATGATAAAACAGCAATACCCCTTCTGGGCAGCAGGGCCACCCAAGCCATGAATCTGATAAAAGTATAGCCCAGAACATAATGAAAGTGGATAGCGGGGTGACTGAAGATACCTCGTTTGAGATTACCTGGGACTGGGAGATGATTCACAAGGAGTATACAGGTATGTTTCAGGGAGATGGATGGCTAAAGGATTTTTATAAAATAGAGATTCATACCAGCATGAAGCCAGTTAAATTGCCAAAAAGAAAAGTAATTTATTACAGCCACTGAAAGATAAATTGCAGTCCTTGCAGCATCATGGAATTATACACCCTGCAGAGAAGAGCACAGATAGGCTAAGTAGTCATGTGGTGGTAAGAAAGCCATATATGCATAGAATATGCATAGACTTAAAATCTTTAAACAAATCTTTGAAACAGAACCAATATCCCTCTATCTACAATTGAGGATATATTACAAAATCTGTCTAAAGTGAGACTTTTTACAGTATACCATGTGAAAAATGCATTCTGGCACATCTTTAGTTGGCTACCTTCACAACTCCATTTGAGAAATACTGATGGTTAAGGAAGCCAATAGGAATCAGTCCAGCACCAGAGGTATTCCACAGCGGACTGTCCCAGGCATTGGAGGGCCTGATGGGAATCTGGAAAATAGCAGACTATGTGCTAATAATGGGAGAAAGTGAAAATCCAGAACAAGCACATCAAGATCATGACTACAATTCACTATTTTTTACAGATATGCAGAGAAAAGAATATTGAATTGAACTTCAACAAGCTCAAGTTGAGAGTAGCAGAGGTACCATACATTGGATATTTGTTGACCTCCAATGTTCTGAATGTAGATCCTGAGTAAGTGAGGGCAATTAGAGAAATGCCAAGACCCAGCAATGTTAAAGGAGTCTAATGATTCCTGGGAATGGTCAATTATTTCACAAAGTTTTCCAACCATCTGTCTGAGAGCTGCAAGATCCTGAGACATTGACACATTGAGACACCTTATGGGCATGGACAGACCAACACGAGTAAGTATTCCAGAAAGTAAAAGAGATCATTGGGGAAGCTCCCATGCTGAAATATTACAACCCAGAGGAACCCCTGATGCTTCAGTGCAATACATCTGAGATTGGTCTAGGGGCTGCTCTGATGCAAAGAGGACAACCTGTTGTGTTTGTAAGCAGAGCATAGTCTGTGATAGAGAAGGGCTACACTCAAATTGAAAAAAGAGCTCTTAGCAATACTCTTTGGAATGGAAAAAAATCATCAATACACTTCTGTTCTCAACGTAGACATACAATCTGACCATGAACTTCTCAACAGCATTTAAAGAAAAGCATTACTCTGTGCATCAAAGCACTTACAGTGGGTGATGACGGAACTGCAGAGGTATAATGTAAGGATCAAGTATTGCCCTGGCAGAGATTTGGTGTTGCTGGACACTTTGAGCTGTGCATGCCTGCTGGAACCCAGCAAAGAGGGATCCATAGAGGCTGATGTGGGGACAATAATTATGGTACAGTAATTACCTTTCTCAGAAGAAAGGCTGAAAGAGATACAGAGGGTACAGAGAAAGACAGAATGCTGCAGACACTGAAACTTGTGATCCTACATGGATGGTCAGTGACAAAGGACCAACTACCTAAAAAGACAACACCATGTTTTCAGACAAGTCTGAGCTATATGTACAGAATGGCATTATATTCTAGAGTGTAAGAATGGTTATTTCAGCAGGTCTCAGGAATGAAGTTATACACAAAGTCCATTTGGCACATCTGGGAATTGAAGGTTGCTTAAGGCGAGCCAGACAATGAATGAGCAATTATGGATATTCATGGAACAGTGTGATGTTTGCAAATCCTGGAAAGACTGTTGCCCAAAAGAGACCCTGTGGCAACATGAAGTTTCAGAAAGACCATGGGCAAAGGTGGCCATGGATTTGTTTACCTTTAGAGACAAGGGATACATGTTCTATTTTTCCAATTTCTAGGAGATAGACTATTTACCAGGCACAGGGTCCAGAACAGTCAGAGAGAAGATAAAATAACTCTTTGCACAGTATGGGATACTAAATATTGAGTGTTCCGATAATAGACAACAGTTTGTTTCAGGAGAGTTCTGGAAGTTCATTAAGGTCTGGGATTCTGATCACATAATATCTTCACAAAGGTAACCTCAAAGCAACAGCAAAGTGGAATCAGCAGTAAAGACTGCTAAGCAACTGTTGAAAAAAGTGAAAACTGCAGATGCTGACCCATACTTAGCAATACTTGATCACCAGAATACTCCCCTGCAAGGCCCAAATTCTACTTTGGCCCAAAGATTGATGAGCTGGAGAATGAAGACACTCATGCTGACAACGGAAGGTTGTTAAAGCCTGGGTACTCAGAAGCTTCCCTTGGTGAACTACAGAGAAACCAACAAAAACACAAGTGTTTTATTACAACAGATCTCCAAGAGATCTGCAAGGTCTGGAGCAGGTTGACAAAGGGTGTATACAACCATTGACAAAAGAGGATAAGTTCTGATGCAAAGTTAGAGTGGTGCAACCAAGAAACCAAATATCACATCACATGCAAACTGACAATGGACACATAGTGAGGCAAAACCATGGGCACTTCAGGAAAACCAAAGAAACCTCTAAGGACAGTACAAACAACACATGTCATCAGGAGAATCCTGAGCCAAAGTCATTAGTAGCAGACTGTGTCAGGGGCATACCAGAGGAAAGACAGGAAGAAGAGGGTGTTTCAATGGAGACTCCAGCAACACCAAGAGTCTGGTTGACCAGATGGGAGGAAGACACGAGGGAGGCATCAGTGAACCATTTTGAGTGGCATGGATTGGTAAAAAGACCTGCTAATCTGAGGGATTTTATGTGATGGACTTCCAAGTTATGCAGGTGTATTGCTGAACAAATTCATAAGATGGTGAACACAGTAACTATGAGAATGGTCAGCATTTGAAAGAAATATGTTAGATTACATTATCAACTAGTATTGGGTGTTAAACAGATTTTTTTTAAGAAAAGGGGTATAATGATATGGAAGTGCTAGCAGACTCTTTCAGGCAGCATACTGTTTCCTGGGGGGAATTCTTCAGAAGGAACACTGGGGAACTGTCAGAGAAGCCATGAGGATGAGGAAGCCTGTTGTAGATAGCCACAATAAAAGCTGGAGCTTGTTAATGAACCTTGTGTCAGAGTGAAGTCTTATATGGCAAATGATCCAGACACAACAGAGCCTAAAACAGTTTATAGAACCACTTTCTAGGCCTGTAGGTACTAGATGAAACATCTCAGCATTCACAAAGTTCCAATGATGTTATTCAGTGTTCTCTTCTCATTCCAGTATGTGTTTGCTAGATCTGAAGAAATACTGTAATCGTTACTCTCTGAAACTTGCACGACTCTCAGCAAATGTGTGCTCAACTCTTCCACATATATCCTTGCAGCTTTAAACACTGATTTAATTCAAGCCAGGATTGTATTCACTCTAGTTGGCTTTCTAGGACAAAGTGCAGATAAACTAGAGAGAAATTCTCTTCTGCAGATGACTTATTGTGCTTCCTCCTGTCAATGAGAGAGACAAGGTGGGTGAGGTAATATCTTTTATTGGACCATCTTCTGTTGGCAAGACAGACAAACAGTCAGGGCCAGCTTTAGGCCGATTCAGCCGATTCGGCTGAATTGGGCCCCGCGCCAAGAGGGCCCCGCGCTGCAGCTCTCCACCCCGCCCCCAGCTCACTTCCCCTCCTCCCCTCTCCTGAACGCTCCGCCCCCTCCCCTGCTTCCCGCGAATCAGAGATTCGCGGGAAGTCTGAAAAGGAGCAGGGGCGGGCCGGCAGCACAAGGTAAGCTGGGGTGGTGGGGCCTGCAGGCCCGGCCCCCGCGGCACGGTCGGGTCTGGCCCGGCCCGGCCCCCGCGGCGCGGCTCGGGTCGGGTCGGGTCTGGCCCAGTCGGCGCGGCTCGGGTCGGCTCCGGCCCGGCCCGGTCCTCGCAGCGCGGCTCTGGCGCGGCCCGGCCCCCGCGGCGCGGCCCTGCTCTGGCTCAGCCCGGCCCCCGCGGCGCGGCTCGGGTCTGGCCCGCGCCCCGGCGCGGCCCCCGCGGCACAGCTCAGGTCCGGCCCGGCCCCGGTGCGGCCCCCGCGGCACGGCTCCCGCGGCACAGCTCCGGCCCAGCCCCCGCGGCGCGGCTCTGGGTCCGACCCAAGCCCAGCAACCCCAGGCAGAGCGCGGCTCGATTCCTGGGGGCGGGGCTTGCAGCAAGCCCCGCCCCCAGGAATCGGGCCCCGCTCTTGCTAAAGCCGGCCCTGCAAACAGTCGAGCCACACAGAGCTCTTCTTCAGGTCTAGGAAAAGTACTCCGAGCGTCCCAGCTAAATGCAAGGTAGAACAGATTGTTTAGCAAAATTAGTTAGCCCATAGTCTAAGGGACCATTCAAGGTTGAGTGGCCCATTAACACCTCTGCAGTCATAGGCCAAAAAGAGGGGGGTTAGTGGGTTACAGATTGTTGTAATAAGCCATAAATCCAGTGTCTCTCTCCAGTCCATGGTTTTTAATGTCTAGCAGAGTTATGAATTTAAGCTCCCAGGCTCATCTTTTGAAAGTGTTGTGCAAGTTTCCTTTGAGGATGAGGACTGATAGGTCAGGTATAAAGTGATCACTTTGTGAAAAGTGTTCATCCACTGGCAATAGGGTGTTTTTGTCTTTTATCATCTTCCTGTGTGAGTTCATTCAGGAATGTAGTGATTATCTGCCTTTACCCACATAGCTGTTATTGGGGCATTCAAAAGATGAGCCTGGGACCTTAAATTCATAACTGTGCTTGACACTAAAAATCATGGACTGAGCAGAGACACTGGATTTATGGCTTATTACAACAATCTGTAACCCACTAACCCCCTCTTTTTGTCAATCAAATAAAAGATATTACCTTACCCACCTTGTCTCTCTAATATCAAGGGGCCAACACGGCTACAACTACACTTCTTCCTCTCAATGTCGGCCCATATGGATAGAGTAGAAGTAGCATAGATTAATCAGTGAACAATTTTTATAAGCATTGTTCCCAGTGAACACTAAGCTTTTCAGTGAATGTCTCCTACTGTTAAATGGCTTATGATAATACATGGCATCTTGCATCAGCTGCACAAATGTGTCATCCCCTGTATTGTAACCTGGTTGTAAAGCAGCTGTCTAGAGCATTCTCCAAGTGCAGGTTTCCCTTGTTCCACTTGACTGACTAAGGTTATGTGCCAACACAAGAGCACCTGCAGAAAGTATTAGAATACGCATTTGTGTAGCTATTGCCACTGCAGCCAATAGATCTCAATGTCAGCTCTAGCATAATGTGATCTGGAGAGGAAAGAGATCTGCACAATATTTTCCACTTACAGTAAAAGGGTTTCAATACACTTTAAAGCAGAACTATACATCTATCCTGTACCCCAAAAATGTTTGTGTTAGCTAGTCCTTGGCACACATGGCCTTTCTTTGTAGTATCTGGGGTGCTGGAATAACAGATTGCTCCAGAAATTTACCCATGTCCTTGTAGTGTCATGGGGACCCTTCCCCTTTACTTAAGACAATCATTGCCTTGTGGATTATGGAATTGTGGTAACATCTCCATCCTGAGTGCCAGATTCTGCTACCCTTACCTTACTCATGCAGAGGAATCAATGACTCAGTGTGAATAAGGAGAGTGGAATCTGACCATGAGGTTGCTAAAAAACATAGTTTGGCTTGGATAATTGGTTTGGCCTCAAAATTGCCAGATTTACACAGAAAACAAATGAAAAATACCTTATATTTGATAAGAGTAACTTGTTTATTCCCACAAGCAATGCAGATTTATGAAGTTTTTAACTATTCATTTAAGTATGTAGTGTTTTGTAAATAACATGATAGGTAAAGTACGTCACTGTCACTCAGCAACTAGCAGTGGTTGTTGAAATTGTTTTCTGGTTTTGGAATAACAGATACTTTGTTTATAGGTATCTATCTATCTATCTATCTATCTATCTATCTATCTATCTATCATAGATAGATATAGATATGAACACACAGCTATAGCTAAACTTGTTAGATGTATCCATAACATCATGAACAATGTAGTTTGTGGGAAGCAGAATTTGCTTCCATTTTCTGCTAACCTGCCACTACTGATTCCTAGGTTTATTGATTAAATTGGGGGGAGGGGCTAGCCTATAGGTTTCAAAGTAAAGGATGAATAGTATTTACATTTACTGTCTGCTTTTTTGCTTGATAGTTATAAACCAAAGTAATTATAGTACACTACTCAGACATTAAAAAATGGTTCCATTTCTACTCTTAAATACTATTTGAACTGCAAGATTCCTTTATGTGTATATGCTGTATGACTCATTCTAAACTGAATAGATTTTAAAATAAAACATAAATTCACTTTGAGAGAGTGTCTACTGAAAAATCATTCCAAAAATAATGTGAATTAGTTTTGTCATTGCTTTCAAATGTGAATAAAGCATTGATTTACTTTAAAGAGTTGTTAAATACTTCATAGAATTTTTAAAAAGGTATTTCTCCTCTGAATTTTTATTAATGAATTTTTTTGGGGGTGGGGCAAGAGAAGGCGTTCATTTTCTTTTTCAGTTTTTATTTGTTTTGCTTCTCTTCTGCTTATTCCTCACTGGCAACCGCATTCCTTGTGACGTCATGACTAGTCACTATAAGAATAATTGCCCCTTAAAATAGATTATGACTCCAAATGGTGAATAATCAGCAGAAACAGATTATCTCCTTTGCAATGGAGATCCAATTTTCATGGAAATGTACAAGGAGTTAGTGACAAAAGAGACAAAGAAATATAGACAATAATAGCTATAAACAGAATCATCTCTAAATCAATAGTTTCAACAGGTATCAGTGGAGTAGAAAGAATGCAATATACCTGCGTATGCAGCCTTCACTTCTTAGGAAACTCTAACTGGCACAGAATGTTGCAGCACGTCTCCTCAGCATCACAGGCTATCATGGATACATCAAACTCAGCCTCCCTTCTCTGCACTGGCTTCCCATAGCATATTGAATCAATTTCAGGGTCTCAGTCCTTATCTACAAGATGCTCAATGGCCTGGGCCCAGGGTATCTTAAAGACTGCCTAAAGCTTCGGGATGAAGACCGTAGTTAACAACTTCACTCCTCCATGGAACTTTGTACAATAAGAGTAAAGATCATCTGTGTGGGAGACAGAACTTTCTCAGAGCCAGCCCAAGACCATGGAATGAACTCTCAAAGGAACTAAGAACCATCACAAATCTCACCAGTTTCCACTCCAAGTGCAAGGCACATTTCTCTGACCTGCCTTTTCTAATATAAACATAAAGCAATGTATGTGTGTATGTCTATACAAAACACTCTCCTGCACTTACTTCTGCCCATGGAGAGAGGATGACAGAACAAACACGTGACACACGGTAGTCACGTCACTTAATGCACTACTGAAAGGTGCTAAGATACTACTGTGATGTGATATAAGAACCAATATAAAAGAGAAGAGAATAGGGGATGACTCAAGAGACCTTTCAACCCCTTCATGCTCTTCCTTCTATAGAACTGCTCCCTCTGTGTGCCCCTGGAGTGTATGGGGAGGAGACAGGGGAGCTGGACTGGCATGAAGAAAGGAGCAGGCCACATTATACCCTGAGTGATGCAGCCTGCACATTCCTCCTTTGCACAGGGCAGCCCAGGTGGGGAAGCTGCTGGTTTGTGTCCTGTGAAGGACAATCCCTCCTAGAGTTCCCCGTGAATGTGCTAAGTTCTGCAGTCTGGCCATTAAGGTTCAAAGAGGGTAATAACCCTCATGGCATGGCAAAGATTGTTCTGGAATAAGAAAAGGGGCAGTATAAGGGTCCATAGACTAGAACCCAGGTGTACAGAGCCTGGGCTAGTTGGTGTTCCCACAGTGCCACACACAGTGACCCCCCAGAGAGCACTGCAGAGAGTAGGTGCCATAGGAAGTCCCACCCAAGGGAGCTAGAGTGACAGTACCCTGCAGCCCTCTGATTGGTCATGTGCCCTATTTAACCCTGGGTAGGCCCAGGAAGTTGTCTGGGCAATGACACAGAGTTTGGCCTGCTGTGACTCCAGACTTTGCCTTGTCTTCTGGTCTCTGAGCCCAGCCTGACTCTTACCTCCTGATTCCAGCCTGATACTTGCTTTGACCTCTAGTCTCTGACCCCAGCCTGACTCTTGCCATTCCTATGTACAGACCCTAGCCCAGCTGTGACTGCTGGACAGATTGCCTGCACCCCTAGTCCCTTACAGGTAGTCCAAGGGAGGGAAGGAGAGAGAAATAAAAAAGGGAAGTGATGGCTAAGTGGCTCTTTTCCTTTTAGGCAAGTATGCTTTTTTATTATGGGTTGGCTTTCTCATGAAGCCTGCTTTTAAGAGAAAGTGCTATTCTGCTACTGTAGAAATTAGGATCTATTTTTCAGTGAGTGCCTTTGAAGGATTTGTAACAACATATTAAGGAAACAAATGTTGGAAGTAGTTCATGGGAAATATCTGACATTAAGGTCAAGTGAGCCACAAAAGAGTGACTTTCACCTATTTAGCTCTTGCTACAGCTTGACCAAGAAAAGCACACTGCAGTTAATGGATTTGATAATATTTCCTAAAACACTAGTGTACTTTTATGTGCATTAAAGAATGGGAATGAATTCTAATGTACATCAGGCACTTAGGCTATCTTACACAAAATCAGTTTTGGCAATCCCTTATGCAGCTGTTGCAAACACGTCCACCCAATCATGAGTACTTGTGTGCTTCATTCATCCCTTATATAAGATGAATAGAGAGGCAATAGACTCAGGACATTTGGAGATTCAGTTTTAACAAAGTGAATGATTTTCTTTGCAGATCCCAGTCTTTTTTTTTTAACAATGTCACCTGCAGAACTGGATACAGATTGCTGTCTTCCATTACTAAAGAAAGCAAAACAAAGAATTTTTCTTTGCTGTGCCAAGTCTATGAGTTTCAGAGTTTCACCAGTGTCCTTCAGTGAAGGAGGAGAATCAGAGATAGATGTTCTGCCTTGGGTACGTGGCCTATCTTAATTTCTGTAAAGAGTGTTTGCTCAGGTTTAGGTGCTGGTTTGGGCAGGTTTGTCTTACCTTGCCCTTGTCCCATCCCAGCGATAGTGTTTTGTTACCTCCATGTATTACATCCTAGAATAGTGGTATAAACTCATAGGGACAGGGCTATGTCTTTCTATCTTTCTTGCATAGGTTCTAGCATATTTTTGGGTACTTTAAAAAGAATAACAACACTACTAAATAGCTAACTAATGACATTGGTGGTGGTGGTGATGATGAGGAGGATGATGGTGGAGTGAACAAAAGACAGTCAAAAAATTCTGCACATCCTTTAAAAGGATCCCAACTTATTTATACAGCTTGTAAAGCAGTTGCCATGTTTACCCATTAGAATAAATATCATGGACCTGATTCTCCAATGCCTTGAACAATCATTTAAACCCACTTACGTGGGTGTAAAACACTACAGTTCCGATTGGTTGAATTTGATTAAACAGGTTGCAAACTAGTGTGGAATCAGGACTTAGCTTTTCATGCACAGCTGTCTTTCATGTCAGTGGAAGAGATGAGTAAATATCTGAGGGCAGAGTGTAGTATCCTGGGCCAGGACCTGCAGTTCTTATTCAAGAAAAAGAACTGTGAATTCAATGAGAACTTTGCTTGATCATCTTCCCTGTCAAATGACCTCTTAAATTTCCCCTTTTTTGTGGTCATTTAGGAAGAGATGCTTATACGTTTATATGGACTTCACAAAGAAACTTAGACATGATGACACTGAGCATCACTGCACCTAATTTCTAGGTGCCTAGAAAAACACTGGGATTCACAAAGCCAGAGTTAGGCTCCCTATACAATGAATAACCAGAGACAGATGCTGTAAAATGGGACTCATAAAAGCCAACGGGTTAGGCAGCTTCCCACCTAAGATAACCAATGGGAGATGACAAGTGTGTACTAAGCCCAAGCCACTCAAGGAGTCTGGTGCCTAAGGCTGGGCTATAGGGAGATGCCTCCTTCTGCTTGGGATTCTCAGCTGCAAACCCCCTCTTGGGGTTAGGTGCCTACAGCATTATTGCAAGAGGCTGGGGGGGGGGGGTGAAGAGGACAATGAGGACTCCTTTCATAATGTTTACCACAATGGTTAGAGTACCCACCTGGGATGTGGGAGACACCCCAGTTCAAATTCTCTCTTGACTTGAGGCAGAGGAGGGATTTGAACATGGAGCTACCACCTCTCAGATGAGTGCCCCAATCACTGAGCTATGAGATATTCTGAAGCGGGGTGTCCTCATCTTTCTGGCTAAAGTTGTGGATAAATAATGAAAGAATCATTGGGCAAGGGAGCAAGAGAAGGACTCTGTAGTTTCGTGGTTAGAGCAGTCATGTGGGTAACCCAGGATTATGTACCGCTGCTCCAATAACTTTTAAAACTAAAGTTGTTTAGCCACAGTGGAACAGCTTTAACAGGTGAGAGCTTCAAGAGGAGGCCGAATGCTGTGATTTTTTGGTGCCTAAAGTGGTAGTTAGGTGCCTAAGTCCGTTGGTGAATCTAGCCCAAATCTCCAGCATACTAATATATGAGCTATCAGTATACAGTAGGTTCCCCTTATTAGTAGCCCTTCAGTTGCCAGCAAAGAGCTGCCATTATCTGGCAGTTGCTAGTAAATGGAAGGCAGGTTTGTGAGGCTGCAACCAGGGAAGGAAAGGCCGGGAAGTGCAAACCTGCCTATGGGGGATGGGAGTAGGGACTGCAGTCCAGATGCTGGTGCTTTCTATGGGAATTGGGGGCACTGGCACATGGAGCTGCATGCGTGTACCTATCCCGGTGCTTTCTGGGGTTGGGGCTCAGCACATGTCAACTCATCCTCCCCTGCATGCGGTCTGGCATCCAGGCTGCAGCCCCTCTCCCTGCTACCGCTTGGCTCACAGCCTCCCCTTCCAAACTGCAGCCCCTTGCCCGCTGTACGCAGCCAGGCTTTCCAGGCTGCAGTACCAGAAAGAAACCCCTAACAACATATTTGACTGTTATCAGGTCCCCTTTCAGTCTTTCTTTCTCAAGACTAATCATACCCAGTTTTTTAACCTTTCCTCATAGGTCAGGTTTTCTGAACCTTTTGCAATAATGTACTGTTTCATGAGAGGCCATGGTTTAATATGCAGTGGATAGTAACTTGCTGTATCAGACACCATGGATTATCTGATTGCGGGAGTGAAGATGGCATTTGATCATGTCAGGGCCGGCTCCAGGCACCAGCTTAACAAGCAGGTGCTTGGGGCGGCCAAGGGAGAGGGGCGGCATGTGCGGCAATTCGGGGACGGCAGGTCCCTCACTCCCTCTAGGAGCAGGGCCGGCTCTAGGATTTTTGCCGCCCAAAGCAAAAACAATTTTGGCCACCCCCCCCCCGTTTTTTAATTACCCCCACCCCCGGCCCCGCCTCAACTCCGCCCCTTCCCCAAATCCCCAGCCCTGCCTCCTCCCCACAGGTTCTCAACCCTGGGAGGGAGGGCAGGAGGGGGGGAGCAGCAGCGGTGGCGAAACGACTGTTTCGCGCGCCGCGGCCGCTCGGGATCTCCCCCTCCCTCCCAGGTTTGAGAGCCTGGGAGGGAGGGGGAGACTCCGAGTGGCCGCGGCGCGGGCGCCGCTTCTCTCCGTCCCTCCCAGGCTCTCAAGTCTGGGAGGGAGGGGGAGCAGCGGCGCGCGAGCGGCAGCGGAGGTGAGCTAGGGCGGCCGGGGCACATTTTTAGGGGCGGCATTCTGGCGCCGGCCATGCCGCCCCTAAAAATGTGCCGCCCCAAGCACCAGCTTGTTTTGCTGGTGCCTAGAGCCGGCCCTGTCTAGGAGCGAAGGACATGCCGCCAAACTGCTGCCGCCGATCGCGGCTTTTTTTTTTTTTTTTTTCCCCAATTGCCGCCGCCGGTCGTGATTGCGATCGCGGCTTTTTTTTTTTTCTTTTTGCTTGGGGTGGCAGAAATGCTGGAGCCGGCCCTGGATCGTGTGCAGCATTGGCCTGAGGAGGTAAAAATGAGCTTTCCAAGTACTTCCTGTGGTCATCCTATACCCTATGGCTTGATTCTCATTTAGAGAAAGTCCCCTTTACATTACTTTGTCTGTGTAGAAGGGTCTTCAAGTGGCCAAAATTAAATTTACACCCATTTTAAGGCTTCTTTACACTAGCAGAGTAGCATGGAAGGGACTTAGTGTAAATGAAAATTTGACCCTGTGTCATATGTATGAGCATTCTGAGTAGGGGATTCAGAGAGAGGGTGCAAATGATGTAGCTCCAAAGACCTTTAAACTTCATTATTATTTATTACAAATATTGGATTAGCCAGTTTTAGTTAATACATTGTTTTGCCTTTTGTTTACAGTCTGCTGAGAAGCCTCCGCATTTTATGGAAGATGGGGCCTGCTTTTCTTCTCACACCAGTGTAAAAATGGAGTAACTCTTGTAAAATCAGTGGTATAAAACTAGTGCAAGTATAAAGAGAATCAGGTTGTAACACTTTGGCTCAGGTCCTCAATGGGAAATAGGTGCCTAAATACCTTTGAGGATCTGGGTCATTCTCCTTTGGGTCAGGAGATGGGAGGCTGCTTTAGAGAACTTCCTGTTTTCATAAAATATTAGGTTTTTAATAGGGATGGGCATGAAACAAATCCTCCAGTTTGCACAGTCCTGCACTTTTGGATAGTTTGGATCTGACATTTATGGCTCAGGTCTCTTCCTAGTTAACATTTGTTGTTCTGCACAATCTTTGTGTACAGTGATTTATTATTATTTGTATTGCCATAGTGCCTGGAGTCCTTGTCAGTGACTGGGGCTCCTGTTATGCTAGGAGCTGTACAAATACAGAACAAAAAAACAATCCCTGCCTCGAGGTGCTTACAATGTAAGTATAGGACAAGAGACAATAGAAGGATAGAGGCAGACTAATGGAGTACAAGGAAACAATGGGACAGTATTGGTCAGCATGAGAGGCAGTCAGACTCAACACACCAGCAGCCTAACTGTTGTCAAGTTTTTTGTAGGCATTATGACAAAGGAGAGTTTTAAGGAGGGATTTGAAGTTGGATAAGTAGGTAACTTTGTGGATGTTTATGAGGAATTGTCATTGCCTTAGATAACAAAATAAAAATTGCAGCTAAATAATAAAATATTTGCAATATACAAGGTAATTCCTACAGTAACCAAAGGGAAGTATTAAGGAATACTTAAGATATGAAGTTATCCATACATATTTTTAGGTCAGAAGCTGTGGCACAAAAGACAGTTTGAAAAAAAGTTATTGCTTCTGCTCTAGACCTAACTAAATTTCTCCATTCATTTTCTCTCTGACTCCCTTGTTCTTGCACTAGGGGTATTTACCTGACCTGGACAAAAGACATCTGTCACCTGTGTATATCCAAAGGACATCAGCATATGCTATGCTCAGATTACACTGCACTGACTTACTTGGTCTTTTCTGAAAGCTTTGCCTTAGGACTGTATTTCTGCTCTGTCAATCATGTGTGTGATACACATTTGTTCTTCTCCCTTTCCCCAGTCATCAATCTGCAACCCGCAGTGAACTCTCTGCTCCTGTGCTGCTATGATACCATGCTGCCTGGAATGTGCTGTTACCTTGCTTGTTTTCAAGTAATCTGCCAAAGACAGGAGATGAATAACTAGATCAAAACTATCTCTAGTTTACAGTACCCATCCTGCTCTGGTATGCCATTTGTCCATCATTTCACTGCATTTCCACTTGTTCCTAGAATAATAAAAAGAACTAGATACTGTTACCCACTATCTGATAAATGCAATGGATAATGAAAAGGTACGGTTACAAGCAATCCGCACAAGCCTGGACACAATGACTGAGAATCATTTTCTTATTGTAAACCAATCTATAATGTCAGCCTCTCAATTTCAAAGGTGCTTCTACAGCTGCTTTTCATTGCACTGACTCTGTGGCTGTCAGGGAAGAGCTTTGCTTCAGAAAGCTTGTGATTAGATATGTTTGGGGAGAAGGAGGAGACATTTGGTTTGGTTACTGGATTTCTGATGAGGATATCCTTCTCTATCCACTCTCCAAACCTACAGAATTTAATAGAGAATGAAGTCCTTTCCAGAGAATATCTATACCAGCCTAAAGGGGCAGACTCTCAGGCCTGGTCTACACTAGGAGGTTATGTCGAATTTAGCAGGGTTAAATCGAATTAACCCTGCACGCGTCCACACAACGAAGCTATTTATGTCGACATAGAGGTCTCTTAAATTTGATTTCTGTACTCCTCCCCAACGAGGGGAGTAGCGCTAAATTCGACATGGCCATGTCGAATTAGGGTAGGTGTGGATGGAATTCGATGCTAATAGCTCCGGGAGCTATCGTACAGTGCACCACTCTGTTGACGCTCTGGACAGCAGTCCGAGCTCGGATGCTCTGACCAGCCACACAGGAAAAGCCCCGGGAAAATTTGAATTCCTTTTCCTGTCTGGGCAGTTTGAATCTCATTTCCTGTTTGGACATCGTGGCGAGCTCAGCAGCACTGGCAACGATGCAGAGCTCTCCAGCAGAGGTGACCATGCAATCTCAGAATAGAAAGAGGGCCCCAGCATGGACTGATCAGGAAGTCTTGGATCTGATCGCTGTGTGGGGCGATGAGTCCGTGCTTTCGGAGCTGTGATCGAAAAGACGGAATGCAAAGATCTACGAGAAGATCTCAAAAGCCATGACGGAGAGAGGATACAGCCGGGATGCAACGCAGTGCCGCGTGAAAATCAAGGAGCTGAGACAAGGGTACCAGAAGACCAAAGAGTCAAACGGACGCTCCGGATCCCAGCCCCAGACATGCTGTTTCTACGAGGCACTGCATTCCATTCTAGGTGTGGCCGCCACCACTACCCCATCACTGACCGTGGACTCTGAGGATGGGATATTGTCGACGGCCGCTTCCTCGGAGATGTTAGCAGACGGGGAAGATGAGGAAGGAGATGAGGAGGACGAGGCAGTCGACAGCGCTTACAACGCTGATTTCCCCGACAGCCAGGATCTCTTCATCACCCTCACAGAGATCCCCTAACAACCCTCCCCAGGTGTTAACCCGGACCCTGAATCAGGGGAAGGATCAGTCGGTAAGTGTTTTAAACATGTAAACATTTATTTTGAACAGAACAGGAATATTAACAATGGGTTTTTCATGATTAGTTTGCCCTAGGCGCTTAATGTTTTAGTCCTTGGCAGTGCAACTACTGCAAAAGAATCTAACAATGTCCGGTTTATCATGATTAGTTTGCCCTAGGCGCTCTACTTTTTAGTCCTTGCCAGTGCAGCTACTGGAAAATAAGGTCTATATGTCCGGGGATAGAGCTGAAATCCTCATGGGACATCTCCACGAAGCTCTCCTGGAGGTAATTGGAAAGCCTTTGCATCAGGTTCCTGGGGAGAGCGGCCTTATTGTGTCCTCCGTGGTAGGAAACTTTTCCGCGCCAGGCTATCATCAAGTACTCTGGGATCATTGCCTTGCACAGCATGGCGGCATACGGCCCTGGTTTTTGCTGGCTTTCACGCAGCATGCGGTCTTTCTCTGTCTCCGAAATCCTCAGCAGAGTGATGTCGCTCATGGTGACCTGCTTTGAATTAGGGGAATGTTACTATTGGGACTGCTTGCCTGTTCCTTTACATAACTGTAACCGGCGGTTTACAGCCACGCGGTGGAGGCGGGAGAGGGGCAGCATACAGGGATCTTTCCCGGGGACAGCCGCGAGGGGGTGGGACAGGGGCAGAGTTCATGCTTGCCGGATTGCCGGCAGCAGGAACTGGACAATGGTAGGAGCATTGCTTTGAACGTGAAAGGAGGGCACTGCTATAATTTAAGTTTTAAGCAGCCAAAAGTCTACGGCTTACCATGTCAACCTGCTATTCGAATTCCGCTGTCCTGCCCCGCTTGTCTGAGCTCCACTGCAAGACCCCAGGCACTGAATGCGAAGGCCGAAAATTCGACCTTGTCTTGAGTGCGCATGTGATAGGTGCTGTGCATGGTCTTGTTCACAGAGAAAGACTATGTTCATTGTTCACAAAAATTTATCTTTGTGAGGAATTCACTCCCTTTTTCCCATCCCACAGCTGCGACTGTCTCCCGACCTACCCCGGCATCCCCCTCCCAGAGGCTGGCGCAGATTAGGCGGAGAAGGAAAAGGACACGGGACGACATGTTCTCAGAACTTATGGGCTGCTCCCGAGCCGAGGCGGCCCAGCAGATCCAGTGGAGGGAGAGCATGTCGCAATACCAGCGATCACACAGCGAACGGGAGGAGAGGTGGCGGCAGGAAGACCAGCAGGCGACTCAAACGCTGCTTGGACTAATGAGGGAGCAAACGGACACACTCTGGCGCCTTGTGGATGTTCTGCAGGACCGGAGGCAGGAGGACAGAGCCCCACTGCAGTCTATCTCTAACCGCCCTCCCCCACCACAAAGTCCCATACCCCCCTCACCCAAAGTCCCAAGAAGGAGGGGCGGCAGGGGCCGTGAAAACTGTCACTCCACCCCTGCAGACTGCTCCAGTACCAGAAGGCTCTCATTCCCAAAAAATTGATAAGTCTTTTCCTTCCCGCCTCACCCAAGCCCCCATCCCAGTTTCATCCCCTAACTGTGTAGTTGCTAATAAAAAATATGTTTCTGTTAATTACTGTTTCCGTCATGTTCTTTTAGAGGAGAGTGTGTTTGAAGGGGGGGAAGGGGGTTGGTAATTGGAGAGGACAGTCACCTTTACCAGGGTACAGACACGGGGGCAGGTTCAGCAGAAGGTCACACACACATTGCAGTCACTAGGCACCCTGGTCATTCTGGGAGGTGGTTTTCATGTTCTGTGTGTGTGGGGGGGCTATGTGACTTTGTGGCGGGGGAGGGCGGTTAGAGATCTTATGCAGCGGTCCTTATCCTGGATCACAGAGCCACGCAGCAGGGGATCTGTAACCGTCCTCCCCCGCCACAAAGTCACATAGCCCCCACACACAGAGTCCCGAAAAGGAGGGATGGCAGGCTCCGTTGAAACAACCAGTCCACCACTGCGGACCGCTCTAGGAGCAGGAGCCTGTCATTCCTCGAGTTTAGAAGCATTCTTTCCATCACTACGCCCGCTCCCCACCACAGTCTGCGTCCCAGTTTCAACACTTTACCGCAAAATCCGTAATAAAGAAAACGGTGTTCATTAACAAAGTTCCAATTATTTTATTTTTAAACGTGTGTTGGAAGGGGGGGAACGGGGTGAAGGGGGTATGTAACTGGAGAGGATAGTCAACATTAACTGGGTAAAGAAATGGGGGCAGGTTCAGCTTCTCTTTAAACAAACGTAATAGTCACAGGTTACCCTGCTCACTCAGGAACCTAGCTTTCAAAGCCTCCCGGATGCACAGCGCGTCCCGCTGGGCTCTTCTAATCGCACGGCTGTCTGGCTGGGCGTAATCAGCAGCCAGGCTATTTGCCTCAACCTCCCACCCCGCCATAAAGGTCTCCCCCTTGCTCTCACAGAGATTGTGGAGCACACAGCAAGATGCAATAACAATGGGGATATTGGTTTCGCTGAGATCAGAGCGAGTCAGTAAGCTTCTCCATCTCTCCTTGAGACGTCCAAAAGCACACTCCACCACCATTCTGCACTTGCTCAGCCGGTAGTTGAAGAGTTCTTTTTCAGTGTCCAGGGCGCCTGTATAGGGCTTCATGAGCCAGGGCATTAGCGGGTAGCTGGGTCCCCGAGGATCACTATAGGCATCTCCACATCCCCAAGAGTTATTTTGTGGTCCGGGAAGTAAATACCTTCCTGCAGCCGTCTAAACAGACCAGAGTTCCTGAAAACACGAGCGTCATGAACCTTGCCCGGCCATCCGACGTTGATGTTTGTAAAACGTCCCCTATGGTCCACCAGTGCTTGCAGCACCATTGAAAAGTAGCCCTTTCGGTTAATTTACTGGCTGGCCTGGTGGTCCGGTCCCAGGATAGGGATGTGAGTTCCATCTATAGCCCCACCGCAGTTTGGGAATCCCATCGCAGCGAAGCCATCTATGATCACCTGCACGTTTCCCAGGGTCACTACCTTTGACAGCAGTAGCTCAACGATTGCGTTGGCTACTTGCATCACAGCAACCCCCACGGTAGATTTGCCCACGCCAAAGTGGTTCGCGACTGACCGGTAGCTGTCTGGCGTTGCAAGCTTCCAGAGGGCTATGGCCATTCGCTTCTGGACAGTCAGGGCTGCTCGCATCCGGGTGTCCTTGCGCTTCAGGGCAGGGGACAGCAACTCACAAAGTTCCAGGAAAGTTCCCTTCCGCATCCGAAAGTTTTGCAGCCACTGTGATTCATCCCAGACCTGCAGCACTATGCGGTCCCACCAGTCCGTGCTTGTTTCCCAGGCCCAGAATCGCCGTTCCACAGCATCAACATGACCCATTGCCACCATGATGTTCACGGCGCGGGGTCCCGTGCTTTGTGAGAGGTCTGTGCCCTTCTCAGACTTAATGTCCTCACCGCGCTGCCGTAGCCTCCTCGCCCGATTTCTCAGCATCTGCCTCTGGAAAAGGTGGATGATAAGGTGCGAGGTGTTGACAACGGCCATAACTGCAGCGATGATCGCAGCGGGCTCCATGCTCGCAGTGCTGTGGCGTCCGTGCTGTCACTCACCAGAAAAGTGCACGAACTGATTGCCCGCCGGCGCTTTCAGGGAGGGAGGGCGGGAGTGACGGTTGGATGACGACAGTTACCCAAAACCACCCTGGACACATTTTTTTCCCCAGAAGGCATTGGGGGCTTGACCCAGAATTCCAATGGGCAGCGGGGACTGTGGGAACTGTGGGATAGCTGCCCACAGTGCACCACTTCCAATGTCGACACTTGCCCCGTTAGTGTGGACTCACAAAGTCGAATTACTGTCCTTAGTGTGGATACACACGCTCGACTTTGTAATATCGGTTCCACAAATTCGGTTTAAGTAAAATCGAACTACTCTCATAGTGTAGACATACCCACAGTGACTGTATATTGGCCTAATTCTATTGAAGTCAATAGACTAGGGTTACCATTCGTCCGGATTCCCCCGGACATGTCCGGCTTTTAGAGTTAAAAATAGCATCCGGGGGGAATTTATAAATGTCCGGACTTCCCCCCCATGCAGAGCGCGCGCGGCTGACAGGGCAGCCGGCCGGATGGTGCCACTTACAATGGGCTCCGACAGCCAGAGAGAGCCCCTCCTCCGCTTCGCCCTCCTCTCCCCTGCAGCTGAGAGCACTCCCTCCCTCCCCGCATTCGCAGATCACCAGCCGGCCGTTCGCACCGGCAGTCTGGAGCTCCACCCCCTGCTCCTCCTCCCCGGCACGCTGGTCTGAGCAGCAGGGTAAGGGGGTCAGGGGGTCGGAGAAGGGGCAGGGAGGTTCTGGAGGGGGCAGTCAAGAGACAGGGAGCAGGCGGGGGTTGGGAGTTCTGGGGGGGCTTTCTGGGGGTGGGGGTGTGGATAAGGGTTGGGGCAGTCAGGGGACAGGTAGGGGGTAGGATCCTAGGGGGCCAGTTAGGATGGGGGGAGGGTCTCAGGAAGGGGCAGTCAGGGGCCAAGGAGCAGGGAGGCTTAGGTAGGGGTTGGAGTCCTCAGGGGCAGTTAGGGGCAGGGGTCCCAGGAGGGGGCAGTCAGGGGACAAGGAGCGGGGGGAGGGTTGGAGGTTCTGAGGGGGGCGGCAAGTGGGAGGGAGTGGAAGGGGCAGGGGCGGGGCTAGGGCAGGATGGGGGTGGGGCTAGGGCAGGGCTCCTCCCGTCCTCTTTTTTGCTTGCTGAAATATGGTAACCCTACAATAGACCTATGCTGAGAATCTAGCTCATGTACATTGATAGAGAATTATATCCCTGCTCTAGCATGCTATAGTTAGCTTAAAGATTCTTTAGAAAGATCAAACTTTTCTATTAAATTCTATAGGATTTTCCTTAACTGAAGGAGAAAACTTCCCAGGCGGTACCTACATTTCTCCTATCCATCAAAGTTTGATTCCTTTTTCTCTTTAAGCCAGGAATGCCTATATATATTTCACATATGTGTATAAAAACAACAAGGAGTCTGGTGGCACCTTAAAGACTAACAGATTTATTTGGGCATAAGCTTTCGTGGGTAAAAACCTCACTTCTTCGGATGCATAGAGTGAAAGTTACAGATGCAGGCATTATATACTGACACATTTAGAGCAGGGAGTTACTTTGCAAGTGGAGAACCAGTGTTGACAGGGCCAATTCAATCAGGGTGGATGTAGTCTACTCCCAATAATGGATGAGGAGGTGTCAATTCCAGGAGAGGAAAAGCTGCTTCTGTAATGAGCCAGCCACTCCCAGTCCCTATTCAAGCCCAGATTAATGGTGTTAAATTTGCAAATGAATTTTAGTTCTGCTGTTTCTCTTTGAAGTCTGTTTCTGAAGTTTTTTTGTTCAATGATAGTGACTTTTAAATCTGTAATAGAATGACCAGGGAGATTGAAGTGTTCACTTACTGGCTTATGTATGTTACCATTCCTGATGTCCTATTTGTGTCCATTTATTCTTTTGCGGAGGGACTGTCCGGTTTGGCCAATGTACATGGCAGAGGGGCATTGCTGGCACATGATGGCATATATAACATTAGTGGATGTGCAGGTGAATGAGCCCTTGATGGTGTGGCTGATGTGGTTGGGTCCTCTGATGGTGTCGCCAGAGTAGATATGGGGACAGAGTAGGAAACGAGGTTTGCTACAGGGATTGGTTCCTGGGTTGGTGTTTCTGTGGTGTGGTGTGTAGTTGCTGGTGAGTATTTGCTTCAGGTTGGGGGGTTGTCTCTAAGCGAGGACTGGCCTGCCTCCCAAGGTCTGTGAGAGTGAAGGATCATTTTCCAGGATAGGTTGTAGATTGTGGATAATGCGCTGGAGAGGTTTTAGCTGGGGGCTGTATGTGATGGCCAGTGGTGTTCTGTTATTGTCCTTGTTGGGCCTGTCCTGTCTTGCTCTATCAATCTGTTTCCTCACTTCCCCAGGTGGGTATTGTAGTTTTACGAATGCTTGATAAAGATCTTGTAGGTGTTTGTCTCTGTCTGAGGGGTTGGAGCAAATTCGGTTGTATCTTAGGGCTTGGCTGTAGACAATGGATCGTGTGATGTGTATTGGATGGAAGCTGGAGGCATGTAGGTAAGTATAGCGGTCAGTAGGTTTCCGGTGTAGGGTGGTGTTTATGTGACCATCACTTATTTGCACTGTAGTGTCCAGGAAGTGGATCTCTTGTGTGGACTGGTCCAGGCTGAGGTTGATGGTGGGGTGAAAATTGTTGAAGTCCAGGTGGAATTCTTCAAGGGCCTCCTTTCCGTGGGTCCATATGATGAAGATGTCATCAATGTAGCGCAAGTAGACGAGGGGCACTAGGGGACGAGAGCTGAGGAAGCGTTGTTCTAAGTCAGCCATAAAAATGTTGGCATACTGTGGGGCCATGCGGGTACCCATAGCAGTGCCACTGACTTGAAGGTATAAGTTGTTCCCAAATCTGAAGTGGTTGTGGGTGAGGACAAAGTCACAAAGCTCAGCCACCAGGCGTGCTGTGGCCTCATCAGGGATACTGTTCCTGACAGCTTGTAGTCCATCCTCATGTGGAATATTGGTGTAAAGTGCTTCTACATCCATGGTGGCCAGGATGGTGTTTTCAGGAAGAACACCAATGCATTGTAGTTTCCTCAGGAAGTCGGTGGTGTCTCGAAGATAGCTGGGAGTGCTGGTAGCCTAGGGTCTGAGGAGAGAGTCCAAATAGCCAGATAATCCTGCTGTAAGAGTGCCAATGCCTGAGATGATGGGGCGTCCAGGGTTTCCGGGTTTATGGATCTTGGGTAGCAGATAGAATACCCCTGGTCGGGGTTCTGGGGGTGTGTCCATGTAGATTTGTTCCCGTACTGTAGCTGGGAATTTCTTGAGCAGATGGTGTAGTTTCTTTTGGTATTCCTCAGTGGGATCAGAGGATAGTGGCCTGTAGAATGTGGTCTTGGAGAGTTGCCTGGCAGCCTCCTGTTCATAATCCGACCTGTTCATTATGACTACAGCACCTCCTTTGTCAGCCCCTTTGATGATAATGTCAGAGTTGTTTCTGAGGCTGTGGATGGCATTGTGTTCTGTACGGCTGAGGTTATGGGACAAGTGATGTTGTTTGTCCACAATTTCAGCCTGTGCACGTCTGCGGAAGCACTCTGGGGAAGTGAGGAAACAGATTGATAGAGCAAGACGGGTACTCAGAAATCACCTACTACAGGACAGGCCCAACAAGGACAATAACAGAACATCACTGGCCATCACATACAGCCCCCAGCTAAAACCTCTCCAGCGCATTATCCATGATCTACAACCTATCCTGGAAAATGATCCTTCACTCTCACAGACCTTGGGAGGCAGGCCAGTCCTCGCTTAGAGACAACCCCCCAACCTGAAGCAAATACTCACCAGCAACTACACACCACACCACAGAAACACCAACCCAGGAACCAATCCCTGTAGCAAACCTCGTTTCCTACTCTGTCCCCATATCTACTCTGGCGACACCATCAGAGGACCCAACCACATCAGCCACACCATCAAGGGCTCATTCACCTGCACATCCACTAATGTTATATATGCCATCATGTGCCAGCAATGCCCCTCTGCCATGTACATTGGCCAAACCGGACAGTCCCTCCGCAAAAGAATAAATGGACACAAATAGGACATCAGGAATGGTAACATACATAAGCCAGTAAATGAACACTTCAATCTCCCTTTTCATTCTATTACAGATTTAAAAGTCACTATCATTGAACAAAAAAACTTCAGAAACAGACTTCAAAGAGAAACAGCAGAACTAAAATTCATTTGCAAATTTAACACCATTAATCTGGGCTTGAATAGGGACTGGGAGTGGCTGGCTCATTACAGAAGCAGCTTTTCCTCTCCTGGAATTGACACCTCCTCATCCATTATTGGGAGTGGACTACATCCACCCTGATTGAATTGGCCCTGTCAACACTGGTTCTCCACTTGCAAAGTAACTCCCTGCTCTCCATGTGTCAGTATATAATGCCTGCATCTGTAACTTTCACTCTATGCATCCGAAGAAGTGCACGAAAGCTTATGCCCAAATAAATCTGTTAGTCTTTAAGGTGCCACCAGACTCCTTGTTGGTTTTGTAGATACAGACTAACACGGCTACCCGCTGATACTTGACATATGTGTATGTGCTAGACACAGCTCCAACCCTAATCCGCCTGAAACTTTGAAGGAGTTTGTAGCCATACTTTGCTGTTCAGTTTCATCTCTAACTTTTTTTTGTTTAACCTAAGAAAAGATGAAACCCATAGTGTAAAGGGAAAGAGAGTGAGAGTTAATTGTGGCCCATTTGTAGCAAACCTTAATTCACCATGGAGTCCAAATCTGCTTAAACTCTGAACTGAGGATCTTTAAAAATAGCTTTCTGAAGGAAAAAGCAGGGGCAGGGTGCCTCTTCCTTGTCTTCTTCCTTCCAGGTCTAATTGGTATGGTTTAGAGCTGGAGACTAGAAGAAACCTAGTTTTATCTGAATTTATGTAGGGCTACAGACGCTTAAAAACATAGGTCAAGGGAGGCTGCCTGCCTTAAAAAAAAGCATTCTGGGCCTTTACTATTAGAATTTCATTTAAAACTTCAAGCAAAACTTCAGACAGGAAAAGCTAGCTCATTTAAAAAAAAAAATCAAAAAGGGAAACAAGCCAGAGACTCTGGAGGGTCCTTTAATTCTTTTCTTCTTCTGGCTAAAATTAAGAGGCCTTAAAACATTAGAAGCTTCTGTTATATTGTTTGCAAATATTAGGCTCAGTGCTGATCCCTGCCCCAGTCCTGGTTATCGTTACAGCTGGGGATTCTCCTTGCATGTGGAATTCCTGGGTGGTGCAGAGCTCGCATAGCCCTCAACTACAGCAACCCCTCCAGGCTCTCAGGATAGAAGAGGAGCCAGGGATGGGAGAGGGTGGAGGATGGCAAGAGTGCACTGAGCTCCAGAGGTTCCCTGGCAGGTGCCCAGGCTTCTTGTGGCCATAGTCAGCTCAGCACTTCTTTAAAATTACATCATGGCTGAAAAGACAAGGCTGGCCTCAAGATCAGGGAGTTGCAAGCAGCTTCTTTGCAGTTAACACCCTTTACTGGCCACAGCTGAGGACTGATGCCAATGAAATCAGTGGAAGCTCTGGATGAAAAGAAAAGAAAGCAGGTTTGGTCTGTAGGATGTTTGTTCCCCCAAGGCAGCTCACAGAGTAAATTACTAGTCAGTGTGTGCAAGGGTGCCACAACCTTAGTGTTTGTAAATGAGGTGAGCCAATGCAATGGAAACTGAGAGATTCTCATACTCAAGTCATTGCTAGATGAGGGCCCAATCCTGCATGAATTTGACTAAAGTTTTGCCATTAACTATATTTGTAGATATTGTTTCTTACTGTTCAGCTGTAGACAGATGACTATACAGCTATCAAATACATGAGTTGGGTGCATCTCCCGCCCCCCCCCCAAGTAATTTTTTTTTTACTTACGTGAGAAGTGGTGATGCTCTCAGAGGTTCCCAACAGTCCCTGGTTAAAATTCAGTTAAGAGAGGATTAGGATAATTTCTCTGCCTCTCACATAGTTCCTCCCTCCTTTCCCCTGGATATTGTTAAACTATCCTTTCCAGAGATTAATTATCACTGGAACTCATAAAAATGCTTCTGAAGAGCAAAGTGTTTGCCTTTGGAAAGTAAAAGACTGTCTCAAATGGCAAAGGGTTTTTTCTTTCCAAAAAAAATTGTTTCCAGGGAGAACTTCCTGTCAGGTATTCACCCCATCGTCCTCATCTCAAGTTATTCAAGTTAAATGCTAGGAGGTAGCATGGTCTAATAACTACGGCATTAGACTGGGAGTCAGGAGACCTGGGTTCTTTAATTGGCTTGCTCACTTCACCTCTATTCCCCTTCTTATACTATTTGTTATAGAATGGATTGGGTGGGATTTCAAAAGTGCTCAGCTCTGACCTACCTGTTCTCCCACTGACATCAGTGGGAGTTTTGCCATTATACTTCAAAGGGAGCAGAGTTAGATCAACACTGAGTGATTCTAAGTCCCACGCTAAGCTACTTGGGCCATGGATGGTCTCTTACTATGAGTTTGGACAGTACCTAGCACAAGAGGGTACTGATTTTAGTTGAGGCCTCTAGGTGCTACTGTAATATAAACAATGATAGATTAGATTATGAATACATTCTAGCTTTCAGGAATGATGTATAAACATTTCTTGTAAATTTTGTTGCTAGTGGAGTAAGTTTCTTTGCTCAGGAGTGCTGTCTCCCCTCTTACAGTCTTGGATATGAGAAATTATTTAAGTTTTACTACAGCTCCATTTCCCTCCCCTCTCATGCATATGCCCTACGGACACATGGGGTTGCAATGGCAGCTATTGCAAGGGTGACCAGATGTCCTGATTTTATAAGGACAGTCCCAATATTTGGGGCTTTCTCTTATATAGGCACCTATTACCTCCCACCCCATCCCTATTTTTCACACTTGCTATCTGGTCACCTATTGCAAACAGATGGGGGAAGGACGTGGGATTTCTGTGGAGACCCTCTGTTTAAATTACTTGCAGCATATCGCTGATAAGTAAACGCATTGACTTCACTCAGGATTTATTCTTATGGTTAAGAGATGGAGTGACAAGTCTTAAAATAGCATGATGGTGATGACAGAGCTGAAGCATGAGTCCAGACTATCAAGCTGAGATAAATTTAACATAAGGTGCTGATGGATAGCAAAACTGCATAAGGTATATCCAACCCTCCATGGATTTGAACTTGCTAATAATAATATTAATTAATAAATAAATAATATAATATAATGTGTGTTTATTATTTCCTTGTAGAACCTACAATGTGCAAGGTACTGTACAAACATAAATGAGGGCAAGATCTCTTCCCTGAGGAGCTTACATTCTAAAAAGAGAAGATCAGAAAGTTAGGGTAAAGAGAGGCAATATATAAATAAAACAGTCACCTAGCACATGGTCATATCCTGATAAAAACAACGAGGAGTCTGGTGGAATCTTAAAGACTAACAGATTTATTTGGGCATAAGCTTTTGTGGGTAAAAAACCAACTTCTTCAGATGCATGGAGTGAAAATCACAGATACAGGCATAAATATACTGACACATGAAGAGAAGAGAGTTACCTTACAAGTGGAGAGCCAGTGTTGACAGGGCCAATTCAATCAGGGTGGATGTGGTCCACTCCCAATAATTGATGAGGTGTCAATACCAAGAGAGGGAAAATTGCTTTTGTAGTGAGCCAGCCACTCCCAGTCCCTATTCAAGCCCAAATTAATGGTGTTAAATTTGCAAATGAATTGTAGCTCTGCAGCTTCACTTTGAAGTCTGTTTTTGAAGTTTTTGTTGTTGAAGTATGGCTACTTTTAATTATTGGGAGTGGACCACATCCACCCTGATTGAATTGGCCCTGTCAACACTGGTTCTCCACTTGTAAGGTAACTCCCTTCTCTTCATGTGTCAGTATATTTATGCCTGTATCTGTAATTTTCACTCCATGCATCTGAAGAAGTGGTTTTTTTACGCACAAAAGCTTATGCCCAAATAAATCTGTTAGTCTTTAAGGTGCCACTGGACTCCTCGTTGTTTTTGTAGATACAGACTAACACGGCTACCCCTCTGATCCTGATAAAATTTCTTTACGTTTATAAGACATGTAGACTGTTCCCAAGTCCTCTTTCAGGGGGAGTAGTCAGTCGCCATGGTCAGGGGGCTGGTGTTGCAGCCTGGGAGGCAGTGATCTGCAGGATGGAGCTCTATGGTGCTCTTAGACGCTCCTTGTTAAAACTCTTATCACTAAAGGTTTATCTACACATCAAAAGCTGTGCCTGGGCTAGCCTATCTGAGCTAGATAGTGAGGATAACCATAGCAGTGGAGACAGCACAGCATGGGTAGTGAAAGCCTGACATGGACTCTGGATACGTATTCAGCTTGCTAACCTGCTCTGAAGCCTGTGCTATGCTGCCTTCACTGCTATTTTACCCATGCGAGCTGGATTTAAGCTAGCTCGGGCAGACTAGCCTGTGCATAGCTTTTGGTGTGTAGACAGACCCTACATTGCAAGGTGAGGTTGGACAGATTTTTCAGTTTCACCATCTCTCTGGACACAGATCTATCATCTCTGCCAGAGTTAGTTTATCCCTGAGTTTCACAAAAATACATGTGAAGAGCAAATCTCTTGTCAATAGGATTGCAGCAATTGCCAGGTATTTTCAAATACGTGCCAGGAAAGAAAATCTCCAGACCTCTCTATGATGGTTTAATTTCCACTTAAAATGACACAAGTTGACCACGGTGCCGCCCCACCATTTGACATAGTGTACTTTGCAGGAACAAACAGTGAACAATTTCAGCGAATGTACTTAGTATACCTTTGTTTGCCAAGCGGCATTTCCTCTCCCTGGGTTACGAGAAATGGATTATGTTGAAATGGGAAAACAAATGATCAGATTCACCAGTCCCGGAAACCTCTATCTCTGCAAGTACATGCACCTCTGGGAAATGGAGCTTACAATTGGGAAGATTTTTGTGGGACCCCCTCCTTCAAATATTGGCAACACCCCAATGCTTTGAGAGGAACAACAGATGCCACCCGCAAGGATCCCTGGAAATCCTTGCAAAGCAGTCTCAATTCAGCACAGTAGTCCAGTCTCCCCATCTCTCTGGCAGCACAATTCCCAGAGGGACCACTGACAAATCTTTCCAGCCTGTGCCCTATTCTCTCCAAGGAGGAAAGAAGTCCCAGAGGAACCAGATTTTAGATTAGGAATTCACCTGATACCAAGGAAAGCATCTTCTCCAGTATCACACTCTGAAAGGTGCAGAGCTCCAACTGTGCACAGTTAAAGCAGAGTGGCTATTGGTATCTGGTGGGAGAAGACATCATGCTTCCCCTTCCATGTGTTTGGGGACTGTTTGGCATATTTGCCTCCTGTCTGCATTGTGTAGCCTGTTTCCCCAAATCCTGTTGCCTGATGACTTCATCTATGAACTCCTACACCCTCTCTGTCCCTACCTTTTGGAGATTTATTAAATATATGTACAAAGCTTTATCTACCAGGATAGAAAACCAACTTGCAGTCTTGCTTTTTATTCTTGGCTTTACAAGAAAGTCACTAATCAGACTCACTTTTTAAAAAAATACACTTATGAGAAAAAGAGTGTGTCTCTTTCTTTCCAATGCAGGCATGGTGAAGTGCACAATCACACTGCTAATGATGAGGATAACACAGCTTCATTGTTTTCATTGTCTTTCCTTTTCCCATGTGTCTGAGCCCCATAGCTCCTATGACTATCATATATATTATTTATTAACATGGAAAGGCATTAAAATGCAATTTTCTCATCTATTTACTTCTTCCCTAATTACATGCCATTTAATACCCCAAGAAACTTAGCCATGGAAGTCTTGATTTCCCAAGTAACACAGAGGCGCATGAGTTCATATTTAATCATAGCTTTTATTTTATCTGTAGGCTTTATGCAGTAGTTCATACCACACTTCAAGTATTCATTTTTTAATCTATTAGCCATTTCACATCCCTCCTTTCTTCAGGATAGATTTAACCCTGTGACCCTAATTTTTCAGTTCTAAGCCTTGAAACCAGGTTCATCTGCAAGTGGAAATACACTGACTGAAATTGCTTAAACTTTCTAAAAGCTTCTTGAGTTTAAAATACAACTTTTGTAGTGTGTTTAATGTGACTCTGTTATCTTCCTGATTGGGCACCGGAAGTCATTGTTTTCGTAAACTATACTAGCTGTTGCTGTTCTCAAAAGAGCCCAGTTCTATTATTTAACATCTGGGAAAATAATACAGAACATTTCTTCACGTGAATATAATCAAATTCAAAATGAGTCACCCCCTTCCATTCCAGGCCTGGATGTTCATTAGCCTGTCCTCCAGTGTAAGAGGGAGTAGCCTGAGTGCTGATTTAATGTACACTCGCAGCTAATAGCCATAAGGGACTGGTAGATGCAAAGAAGCCCAACTACACACCCTACACTGGTTTTGAGGGGCATGGTGTAAGCACAATACACTGATTGTACGCTAGTACACTGGGGTGATCCTTCTGTGGACAGCAATGCTGGCTTTAGGGCCACTTTGTGTTGGTGGTGTGGTGTAAAACGGTCTGAATGCAGAGGAGAATCTGGGCTTTTGTACCATAATGGGAGGCCCTTAATTTAAAATATCAGGAATGGACTATTTTCAATGGATAAAACCATGAAAAGAAAGTAAAATGAAGATTCAAAATTAGACTAATCCAGGCATGCTACAGTTTACAAAGCCTCTGTTTTTTCAACATCACCATAATTTGTTAGCTGCATAAAGAACACGGTTAGAAAAAATATGGTCTACCAGACGATCTTCTGCTATTCTTTTTCCCAGCCATGTCCCTGGTGTCTTTTTCCCAGCACCCTTCTTAATTGCTGACTAGAACAGTTCAAAAAACAGACTATCAATTTAGAAGACAAAAAAATGAAATTGTTGGGCTAAAGTTTTGAAATGTTGAAGTTTACCCAAAAATACAAGTTTTTAACTGAAAACTGTTAAAAGGGAAAGTGTTGACATTTTCTGTTCAAAATGAGAGATGGGGCAGCAGAGGGAGAAGGCTGCACTCCATAGTATAGAATGATTCTCTGTGCTTGCCTGGAAGGCAGATTTCACTTTCTACAATCACTGCAGAAAGGGGTGGGGACTCACATATTAGAGAAGGGGAGAAGTCAGGGAGCAGTGCCCTGTGGAGCCACTTCAGGAAGAAGCATCCAGTGGTGACTGGGGATCACCTTTTTTGTCAAAAATTGGGAATTTTCAGAGTAATTGATATGCTTTTGCAAAACATCTCACACAAGCTGGCCACTACCCCAGCTGAGGTGTACACACCTTGTATGTGGCTTATACTTGAAGTGCCCCTCAACTACACCTTAATTGCACCCCATATATGCAATACTCTATGTACAATAGTTTAGAATCTGCATCTCAATATCTTTCATAGCATTTACCTCATCTACCTCTTAAGCACTTCCTCTTAGGAAAAAGGGCACATATTCCAGTAAGACTTCAGCTGGATTTAAAGGACAAGGACACTCACTCTCCAACTGCTGAAACTTTCCTTCTCTCCTAGGCAGTTCTCTTCTGTGATTATAAAAATAGAGCACATTTCAAAACTTTTCTCTTCTTCTTCTGCTCTATTTACACTGGTTAGAGGACCCAGATAGGCTAAATCCAAAGAGAAAGAAAACATTTGGTTTTCAGGCACAGGGGAGGGCAAGAGTTGATATTTTGATATAGATCATTGTTGGCAACATAGGAAATGAAGCTACTTGAATTTTCCTTTTCTGGCAATAATCCTGGCTCAAGAGTCAGAGCCACGGAAGACTCCATTGTCTGTCTCATCCTCTGCTTGATTCTTGATCTCAAGTTT
The DNA here is from genome assembly GCF_028017835.1 of Emys orbicularis. NCBI lineage: Eukaryota > Metazoa > Chordata > Testudines > Emydidae > Emys > Emys orbicularis. The sequence goes on along the minus strand of NC_088684.1, from coordinate 188,265,509 downwards.
GGGGGAGTTCCACTGTTTCTCTCCCTGTGTATTGCCTGGTAGTACTAGAGAGGGAGTTCTTAGCAGCCAGTCTTTCTATAGTTGTGCATATTGGACCTTATCCCACATCCACTCAAGTTAATGGGAGCCTGTCCATTGACTTCAGTGAGCTTTGGACCAGGCATGTACTTAAGAGTGAAGCAAATAATTTATTCAACATATTTTACCTGTTTCTTTTCACAGAATGTTTGTGATTTTCTTGAAGTTATTTGTTATTAGAATGTAAATTTTATTCAAGGCATCTTACAACTTAACATAAGAATAATGTAAGGCATAAGTGAATGAATGATGCTTGAACAGATGCCAGACTGCATTTGAAACATATGTCTGAAGATTATTTTCATTCCTTTCATGAAAATGATAAATACATGAGCAAAAAGATTAGGCATTTTTGAAACCTAAATTTGGCTTACAAGATTGCTTCGAAAGAAAGTCCCATGGTCAAGAGGTCAATGCTAACTTTTCCAGGTACTGATTCTTTAGTGATTTTTTTACTGATTCTTTTTTTTTTTTTGCTTTTGTTTTTGAAGATCTAAAAATAGTATAGCACCAATCCTTTCTTACAGAGAATCTGTTTAAAGAGTCTGGACACAATGGCCCCCTGGTTTAAGTCAGTCGTGCTTCATTGGAGTAAATGAGGCAACACCTATTTATACCAGATGAGGTTCTGGCCCTTGACCTACAATTCTGGTCTGAAATGTGACTATTTAAAAATGTCATTGTGTGGTCCCAGTCCATATAGGATGTCTCAGTGATTTTTTGTATTAAAAAAAAAAATCTTACAGCAACATAAGTGCTAAAGTGGCTTTAAGTCCTTTTGGTGGGACAAGTGTTTCAAGTACATTTTAGCAATTTGTGATCTCATTTATGCCTGTGGAATAGCATTGTGGACAATAAGTTGCAAGAGTGTAACTGAGAACAGAATATGACAGTTAGTCCTTAAACCATTATGGTTGATTCTCTGGTCCATTCAGTCCAATTCACACCACTTAAGCTGGCTAGAAATGGCCAATGGAGAATTGTCTCAGCACAAAAGAGCTCTCTACAGGGCGAAGTGTTAGAGCCAGTTCCTGTGCCAGTTCCCTTCCTCCATCCATGGTGTCAGGGTGGGGAGTGGAGGCAGACTGAGGGTGGGGAGCCACACCACTCCTTCTGACTCCATCCAACTAGAGCACTTCAGTTCCTCTAGAGTCTACCCTGGAGGAAACCAGTGGAAGTTAATACAACCTAAGGCAACATTATGCTCTTCCCTGCTCCCCCACATCCTAGAACCTCCCTAATGCACCCCTTTGGATTAAAAACATTCACTCTTAATTTAGATCTTCCATTTGAACATAACATTATATAAACAGAGATAGAAAGGAGACAGATACACAGATGATGCTTTTAAAGAGTGCTCCTGAAGTTAAGTAGTGTCTGTTTTGTTTCTTAATCAAACGTTAGCAGAGGAGATGTCTTCCTTAACAAACTTGGTAATTAATAATGACAGAATAACTCAGTGCTGTGAACTTTCCAAAAGATTCTGGTGGGATTCATTAAAAACGAGGAGACATATATACTACTGTCACTTATAAATGATCTCTCTGTGATTTGCTAGCCCCATCTATTTCAGATTGTTTTGAAAAGTCTAACAGTACACATCAACTAGAACTAATATTGTTTTGGCATTACATTTATTGCACAAAGAATGATCATGATATCCGATAATATCTAATTTATCTTTGGTTATTCTTCTTCAAGGATTTCTCTTGCTCGTGGAGGTTCATAATGCTTCAGAAAATGTCTTTTGCTTTTGTTAAGAAAATATTCTGACGAATACACAGGTAGAATAATGTGTGCCTAGTGTCTTCTTAGCCACAGGATGTCTTAAAAAATATATTTATCTCAATGGACCTATTCCTGTGAGGCAAAATGTAATAACAATTGAACATATACATCAACAAGCCAACCTACTGTGAAGGATGGCTTAGTTCACTTCTTCCAAAATACTAATTTTTAATGACCCCTTTGAATAGTTTCAGATATGGTAGATATGATCTGCTGCAGATCTGCATGAAAGCTGACCTTGTCATTTCCCCTTATGAAATTATGAGCCTAATCCAGCTCCTGTTGAATTGAGGAGAGTTTTGCTTGACTGAAATCACAGGACTGGACATTGAATGATATAAATAGTAATTTGGTAGTCATTCTTGACACCTCCCTCTTGCTTGTTCCAGATATCTATGCTAGACATCTTGTGGTCTCCCCCTCCAAGATCCATCTTTCTTTTTTTATCCAGACAGCCAAAATGCTCACCAAGGCTTTCATTATCTACCTTAATTGCTATAACTTCCACTTCTCTGGCCTCCAATACAACCATCTCACCCCTTTCTCTTCCATCAAAAAGACAGCTGCTAAAATAATCTTTGTTGCCAATCTCTCTGATTATATATCACTGAGAATATCATGTGAGGAGCTGAGGAAGAACATTTTCTTCAAGTGTAGTGTATAGGAATAGGGTACTAATGTTTTATTAGTTTGTGAGCTCTCTAGTGGCACTAATTGTGTTGTATGTTTTAGAAGCCACCAGAAACCAGTCAGAGTAGTGGTATGTGTGGAACTAGGCCTTGCTTGATTGTATATAGCTAGTAAACACAGCTATTTGGAGCCTGACTCTGCCCATGTGGTTTCTTCATATTGTCCTAGCTGCATAAAGAGTAAAAGACACACTATTAAGGGCTCTCTATAAGGAAATAATATTACAAAATATATAGAGCCAGATCCTCACCTGTGTCCAGGCAGCACATCATGCAAATTGGACGGCTGGGATGCAAAGGCAGCCTACAAGTGATCAGGGGCCACAGTGTACAGGGCCAGTGCTCAAAATACAACTCGAGATCTCTGTACCATAGAGGTGCCATAGCCATGCCTGCTATGCTGGCACCAGGGAAAGGTGATGACACAGAACGGGTATAAAAGCTTCTGGTCCAACAGAGAATTGATTTCTCCCCTTGCATTGTGATCTGCCTTCCAAGTATAGATACGGCAACTTTACAGCCAGCATACTCCAGGGTTTGAGACAAAGGGGCTGTACTACACTGGAGAATCTGGGATATACCCCAAAAGCTTAAAACCTTTGGCCTGGTTTGTGGTGTTGGGGACTGTGCCTTTAAGTACTGAGCTTGCCAGACAGTGAACCAGGATGGGGCACTGTGAAATTTTTGTTGTTTTGTTCACCATTTGGAACCAGACACAAAATAGAGCCGAACTGTTGCAAGCCCCTTAAGCACTGAGTGATCTGCGAGCAGCACATGGTTCTCCTCTGACTTATGTTGGTATAAATCAGGAGTGACTCCATTGTGATCGCTATAAAACCAGCATAAATAAGAGGAGAAATGTGTCTGTTAGTTTCAAATGTTGCAACATTACCTTGTAGCTTTATCTATTTTTGGATAGAGAACTGAACAGTTCTCACCAAGATTGACATTGGTTGGGCCTTTTTCCATCAATCTGTGCCCTTCTGTGGGGCTAGAGGTTGTGTGACGGAGAATAAGACAGAGATTGCTGATGCACCTGTGTGTCAGAGGAACATAGTTTTTAAAAAAAATCTTTCCTCAAGACACTCCAGATGATTTTCAGCCACCTCATCTAAGGGCAGAATGTTGTGGTGTTTTTTTGCTACTGTCAAGATTTTCACCTAGAGACCTAGAAGAAAATGAAAATAGCAGAGATTTTCAAAAATATAATGTAAGTTGTTTGGGTCAAGGACCTATTTAAGAAGTTATTTTGGTATAGCTCTCACAACATATTAGAGACTTCAACAAAGATATCATTTGATTAAACATATTTCAATAAGAGGCAGTTTTATAGTATAATAATTAGCTATTAGCCCCAAATTTGTTTTTTAATCAGCGGTGTCCAAATAGGCAATTTATATTTAAAAATTACATTATTTTCTTAATTTTTTGTGGCTAGCTTGGTTTGTGAGAAATGTCATAATGTAATAATAATGTAGTAATAAGCTGTCAATTAATCTCAGTTAACGCACACGATTAACTAAAAAAATTAATCGTGATTAAAAAAATTAATCGTGATTAATCACAGCTCTAATCACATTGTTAAATAATAATAGAATACCAATGGAAATTTATTAAATATTTTTGGATGTTTTTCTATATTTTCAGGTATATTGATTTCAATTACAACATAGAATACAAAGTGTACAGTGCTCACTTTATATTATTATTTTTTATTACAAGTGTTTGCACTGTAAAAATGGTAAAAGAAATTGTATATTTCTATTCACCTCATACAAGTACTGTAGTGCAATCTCTTTATCATGAAAGTGCAATTTACAAATGTAGATTTTTTTATACATAACTGCACTCAAAAACAAAACAATGTAAAACTTTAGAGCCTACATGTCCATTCAGTCCTACTTCTTGTTCAGCCAATCACTAAGACAAACAAGTTTGTTTACATTTATGAGAGATAATGCTGCCCACTTCTTATTTACAATGTCATCTGAAAGGGAGGACGGGCATTCGCATGGCACTTTTGTAGCCAGCATTGCAAGGTATTTATGAGCCAGATATGCTAAACATTTGTATGCCCCTTCGTGCTTCAGCCACCATTCCAGAGTACATGCTTCCATGCTGATGACGCTTGTTAAAACAATGATGCATTAATTAAATTTGTGACTGAACTCCTTGGGGGAGAATTGTATGTCTCCTGCTCTAATTTGCCTGTATTCTGCCATATATTGGATAAATATGTCTTGGATGATGACCCAGCACGTTTTTTCTTTTTAAGAACACATTCACTGCAGATTTAACAAAATGCAAAGAAGGTACTACTGTGAGAGATCTAAAGATAGCTATGCCACTCGACCGAAGGTTTAAGAATCTGAAGTGCCTTGCGAAGTCTGAGAGGTACGAGCTGTGGAGCATGCTTTCAGAAGTCTTAAAAGAGCAACACTCTGATGCGGAAACTACAGAAGCTGAACCACCAAAAAAGAAAATCAATCATCTGCTGGTGGCATCTGACTCACATGATGAAAATGAACATGCGTCAGTCTGCACTGTTTTGGGTCGTTACCGAGCAGAACCCATCATCAGCAAGTAAGGGCTTATTCCGTTCATACCTCCCCATCACTACCAAGCTGTATTAATATACAGTACCCATTTTACAGTTGGAAAACTGAGGAAGATGGACCTTAAGAAGCTTACCCAAGTTCCACAGGCCAAAACTGGCTCCAACACTCCTGCTTTTGCCATGAAGCAATACTGCCTCTCTGGAGCTATTTCAATTAATTTTTTGAAAGGGATGAACTCTACTTGTTATACACAATCTACTGACGTTTGTTCATTTCTCTTGGGAAATACTTCAGACCTGTAGGTTAGTTTTCAGTTTTCAGTGCTTCCTGCCTGAGATAGGCTTCAGCCATGTTAAGAAGAACAGTGACAAATGAGCATTAGGAACAACAACGGGTTTCCTAATCTTGACTGCAAATAATTAATTATATAGTGAATGAAAACTGGTAGCAAATCTATGCAGCTGCTCCATAACATGGGCAGATGTACCTCTAGTCCCTGCTGTCTACTTTGATAGAGCCAAGCTATGATATAGCAGTTAAATCTCCTAAAAGACTAAAATGAAGTTTTTAAAAAAAAAAGCAGAGGCAGAGAAAAAAAATAGTGGTCCATTAAAGGGAGAGGGAGAAGTAGTTAGATCAAATTGAGTTGATGAAACAGAGAACAAGATTCTTCCACCAACTCTGTTCCTTCACACAATCTTGCTATTGCTACACAAGTTTATGTAAAGGGCAAAGGAAGGCTGGGGCTGAGCGAGTGGAGATGCAATCAGAAAGACAAAAGATCTGTGAGGTACTTTAGCAGGCACAGTGAGAATGTTTTGAACAAGAAGGGCAATTTGGAACTAGTTAAAAGGGATTGGGATTTTGTGTAGCGGTTTGAAGATGAAGGTGAGGTAGTGTGGCTGAGGATTTTTGTATATGTGAGAAGGTGAGCATTAGCATTCTGTATCTGCTGGAGTTTGGGGAGCACAGATTTGTGGTCTGGTTAGAAGAGATCACAGCATGAGTGGGGGTGTCAGTAGAGCTGGACTTCAAGCAGTGGTTCACCTGTAAAGGCAGATTTTAGAAAAGGAAAGGACAGGAAGGATGGATCGAGAAGGAAAGTTCAAGACAAAGGATGATACCAAAGTTATAGCTAATGAAGTCCAATGGAAATCTGACTTGAGAATGGAGATAGAGAATTTCTCCTCATTTTGAAGCATTTAGCTGAAGGAAGCTACACATTTACTTGGTCAAGAAAGGCAGAGTGGAGGAATATTGAGAAGACAATGAGAATATTGCAAGATCTTTACAGTTGACTATTATTCCAACAGAAGTGGTAATTCATTTCAGCCACAATCACATCTGCTATATTTTGACTATCAGGGAGTAACTCAGATAGTCAAGCAATAGTGTCTACACACACCCAGAGCCAATGCAAACTATCATCTTACGGTGTCTAGAAAATTAACAGAATCAGAGGGAGTTTCACTGGAACAAGAGGAAAAATCCCAAATCAGGAACTGCACCCACCGAGTTAGTCTGTCCCTTTACTCCAGAAAGAACAGGAGTCAATAAGGACTGTTAGTCCATATGAAATCTTTATGTTCATGCTAATTTTTAAAAGAAGTTGTTATGAGTTGTATGAGAAAGGAACTATGCATGCTCAGTAAATATGTCTTCATACGAAAGGTAATTTGAGGCCCTCAGATAACACGTATTATCTACAGTTTATGCAAAGTATTATTATCATAATTATTTATTATTTATTGTTGAGGAAACAATTTGTATTTTGTAAACTCCTTAAATACATATTCACATAGTAATAGACCTCTCCAGTAAATAATATGTGAATACTTAACATAATTTAATTATATTATGCATTTTGTAAATTATCTAAATATTTATTTACCAAACAAACTTTGGAAAGGAACTTTTTCACCCCAGGGCAAAAGGAAAATTAGAATTGAAACTACAAGTTATAGTACATCTAGTAACAGCTTTCACCAGCTAAGGATCTGATTTGTTATTTTCCCCAAAAAACAAACACATTTCCAAACAATATCCATGCATTGACCATTTTTTATAGGATGGGATCATGAAATGTATGGACCACTCTCAACTCCCACTGGAGTCAATGGAATATGAGGAGTCTAGCAATTGGTTTTGTGGAACATTCCCATTGGCTATGCTGGGAGTTCTGTATACAGAATGATGTGTTATGAATGAAGCATTCCTTTATAAATAATAATAATAATGATCTCCAGCAGAGAAATAATAAATGTCAGATCTGAAGTGAGAAACCACTCAGTTTTATTACAATCACCTCGTAGTTGAGCAGTGATCAGGGATTTTTAGAAAAGCTGGCTTGCTAATTGCCCAGGGAGATAACCATTAAAGCCCAAGCTTTTACTGTTATATTCTCAGATCTAGGATTTCATGGACATTGGTGTATTTGGCTAGAAAAGGTACTAAACCAGCCTTAAAAAGTGCTTACTTGAACAAAATTTCAGGTGGGAGTGTTGTGGATTGCAAAGTAATATTAATAAATTAATGGAGTTATGACTGTGAATGTGCAAGACCTGTAGTTTAAAAAGAGCAAACCTTTATTACAGCACTTAAATGACCTTTTGAAGTTATAGATATCATAGACTCATAGACTTTAAGGCAAGAAGGGACCATCATGATCATCTAGCCTGACCTCCTGCACATTACAGGCTACAGAAACTCACCCATCCACTCCTATAATAGGCCCATAAACTCTGGCTGAGTTACTGAAGTTCTCAAATCATGATTTAAGGACTTCAAATTACATAGAATCCACCATTTACACTAGTTTAAACCTGCAGGTGACCCGGGCCCCATGCTGCAAAGGAAAACCCCCAGGGACTCTGCCAATCTGCCCCAGGGGAAAATTCCTTCCTGACCCCAAATATGGTGATCAGTTAGACCCCAAGCATGTGGACAAGACCCACCAGCCAGACGTCGAGAAAGAATTTTCTGTAGTAACTCAGAGCCCTCCCCATCACTGGCCATTGGAGATATTTGCTGCTAGCAGTTGCAGATCAGCTACATGCTATTGTAGGCAGTCTCATCATACCATCCCCTCCACAAACTTATCAAGCTCAGTCTGATATATTTTTATGCACTCACTCCCTTGTTATAATAAAATAATAGCTATGGTTATTAATCAATTATTAAGATATTTTATTATTTAAGTTGGCTGAGGGAGGCAGCTGAGTGATAGGGATGGCACCTTTGCAACGTGGGTGGGGAACTGGTGGCATCTGGTCCACTAAGAGAAATGTGTCCAAATGCTCAGAAGTAGATTTAAGGAAAAGGTAACATGGTCTTCTCTTATCACGTCGAGGCAAAGGTAGAGGGAGCAGGGAACGGAAGGAACACAGACTCCAGTTGTGGACGAGTGGGAGGGTAAAGAAGCTGGGGATGAATATACATGACTTCAGCCTTCTAAGGATTAATGGTAGAGAAGACAGATATCAGGGAACAATGAAAAGTGAGTGAATAAGACAATTACAGATTAGCAGAGCACAGGAGAAATACATTATAAAACTCTTAAAGAAACAAATTAAAAACTCCCCTCTGGGTAAAATCCTTGTACATCACCTAAAGCTAGTCGAGCCTTTTCTCTGTTTTTTTCTTCTTCTGACACCTCAGAGAATCCTAATAAGTTTGAGACTCTGTCTGAGAAAAAACAAAAGCCACTAACAATATTGTAAATAAAAAGACAAACTGTCCAAGAAGGCAAACAGGCCAATTACCTTGAAGAAAATTCCAGGACATCACAATCCAGACATGAATTGACAAATGTCAGAAGGTCATTTGCATTTATAATGATGAAAGCAACACCCTTGTTTGAGGCAGAATTATCTCATGGCTAATATACACTTTAACATAGTCTATCCTTGATATCCACTTAGTAGTCATTCTAAAAGATATTCTTACTTGTGGAGGTGGGTCAGGTTAGGTAATGGAATTGGTGTTCAGTATATCTTTGCACTGAGTGTGAAATAAACCCATGTGCAGATGGCCTGCATGAGGCCTACACACCTTGTAAACCGTATCTTGAGATGGCTTAATATGGTGGTTGTCACTCCATAATCATTAAAGTAGATTAGTCATCTAGGCTAACTTTACTTCTATCCAGAATGTCAGACCTTTGTATTAATTTAGATGGAATATAGGGCCAAAAGTGTTAACATAGCCCTTTAACTGTCCAACATTAAACAGTGTTAAACAAGCTCTTAGGTTTGATATACAGAGACCTCAGCCTGCTTAGTACCATAGCAAACACAACATTAAACATTCTTGTAACCTTTTCTTAAAGACACAGACAAGAAGGAAAAACAGTGAAAGCATTTGAAATCCAAAGTAATAAGTAAGGCCTTTCATTGTAAAAACATTTCTTGTTCCCTTTTAGCTGAAGAGAGTTTTAAAAGAAGAAGGGGAGGGGGAAACAACCTTGTCTGACAGTTTCTTAGATGGTAACAACAATATTTTGGGGTAACAGAGAAGAAGTTAGTTGAGATGGACTGGAGCTGTTGTTAAAGTGTGAAGCTGTTTCATCTGCACTTAGGATGGAAGCATCCCATGCACCGCTACAGGCTGGGGACCGACTGGCTAAGCAGCCATTCTGCAGAAAAGGACCTGGGGATTACAGTGGATGAGAAGCTGGATATGAGTCAGCAGTGTGACCTTGTTGCCAAGAAGGCTAATGGCATTGCCACCAGATCAAGGGAAGTGATTATTCCCCTCTATTCGGCACTGGTGAGGCCACAGCTGGAGTATTACGTCCAGTTTTGAGCCCCCCACAACAGAAAGGATGTGGACAAATTTGAGAGAGTCCAGCGGAGGGCAACAAAAATGATCAGTGGGCTGGGGCACATGACTTACGAGGCGAGGCTGAGGGAACTGGGTTTGTTTAGTCTGAAGAAGAGAAGAGTGAGGGGGGATTTGATAGCAGCCTTCAACTACCTGAAGGGGGGTTTCAAAGAGGATGGAGCTTGGCTGTTCTCAGTGGTGGCAGATGACAGAACAAGGAGCAATGGTCTCAATGGATAAAAAACTGGTTAAAGGGGAGACTGCAACGGGTAGTACTGAAAGGTGAACTGTCGGGTTGGACGGAGGTCACCAGTGGGGTTCCTCAAGGTTCGGTTTTGGGTCCGATTTTATTCAATCTATTCGTTACTGACCTCGGAACCGAATGTAGGAGTGGGCTGATAAAGTTTGCGGATGACACAAAGTTGGGAGGTATTGCCAATTCAGAGAAGGATAGGGATATTCTGCAGGGAGACTTGGATGACCTTGTAAATTGGAGTAAAAATAATAGGATGAGATTTAATAGTGAGAAGTGTAAGGTGATGCATTTAGGGATGACTAATAAGAATTTTAGTTATAAGTTATGGACGCATAGGTTGGAAGTGACGGAGGAGGAGAAGGACCTCGGAGTCCTGGTTGATCGTAGGATGACTATGAGTCGGCAATGTGACGTGGCTGTGAAAAAAGCTAATGCGATTTTGGGATGCGTCAGGCGAGGTATTTCTAGTAGGGACAGGGAGGTGCTGCTTCCGTTATACAAGGCGCTGGTGAGACCTCATTTGGAGTACTGTGTGCAGTTCTGGTCTCCTATGTTTAAAAAGGATGAACTCAAACTGGAACGGGTACAGAGAAGGGCCACTAGGATGATCCGAGGAATGGAAAACCTTTCCTATGAAAGGAGACTCGAGGAGCTCGGTTTGTTTAGCCTAACCAAAAGAAGGCTGAGGGGGGATATGATTGCTATCTTTAAATATATCAAAGGGATTAACACCAAGGAGGGAGAGGAATTATTTCAGCTCAGTAGTAATGTGGACACGAGAACGAATGGATATAAACTGGCCGTGGGGAAGTTTAGGCTTGAAATTAGAAGAAGGTTTCTAACCGTCAGAGGGGTGAAATTTTGGAACAGCCTTCCGAGGGAAACGGTGGAGGCGAAAGACCTTTCTGACTTCAAGATTAGGCTTGATAAGTTTATGGAGGGAATGGTTTGAAGGGATAATGTGATTTTAGTCAATTAGGCATTAACGTGCCATCGCGGGTAAAATGAGGATCCGGCTGTAGAATCTTGCCTGTATGCTCGGGGTACTGCTGATCGCCATATTTGGGGTCGGGAAGGAATTTTCCTCCAGGGTAGATTGGCAGAGGCCCTGGAGGTTTTTCGCCTTCCTCCGCAGCATAGGGCAGGGCTCGCAGGCTGGAATATTCTGTTGTGGGTGGGTCAGCTTTTGTGGCCTGCATCATGCGGGAGGTCAGACTAGATGACCATATTGGTCCCTTCTGACCTTAAAGTCTATGAGTCTATGAGTCTATGAGTCTATGAGTAAGTTGCATTCGGGGAGGTCTAGGTTGGATATTAGGAAACACTATTTCACTAGGAGGATGGTGAAGCACTGGAATGGGTTACCTAGGGAGGTGGTGGAATCTCCATCCTTAAAGGTTTTTAAGACCTGGCATGACAAAGCTCTGGCTGGGATGATTTAGTTGGTGTTGGTCCTGCTTTGAGCAGGGGATTGGACTAGATGACCTCCTGAGGTCTCTTCCAACCCTAATCTTCTATGATTCTATGATCTCACGTGGCATTTGGGATTCAGCTGGAAGTGGTAGGGGTAACAATGTCCTCTGGATCCCTCTCTCTGGCCCAGTCCGGTCAGGACATCTCTCAGGATCAGAATGACAAAGGCTGGGGTCCCAGGTACCAGTGGGGGTGGGGGGTGGCAGCCTTGATGATGAAGTTCACTCAAGTAGCTTTAGTCTGTCCTACCATCTTCCCCCCCCCCCCCAACATCTTTTTATTTACAGACCCAAAAAGGGAGAGATGGGTGCAATACTCTATTCCCTCATTTTGTCCACCAATTAGGTAGAGTTTCTGACACACCAATTTTGGCTAACTGATTTTTTGACTCTCATTATTTTCTTGTTTACCAGGCATGATCTTAACACAGTCCTTGAGTTATATCAGTAGACCTTTTTGTTTAGATTAATTTAGTCTTTCTGTCTCCCTTTCATACCTTTTCCCATCAACATTTGCTATTGTGACATCTTATGATTTTACATACTTCTTGCAGTTGAGCTCACAATTAAGGTAAATTTGTCAGCGCAATTATTACAACAGACCCATGTATCACTCATTTCTCACTTAATTTCTCACCTATTTTGCAGGCTCACATGGGTTTAAAGTAAGTTTAGGCCTTGCGCTCCCATTCTGCACAGGAGTGAGTTTCACCCTAAATAATCATGGGACAGTCACGTTATTAGTTCTGTGTCCCTGTAAAACAATACAATAAAGAAGAATTTTGTTGCTGATGGATCTACTAAATACATAAATCTATATATGCTCCAGTTTTAGAGAAACTAGAGTTATGGATTTTCACTCTTGTGCTCTAATAAGATAGGACACTGTGTCACAAGCTCTTTCCATTTTGATTTATAAAGGTTATCAGTCAAGACGCCCATATAAGCTCAGCCTCCAACCACTCTATTAATTATTTGTGACAGCATCTTAGTTGGGCACAAAACTCTTAAAACAGCCAAATTGGAAATTAAATCTGAGAATGAGACTTGCATAGTAAATTACCCAGAGAATAAATCACTGTTTAAAAGAAGTGTTTTGTTACTATGAATAAAGAGTTCTGAAATATGAATATGAATCTTGGGGTCCTGCAATTTGGTCTGTGGCATTTGGTGGTCGCCCCCTGCTTCTTTCATTCCTCAGAAGACCTTTCTTTTTAGTCTGCACCTAACATAGATTTGGTAATATATGGACTGCTGTATATCTGGAATAACCCCATTGAAATCAAAGTTGGTGTGAGGGAGAGCCCCATATGGACTGTGTACAATATCAGATGTACTTAATATATAATGGACTGATTTTTGTCATCCCCATGGCATTTTTATTTGAAAAACTGAGCACGGGGAAAGATAAAGATGGCACCATAAACTACCTCATTGTCCTCCTTCATGTCCCTCCTTAAAACTCTCCTTTGTCAGGTTCCCTCAATAATGTAGACAACGGTTAGACAGCTTGTGTGCTGATACCACTACCTATCATGCTGAGCAATATTGTCCCATTTTTTTACTTTTGCTCCCCCATCTCTGTCTGTATTTACCTGCTGTCTTTTGTCTTATACTTAGATTGTAAGCTCTTTTGGGGGTCATGTGCATTTTTTCCTAGACCAAGTCTGCAGACCCCAGTCTATTTCCCCTCCCCCAGAAAATAGTTTTCCTAATTATTACGCTCTAAAATAATAAATTCAGAAATGGAACAATTCAGAAATGGAACTATGTGATTGAGATGCATTCTCAATTATTTGCATATTTTGCCTTGTGAGTGAAGGCAATGTTTGATATAGTTTTCTGTTGATACATTTCTTTTGATTTTCATGTGTAACGCTTAGCATATAATTCATTTTATGTTTTGTTTCCTTGCTTTTGTGGAAGAGAGATTAAAATTTAATAAACTATAAAGCAAAAACCTACTTCAACAAACTCTGCATAATCCAAAAAGAAAATAGCAGTTCACTAAGGGCCAATGGAATTGCTGGGACTGCTCTCAGAGTAAAGCATTCTGATGACAGAATCTGGTTCTTAGTGAATGTGTTTTGACAGAATTGGAGGAATCGCTTTGTCACAGTGGAGCTGTTTATAACCTCCCATTGAAACCTTATAGTTATCAATTTTAACTTTGTTTTGTTTTCCTCTTCATGGCATTTGGGGGACCTTGTATATATCTGTACTCTAGAGAAAGGGTTCTCAGAATATGGGTCATGTCTCATGATACATTTGGCATCACAAACAAATTTCAGGGTGGCCACACAGCCACCCTCCCTTTTTCTCCCCTTTTAACCCTTTCAGTAAAATAATAAGTATGTTACCAGCCCTTACAGTTGCAGAGAGATGCTCAAAAACATGCACTGAATGTAAACTGATGCAGTGATGCCTGCGTGAATCTGCAGACAGCTTGAAACAGGAAAATTAGGCTGGAAGGTCCACAGAAGAGGGAATAAAGGAAGGATGAAAGGATTGCCCTGCTACCTGGTTCCATGGAACAGTGCGAACAGTGCAGAGAGCATGTACAGTACTACAGTTAACTTACCCTTGAGGAAGCTGGAGGAAGCTGGAGGGCAAGGATCAGCAACAGGCAGGTCCCAACAGGGCAGGGAGACAGAAAATACAACGTTTGGAACCTGGCTATGAAAAAAAGGTGAATTCCATGGCAAACATGCTCCATTTTGAGTCATCTTGGGAAAATGCCATATTCGATGGCCATAGAATTGCACAGTCAGACTGAGATGATTGACGCTTTCTAAAGTACTCCAGTGCAACTACTGCAAACCTTGGGCTAGATTGTATCCTTTAAGCCACAGCCCTCAGTGGAGTGCAGTACTAGAGCTGGTATTACACTAGTGTAACTTGATAGACTTCCATGGAGTTAGTCCCGATTCACACTGGTGTAAGTAAGATCAGAATCAGGCCCAGGTTATTTTACAGAAATACAAGTCCTCGTCCATATTTCAGAAGCAAACATTTTGAACAGAGCTTTGATTTTATTTGCTTAGAGAGGTATATTTACAAAAGAAATCATCATCATAAGGAGAACACTCAGAGGTGCCTCCTCCACTGAATGAAAAAGCATTCCTGCAAGGTAACGCACACCTTCCTTGCACAGTCTACTTGATGGAAAGCAATGAAGGCTTATATACAGGTCCAAATTAGTTCATTATCAGCTTGAAAGATTGGCATAGGCTCATCTTAGGATCTGCCTCCGATATTAAAACAAATAAGTGACCTCATCCATCCCCCTCACAGTCCAGAAGTTCACTCTATCTAAATATAGAATGCAATAACCACATAGTGCTCAAGCTGAGTCCATTCTGTTCTGAATGTGACAGTCCCAAGGGGAATTCTGCAGTGGAATGGTTAGCAAGTTACTGCAACTGCTGCTTAATGCAGATGCCCAGAGCCAAACATATCCCAGCAATCAGGGATGCAAGTGAACACCTTCATGCTTACTCATGTAATTTAGGCATATTCCTTACCCTTTACCTCCAGGGCCAAGTAAGAGGCTTAGTTGTGCAAGTTGCTGAGCACCTCTTGAGAGGCGCTGAGGGACCTCAACTCCTACTGTCTTCATATGGCAATATGGTTACATATAAATCTTCTGGGGATGCTGAGTTCAACTAACTTTCCACATTTGTTAAGATGAATATTCTGCCTTATTTGCTCTGTATCTTGAGTCCATTCCATGCTTTTAATGCTTCAAGTATTTTACTAAATGCACTATGAAGTTGATTACCTTTTTACGGGATGTGGGAAAAGGACCAAACTGGCCTTTTCCATACTTAAAGTGGCTTCGGACTTCCTTCAAAACCCCAGATGTAGGGTTTTAGACCTCAAAGAACAAGTAACCAGAGAACAGCAAGATCCTTGGGGCATTATATGTCTACAGTTTCTAGCATAATGAGGCCCTAATCCCCAGTTGTGGACTGTAGGTGCTACCTGTGATAAAATGGGGAATTTTCTTAATGTTTTGAATTAATATTGTTTCCCTATGAGTTGCATGTTTAACCAAGTTGTGGGAAAGGACACTTATTGTTGCCGAGGACCAGGTGTGACCCCATTTGTAACCTGGATCTCAGACAATGGGTTGGACGCATTGTGACTTAGTAACTGATGACCCCACCCCAACTCAGAAGCCAGCCAGTTTTGGCCCGAGGGAGAACAAAGGGCTGAAGAGAGAGCCACCAGGTGATCTATTTGTCTGGGAAAGAAGACAAAGGAGGAAGGAGGAGTAGGTGGAGTTAAAGTGTGGTCTGCGGGAAGCAGGTAGGCTGCTGGACTGGGGGCTGGGCGAGAGAGCACTGGGCTCTGGTCAGACCCAGGTGCACTTGGCTGTAGCTTCCCATTCTCTCTGGCTGACCTAAGGGCTGTATTCCAGACATGTAACAAATCCTTCTGTTTCTCAATGCTCTCTGAGAGTCACTCCAGTCTAAACACCATTAACTAATCCTTGCAGAGAAATGGAACTGTGGCAGAATTAATCTTAGTTTTATGTTGACTTTGCCTGGCATCTATAAACAGGACTGTGTTAATGTTTATTACTTATTTTGTGGTGTATATAATTTTTGGTAGCATTACTGTTAATGTACTATATGTGTGTATATTATCTGTAAAGTTAAAAGGAAGCGAAAGCATAGAGTAATGGCAGGAGGATGTCACTCTGTGATCTCTTCCCAGTCCTGCATGCCACAAAACAGAATATCTACCAAACAGTGTGAATATCACAGATTATTTGGAAATGAAATGATCACTGCCTGCCTGAGCACAGGGATTTTGGGCCATGCCCAGCTCAGACCAGAACCATTATTTGATGATTACATGATTTAACAGGCTGGGGTGTGATTGTTAACTGTTACCATGATTCCATAATCCTCTCCCCCCTCTCAGTCTCCATGCTGTTCATGAAGAATTAGCTCCCACTCACACAAGGGATTTTTTTAATAATATTTATTTTAAAAGACTCCTCCCTCATCTGCCTATCTCTTCTCTGTTCTTATTTTCCCTCACTCCTTTCCTTTCCCCCTTCTTTTTCTCCCTTTCCCATTTGTTCTCCCCACCTCTCCTAGCTCTGCCTGTGGAAACTTCTTTTTGCTGTCTCAGAGCTGGAGTTAGGGTAGGTGCATACGCAAGTGCAGGTCTCTTCCCCATCAGCCCAAGGAGACAGACAACAGGGAGAATTTAATATAAATATAATTTGATTGAACAAGAAATTTTTCCTAGAGCTGGGTGAAAAATTGATTATCCAGATTGGTGACTGAACTGAAAAATATACCATAAAATAAATCATTTCAAGTTAACCCAAAATGATAATTTGTTTTTCCTTAGCACAATGAAAAAAAAGAAAAGAAAAAGAAAGCCACTGAAAAAAATTCAATTTGGGATCAAGCTAAATGTTTCATTGGCCCTGAAATGAAACATTTCATTTTCGGGGGGGGGGGGGATGAAGGGAGGGAGTTGGGGGGTGTTGTAACTTTTGTGTGATTGTGTTTTGTTTGTTAAATATAGCTAGATTTCCAAACAAAACATTTTGAACTGAACAATTGAAACGTTTTGCTCTGAAAGTGTGTCACAACATAATATTTCCGCTTTTTCTAAATTTGATTTTCTCTGTTTTTATTGAGTTGAAACTATTTGCCAAATTTAATCCAAATGCACAAACAGCTTGATTAGACTGACAAATGCACTTTTTGGCAGATAAAGTATTTACTGGAAAAAAATGGCCCAGATCTCATTATTCTCTGGGGGCCAGGCTGGTCTGAGAACGCATAAGGGAGATCAGGGAGCAAAGAGCTCCCTCTATGTATCCCTGCACAGCAGCACGCCACAACTGTAATCCTTTTGGGCACCTCCTGACCTAGGATATCCCCTAGGCACTAGGAGGGGTGGGGAGATGCAAAGGCATGATGTGCCCCCTCCCCCTACACACACACACACACACACACACACACACACACACTACAAACTCAGAAGCAGTGCCTCCACCTTAAGTGGTGAATTAGCACCTACTCACCCCATATCCAATCTGGAATGTGTCTGACCCCATGAAACAGAATTCCTTCCAGTGCTCTAGCTGAAACAGTGAAGCCTTCAAGGGTACATCTACATGGGGATGAAAAGCCCAAGCCTGAACATTGACATAGCAATTTTTAGCCCTGCAGATCGAGCCTCTCTAGCCCAAATCATCTGACCAGGGCCATCCAGGGCCATGCTGTGTGGCCTTCATCCCCATGTAGACATACCCTAAATGGCATAACTGAGCCATGTGTAGAGCTGGATGGAAAAACAGTAACAATTGTAGTGGAATTTTTTTTTAATGTAGAAATTTCATCAAAATATTTCAATTGTCTGGTGGGGAAAATCAACCAGCTGCTCAAACCCTACAAAAGTTTTCATTGAAAAGATTTTTGAGGGGATATCATCACAAATGATGAAAAGTTTCACTGAAAACTCAGCATTTAAGTAATTTCAACCATATCTAACCATGTATTCTGCAGGAAGGAAAAGCAGTAGGGAGAGAGCGGCGTGAGATAATGGCATATGCAGCAGGGAAAATAGTGAAGCCATGTTTGTGGTCTCATGGATATGAAGCATTCACGGAAAATATGGAGCATTTCCTATTCATAATGTTACTTATAAATAATCACTTTTAAATAAATATATGAAATCAGTAGATGTTCATTATTCACTTTTTTTTTTTATTTCCTTGTTTAAAATGTTTCAGCCCTCCAGTCAGAAAGCACAAACAATAACATGTGTCTTAGGTGGTCAACCACCCAACACAAATAACAAGAGAAAAAGACAAATAGCCAAAGTAAACAGGTTTGAACAATCTCCAATCTGAAAATTATCCATCCAAACTATTCAATGAACACTTTTGAATAATGGGGCCAAATGAGTATGTAAACCAATGCAGCTCCATTGACTTTATATTGATATCAGTTTACATCAGCCAAGACCCACAGAATATGTTCGCTGAAAATCATGATTGGTTCACAAGTGCTTTGTGAATCAAGAAAGGGGTTACGTTCATAATTAATATTATTCAGAAAGAACAGTTCTACCATCTGTACTCTATTGTCTTTGCCTTCCAATGCTAAACACCATTCATCCCCTATTCCCTTCCTACAATGTTCTGCTCTTTCAAACTATTAATATAATTAAATTTGGGGAGGGTGGACAATATACTGGCAAACTGACCCTATATTTATGAGAGGATGAACCAAAAATCTGGATCTGAATAGGTCCAAATGTAGTGGTTTAGATAGATTTCTGCTGTCCCCTAACAAAGGATTGTCATAAGAAAAGAAACCATATAAATGGCAAAGATGAAGGAAGAAAATTCTTATTGCAAACAAAACATAGAAGAGTTTCTCTGCTTCTGACTATTGGATAAATGCAAATGCAGGATTCTCTTCACTAAACTAATTTATCTATGGCAAAGTTCAAGTAATGTGTGTATCCTTAAACTCATATCAGCAGGTTCCAGTCTCTTCCCACAGCCACTGGTTCCCTAGCTAAAGGAGAAAAAATGTGTTTAGAAGCAAAGGACACTGTTCCCATCTTGCAAGCTATGTTTCCTTCCCTTAAAGGCATGCTGAATTGAACATAATTGACACCTAGCTCAGTGCCAGCTGAATTATATTAAATCTGTCTCTACAAGTGTGTGCCCCTTTGGCATTCAGTCTTTCACAGCTAAATCCGGCTATCTGGAAGTTAGGACATTGACAAAAGTTTGCATTTGTTTTCTGTGTGTATGGTTGTGGTGGTTTAACAGAAATTGAGAACCAAGGTTAAACTTACTGAAATAAAAGAAATGTTATATATCAGAATGTACTTTGTTTCTGGAAGACAGAGGTTGGATATGACAATTTACCAGGAATACTCAATCACTCTGACAGAGCACCTGAATCACAAATTGACTTTAATCCCAGTTGTTTCAAAATATATCCATATGTTTTTGCTATGCTCAGACGTTACTATGAGTGGGTGAACAATAATCAGAAGAACAAGTTAGATTACAGGTTCAAGAGGTAAAAAGTTCTATCTGGAGCCATGTGAATAACTGATTTTTTTTGGCTTGGTGGTAGTTCTGGGGGAAAAAATGTGATCAATCTGTAACAAGCGTTTTTAGAATTTTTCTGCAAATCCCAAAGTTTAAAAAAAATAATTTCAGGTCAAACAAAATATTTCCTTCAACCCAAAATGCTCTGGGAATGGAAAGAATGGGTCTGTAAGAGGAAAAAACAACTAACTGAAGTTTGTAAGATGGGGTAAAGTTAAGCAGAAAGGTGACTTCCCACCTCCCCTCCTCTCATATGACTAATAGAACTAATTGACTGAGAAATGATTTATAGGACCTCTGTATTTAGTCCAACATTTCTAGCTCTTCATGTCGCAAATATAGGTCTGGAAACTCCTTTCCTGAGCTGGTGCAGAAAAGGGTGGGCAAGACAGAAAAAGAAAGCTTTAAGACACCTTTGCACCTCCCTAATTCTAGGAGACAAATCAGCCCTGTCCCAATCTGGAGCACCCTTGGAAAAATTTTAATTGTTCTAGCTTGTATCAGCCCTCTGCAGTCCATTACACTGTCACACAACAGGTGGAGCACAATGCACTCTGGCCATGATCCCTCATATCTCCTCTTCAAGCCTGACATACTGAAAAACAACTCCTGTGACAGGAAAAGGGCAGGACAACATACTAGTAGGCAGAGAGCCCTTCCCCACTACAACTGGGAGATTATGCGGCGGTTCTTTATGACCCCTTTCCATCTCCAGAGTGACATAAAGTGTCCATAACTTCACCAAATCAGGGTCACAGCATCCCCAATTTAAAGCAATGTGATATTACTTTGTAACTCAGCTTTGTCCCTCCAGGAAAATAATAGCAAAGGTGAGAACTATACATAACTACATTGCTCCATTCCACTCAGTGCTCTCTACCTATAGTATCCTTACATATTTTTTTTACCAATTGAGCATATTCTCTAGCTAAGCCCTCAAAGTGTGCTTATAAATTGTCCTTACCTTTCAAACATAAATGTTATAATTATTCCTTCAGACAGCCTATAATTAATTATGGATTCAGAATTATTTAATATTTTGTGTCTTTGTCAGAAGACAGCACCTCTACATTTATGTTTGCCTTTGTTTTGTGTTTATTATTATCTTTTACTTTTTTATATAGCCAAACTGTTTGCATCTCAGACAGTGTTATCTATTTAAAATGACACATCCATAGCAATTATGTTTAAGTGTTTTACATTACCTTGAGGTTAAAAAAGCATTTTCTTCTACATAATTATATATTGCTCATGATGATTGATAGTTTGTTGAGTGCTGCATCATGAAATAGTGCCCTGAATATTACAATAAAGTAAGTCCCACCAAGTCTCCAGGTTTAGGAGCTGTCACACAGATCAGTCATTTTGTACTGCAATCACAGAGGCATCCCTAAAAGATTTAAGCAATCGTAAAAGAAAATGCATTTTTCACTTCCAGAGTGGGAACTGTTGATCATCATAATTCTGAGAAGCACTAAAATATCACAAGGAGAATAATCTTAAGACATTTCAGGTTCTTTCTACTTTTTCTCCTTCTCATGGTATTTGATTTGATCTTTAAGCAAGAGCACTTTTTTAGAATGAGTCCCTGAAAGAGGAAATATTTGTTATGTGCAACAAATCCACCAGAAAAGAACTTTCCTGATGGAGACAACCGCAGAAGTCCTCCAAGGGGGAGAGCTCTGAATGTTGAAACAAGGAACCATCCCTGCATCACTCGCATACATGCATACACTCTCTCTCTCCCACCCCCTCCCTTTATATCAAACTCCTCTGGCCAAAAATCTTAATACTCCTCTTTGACTCTTTATCAGGGCTGCCAAGCTGCAAGCTGCTCACTTGAAAAACTTATTTATCTGCTTTGCAAGATTTAAAATTAGTGTGGTAGCTGTCTGATCTCTTGACAAAATTATATATTTTCTAAATATTGAAACAAGGGCTACTTTGTTATTTGGAAACTTTAAAAAAGGCAGTACATTGTCTTATTTTTTATTTTGTACTACAGACCATATTAAAAGGCATAACATTACTCAAAATTGTTCTGTATTTTGGTTAAAAAAAATTAAAAAGTCTAAATGACTTAAGAGTTTGTGTTCCATTTCCAAAAGTGACTTAGACATGTATGGACAAATTTTCAAAGTATTTAAGTGACTAAAGATTCAGATAGGTGCCTAGTGGGATTTTCAAAAGCCCTAAACAGCATAGACACCTAACTGCTATTGAAATCAATGATCTCACTACACCCTTATTTGCATCTTTAAATAACTAACTTCCTTTGAAAATCTGCCCCTGAGTGCCTACGCCATTTTTCAAAATTGGACACAGGCTCGTTAGTCACTTAGGTGCTTTTGAAAATTGTACCCCTTGTAACAAAATTATGATAGCCCCTAATTCTTCAATAAGTGGCTTACTAATGTGAAGTAATCTACTCCTTTTGTTTGTTTATTTGTTTGTTTGTTTGTTTCATCTGACCATGTCTTGTGGGAGAAATTTTGAGAAACATTCTGTATGTTTGCAAGCCAAAAATTGTGCTTTGGTTTATTGGCATGCAATTTTGAGCAACCAAGATCTTCCATGCAGAGAATACTCAAACTGTGCATGCAAAAATAGTTTGGAGGTGGAGCAAAGGTTACTGAAAGTTATATGCCCAGGATTTTTTGAGAGGCCCACATCATGCCCATTTTGAGAGTTTGGAGCTAAATTTGTAACTCACAGGAAAAAAAGAGGGCAAAATTTAACTTATTCCCTCACAAAAAACATTACAATTAAAAGCAACCAAGAAGATTCACGTAGGAATGTAGCATAGCTGGGTGACATTTTGGAAGCACTACAACAAATCAAGCACTAATGTATAAAATGAACAATTCTTGTTCTTTGCAAAGACAATGGGATTTAGTAGTCATTGCAGTGTTATTTGTTATAATATTCAATTCAGTGTGAGCCAGAAAAGTCTAACAAGACTCTAACATTCCCTTCGGTTTGCATGCTAAACAGCCATTCTCGTTAACCAGAGTTACTCATACATAATTACGGAAGATGGAAAACTAAGTCAGTGCCCTTAACAATCACAGAAAATCAAAATAGGAGCCAGCTAGTGTAAAGACAATGCCAACATCCAACTTAATAGCATTTGGGGGATAATTCCCTTTATTTTTTTAACAGAAAAATAATAGCTGAAATCCGTCATTTAAAGAATAGCAAGTTACACTAAGGGTGAAAAATATAATTTTACAACAATATGACCCCATTTATTTCAGAGGCATTTCACAGGCATAAAATTGAAGCAACACCACTGAATCAAGGCATCTGTGGGCATGTCTACACTGCAATAAAATACCCACAGCACTGAATCTGAGAGCCTGGATCAATTGGCTTGGGCTCACAGGGCTTGGTCTGCAGGGCTAAGAATAGCAGTGTAGACATTTGGGCTTGGGCTGGATCCTGGGCTCTGAGACCCATCTCCCTCATGGGGTTTCAGAGCCTGGGCTCCAACCTGAGCCTCAATGTCTACACTGCTATTTTTAGCCCTTCAGATCAAACCGCACAAGTCTGAGTCCGCTGACCTGGACCAGATGGGTCTTTTTATTGCAGTGCAGACATATCCATACTCTCCCAATACCTGAGCACTATGACTGAGGGCAGGATTCTCCAATTTGTTAAGGCCTCTTTGTGTTCTGGAGATTCTCTGAGGAAAATTCCCCCTGTGCAGGGGGGATCTTTGCTTATGTACAGCTGGGGGAGGTAACATGGCTGTCTCCTACAGTAGTCCTCGTACTTAGTAAAGGGGGATGGGGATGGGGTAGGAGCATGCCAGGGCTGGAGAGAGTGTGGTGGAGCTGAGCTCTGTTATGTCCAATCCTTCACTGCTGTAAGAGACCCAACACCAGCGGCCAGTTTGTTTTGAATTAGACAGTCACAACTGGCTCCCTGCAGCCACTCCTCTCCATTATGTCTAAATTGTAGTTAGATGTTAGTGGGGAAACAGCACCAGGGTTCCTAATCCACCCTACCATGCCTTGGAGAACACATGGTATGTTTCAATTAATGTAAAGGTTTCTGCTTTCATTACAGCTGTCACAGACTTACTCCTTCTAATGCAGTTATTGTCATATAAAGTAAAACATTCATTAGATACACAGAGACACACTTTGAGCTCCTGTGGCATTAAGATACAGACTGCATTGTAGCAGGATGGAATGATCTGGTCCAAATACCCTTCAAGAAGGTGCAACATAAGTGTCCCTCCAAAGCCCGCCAGCTCTGCCAGTAGGCATACTGGAGAAATAGGCAGAGCCATGGCCTTGCTCAGTCCTTGACCCTCTCCATTCTCTTTAGGCTCTGTCCAGTATGTTGTTTTCTCCTCTTCCACCTGGGAAAGCTTTGTGCTGTGTTGTGCCCTCTGCAGCTGGGAGGATTTCTCCTGGTCAGTTCTGATTCTGAGTTATGCTGCTTACAGTTACTTTACTGCTGGGTCGTCAATAAAATAATTTAGAAAAATGTAAGTGTAAAATATCAATTTAAATATTTATGTTAAGCTAATATGTATGTTAATCGTTTTGAGGGATAAAGCACTTGGCAAAGCACACTGCTGTGCTTATTGCCAGATATTCATAACAGCTGGATCTAAATCATTCTCAAGCCTTACCCAGGAAGAGTAGATTACCTGTTGCTATGGTAGTAACAGAGTCCCACAAATAGATTAGGAAAACACAGGAGGCCAGTGCAATTGTAATTTAAATTAGTATAAGGCTATTTAGAATTTAAATCTTTTTTTTTTAAGGCAGTTTATTGAAAACATGAAGAGGAGCCCATGTGTATGGTGTATATACCCTATTGCGTATGAAACCAAATAAGGGCTTTAACCACTGACGGTCAGCAAATAAGGTTAAAGCATAATGCACACAATGGTTGATGAAAGTATTATTGGGGATTAAAAAATCTGCATGTGTGTGGCATGAAAGACCATATTCTGAGTTTGGGGCTCAGTGTGTGTAATTTCCATTGAGGTCAACTACCGCTGGGCATGCATATTTGAGGGAAGAATTTGGCCTGTAATTAACTGTATGCTGAGCAACTTCTATTATTTATTTAAACGGTGGTAGTGTGTAAAGGCCCCCATCAGGACTTGGAATTTGACAGACACAATGGATTGATGTTGCTCCTGGCCCAAAGATTCAACAAAATAATCTGAGCCAAGACTCATAACAAAGGTGTGTGACAAAATGAGGGGACCGGTGGGAGAGAGAGGATGAGGGTAGTGAAAATATGGTCATAGGTAACTATTGCACCACTTGACCTAGCATCATCATCATAACTATTTAGAATTAAATCAAATCAGCTATCCACAGATGCTCGCTGATTTCTTGTAGGCTTCACATATCTTCTAGATCTGTTTGTCTGCAGTGTTGTTGTAGCTGTGTCAGTCCCAGGATATGAGAGAGACAAGGTGGGTCAGGTAACATCTTTTATTGGACCAACTTCTCTCATTAACTAAAGTTGGTCCAATGAAAGATATTACCTCACCAACATTGTCTGTTTGTCTATCGTATTTCCAAGGCTCTTATCATCTTGGCCCCTAAGCATTTGAATTGGTTGAAAAATTTAAAATCTCAATTTCTAATTCCCTCTGACTCAATTTTTTTTTTTGGTCAACATCAATCCCTCACCATCTCTCAGGGCTAAATGTAAGTGAAAATGCTATTTTTCAACCACCTCTATTAAACATCATACAAAGTGAAGAACATCACAGTCCATCACAAAATGGTGTTACACCTCTACCCCGATATAACACTGTCCTCGGAAGCCAAAAAATCTTACCGCGTTATAGGTGAAACCACGTTATATCGAACTTGCTTTGATCCGCTGGAGCATGCAGCATGAACATCCCCCGGAGTGCTGCTTTACCGCGTTATATCTGAATTCGTGTTATATCGGGTCGCATTATATCGGGGTAGAGGTGTACTTCTCTTTCCCCTCATGGATCATTATGTGAATGCATGTGGCATTTTTGGTTTTGGGGGTTGCACTGCTATTGCTGTTTACAAGTGCCATTCCTGAGAGTCCTTGACTTTATGTCAAAGAATATCAGTATTCAAAGCAGCCTTGCATTTTGCTGTTGCCCTTGAATACACAGCATAGGCCAGTGACTAGTGCTCAGATAGCCTTGTGGACCTATGTCATATGTTATGTCATTCTTGTAACATCTCTCCAAATGGCTTCATGACCCTAAAAATCCTGGAGGCATGTTACTGAATCTGTTAGCTCTCAGTGGTAAAGCTTTGAAACCTAAAAGCTGAAATGCACTATCAAGGTTTGTTTTAAATGAAAAAATGTCAGATACCTTACTTTTAGGGTCGAAAATCAAATGCTTAAAACATTTGCTGACCTAAGTTATTGGTGCTTCAAATGAACAGTTTAAGCCCCCAATTCAGCAAGGTACTTAAACAGATTAATAATTTTAAGCATGTGAGTAGTGCTGTTGAAGTCAAAGTTACTAAAGTCACTTAAAATTACATGCATGTTCCAGCACTATGCTGAATTGGGGCCTACATTTATTTAGATGATAAATTCTTTGGGGCAGAGATTTTATACCTCTGTATTTTTACAATGCCTAGCACAATGGAGTCCTTTTCTTGGAGGTTCTTAGGCACTATTGTAATAAACATGACTAATAATAATAGTACATTTAAAGTACATCTGCTGTCTATGCTAAACATCTGCTTTTGGTATTGTATCCTTAAACCATAAACATTGGCTATGGTTGCACCTGGTATACAGGAGTCTGCATGGAAGTAAATCTTTGGTTTATAAACTGAAGGAGATGATGATTCAGGTTCTTTTGTTTATAGACGTGCAATTGCACTTGATATTTGGGGGAAACCTGCTCCAAAATTCTTTTGTTTTCAAACTGAACATGAAGATTCTAAATGGTTGAAAATAAAATTAAGTACATCTCAGTATATGGATGATTGGGACAGACGGATATATATTAATCCATGTTCATCATCTATAATTTGGTACCCTGTCTGTTTACTTTACCCATCCACACATTAATGAGCAACACTTCCCCCCGCACACACACACACACACATACACTTGGCTGCATTTTAATCTATTCACTAAAAATATTTAAGGGATAATGTTCATGCTGAACCAGATTTTTCATGTGGTTAAATGGCCAAGTGTGACTAAGTTCCATAGAAGGCATTTATTGTAAAGTGTAATCCAGTGTACTGAACATAATTCACTATTAATTGTTATATGATGATTATATGACAAGATACAATAAATGATAACTTATAATAATATATAAAGTATAATCTGTCATTCACTATATAGAATTCGAAGTGTCACAGCTCTACTTTCTTGCAATTTGCAGTGATATGACACTGGGTGCAGTGCATAGCTAAGGTGAATAATAATTTGAGGCAGTGGTTTGTGAGGAAATGACAGAAGAAATGCGATAACACTCATGCAGTATCAACGAGGATTTCAGTGTCCATAGTGAGGGTATAGGAACATTTGACTCTCCTGAGCTGCAATTCCTTTCTTTGGGAGGGCGGGGGGCAAGTGTTTTATAGCTTATTGAATAAAACATTAGATTGTAATAATATTTAGACTGTGATTAATTGGTTTGATTAATTAGATTACATTAATTTGATTTTAATGAATTAAGTTGTGAACTCTTGGGGACATGGATTGTCCTTTCATTCTTTGTGTAGTGCCTAGCACAATGGAGTGCTGGTCCATGATTGAGGCTCATGGGGGCTTCTGCGATGGAAATAATAGCTAACTAACTACTACTACTACTACTAATAATAACATAGTACAAATGTTCAGCACCAAAATACAGCATAAGCCATAAACATAGGGAATAATAGATTTAAACAAGAAATTCTTACACACATTAATACATATGACATAAGAAATCAAGTCAGAGAATAGGAGAAGGTGTCTTGAGAATGTACAGGGAAAAACTAAGCTGCTTGCATTCTGCTCTCACTTAATGCTAGTTTTACAATGCTAACTTGACTTGCATTAGTGTGAGATAAGAATTAGGCACTTAATTTTATCCTTCCTTTGCACACAGAGATCCACAGTTGCAGCTACAGCTACAAGATTAAGCCAGAAATTAATTACAAGAAAATAATGTATAGTTCATAATTTGGGGGTAAAAACATGTGGCTTGTATTTCTTGGGGTAACAGTATAAACAATTTGACCGTCAATCTTACAACCACATCTGTTTTCTTGATCCACTCAGTGTGCAATGGAAACACTTTGCAAAGGAAAGCAGGGTGTGATTGTCTGGCTAGGCCGAAAGAATGACAGGAGACATTACATATCGGTTTTATCGGACCGCAACTTTATTATTAGATAGATGTCTGGGACTACCCCGGCGGATAAAAAATGTACAGTGCAGGTGCAAAATTTGTGTCCCTCCAGCAATTCCCTTGCCAGGACCTTACCAATTCCAGCCAAATTTTTCTTTTGGGGGGGGGGGACTTCCACAGCTCCCCCCCTGTTTATCCAGGTACCTCCAGCAATTCCCTTGCCGGGACCTTTCCAATTCCATCCAATTCCAGGGGGGGGGGGAGGGAAGGAGGGGTTTCCACCAGTTTCCCCCCCCCTTTTCATTCAGGTCCCTCCAGCAATTCCCTTGCCAGGACCTTTCCGACCACCCCCCTCGCAGGAGGAGTTAAGGTGGACTATGATGATGGGGGGGGGGGGGGAATTTTGACTCCCTGCTGTACCAATCATAGGAGTCCCCAACTGCCCCCCGACTTCCTTAATTACCAAGCACCTCTCCTTAATTCCTTTTCCAGGCCATTTTTCCGTTCTTTTCTGCCTTCATTTATGGAGTACCTGCACTGAACATCCGCTATACAGTTAAATAAATAGTTGCGATATATGGCCTACCTCCCGTCATGCTGTGCATGAACAGAGCCTACCGGAACCTGCTGCGAGGAAGGCAATCCCCCCTCCCACTGCACCTGGCCAATATGATGGTAAGGGAAAAATTCCTTCCCAGCCCCCCTTAGCGTAATGCCCACAGCAGACATAACTAAACACCTGGCATATTTGTGACCTAATTAGGGAGGTAGGGTGGGTGCTGCCCAGCTTGCCCCAAGTGAATGAGGGAGGGGCCAAGCCCCATGCTGATCTTTTAAAATTCCTTATTCCTATGTGGTGAGTCATCCACCACGCTGACTACTTTTTCAGCAGCTTTACGTCTCCCCTCCTCCCTGCAAGCCAGAAGTCAGTGATCCACCATGCTGACTGCTCTTCCAGCAGCCTTACGTCTCCCCTTCCCGCCCAAGCCAGAAATCAGTGATCCACAACGCTGACTGATCTTCTAGCAGTCTTACGTCTCCCCTCCTCCCACCAAGCCAGAAAGCATTGCCCTCTTCTCCTGTCCAGCCAGAAAACCCCCCACCTGCTTAAAGTGCAGGGTGGTGACTCTTGCTTTTTTAGCTAGAGTCAGAGAGAGAAAGAGGTTTTATCAATATGCATATTGTGAAAGAGTCTTGCCTGGGTGATTAGCAATACTCTCATTTAGCAATTTTAGTTTATATTCTTGGGGAGGAGTATGCCTGACCTTGGTTGATCTGTGGTCTTTAGACAAAGTGTCTAACATGATTTGAACCATTTTCTTACTGTCTTCATAGGTGGATACTATATAGGGTTAAACAGAGGTGGATAACTTTTCTAAATTCTTTTTTTGAGAACCAGAAGGACCCATTCGTTATTAACCACTCAAGTCATATCTGTTCCATATATCCCTTACAAGGGGGTCTGATTCTCATTGTTTCATGAATGTGAATCAGGAATTATGCCTTGACTAGAAAATTGCTTTGACAGAAGACTCATAGCTGTCTAACTTCTTGAGACTCTGACTCTCAGATCCAAGTAGCAGGAAAATGGTTTTAATGGTTGAAGCATTATTACTGAAGCCAGATGAATTTACATTTCACAACCCTCCCCTGATTAAATTCCTTAATGCACCCTTATTGTACTTGGGGTCTAGAGGACATGCAGTAGTTTTCACCTTTAACTTTCGCGTTCTATGATTTTGTTTTCTGACACGTTAAAATTCTGTGTGTGTGAGTGTGTGTGTGTGTGTGTGTGTGTGTGTGTGTGTGTGTGTGAGAGAGAGAGAGAGAGAGAGATTAAGAAGTCCTCTTGGTAAAATCATTACTCATTTCTTTGCTAAAACAATGTGGCCTAGTTTATTTAAAGGAAAAAAAAAGCCTTTTCAAGTAACTTTCATTTATTCCAGCAGATTCCCATATATTTTAAAGTGTGTTTGTGTAAAAATACAGCTAGATCAAAATTATTTATTTTACTTACATATGGAATACATTAATTGTAGAAGTTCAACCTGATTAAGAAATTAGTTGCCAACACAATGCTTTCATTTATTTCACTGCTCTGCCCAGAAAACAATCAAACAAGCAATCAGTTGTACAATTTTATACAGCAGCACGGACTAATGTGAAAGCCTCTTGGCAGCATGTGGTGGATGTGATGATGATAAAGCAATGAACATAAAGAGAATTGGTGAGCAACAAATTAGTAAGAAAGCACATAAAAGTACTTTGTATCCCTACTTGGTGCTTTGGTACTTACTCAGCCACATTGAGATTAATTTGTTATCATACAATTAGTCATGTATTTCTTTCCTGGAGAGGTCAGAAAATTTTATGTGTAATTTTCTTTTACTGGAAAAGGCATTTTATATTCCTCAAGAAACAAAATAAATAGACTGGCTAAATCTTTGTGAGAGAAGTGATCTCCTATAGCGGAAGCTAAAGTGGAGGAAGAGGGTGTCATTTTTCTGTTTTAAAATGTGATCATGTGATAGGCAAATAGCAAACTGCCTTGGTTTGAGGGGACAGCTCAGTGGTTTGAGCATTGGCCTCCTAAACCCAGGGTTGTGAGTTCAATCCTTGAGGGAACTGCTTGGGGATCTGGGGCAAAATCAGTACTTGGTCCTGCTAGTGAAGGCAGGGGGCTGGACTTAATGACCTTTCAAAGTCCCTTCCAGTTCTAGGAGATGGGATATCTCCATTAATTATTATTATTGGTTACATAAACAGATGGTATAATTTCCAATTGATACTGAGTGACTTTCTCTAGTTAAGGGCTAGATTGTGCCTTTGAGTCACATGCACTTGATATGAGGGTATGCACATATCAACACAAGGTTTTCATGGCCTCTGGAGGATCATGGGCCATAGCAGCCCTAGTTTATAATACTCTTTCACAGGATGCAACATTGATATCCACCCCACAAAAGAATAACCACTTGGCTGGAATAACAAGCTGAGCTGGCCCAGACCCTGGTCCTGCCAATTAGTGCTGTGTGAATAACTGAATTTTTGATTTGCTAGCAGTTCTGAGAAAAAAGTTACTTTGGGGTTAAAAAAATGTTCAAAAAGAAAAAAATTAAGTGACCAAAAGTTTGGGAAAAAATCACTTTGGGTCAAATGAAAAATTTCATTCATCCAGCAAATAAATGTTTTGTTTCATTTACAAGCTTTTTAAGAGGGCTTTTTTTGCTAAATAAAATTGAACTACATTTAGAAAAGAAAAGTAATTCTGAATTTAAAACATCAAAACATTTCATTTTAAAAATGTTGAAATGAAATATTTTAATTTTTTCAGAATTCCTTTTTTTTGTTTTTTATTTTTACTGAAACAATTCAGCAAATTTGACACAAATTTGCAAAATGTTTTGATAGACCTGAATCTGCAATTTCCTGCAAAAAGAGTTTCAGCCAAAAAAGTTTGCCAACCTTTACTGCCAATATCCTGTAGAAAGGCTAGTGACTACAGTCAGCATGTACCTCTAGCAGTGCCTCTAGCAGGGCCAAGTTCAGGGGCAATTCGTCAATTAGAAAGTCATTTATGAAGTCATACTACATTACCTTTGCAGGGCTTGTCTTCACTAGAAAAGTACATCAAGATAGAACACAACTTTGAGGAAGCCTATAAACCAGTGGTGGGAACCTGCGGCCCGTGGGCCGCACGTGGCCCATCACGGTAATCTGCTGGCAGGCCACCAGATAGTTTGTTTACATTTGCACAGCCACCCTCAGCTCCCAGTGGCTGCGATTCACCGTTCCCAGCCAATTGGAGCTGCAGGAAGTGACAGGGGCCACAGGGATGTGCTGGTTGCCTCTTCCCGCAGCTCCCATTGGCCGGGTTGTGGGCAGCCGTGCAAATGTAAACAAACAGTCTGGCAGCCCACCAGCAGATTTCCCTGACAGGCTGCAGGTTGCCCACCACTGCTATAAACCAATGGTTCCCAAACTTTTATACTAAGGCAACCCACCAACTGCATGTTGTCTTTTCTTGTGAGCCACCATTACATAAGTGAAACCTCCGCCCTTGGCACCACACACCTAATCCTGACCCTGTCTGGAGGGGAAGCTCTGGAGGAGGCAGCACCCTGCAGAGGCAGCACCTGTTTCTGGGCCCAGCTCCCTGCTCTGAGCATTAGGACCTGGCACATGGGATCACAATGCCATTCAGGTTTGACCGGTCTGCCCCATCATGGCAGAGGGGTGGCTGGGCTGAATTTGAGTGAGTGGCATGGTGATATGGTTGGGCCAAACCTGAGTGCTGTTGTGACCCAGTGTGCCAGGTCATAACACGTGGAGTGGGAATCTGGGCCCAGTCCCACGGGACAGTAGCTACCACTGCGGTGTGAGTATGGAGTGGGTTCACTCTTCATCAGGCCTTCCCTCATCACCAGCTAGCCTGGGACTCAGTGATGGGTTAATCCAGTCCTTGATGTGGTGACCCATCTAGAACCTTCCTGCACCCCACTGGTGGGTCAGGACCCACCTTTTGGGAAATATTGCTATAAACTAACAATGTTGACTACCACTCTGCAGTCGTTCTTTGCCTATTGGGGCCAGGTTTTTCCCACAACTAGCTGACATAATAATGAAAACAACTTGTCCCTGTCTCCATTGACTGCAAAACTGTGATCAGCACTGTGTCTGTGTGAGCCAGGAGTCCTGAATGTCTAGCTACTTTAAAGATGCAATTTTCTAGTGAAGACAAGGCCAGTTAAACTCCTATATGAGCCACTTATAACCACTCGCTTGAAGTCTAAGTGGGTGTAAATTGCATACTGAGGAACTGTAAGCAGATGTAAATTAAATAGGGTGGGGATTGCTTTAATTTACACCTTCCAAGCCTTGGCATATTAGTTATTCCCAGTTAGACTCCTTCATGCTTAGGCAGAGTGGGTGTAAGTGACTCTGAGTTCATGGGGGTATTGCTGGGTCTTGCTGGCCCTGAATCAGTTTGTTTTAAAGATTTTTCATACATATTCTAAACCATACAGGTGACAAGCTGAATAATTATCCCAGCAACTTGAAATCTACTCATATGTGCTAAATGAGTTTAAAGTAGTTTCAGATAGTACACCTGCCCCAGAGTCCCTTCCTGTCAATTTTTAGAATTTTCCAGTTACGTTTTCCCCCTTAAGACCCACACAAAACAGCAGGGAGAATGAACTGACTGTACAGGAGAAATTATGAAATTGACTATATGCAAAGTCCTGTAAAAAAGCAAAACTGTAAATAAACCAATAAAATTATGTGTTGGTTTCTTGAGGACTGCATGAGTAATTATATTCTCCAGGCATTTTTTATGAATTGGCCCATTGATTAACCCCACTAATAGGTCTGGCAGTTCTTGGCTGGCTTTCACTAGCCAGAAGCAACAAGGATTTCCCACCTACTCATGTAATGGACTCCTTAGAGCTTTTGATGCTCCCATGTGTGTAATGGAACCTAACTCACTCAAGGGTTCCAGGATGGTTATGCTCTGTTCTTTGGTTTGGGATTCTCTGCTCCAGGATATTCATCTCATATTTGATTTATCTTTTTTGCAGAGTAGGATGAGAGTTCTTAGCAGTGGTTAGTGCTTTAACCTTGTGTTTAGTTTATTTGTTTTGAATGATTAGCCCTTTCATTGCCTGGAGCACTTCTTCCAGCTATGGTTTTCCATTGGCTATGGAGAAGGAAAAAGTTTTGTTTGTTTGTTTGTTGTTGGTTTTTGGGGAGGGGGTGGGGGGGAGGGGATGTTGCATCCATTGCTGTGGTGGCATCGTCCTATAAGAAGTGGTTGTGCTCTTATAGGAGGAGATTTTCCTTAAAGGGTAAATTTTGCCTTCTCTGACACATTTTCTATAAGGAGAATGTTACAGTAGCTTAATGATTATAGTTCAGATTCAGCTTAGACAGGTGTCTCAGGAGAAAACCCTCTAAAATATGTTCACAGAAATGTTGTGCTAAGTGTTGAAAATTGACTAAATTACTTGCAGTAGGTGGGGGCACGTAATCCAGTTTGCTTCTCTTCCAAATCCTATGACTCATATTCACCTTCATAAATGTTATTTTTTGATTTGGGAAATACTTCTGTTCATCTCCTTTTTAAATTCCTGCTGCACTTTTAAACAGTCAGTAGTAAATCCCATAGACCCAGCTACCTAATCTCTTCTATACGCTAAGCAACCCTTCCCCTTTTTTAAAAAAAAATAAGGATTGCTATTTGCTGGTCAGCATTTGAAAAGTTACATAAAAAGTGAGGGCAAATGATGAATATATGGCTTTTTAATTATATTCACTTTGAGAAAATATGCAGTGGGCAAAGGTGAATAGCAGATATTTTTAAATAGTTGTCTTAAAACACTCACACTAAATCTAGATGGGCCAATTGCTTGAATAATGCAGTTATACAATTTACCTTAATATATATTTAAAAGGTTTGATTCATTAATTATTTCATACAGATATTATTTAGCTGGTAATTAATGCACAATGTAATCCATATCTATAATTATTTCTATTGTACATCTGATTTTATGGGGACTTGCTGGATTTGCTTGCTTAATATTTTGAATGAAAAATGGACATTTACAGCCTGAAGCTGTAATGATCTGTGCAAACAGCAGTTCTTGAAAGGTGGTGGTGGTACCAGGGGTCACAGACCCAACCAAAAAAAAAAAAAATTACTATTGAGTCAGATTGCCAAGGGGCATCCTTCAAGCACTGTTTTACTAAAGCTGCTGTGGCCAGATTATGATAGCCTTCCCCCACCTCCACAGCACTTTTCTCAGACCTGTTAAGCACTGGCAGACAGACTGCACCTGTGCCTACACAGAACCACATTGAGGTCAAAATGGGGCTCAGTGCAGGCCCTGAGATCCACATCTGGAGATCTGATTGCAGGATCCAGGCCTGGGCAAAATGCTACTCTTTTACACCAATATAAATCTTTAAGAAAAATGTGTACTGCTGTGTCTGCATCCACGCATTTTCTGCTGCCTCTTCTAAATGTATCATTTAGTTGTATGTATCTTTTGTTTTGCAAATGTGCATCCAGCTGTTACATGGGGTTCTGGTGGGTAGGAAACCTCAAACAACTCTTTTTAGTCTCCTATTTTCCCATTAGGATGTACTAGGAAAGGAAATGAAATCTGTGCTATATTGATGATTTATTGCAGGAAGGAATCCAGTTTACACAGAGAAAAGTGCTATTTTAATTTTACACACTTCAATAACAACGTGTACATATGTTCAACCTGTAGGTGCTGCAGTAAAAGATGACAGTCTGTGATTGTTTTCTGAATAAAGGGACCACATAAAACCTAGCTTCACTTTTAATAGTATTATTCTAAAGTCTTTTATGCCATAATAAAAAAGAAGCTTGCTAATAAATTATTTTTTTAGAAATGCATATCCATAATTTCTAAGTCCTCAAGAGCACAGTAAACCATTTGCATATGCCATTTTATTATCTTTTCCCCCCATCCCTTACAATATGTTTATACACAGTGGCACGTTTATTACAATAAAGCAGTTTGTTTATTATGCATTTAAAAATCATATAAGTAGTTTTCCAAAGTTCCATAAATGTCTGTTGCTGTTCTTTGGCTGTAATCAACCCTTTGAAGCTGGCAAGTTAGGAACTCCTGCTGTTTGTGCTAATACATTTTACATTAGTGTGGTGCTTCAGGAAAGCTAGATTTATTGTGTCAAAATGTTAAATAAATAAATATCCCAATGTGAAGGAAATATAAGAATAGTAAGCAGCCAATATGGCTTCATCAGGAGTTCTTTAATGACCAGAAATTCAAAAAGGAATCCTACAAAAAATGGAAACATGGATGAACTGCTAATCAGAAGTACAAAAGAATAGCACAAGTGTGTAGGGCTAAAACTCAGAAAGGCTACGGCACAAAATGAATTACACCTAGCAAGGGATATAACTGTCAATAAGAAGAGGTTATTTAAATACATTAGGAGCAAAAGAAAGAGGAAGACAAATGTATGTCCTCTACTGAGCAGCAAAGAAGAGCTAATAATTGATGAGATCAAGAAGGCTGAGGTGCTTAATGCCTATTCTACTCCAGTCTTCACTAAAAAGGCTAATGGTGACCAGCATGGGGGGTGGGTATAAAAAGCCAGGGAAGGCTAAGCTGCTGGACACCTGGGCTGCAGTGGCCCCATCCCTTCCCCAAGGACCCCACCGCTGCTGCTGCTGTCTACCTGAACATGTCTCCTCCACTCCCCCCCCCCCCCCCACACACACACACGGCGGTCCCTGGTGCTCGCTGCATCCCTCCTCCTCAGGGATGGAGGAGTGAGGAGGGATATAGAGATCCAGCTGCAGGCGGGCGAGTGAGGAATCTTGGCTGGGCACTGGGGCTGGCGGCTGGGCCAGGGGCCTTTTCATGGGCGGGAGGGAGGCTGGCAACTAGGGCGGGAGGGCTGGGACCCCTCAGGGCTTCTGCTGTTATGGGGATGGGGTTCAGGGCTGTGGCATGCTGGGGGCAGGGCCTTGGGCAGAAGGGGCGGGGCTGGCGGGCTAGCCTCCCCAAAGCGGGGCTTCACCTGCCGCCCATGGTGACCAGATACTCTACACAATTAATATTAACAATGAAGGGAAAACTGCTAAGACTAGTGTATCTAATTTTACCTCCTGAAATCGTGGTATGAAATAATTGCCATGCTCAAGGGATCATTGCCATACTTCCAGTTTTTGCTCCATCAATTTTTCAGAAAAGAGAGTACCTTTAGGTACATAGAAAACAATGATCTTTTGTGGAACAGGGTATATATTTGCATTCACTATTCAGTGTAACTGGAAAGAGACCGTTAAGAAATTGTGAAGGCTAACAGCAGTATCACCTAGACCAGTTTTCTTATGATAAGCCAAAGCATATGTTACCTAGCTGGTCCCCCCTCTACAAGCTTGGACAGAGATATGGTTAGCAAAAGACGAAAACAGCACAAATCTCCATGTTTAAAAAGCCAGCCATAGCATTCCGAAGAAAATGAAAAGACCAGAGGGACCTACATCAACCATAATTATGGGGGCAAGTCACAGCAAAAACAAAAACAAACAAATAAAAAAACCTCTTAGATTTCTTGTTCACATAACGTTTTGAAAAACTACATACTTATTAGAGCAATTAAAAATAGTCCACCTTGAAACAGAAAGTGATATTCAGCCTTAATTATAGGCTGGCTCTGTGCTATAATTAGAGCTGGTTGAAATTTTTCAAACTATTAGATGTGGTTGGAATTTTTCAAACTATTTTTTTCATTTTTTTTTTTTTGGTTTTGAATGTTTTGGTTTGACAAAATTAGAAAACCAAAGAAAAGAATGAACAAAAACTATTTTTTCTGGTTTTTCTTTTTTTAGTTTAATGTTTCTCCCCCTTTTTGCACTGGCAAAGTGAGAAAAGAAAAAAAGCTAGGGGGAGGAAAAAGGTGGAGGAGAAAGAAAACAGGAAAAATCCCACATGCAAACAATTTCTAAACAGAAAATGTCCTAAAACATTTTTGCAAAACAATTCAAATTACTACAAAAATGTGTTCCTTTTCAAAACCAATAGAATGAAAATGACTTCAATGTTTTTGAAGTTTTTCTCAATTCTTGTCGTCCCCCCTCTTTTTCTTTGAGCAGCTCCCACACCTATATTGAACTGAATGAAAGGTCCTATGAAGAGACAGAGAAGACCAGCTACTAATGGAGATGGATGTGTTATAAACTTAGTGTAGCAGAGTGTTAAAACATTCTAGGGCACTTTTCTGAAGCTGAAGCCATAGCAACATATGAAACCTAATGAGGTGTGGCTTGATTGGCAGGCAAGCCTAACTAGAAGAGCTGGTTGAGTATTGCAAAAATAGTATTCATGAACATGCATTTAAATTTGAATGAATTAAAGCAAACTTAGACTCTTACCTCTCTTTTTTCTTTATTAAATTGTCTCACTTGTGTGCTCATGCTTTCAGTTTCTATTAGTAATTTACCTGTTTTATTCTTCTACTATCTTGCAATGAATACTGCCCCTCAATCGTTCCTCAGCCATTTCATCCACATACTATGATTTACTACTTGACAAAGAGGGGAAATAAAATCAATTCTTGTACTGAATGTTGTGGCAGCCAGCTAGTCTTCCTACATCCTGAACTGTTCCTACTAACAAATGCTCTTCCTTTAGTTTGCAAAACATCTTTGCATACAGTTAAGTATCTCTATCTTTGCAGCCTATTGCATAAGCACTAAAATTCAACCTTTCTGGTTGGACTGTACAAAAGCATTCCTAGCACAGGTGTATTATTATTAGTGCTACAAAAGCATTACTGCAAACATTTCCTTTGGTCTGTGATTTTTGCACTCTTGCTTTTTCATTTCTGTCTAAACCAAAGTAAGAAGGATGAAGCATTGACTTGAATATCTAAGATTTTCTTAATGAGTGTTTTTGAATTTCAGGCCTGGTTTAAGTGGTGTGTATGACCATCTGTGAAATGTGGGAAATTACCCTTTCACAGAATACCTTTTCAGTGTCCAAAAATGCATCTTTATACATCCCAAACTGCTGACTCCTTCAAGGAGTTCGGGATGGAATTTGGCCTTCTATAATAGGGAGTTTTCATAGGGTCAGACTTAAAGGCCATCTTTCACTCACCACTGTTGAATTCTAGCAACCTTTTGTGTGTTGTTAAGTTTG
Organism: Emys orbicularis; assembly: GCF_028017835.1. Classification (NCBI taxonomy): domain Eukaryota; kingdom Metazoa; phylum Chordata; order Testudines; family Emydidae; genus Emys; species Emys orbicularis. Next base: position 188,226,699 of record NC_088684.1, on the reverse strand, counting down.
GAAAGAGGGCAGCAGGAACTTGGTGCAGCACCTGGTACAAGGAGCACAGACAGTGTTCCTCCAAACACGAGACATGTACCCTACCACAACAAGACACTCCACTGTACATGCTTCTCCCCCTGGACAGGGGATTGGAGGACAAACACCACATGAAGTATATTAGTCATGTTGCTTATTGCACCACTGGAAGGTGTTCAGATACTATGGTGATGCACAAGACAGTGGTTCTCAACCATGGGTACGCGTATCCCTGGGGGTATGCAGAAGTGTTCCAGAGGGTACTCAAGTAATCTAGATCAGAGTTTTTCAACATGGGAGTTGCAGCCCCCATGAGGTAGGGGTCATGGGACGGGTTTAGGGGGATCGCAAGTGCAGGGCCGGCATTAAGGGATAGCAAGCTGGGCAATTGCCCAGGACCCTACACCACAGGGGTCCCTGCAAAGCTAAGTTACATGCGTCAGCCCCACTGCTTGGGGTTTGGGCTTCAGACAAGGCTCAAAAGTGAAAAACAGGCTCAAGTATCACACTGAAATGTAAGTACAATATTTATATTCCAAACTATTTATTTTATAATTATCTGCTAAAAATGAGAAATTATGCAATTTTTCAGCAATAGTGTGATTTGAAACTTTTGTCTCTGATTTTGAAAGTAAGTAGTTTTTAAGGGAGGTGAAACTTGGGGTACACAAGACAAATCAGATGCCTGAAAGGGGTACAGTAGTCTGGAAAGGTTGAGAACCACTGAGGTATAGAATAAAATGGAAGGACGAGGACTGAGAGGAACATGAGGTGCAAGAACACCAACAATGAAGTCTGCCTTAATACAGCAGCAGTACTTAGCCTTAGAAGAGAAGGAAGAGAACATAGTTATAAGCTGCGTGTAGACAGACTGGAGGAGTTCCCTGGTAAATGGGGAGAAAGACTTTGAGCCTATGTCTAAGGAAGGCTGACCCAGTGGGTGCCAGCTTCTTGTCTTCTGCTGTTTCTCAGCCTCGCTCTTGGTGACCAAGGCTGTAGGCATAGATTTCCTTGGTCTTCCTAAGGTAAGGAACCTGCTTGAGGCAGAATGGAGTTCACTAATGGCCATTTCTGGCTTTATCATCAGGACAGAGGGTGAAATCCTGGCCTCAATGAAGGCCATGGGATTTTTACCATGGACTTCAATGCAGCAAGGATTTCACGCTGACGTAGCTCCCCTTCTGTTACATTTAGTGCCATAGATAAGAACAAAACAAAACCCCTAAATAATTGTATAGTTGCTTGAAAACATCAGTATTAAATTATTTTGAAAAGGATAAGAAGAGCTGGGCACATACTGAAAAAGATTTATGAATATTCACCTGAGTAAAAAACTATATCTGTTTCAACAACATTAAGCATTTTTTTCATTTTCTGTGAACATTAATACCACCAATTATTTGGTTCTCAAAAGTGTTTGTGAAAGTGAAAATCTCGAATACTATTCCAATTCAGGTGCATATGCCAGAAGTATTCACATAGCCATCTGAAATCTTTGATTTTCTTTCCCTGTTTATAAGGTTTCAGGTGTCAACTCAGGAAGTAGAAACAATACAGAATGACTTACTTGAACAATTACATACCACAAATGATGACTAATAAAAGACATGATGCTAGATGTTTAGGAATGGCCCTTGGATGCCTAGTGCAGCAGTATGTATAAATGCATATCTCTAATTATTTTTCCCCACCTGTATCTCTTTGTATTGTTAGCATGTGACCCATTATTTTTATTATCTCCTTGTTCACCCCTCTCCCCCTCCCTCTGCTCCTTCCCAAACAGGTTTATGGATTCTCTTTTGAATTCTTCCATGAGGGACAACATAATCTGACCTCCACTTCCTGGAACTGGTAGGAGGTTTAGCCTGAAACCGATGGATATCTGGACATACATCTAGATCTGAGAAAACTGTTTATGCAGAGTGGGGAGGGAGTCTCAGCATCTGCACTCTGCTCCCTGAGCTCCTCCTCTTCACTACAATTTTGCTTGTACAGAAAGTGGCCATCACCTTAGTATTTGGGGCATGGAGTTTTATCTTCACAACAGCCCTGTGAGGTAAGGAAGTATTATTCCCATCTTATAGATGGAAACCAAAGCACAGAACAGATGAATGACTTGTCCAAGGTCACACAGGACGTCTGTGGCTGAGCCAGGACCTCTTGTGTCCTAGCCAACTTAAATCCTATTCAAAAATTTGACATGAAACCTGCATGTTTGTGAATTTCAGAGGCTTCTGCAAAGGTAAAAATTTGGAGTACTTTTAAATTGTGCCATAGATTTCGCACTCAGCTCTAGATATTACACACCCAGCTTTTCCCTCTCCACTTTTTTGTCTGCTTCTTCCAAAAGTTGAGATGTATTGGTCACAATCTCTGAATTAGCATTGATGGTACTTAATTAAGTTTCAATTTCTCTTAATGAGTGGCAAAAGCGACTTATATCATAACATGCTCTGGGTAAGGCTTGAACTCACAACCTTAGTCTCACACTACCCAGCCTATCTATATAAGTACTACACAGTAACCAATTACTGAGGGCTGGTCTACACTATGTCGTTAGATCGACATTCCTTGCATTGGGGCAAATTTATAATTAGCTTGTCTACACTACAGAGCCTTTCCCGCTGACCTAAAGGGCTTTTAAAATTGACACCTGTACTCCACCTCAACGAGAGGAGAAGCACTAGATTTGACCTTCCCAGGTCGAATTAGGGGTAGTGTAGATACAGAACAGTGTATTTCGACTTGTTTGGCCTCCGGGAGATGTCCCAGAGTGCTCCAATGTGTCTGCTCTGGACAGCACTTTCAGCTCCACTGCACTTCAGCCAGGTAAACAGGAAAAGCTCCGGGAACTTTTGAATTTCATTTCCTGTTTGATCAGCATGGAGAGCTCACCACCACAGCTGACCATGGCTGCCCAGGTATGCAAACGTGCTTCAGCGTGGAGCATACAGGAGACACCGGATTTGATTGCTGTGTGAGAAGAGTCTGTGCAGGCAGAGCTCTGAACCAACAGAAGAAATGCTGACATCTATGCCAAAATCACACAGGGCATGGGGGAAAAGGGCTACACCAGGGACACACAGCAGTGCCGTGGGAAAATAAAGGAGCTCAGGCAAGTGTACCAGAAGACAAGGGAGGTGAATAGTCACTCTGGTGCTGAGCCACAGATATGCCGCTTCTATGAGCAGCTGCATGCAATTCTAGGCAGGGACCTCACCAGTACCCCAACATTCTCCATGGATACTTCCCAGGGGACCCAGGTAGCCACTGTCAACAACAAGGAGGACATTGTTGCTGAGGAACAGGAGGAGGAGGAGAATGCACAGCAGGCAAGTGGAGGATCCATTCTCCCCGACAGCCAGGACCTTTTCCTAACTCTGGAGCCAATCCCCTCACAGGATCCACTGGTGCAGGACTGGTACCTCTGGTGAGTGCACACTTGTAGTAACACTACAGGGGTTAAATGCAATTGTGGTTACTGTTTAATTTGAGGTAAACATTTGGGATACAGTGGCGGGCAGTGAAGCCACACAAAGGGTGCTCCCCAGAAAAGCCTGTTTATGTGCCAAGAGTTTCCACACTAAAAAATGTCCCCGGGCGTGCCCTCACACCACCTACCCTTTTGTGTGTGCTTAGCATGCCTGCCTGCAAACCAAAATCTGCTGCCCAGCACTCTGCCATGTGTTATACCTTACTGACGGGCTCTTCTTTTAAAACACAAAATTTGGCCGTGTACCTCAGGGAATGTATTTACTGCTGTGAATTGTTTCATTCATCACAACAGTTAACCTTTTGTTTTCAACAATGTATGCTTTTCCTTGCAGCTGCAGCATTTTCTCTGAGTGCTTCCTCCACTTCAGCACAAAGGCTGTCCCAAATTAGAAGGCGAAAAAAGAGGACAAGGGAAGAGATGTTCTGTGATTTGATGCATTTCTCTGAGGCTGACAGGGCCCAGCTCCATGCGTGGAGGCTCACACTCTCAGAGAGCATGCGCATTGACCAAGAGGGCAGGAAAGCAAGCAGGGAACAAGAGCGTAACACGCAAGAGGAGATGTTGCGGCTTATGGGGGAGCAAACAGACATGTTGAGGCATCTGGTTAAGGCACAGGAAAGGCAGCTAGACCTTAGAGTCCCACTGAATCCAATAATAAACCAGCTGCCCTCCTCACCAAGATCCATATCTTCCTCTCCCAGACGTCAAAGGGTACGTCTATACTTATCTCCGGGTCCGGCGGTAAGCAATCAATCTTCTGGGATCGATCCCGGAAGTGCTCGCCATCGACGCCGGTACTCCTGCTCCGCTAGAGGAGTACGCGGAGTCAACGGGGGAGCCTGCCTGCTGCGTGTGGACCCGCGGTAAGTTCTAACTAAGATCGTTCGACTTCAGCTACGTGAATAACGTAGCTGAAGTTGCGTATCTTAGTTCGAAGTGGGGGGGTAGTGTGGACCAGGCCCTAGAACGTGGGGTGGGAGTGGGAGGGGGGAAGCTCCATTATCCCTTGAACTCAACTCCAGGGGATGGTTCATGGAGCAGAAATCTCTCATTCCCACAGCTTTGATTGCTAAACAGTACAATTGTAATAAGCTATATGTCCTTGCCCCTCCCTCCCTGTGTTATCAGGCCCTTACCTGGTTATCATTGCTATTCATTGCTGTCTCTGTTCAGTGTTTCTTAGCATAATAAAAAAGCATGAATTGAGTACAAGAGGCTCTTTATTCACTGTGCACACTGTGGCTGGTGGAGGGTTAGTTTACAGGACAGTACATGCGAAAAGGGGGGCAGGTTGGTGAGGAACAACACACAGAACTGTCACATCAGTGTTGGATCATTCATGAAACTGGTTTTCAAAGCCTCTCAGAGACACAGTGCACCTCAATGTGCTCTTCTTATTGCCCTGGTGTCTGGCTGCTCATAACTGGCAGCCAGGCGATCTGCTCAACCCCCCACCCCCACCCCGCCAGAAACTTTCCCCCCTTACTTTCACAGATAGTATGTAGAACACAGCAAGCAGCAATAACAATAGGAATATTGCTTCCGCTGAGGTCTAACCTAGTTAGTAAACTGCCAGTGCCACTTTAGATGTCCAAAGGAACATTCTACCACCATTCTGCACTTGCTCAACCTATAGTTGAACTGCTCCTTACTGCTGTCCAGGCTGCCTGTGTACGTCTTCATGAGCCACAGGAACAAGGGGTAGGCTGGGCCTCCAAGGATAACTATTGGCATTTCAACATCACCAATGGTAATTTTCTGGTCTGGGAAGAAAGTTCCTTCTTATAGCTTTCTGAAGAGACCGGAGTTCCTAAAGATGTGCACGTCATGTACCTTTCCTGACCATCCCAAGTTGATGTCGTTGAAATGGCCCCTGCAATCCACTAGCACTTGCAACACCATTGAGAAGTACCCTTTCCAGTTTATGTACTGGTTGGCAAGGTGGTCTGGTGCCAAGATAGGGATGTACATTCCGTCTATCACCCCACTACAGTTAGGGAACCCCATCACGGCAAAGCCATCCACTATGTCCTGCACATTTCCCAGTGTCACTACCCTTCTTAGTAGAAGTGAATTGATTGCCCTGGGTACTTGGATCACAACAGTCCCCATGGTAGATTTACCCACTCCAAACTGATTTCCGACTGACCAGTAGCAGTCAGGCATTGCAAGCTTCCACAGGGCTATCGCTACTCGCTTCTCAACTGTCAGAGCAGGTCTAATTTTGGTATTTCTGTGCTTCAGGGCTGGGGAAAGCAATTCGCAAAGTTCCATGAAAGTGGCCTTACGCATTCGAAAGTTATGCAGCCACTGCTCCTCATCTCATACCTGCATCACAATGCGGTCCCACCGGTCTATGCTTATTTCCCTGGCCCAGAAGCGGCATTCCACTGTGTCCACAAATCTGGCTGCCGCTGCCAGTATGTGCGAATTGCTCCATTCCATGGCTTCCAGCACAGCTGTTTGTGTGGCATCACATTCTTCCGCGTGGCTGCTCCTGGCTATGCTCTGCAAATACCGTAGGACGATGCGCGAGGTGTTTGTGATGCTCACAACAACAGCGCATAGCTGAGCGGGGTCCATGCTTGCTGTGCTATGGCATCTGCACAAGTAACCCGGGCTTAGGTGCGAAAATGATTGTTTGCTGTTGCTTTCAGGGAGGGAGGGAGGAGCCAAGTGCATCATGGGAGGCTGACGATATGTACCCAAAACACCTCACAAAAATGTTTTTGTTCTATCAGGCATTGGGAGCCTAACCCAGAATTCCAGTTGGGAGCAGGAACTGTGGGATAGCTGCCCACAGTGCATCGCTCCTTGAGTCGATGCTACCCATGGTAGTGGGGATGCCCTCCGCCAATGGAATGTACATAGTGGGGAAATACACCATTGATTTTGTAAAATCAGAGTTTACAGGTTGCCTTTAATAAATTTGACCTAATTTCGTAGTGTAGACAAGCCCTAAGTCTTCTCTATTAATGCTTCCAGATCTGTGGTTCCCTGATATTACCTTAGCCTCTGACTCTCAGGTGACTATCACTTCACCCACATAAAGAACACAGGGTTTATGTAGGTGAAATGCTGGGATGGGAGAAGGTCTGGGAAAGCAAAGCAAAGCAAAAAAAAAAAAAAAAAACCAACCACAAAACAACCAGCTACCCTAACCTGGAGCAGGGCTTGGGTGAGCAGTGCAGTTCCACCATGGCCCTTTCTTCAGACTACTATGGATACTACTGCAGCTCCCTCATTCCTTTAATGTGGGGTGGTGGAGCTAATGGATCTTTACAATGCATTTCTCCCTAGAGCTGCCCTGGTCTGCACCCCATGGTTCCTACACTAGTCTGACCTGATACATTTGCAGTGCCAGCCTATAGAAAGCTGAGGAAGAGCCCCAGCCCTCTTGCATGGTTTTGGTGGTGTATGACCCCTGCAACAAGGGGGAATTTACCGTTTGACACAGTACCTCTCCAATGTCCAAAATGCATGTATAAGTACCAAATTAATTAGTGACTCCTTAAAAGAGTCTGGGATGGCATTTGGTCTTCCATTTTAGTCAGTTTTCAAATGGTCCGACTTAGAGGCTGTCTTCTTCACTCACTCATCATTGGATACCTAAACAAACTACTAATAGTTATGATTATAAGCTCAGTTATTATAATTATGGTTTAAACTTTTAACATCCTTTTGTTCTCTAGAAATAATCTTATTTACCTATTGACTTAGACCTTGAGTTGCCAGTTCCTCAGATAGGATTAAAAATGTTGGATTTCTTTGCTCATCAAGTTGGTCTGCTTTCATTGTGTCTTATTGATAAAAAACATATAAACACATTTTTCAGGTGTTCAATTATTGAATACTTTACATATCACCATAGAAAATTTTCTTTCCATATCTTAACTCTAATATCATTTAAGATAGCTTGCATTTTCCCAAAATTTGTTCTACTGCCATTCAAAGTCTTTGTTTTCATTTGCTCTCTTGTCAATTCCAGTTATCATACCTAATTCAGTTGTGATCACTGTTATTCAGATTCTGTTTGACTTTTCATTATTCCTTCTATTGAATCTTTGGATGATTGGAAGAGCATGGAAATGAACTTTCTACTAGAGTTCTGTGGGGTTAAATCAGCTTATGTTGTTGTTATTGTTGAAAGGGTTTTTGTTTGTTTGTTTTTTGCAACAAAAACAATGTGCTAACTAGTTTTCACTGGTGCAGTCTAACAGATTATTGCCAATAAAACTGCTTTTTACTCTCAAGTTTGCTTCTCTGTCATTAAAAAACAGTAAATTTAGAACCAATATAAGGAAATGCTCCTTTATGCAGCATATAATCAACCTGTGAAATTCACCCTCATAGGAGGTCCTCAAGCCAAAATCTCCAGCTGAATTTTAAAAAGGAGTGGGTAATGTTATGCTCCTAACAACACTGGTAGCTACACATGCTAAGATTAAATGATAAAGGTAAATCAAATATCATATTTCAGGGTATAAGTGGATTGCATGCAGGTGTCAGGAAGACACCTTTTTCTGTGTGCAATGTTATGAAATTGCCTAAATGTGTTAATGGGATTTGATGCAGCTGTGTTGTTTTTTCCCCCTTTCCCCAACAATTGGGGGCTAGCTCTCAATCTGCTACAACAGATGCACCAATGGTCTGATCAGGTCTGACAAATCCTACCATCTCATCGCTTCACTCTGTGACATGGACTGGTTTCTGTCAGGTGTCAGTTCATCCATGAAGTGATTGCTTGTTTAGCAGGTATCCCTTTATACATGAGAAGAGCTTCCTAGAAAAATTAGCAGGGCCATTATATTATCCTCTTTCAAACCGCTCTTTAAAAGTCATCTATGCCCTGATATCACTTGACAATGGTCAGCAGATTGTGTGCTACAATCATGGTTTATCATGCTGCTCATAATCATCTCATTGTTACCTTGAGCTTCCCATGTCTTTGTCATATCCCCCCTTTCTTTGTTGTAAACTCTTTGGGGGAGGGACTGTTTTTATGTCATGCATTGTTATAATTTGTAACAGAATGGGGATCTGATAATCCTAAATACTAATAATAACAATGATGGAAGTTCACACATCAGAAAACACAACAGATACAGTATTATGGACACATGTATGCTTTGCCCACCTGCTATTTTTTACTTTTTCTCTGTCACCTAACTGTGTAATTATGCAGTGGGCGCAGTGAGTGTATTGACTCTACATTTTGATACCCTCTTTCAATGCACTCATTTGGAAAACTACATCTTCTAAATAAACAAGAACCTGTTTGACAGTTCAATTGCCTGCAACTGCATCATTTATCATACTTTTTCAGTTACTGTGTACAGATCTCATTTTACATGATCTCTCTCCAGCTCTTGATCCTATAACTTCCCTTAATGTCTCACCTCTCAACCCTTCATTTTTAACTATGTCATGCTAGCTCAGGATCAGTAATTTTGTTCTTCAGAAGCTGAACAAGCTGACACCCCACAAAAGCTACTGGGTGCCTTAGTCACCCAAGCATCATCCCACCTGCTGTTTAAAATCCAAAGGATCTTAGATTTTCAATTTTCAATTCCTAAATATTCACTGACCTAAATTTCCAAATATTTATAATGGAGAAGGGGAAAAATAAAATAAAATAAAAATCAAGGTAAGAGGTCTAACCCTTCATCTCACCTAGAGCAGCATCTTTTGGCTAATCTTATTGCAAGGTTTTAGTTATGCATATGGACCTTTGCATAATGGTGCCTTTGAAAATCCCCCCCTTGATTCCTAATACCTATATTGATGAGCTCTGTGGAAATATGATAGTTATAGACAGATGTGACTCCCATTACACTGAATGGAAATAATTACAATTTATGTGTTACTAAGTTACATAGACGGTATGAACAATGAATAATTTATCATAAATCCATAGCCTCAGAAAAGAAGTGATTCTGTTTTGCAGACATTGTGTACAAATATGTATAATAATTCTATTTAAATGTGCATTTTCAGCTGGTGTAACTCAAGCAAAAGTTTGCAAATTTTCTAATTTATTAATCAATAACTAAATTTGGAAATTGATTAACTACTCATTAATGGCTCACTAATAAAATAATGGAATTTATGAGATAAGTTAACTTATTGTGGCAACAAATGCTATGCCATATGTAGCACATTACAGATTCGCAAGGGACAAAAAAGAGTCCTTTTTTGTTTTTTGTAAATGTTATGATCTGCAGACTCAGGGATCAGATTTTTAGTTCCAGCAAATACATTCTCGATCCTGAATGCATGTTCTGAGAAACTGCTTTGTACGCGTGCACAACCATGCACCACTAGGACTTCAACTGGGGTCTCAGAGAGGACGATAATGTATTATCTAATAAGCCTTGCAATCAAACTACAATAATTAATACACAGCATAACTTGTGAAATATAATGGGGATGAACCAGAGAAAGGAACTTACTAACCTTTAAACAAGGCTCTTAATCCATTTGTAAAACAAATGCCTGCTATAATTCTCATAAGTCACTGCCTTAATTTAGAAAGAGAGCCTAATAACTTTCATTGGGCTACTCTCAGCTCTTTGGTCTCATGCTATTATGTTCCAATTTCCAAAATTGTAACATCTGGGGCTGGGCAGAAAGCTCCTCCCCTCCTTCCTTCCTTCTTCTTCCCCCTCGCTCTTCTGCTCCAAACAAACCTGACTGGTGGGGGGATGGGGCATGGATATGCCATTCTAAAACAAGGACACAATTAATTCTGACCCCTGGGAGGGTTGGGGGAATGAGCAAGTGGAGGGGGCAGGGTGGAGGACCAGCCTGGGAAGATTTGGAGAGGAAACAAAGGAAGAAGCAGGTGCAGGAAGAAGATCCCTGAGCTAGGTCAGAGAGGGAGCTGCTTGGAGGAGAGTCAGCTGCTAGCAAAAAGGACCATTACAAACACTGCCTAGAGCTGACCGAACAGTGGAGACCATGCAGCAGGAACCATAATTCTGAGCTCGCACTGCATACCAACAGCAGACTGCACAGACAGGTTGGAGTGACCCAAAGATGTGGCGGAGGAACTGCATTGGTGTGGGGCAGAGAGTCTGTGTCTCAGCAGGTGTGAGGGGCTGGGTACTGTATCAGGGCAAGGGAATCTAAGTAACCCCTGCTATAGATCCTGAACTATGTGTACTCCTGGCTTTGCCTGGGTTACATACAAGTGTTGTTCTATTGTTAACTACTTGTTCCAGGGGTTAAATCTGATACCCCTTCACCCAGGATGTTTGTTCAGAGGTGAGTGCCTGGGAGCTGGAAGCCCTCTCCCAACCCTGGGAATCCCCCAGCTGGCAATAACCTGTGGCAATAGCAGATCAGCAATAGGTTAGTCAGGGTGGAAATATCCAGTTGAGATCATGAATTGCAGAATGTATGATTACTTGCTTTGTGGCCAAGTGACACTTGTATATACTCAGTACAAGAAACTAATTATCCTCACCTCCAGCATCGTGAGCTGCTGAACAAGCTGACATACTAATTATAGAGCTAGCATTTGGGGACTTTGAAGTGTGGGTCCACCTCAGAACAGGCTGTGCCAATTGTCTAGGTGGGAGAGTCAGCTTCATGATGACAGGCTGCCAACCTGGAATGGAGAATCTGTATGGATAAAAGAATAAAATCCTAAGGTAGAAATAGAATGCATTCTAATTTGGTAGCATTTCGCACGCTGTCAGGGTTCTCTCCCCACTCTGAACTTTAGGGTACAGATGTGGGGATCCGCATGAAGACCCCCTAAGCTTATTTCTACCAGCTTAGGTTGAAAACTCCCCTATTCCTTGGATTAAGTAACGCTGCCACCACCAAGTGAGTTAAACAAACATTTAGGGAGGGCCACTTGGAGCCCTACCTTCCCCAAATATCCCTCCAAGCCCTTACACCCCTTTTCCTGGGCAGGCTTGAGAATAATCCCCCAAGTCCCTACACCCCCTTTCCTATGGGGAGGCTTGAGAATAATATCCTCACCAATTGGTACAGGTGAACACAGACCCAAACCCTTGGATCTTAAAATGATGAAAAATCAATCAGGTTCTTAAAAGAAGAATTTTAATTAAAGAAAAGGTAAAATAATTACCTCTATAAAATCGGGATGGTAAGTACTTTACAGAATAACAAAAGATTCAAGAACATAGAGGATCTCCCCTCTAGACAAAACCTCTCTCTAGATAAGACCTCCCTCTAGACAAGGAAAATCACAAGCCAAAATAAAAGTAAGCTAACACATTCCCCTATTATTACTTACTAATTCTAATTGAGTTGGATTGCTTGCCTTCTTGATCTGTCTCCGGCAAGCACACAGATCAGACAGACAACGAACAGACAAAAACAAAGCCTTTCCCCCCTCCCCAGATTTGAAAGTATCTTGTCCCCTTATTGGTCCTTTTGGTCAGGTGCCAGCTAGGTTACCTGAGCTTCTTAACCCTTTACAGGTAAAAGGAGTTTGTGCCTCTGGCCAGGAGGGATTTTATAGTACTGTATACAGAAAGGTGGTTACCCTTCCCTTTATATTTATGACACACCCACTCGTTTCGCACAGTTGTAAGTGACTACACCAGGTTCAGGACCACAGAGAGTCAGGCTCACTCAGCACACAGTGTTGAGGGAGATGAATGGGACAACTATGGCCTTGTCTACACTGGTGGCAGCGTGTAGGGTGTGTGTAGCAACATACCACAGTGAGAAGCAGGGATGTGCAGATCGCCGCTTCCCGCAGCTCCCATTGACCGGGAACAGCGAACTGCAGACACTGGGAGCTGCAGGCGGCTGTGCCTGCAGACGGTCAATGAAAACAAACTGTTTGGCGGCCCGCCAGCGGATTACCCTGATGGGCCATGTGCGGCCCGCAGGTTGCCCATGACAGCTATAAGGGGTATAATCCCATATGCTTCAGGGTATAAGACAATCACTTCTGATATTGGCCACTGTCAGAGAGAGGGCACTGGACTAGATAGACCATTAGTCTTATCACAGGGCAGTAATTACTGTAAATTGTGCATATGAAAGGGGAGTAAAACAATGATTTTTTAGCCTCCTAACTTTTCTTGGGGCACATTGATAATGACAATAAGATGTTATTGTCCACATATAACTGATTAAATAGTTTATTGGGATGTTTGCTTTCTGTTACAGCCTTTTTGTAATACTTGTTAAGTGGCCAAATCCTGACACCTCTACTCATATGGAGCAGCCCCTTATTCCATGAGTCATCCTGCTGAAATCAGTGGAACTATTTGTAGATGAAGGTGTTCCTCAACATGATGAAAATTTGAATTAGACTCTGGCCCCTATAATTCAAGGTGAAATTCTAGTATAAAATGTACCCTGTATTACAATCCTCCCAAGTTCTTTTCTCCATCCTCAAAACCATAGGCTAATACAAAGCACACCAGCATCCATTTGCAGTTTGATATCATCAGCATCTGAAATATTAAACCCTATTTGTTACTGGCATGCTATTAAATGCTCACTTTCATATTTCATGTATGAAATGAGATATTACAGAAGTCTCTGTCATCTTAAATGAAGTAAAGTGAGAGCTGTAAAAGGCTAGATGAGAACAATTACAAAACTCCCAACAATCCTATTTAGGTATTAGCAGTGCCAAAGAATCTGATTTTCTATTCTAGTTCATTTAATTTGTATGCTTAAGGAGAGGCTGAAGTGCATTTGGTAGATCAATACTCCACTGATGTTGATATTTGTCAGCATTTTCTTTACTTGATGATTTATAGGGTGCCAGATGCATTTATGGAATTCTTAACTCTTTGTCATGTCTCAATTTTCTCTAAGCAGAGAACTCTTATTGTTTATTACTCTACAGTTTTAACAAAATAAAAGACATGCCACATTAGATATTTTATAATTGTGTTTAAAGCAGAATTATGGTGCCTCTAGGAGTTATTAAGGTTGATGTTACTTGGCTTAAAATCTTGTACAACTGGTGAAAAAACCCTGCCCTGGTTAACAGAACAATGAAACAATTTGTAGCCAATATATCATTAATCATAAGAGGAATCAAGTTATTTTTTCTCTTTTAGCCCCAGAATTTCTTTTAACATAAAACATGACCTAAGGGAAACCAGATGCTGCTGGAAAAATTAAATCCAGTCATTAACTAAGATTGCCTTGCAGCTAGTTAGGAAAAGAGTTGGAACAAGAAAGTCATCTTCTTTCATGGTAACACAAGTCATCTAAGGCTAACATTTTAATTGAGTGATGTGATATACAATTCATAATAGACAAAAAACTATAGAAACATTTTATCATCATCATCATCATAATTAATACATAGATTTTATATAGTAATTTTCATCCCAATGTCTCAAAGCAGCTTAAAATAATACCCATTATAGAGAAGGGAGAAACTGAGGCACACAGGGGTAAAGTAACTTGCTGAAGATCATTTAGCTGGCCAGTGGGAAAGCTCTCAGTAGAACCTAGTTCTCCCAAATCCCAGTCCATTGACCTAACCACTGAACTACACTGCCTCATCAAGTATCAGGCTTGATTAATGACTGTTTCTCCAGTGATAGGCAGTTTTTCCTCAATGGAGTTAAATCAATGTAAACTTGGAGTAACACAGTGGTGAGCTAACCACAATATATTTATTAGCTACTATAACTGCATATACATTTTTAATTTAGCCCTAATTTTCAACTAACATGGGATATTATTTCAAACTCAAAATAGGCCAACTATCATAGAGCTGTAGAACACTAATTAAAATAATATTCACAGCAACAACAACGTTATCTAAAATCATTAGTTTTACAAGGCTTTTGACATGCTTCATGGCAAAATGAACAGTTTAATATTTTATTTATGGATTAGTGTAATAATATATTTCTAGATGAAATCAATATTGTGTTTTTATTGAGAACTACATAATTGTTCCCTGCAAAGAAGCAAAACAGAACTTAAGAAATGAACTACATAACTGCAATGGGGGAAAATAGCCTACGCTATTACTTCTGTTAAAGGACATGCATAACTCTATTCATGACTAGTCCCTACTCAGATGCTTAGAGTCATGCACATACTTAAGCTCCTTGAGAAATCGGGATCATTCTCTATGAGTACCTTGTGGATCAAGTCCACAAACAGTACACTAACTTGTCCAGATGCCAGATTTGTGGCAGGAGAAGGGAGAGCACAGGGATATACAGTGATAGACTATCTCACCATGTTGATCAATATATAAAGAAAATAAACATATTTTATTACTGGGAAGGCAAATATGTGACTACAGCTTTTATGTACTGGGATTTCTTAAATGGGTGGAGGTTCAGACCCTCTACAAATTTTATTTTATTTATTGGAGAAACAGCTCCCAAAGATATAAAAGCATAATATGACTGTTGATATTCTCACTGTTGTTTAGGCCTGCAGACTCAATCAAAGGGTTTCACTGCTAACACAGAAAAGGAAGGCAGAGCAGTAAGAGTACACAGGGTTAATCTCTGGGATAAAGGAAATTTTGAGTTGGTGACCTACAAAAAGAAACACATGAAATAGAAAGGGAAACAAATTCTCCTCTTCCAAGATATGGCCCCGATGACACATGTTAAATGAAGGGACTTGTTCAGTGTAAATAGAATTTCCAGACCAGAACATCCAGGCTCTTTTGGCTGTATCAGGAAAAGCTCAGAGTCAGACATAGAACAATTTCGTTTGGGGCAGTGTAAAGTCAGCAGAAAGCAGATTAACTAAAATGAGAAAGAAGAACTAAATGGAACATCCAGTGTACTTCTCTGACAAAGTGGAATTGAATCAGGCTGTAAACTATGTTTTAAAAGGGAAGACATCTTTCCCACTTTGATTTGTTGCATGCAGATTTGGTTTCCCAATAGGATTATAAATTTTGTGGAGCCTGTAATTTACGACACCATCCCTCAGAGGTGTTTGTCCAAAGTTTTCTTTAAAAAACCTCCAGTGAGGGCAATTCCACAATTTCCCTTGGAAGTCTATTCCAGTGCTTAACTGCCCTTATAGTTAGAAAGTTTTGCTTAATATCTCACCTAAATCTTGCTTGCTCCAGATTAAACCCATTCCTTCTCTACTGTCTTCACTGACCATTGAGAGTAATTGATCACGGTCCTCTCTATAAGAGCCTGTTATCAGATCTCTCCCCTGCCCCCTCAGTCTTTATTTTTTTCTTCAAGACTAAACCTTTCCTCATAGGTCAGGTTTTCAAATCCTTTTATCGTTTTTTGGTTCCCCTCTGGACTCTCTTCAAATTGTCCACGTCTTTCCTAAAACATGGCGCCCAGAACTGGAACAGTGCTACAGGTGAGGCTGTCCCAGTTCCCACTAAAGCAGGACAATTATCTCTCATGTCTTATGTGTGACACTGCTGTTAATACGTATGTTAATGCTACATATAAATCAGTAAGAGCTTCCCAGGTGGCAAAAACTTCCCTTTAAACTTTCGAGGTAAAATGCTATATGCTTTATTTTACATAGGTGCCAGGAGCATCTAGTGACTGTGTTTGACTTTTTTTTTTTTAATCTAAAAAATTGGTAGCTTGGATTAGACTTGCATTATGCAACTACTGTAAGAAAGAAAATCCAAATAAGTATGCAGCAAACAGTACAGAACTTGGTTCAAAATCTGAATCACTTCAACTCCTTTGCAGCACTTGGGACTCCATTCACAACTTCTTAGCAGACTACCTCCTGTTGCTGTGCTGCTGCCTGGTAATCCCACTGATGCCTGCTTCTCCAAAAGGGCAGGGCTTCTTCAGGAACCGTGCTTCCCTGACACACACAATGGGCTCTCAAATCTTGGACACTACATAACAGTTACAAATGCTGTTTTAGTTCACAGGGAAATGGAGGAAGGTCATGTTGGATTCCTATCCCTACCCACGCCTAACTAGGTCCACCAGATTCTTGCAGAGCACCTAAAAAATAGGGCTTCCATGAGACTTGGTACTACAGAATACTGTATTTACAATAGCTGTTTGTAACCAAGTTCTTTTCAGCTTTAAGGATTGCTATATTTCAAGAAAAAGCAAAAGCTTTGGCTATTTTTTTTTTTTTTGGTATATGTTTCACTTTCTCAAATCTGTTAGGCTCTGGCATGCTTTGGAACCAGAAGTATCTTTTTATTTGGAGAATAGAGAGAATAGTCAAATGAAATGTGAAAATCCTAAATGTACGTATATAAAAGAAACCGAGTAACTAAAATCAGTGCATCAGGAGTTTGGTCAACTTGCTAGTTCCAAATAATAATTGTCTGATTTATGGAGCTCCAGAACTCAGTCCCACCACAAACCCCACCCACCTAACCCCCTATTCACAGATCCAGTTAGACTCACTAGTAGTCAAGGAAATCAAGGGGTGGCTCTTCTCAACTGGTCTGCTCTAGTTCATAGAAAACCACTCTGACAGGTTCCACTTCAGGGTGCAACTACCTGGTCCAGGTCTGGGATATCAGCTCTGTGACGGGTTCCCCTGGGTGTGCCACCTGGAACCGGGTACCACCAGCCTGGGCTCCCTTTCTCACTGTGCTCCTGTGACGAGCTTCAGACCCACTCCCAGTCCTACATTTCTACCAGCATTCACACAGGTAGGGACACACCCAGTTGCAGTTACGTGCAGGCTCTCTGACTAGCCAGTGCACAAACCAACAGCCAAGGTAACTCTCAGCTCCCCAGGCATGCACCCCCTCTGAAGCATAAACCCAAATTTATACCGTCTTGCACAGCACAGGGAACTGTACAGTGTAAGCTCATAGAGTTCGCCCCCGGCCCCCAATGTGGAGAGGAATATGCAACAGCCTTTGCCCCTCGAGCTATGATTTCCCACACACTTCACTCCAACTCACTGGTTTCGATAAAGCAAAAACATGTTTATTATCTACAAAAGATAGATTTTAAGTGAGTATAAGTGATACCAAACAGATCAAAGCACTTGCTTTACAATTTGGAATCCCTAGGTCTTTCATGACACAGGGCAGGCTAGAAATCCCTTTAGCCTGGGTCCAGCACTTCTCCCAGTTCAGTCTCTGTTCCTCAGGTGTTTCCAGGAGTCTTCTTGTGTGGGGAGTGAAAAACTCCTGATGATGTGATTCCCTGCCTTATACAGTGTTAGCATATGGCGGGAACCCTTTGTCTTAAACCTCAGTTTGTGGAAAAACACGGACATCCCAAGATGGAGTCCAGAGTCATGTGGCCTGGTCACAGGCCCGTGCATACTTTGCTGAGTCATAGCAGCCATTACTTACAGGCTGTCTGGAGCATTCTCAGGGAGGCTCACCAGGTGGGAGATAAGCTTCTCCTAAGGCCTGTTGTTTTCCCTAACGGCCCATTACTCTGAATAGGCCCTTCCCAACCAGCTATCTAGCATGAAAGCATCTTGCCTAGTGGGCGTCACCCAGGTGTAACTACATTTGAAATACAGATACATAGTCAGTATTCATAACTTCAGATACAAAAATGCTGCATGCATAAAAATAGGATGATCATATTCAGAAAATCATAACTTTTCTAATGATACTTCACATGACCCATCTTGTACAAAATGCATCATCATTATGCCATAATCATATCATAATAATATAACTATGAAGAATATGGGGTGCAGTGTCACAAACTCTGCTTCTGCTCACCTGGTGGACCCGGGCAATGTGAAGACAGCTCTGAATCACTGCTGGTCTCAGTGGGCTTTGCTGTGAAGTCAGCTCTGCTCTGGTCATCTGGAACTCCATAGTCACTCCACTCAGGACACACAATGTCAAGATGCAGAATCTAGAACAAAAATAGGACCCTTAGACAGACTGTCTGATCCTTGGGCCAGAGCTGCTAGTCTCTAAGGCAGAGCTCTTCTTCCTCTTGACTTTCATTACCAAACCAAAGTCCACTACCTGTGCATTCAGGGCAACCCTCTCACTCTACAGCATATCCTGCACAATTCAATTGCCTTTTCATTAGTACAGAAATATTAATAATCTCTCATGTATACAATCAAAACATAAATTCCAACCAAAGCTACGAAACTCAGTACCTGGAATTATTGGTAAGGAACATTATAATTCAGGCAAATGAAGGTGGCCAGAGCTGGATTTCCCCTATAGAGGGAGCAACTAGTTCTATCTCTCTGAGTCTTCTGACCATGGGGCTTACATCTCCATTAGCACTCAGAGGCCCCAACCAAGACTGGGGCTCCATTTTGCTAGCTGGTGTACAGTCATATAGTGAGGAACAAGAATTTATAGCCCAAATAGACAAGACAGAGAGAGGGTGGGAAGGGAAACACAGACACAGAGAGGTAGAATGAGACAGCAAGTCATTCACAGAGCCACAAATAGAATCCAGGTCTCCTTATACCCAAACCAATGCATCAACCTCCAGACCATACTGCTTTACATTTCAATGGATTGTTTTGCAAAGAATATATGCCGACAGGTTGAGTTTAATTTAGTTGCATGTACTTGCTATTGTTCTCTCCTCAACTCTTCCCATATTAAGAACTGTTAAGATAAAATGCATAAACACTTTTTGACTCTCTCTTAAGATCAGGAATTTCATGCACTGATTGATTCCAGTTTCTATTTCAGAAGGCCCCTTTTATGATTATCTTTTGGTGTTTCTCAAGAATCAATTCCAAATTTATGTGAATTCTTCTCATTCCCCCCATCACACACACACCGTATGCTCTGTTCTCCTATCAGTGACTCATTTACTGTTTCTCCTTACATTTCTTAACCGTCTCTCCAGAGGCTGCTTAAGAAACTTTACCACCCTACGCAAAACTTCAGTGTGCCTTCACCAGTTCAGACAGCCTGTATTTTGGAGTGGAGGGGGCAGTAGCTGTGGCACTTACTGGGAGGATCTCCTTCTCCTGGGACCTGTGGTGGGGTGGTGCCAGCAAGGAGCTGTGGGAAGGGGGCTCTGCTTTGGGAGGCAGTGGAGGCTGGGTGCCAGCAGGATGCAGAAGGGATTGTATAGGAGGTAGGGACGGTAGGTGTCTGTGGGAGACTGGGGGGACTATGAAGGGTGCTAGGTGCCTCTGGGAGATGGGGAGGCAGGGGTGCCTCTGGTTCACTCACCCCCTTCCCCCATGCACACACCATTGAGCCCAACAAGATAAGAGTTTCCTCCCTGCTGCTGCTTCCCACCATCAAATCTGGCACCCCTGCAGTGGACATGCATAGATACCTCTCTAAGCAAAGCTGTCCTGCACCTGCCTGACCTGAACAAACCACATCGATGTAGTTTGAGCCAGCATGGTCTACACAAAAAGTTAGTGTATTACATGTTAGAGCATCCTGCAATTGATACCCCCTGTCACTTTGCCTCAGTGGGTCACAGCTGAGACTACCATATTCAGGACAAATTGTTGAGAAATAGTACAGACTCACCCCAAACTGGTGGTTATTCTGCCATTAGTTATACCAAGCTAGTAACAAAAGTAAAGGTCTGTCTCACCACACTGGTTAACAAGAAGTCAAAACTGCAGTCTCCTTAGGCATTCCATCCCTTATTTCATCACCCAGACACTAGACTTTATGATGAGTAGTTAATGAAAACCAATTTAATCAAACAAAGGGTTCTTCTGATCTCCAGGAATCAGCCACATAGCCAGGTCAATATACAGCTGATTGTCACGGGCAGGAGGCAGCGGAGGGAGGGGGGGCCTGTGTGCTGAGTCCTCGCTCCTCCCCCCTCCCTCATGCCCCCTGAACACCGCAAACCAGCAGATTGCTGCGGGCAGGAGGGAGGGGGGAGAAGCAAGGACGCGGCGCACCTCCCCGCCCCCTACCTCCTGCCCACGGCAATCAGATGGCTTGCGGTGTTCAGGAGGCAGGGAAAGGAGGGGGAGCCCTGCGCGTAGTGTCCTCGCTCCTTCCCCCTCCCTCCTGTCTCCTGAATACTGCAAGCCAGCTGATTGCCGCAATCGGGAGGCAGGGGAGGGAGGGGGGAGGAGTAAGGTGACCAGATGCCCCGATTTTATAGGGACTGTCCCGATTTGTGGGTCTTTTTCTTATACAGGCTCCTATAACCCCCCACCCCCTGTCCCGATTTTTCACACTTGCTGACTGGTCACCCTAGGGAGGAGCGAGGACGTGGCGTGCGGAGTAAAGGGGAAGTAGGGGGGAAGAAGAGGCAGGTTAAGGGCGGGAGCTTGGGGGAAGGGGTGACGTGGGCAGGCCGAGGGTTGAGCCCCCCGCCCCTGGTGCTTGCAGAGTAGGGAAAGCTGCTGCTGCTGTTGCGCAACGTGCTTCTCCTACAGCACCTTCAGCCTCCTTGCCTGCCTCATTGTCTCCAGTGCCAGTGGGCTGTGCCTGTGTGGGGTAAGGCGGGGGCACCTCCCAACTATAGTACTGTACTGTACTGTACTGTATTGGATTCCAATTTCCCTGGAACCTAACCCCCCCATTTACATTCATTCCTATGGGGAAATTGGATTTGCTTAACATCGTTTCACTTAAAGTCACATTTTTCAGGAACATAACTACAACGTTAAGTGAGGAGTTACTGTATAACTCAGATCTTACCCAATAATCATGCTGCTGCCAATCCTTTAGTAACTGAAATCTAAAGGTTTATTTATAAGAAAAAAGAAGAAGAGAGTTAAAAATTGTTAATAAATCATATACATACAATCATTGCAAAGTTCTTGTATCAGGTTTGTAGCAGTGCTGTCATAGACTGCTGGCTTATAAAGTCTCTGGTAACTTCCAAAAGATTGGTGGGTCCTCAATCCATAGTTCAGAATGTTCGTTTTACTTGTAAGTCCATAGTCCAGAGGATCAGAGCAGGAAAGAGGCAACATGGAGATGATTCAAGGGTCTTTTATGCCCTCTGCCATGTGCTTGGAATTTTACTGTCCCAAAACAAAGCTCAGAGCACAGTTTGTGGAAAACTACTGGCACAAGATGGAGTCCAGGATCACATGGGCAAGTCACATGCCCTTACATGGTTTGCTGACTCACAGGGGCAGCCATCACTCATATTCTGTCTGCGGGGGGTCCACAGGAAGACTCATTGGGTGGGATGAGCTTCTTCTATGGCCCACTGTTAAAGTGTAGTGTCCTTAAATGAAACATCAAACTTGAATAGTCCATTCACAATGAGCTGGCTGTACTGGATGTAAACTACCTTGTGGGTGTTACCCCAGGAACAACACATTTAAGATATAGATACTCAGCCAATATTCATAATTTCAGATACAGTGATGATACATGGATATAAACAGGATAATCTTATTTATCAAATCATAACTTTTCTCTTGACACCTTACACGATATACTTTGTACAAGTTTTGTTTCAATTGTCTGTCAGTAGCAATATCAATGATCTACATGGTCATATTTCAATCATACAGCATCACACCTCCGTAGACTGAGCTGCAGGACCATGTAAATCACTTCTCCCAGAAATCTGCCACCCTAGGCAGCTCCATCATTTGCCTATAGCTAGAGCGGCCTCCAAATGTCTCAGTATTGGATGTGATTGTGCCCCCTGGATCCAAGCACAAAGAGGATCCTTCACATGTGGTGCACAATCCTAACACATGGAGAGGGGAATCAGCTGCCTCCATGGCACCATTCCCTACCCCTTTTCTCACAGAGAGCGCTGTGCCGATCTGAAGAGCTGTGTGAGGGGAAAAGGTGGGGAATGGACAGGCTTGGGGAGAAGTGGGAAGGTTAGAGTCAGAGTCAGGATTCACATGTCTTCCTCGCACTAGCTCTGTGGAGATCAGAGAGATATTACAGCCTCGGCTGAGATCCCCATTGATGATCTTCCTCTAAAAAGGCTCCAGGTCACCTGACAGGTGCAGAAACCCTGCTAGTGTGGCGGCAATAGAGTTTAAGAGAGGCCACCAGAGGCATAGGATTAGCACATATTCATGGAGCTCATGTCTGGATGGCCTGGGCCTGTGCTGATCTCCCAGAATCTGTGAGGTGAGTGGGCTGGCCCAACACCCTGTTCCAGAAGGGGGCAAGCACTGGCCTCCCTTTCCCTAGTGGAATGATTTGGAACAAGTCTCTGCAAGAGAAAACAGTTTTTTACTGCTTCCTGTGGGATTTTGCCATGCAAATAGGCTATCTGGCCCATTGTCTGGTAGCTGAAATTGGACATGGGTCTGGATCATGCATTATGGCCAATGGGAGTTTTGCACTGACATCGCTATAATTGGGATCAGGCCCTTGATGTACACCTGGTCACAAAGGAAATGTGTTTTATTTTATTATTATTAATTCTTTCTGTTATGGTAGCACCTAGGAGCCCAAGTCATGGATCAGGGCCCTGCTGTGCTGAAGGGCTGTACATACAAAAACCAAATGGTCCCTGCTCAAAGGGGTTTTGTGCAATATATGCACGGTGGATGATTATGGTAAATTCTCCTTTGATAACATCCCAGAAACTGTTTGTACTCAGCCAGTCCCAGAGATTGTTTTTCCACATTCCTACCTGTCTTGAGCACTTCTGACATGTTTACTACACCGCACTACCAATATGTATATTTCATGCAAAAATAAAGGAATGTTACAGTTATAAAGATAGGCACTCGAAATGGTAGAATTAAGGTTATCCATGCAATCTTAACTCAACCCCCTTGTGCATATGCATTGTCATGAGCCTTTAATTACATGATTACAAACTAGGAAAAATGATTTTCTAAACTTAAAATATCCCTTTAATTTGCCCCTGTATATACTTTAATACGTTTCTAAGGAGTAGATGGTGTTCTGGGGTATACCTCTTTCCCTATTTTCTAATCAAGGTTTTTTAGAGTCTGCAAGGAACGTAAGTCTATTTCTGACATTAGGAGATATTCTCCAAGGACTCTTGAATTCATTTCTCTTGAATCATACCTCCCTTCTGAATTCAGATGTTTTTAATCCAATGCTGAGACAATGTTGCCTACTTTAGGTTTATTTCAGCTGACATTTGTCAACATGTTATTTTAGAAAATGCTATTCGTGTAGAGCCGGGGTTCTCAACTCTATTGCACTGCAGCGCCCTTCTGACAACAAAAATTACTACATGACCCCAGGAGGGGTGACTGAAGCCTGAGCCTGCCCAAACCCCTCCAGCCAGGGCATGGGGGCCAAAGCCCAAGGGCTTCAGCAAGTCTAAGGCTACATCTACACTACAGGGGGGGGTCGATTTAAGATACGCAAATTCAGCTACGCGAATGGCGTAGCTGAATTCGACGTATCAGATCCGACTTACCCTGTTGTGAGGACGGCGGCAAAATCGACTGCCGCGGCTCCCAGTCGACGGCGCTTACTCCCACCTCCGCTGGTGGAGTAAGCGCGTCGATTCAGGGATCGATTGTCGCGTCCTGACGAGACGCGATAAGTCAATCCCCAAGAGATCGATTTCTACCCGCCGATTCAGGCGGGTAGTGTAGACCTAGCCTAAGTCATCCCTGGTAACCCCATTAAAATGGGGTTGTGACCCACTTCGGTGTCCCAACCCACAGTTTGAGAACCGCTGGTGTAGAATGAACATGCATCCAGAGGTCTGGGAATGGACGTGTTTTTTTACAAATCAGTACATAAATAAACCTCAAAGTTTAGCAGAAATCAAATTAGCTCTCAAAGTCACAGATGTCATTGTACAAAACTTTGCATATGCTAATCAATACCAATGAACCCCATTTTGGAATAATGACAATGCGTGAAATTCTAAGACCCCAAAGTTATTACCATTTAAGATTTGCCCAGGCATTGAGGCCTTTCAAAAAAAAATATGGAATGGAGGGATAAGAGAATAAAATGCAAAGTTTGATTTTTATCAATAGTCTGAGAAAACTCTGAGTTGCTGCAGCCTTTTGCAAGAGTGAATCACTGGTTACAGCTAAAAAGAATTTCCCTGTCTGTAAATGAATGATTTTTTTTAAAAGCATATTAAAATATCAAACATTGATATTATATGATGTGCCAGATACAGTAATAAAATTGGGAACCTGATGGAATCTAAAGTATAATTAAAAGGTGTATAGAAGAGAAGTTGGCTATAAGTGATACAGCTTTGCGCAAAATATTGTAAACATTAATGACAGGATTTACCTCATGGGATATCCTGTTATTGTTTGCAATCAAGCATGCTTATACTTTTGAGTTAGTGAAATACACCTGTGCTGAAAGAGGCAGTAAATAAAAGGAACTGAAGCCACACAAAGTGTGTTTATAAAGACACTTGACCACAGAGTGGAATAAACAGAAATGTAACTTTTTTATTAATAATACACAGACTCTGCTCAGCCATACATACCAAAATCCCACCATTGTTGTTAAAACAAGGAGCACAGAAGTGGAAGACTGATACAACTGTTCTGGCCTGCTGGGGAACAACAGTTCTTGAAGTGACTTTGCATTGTATAATGGACTGTGGAAACAAGTTTAAAGAGCATTAGAGAATATGGACTTTGTATAAGCTATATGAACTTTAAACTAGATATTCAGAAGCTAGCAGTCTTGATGGAGAGATTGCAACTTGAGCAAGCATAACTGCAAAGCTGGCTAAGGAATGCACTGCAAAGGGGCCCTTGGAAGTTGCTGACTGGAGCAAACCAGAGGTAAGTTGCTGACTGGAGTAAACCAGTTGGTGTTCAAGGTATGCCCCAAGATGGCTGACCTAACCATTATGGCCTAAATTGTCTTACACAAGATGGTGTGACAAGATGTATTTTACAAAAAGACTGGAAAATTCCAGTCCCAGTTGCAAGCACTCAAAAGGTGATGTCTCATTCCCTGATTGGATGATGAGAGAGGATGACTCTTATTTTGGCTGGACATTTTGAATCATCTGAAGATGTATGAGTCACCATCTAATTGGTCCATGCTAGCATATCCAAGAAAAGGAAGCAACTTGGATCATTCAGCAGAAATGAGATAAAGTGGCCTGTCGCCTTCAGAATATCACCTCAAAAAGCCGAAGACACCTGAAAAGGAGAAGACTAAGGTCCTGCACAGCCACCTGGAAGTCCTCCAGGTGACATTATGCACCTATATCGGGTAGGCATGTTTAAGTGTCTCTATTTTTCAGCAATTCAGGCTGCTTGCTAGTGCACTGGCAAAAGATTATAGTTATGTCCATCCTTCATTGCATTTGTGTTTGCAGTGTGCCGAGCTGAAAGCTGATGGCTGAGCAAGGAGCTGGTGATAAGTAACACAGACTTTCTCTTGAGTGAAAATTCAAATCTGTCAAATGACCAGTTCCTGAAACTGGGTATCTAATTAGTAAGGAAGTGTACTTGCTTCCATATAGGTATTAGATTGTCACATAGTTACAGTGTGGCTTTGTTTTATAACAGGTTCCAGTCAAGATTGCTGTACAGCAGCTTTAAACCTGAACAAGTTACTGTTGTTAACTAGGATTATACAACATTGTACAGGTGTCTATCATAGTTAATGTTTTCACACTGCCTTTCAAATTCTAGGTGTATATAGACACAAAATGAAACCAACTGTGCAAGCTTTTTGAACTGCACTTAGCCTCTTCAGTTTGTCATAAACTTAGGAGTTTGTTAGATAGTTAGGTGTGTTAGTCATATTCTGGGGCTAAAATTGTTCATCAGGAAATAGGTAACAACTGTGAACTAGTATAGATCCATTGGAAAGGAGACTGTAGTGAATTGGCATGTAAGGAACTGACCAGATTGTCTTGTGATCTAGCTTTGGATTCTTTTTCCTCTGTTGTTTTAGCAATAGCAGAGTTGATAACTAAGTAGAGAAAGCGAGGCTCTTATTCTGAGGGACTCTTTGTCAAAAATCTAAACAGTCACCTTCCCAAGATATTAAGTGTTAGTTTCTATTGTGGTTGTGTGATTTGGTTCTGAAATCCAGAAATGATTGTCAACCAATTTTCTATTTGTGTTAGCCAAATCACAGTCTATCTTTGCCTTCTTAGATACAATAGTATGAGTTGCTGTTGTTAAGGCTGGTTAATAAAACTTTATAAAACTAAATTCAACTCTTGAGTCCTTTCCTTTAATTAACAAATTGAAATTAAAAGAACCCTAACAAAGGTGGTATGGCTAATCAGTTACACAGTTGCTTAATGCAGGTTGGTTTTAGACCCTATCTTTCATGTACAAAGAATCTGCAGAAAGACCAGTGTACCACTCAAGGCTCACTTATACTCTATTTTGAGCATTTCAATGGGGCTTCATTGAAAGATAGACTTGTGCTGAGCCTCTGTACAGGGATAAATT
The DNA here is from genome assembly GCF_028017835.1 of Emys orbicularis. Taxonomy (NCBI): domain Eukaryota; kingdom Metazoa; phylum Chordata; order Testudines; family Emydidae; genus Emys; species Emys orbicularis. The sequence goes on along the minus strand of NC_088684.1, from coordinate 188,199,983 downwards.
TCACCTTACAGAATATATAGGGCCTGATTCACCCCTACATTACTCCAGTTTTCTGTGTGTTTAACTAATGGCGTTACACTAGCTTAAAGCTGGAGTAATGTAAGTTTGAAGCAAGTCTCTATGGGCCCAAATAGCTCATCCCTTATCACAATACTTTCCAGGGACTTAAGTCTGCCAATGTAACTCTGATGTGTAAACATGCATAACTCTTCAAATCACATCTTAGATAGTACCAGCATGCAATTCATGGTGCCTCTGAGTGTGTGGTGAATGGCAAAAGAGGAGCTGGGGTATGGTCCCCTCTCCAGTCTCACAAAGCAGGACTGATGAACAAGGAGTAGCAGATTGTATGCCATCAAAGAATGCAGTAGCAAGCATGTTCTCCCTCAATTCCAAGTAGGGCAGGGAGGCAGAATTCCTAGTCTAAGCCTTGTAATAATGATCACTGCCTTATATCTCTTTTCACTACAATTTGGAAGCTCAGGACCAGATTTGCCAGGATGCTTTGACTGTAAATCCATTTTATCCATGCAGTTCAACTGGCTTTACAAGTGTTGTGCATCACTGGAGCAGCATGAAGCAGCTGGAATAAATTGGTGAACCTGGTCCTCTGATTTGTATTCAAAAGTTTGTTAAGTACAGGAAATAAAACAAAAATTGGGACACTTGCTATTTAGAGGATGGTGAATTAATTTAAATACCTAGGGCTCGATTTATAGGTACTTTCCAGCTGCTTTGTATCTGATTTGAGCATTACAGATAATTTGGAAGTCATGGGCCCTATGGATGCATCCAAGGGCAGAATTTTGTTTTAATCATGCATGTTTGTGAAGAGTCAGTCGTGTAATGGAAGCAAAAAAACTGTTACCAACGAGACAGTCTTATGGTGAAGAGTTTTATGAGCAAATTATACACCACTCTTTGGTCTTGAATTCTCCTGTCCTCTGTAAATTGGGATGTAACTTCCCTGAAGTTAATGGGGTTATACCAGCACAAAAAAGTGAAAGGAAATTTTGACCCTTTGAATTTTGCACTCACCTGTAAATAGAGCTGGGGAAAGTTTTGGAAAAATAGTTTATTCAACAGTAGTGCAGTTTTGGCCAGTCACAGAACAGTCAGAGGAGGGAGTGCTGGTGATAGTGCCGTTTCCCCACTATTTATATACTTTAGCCCAGTGGTTCAGAGACTCATTTGGGTTGTGGAGGGATCCCAGTTCAAATCCCTGATCTATAACAACCCTGAAAGAGAATCTTCAATTTACTGAAAATTCCAAAAAGATCAACCCAAACTGATTTTTTTCCAAATTTGTTAACTGCCACCGAACTTGAAAAATCAGTTATTCACCTAGCTCTATTTATAACTTTAGACTCTAAGATCTTATTATTTCCTTAATTTACACTGTAAGATCTTGGTCTTTCACAGTGCGAACAAAGTAAAGTAAAACAGTGATACTATTACCTGACAGGTATACTACAAAATACGACCCTATAAACTCAGTGCCGTTCCTTATCCTTTCCCACCAGGAACATGATTTCACTATTCAAGAAGTACTTTAACACCACTCTAACTATTGTGTTCTTTTTTGTTGCTAGGAAGTCTTGCAAATAACAATTATACCAGTTCACATGCCAAAGAGTTCCTGTAATGAGACTTTTATTCCTCACACTAAAAGTTTAAGATGTGACTGGGCCTTGAAATGAAACTTCAGCCAGAGAAGTATACTCTATCAAAAAATCCTGTGGCCATTTTTTTCCCTCCCACACAAAGGAAATTGTTCCAAGACTTAAACAAAACATACTGCTATCAGTTGTTCGCATCCCTAATATATTCTTTTAATGCAGACAGCTTTTTGAATTGCATTAAAAACCACAGGATTGGAGTTGTCATGAGGTGCATTTTATCAGCACAAATGAGGGGGTTTTGCCATATAAATTAGAGTGATTATTTCAACTCATGCTGTGATAGCTCTAAAGAGAATGAGTGCACATATATTATGCAAAAAGAAAAAAAAAGAACTAGTTCAAAAGTACCCTGCAATGATGTCTTGTAGTTTTCAGGTATACAGCTGAGCATTAGTATAGTCTTCAAATTTGTTTTCTGGTACTCTGAGGAAGTAAAATATAGTTGGGAAACTAGGTAATACTTTACTTGGAGCAAATATGCATGTGGTTTCATTTTTTATTGTAAACTATTTATATTTGTGAAGCGAGGTAGTTTTGCTGAGTCTAAAACAAAGAAAAAGAAGCAATTAAACATTTTGTATGTGGAGGATTCCTTTATGTACAAACCCATAACCAAAACAAGTACCATGAAGAGGAAACATATTATTTCCAAAGATGACTTCAGGAAGAAAAAGAGCAGAGGTTCACAATCATGTTACATGCATGCATGTTACTCATACTACATTAGCATTATAAATATGTACCTCCAGGACCTCTTTCCCACTTTGGGGCAAATTATCCACTCATATATGTGCTTTTAATGCCAAAGATGTTCTCTTTCCTCCTGTGGATACTCACAGACATTCACAGATCTTGCGGGTCCTGCTCGTCAATGAGTGGAAACAGTCTTTCTTCTACAGAGAACAAATCTCTCTGGCTTATTTTTCACCTTCCAAATAGCCCCTTGCCTCTCACCTCCCAATGGAGGACATTCCTAAAGTTGAAACTCATGAAGTTTCTTCTGCCCGATAGGGGACATTCCTACAGAGCGGAGAATATGTTCTAGCTATTGAAACAGGGTAGTTGCTGTGTAATGACTATCTGTGTACTGGAGCGGGTTGGGAACTATTTGAAAAAAACTTTTTTTTTTTTTGGTTAAAAAGTGGAGCTATGTCAGGAAAGTTTTCTCAGGTCCAGGATGGAATTACTGGTCAAAACCACAGAAAGGGAATCCATAGATGATCCATTAGTCTAGTGGTTAGGGTACTCAACTAGGATATTGAAACCCCAACTTCAAATCCCTAATCTGGAACAGAGAGTTGACCCTGGGTCTTACACATCCCAGGAGAGTCCTAATTACTTGGTTATAGAGTCAGTTTCCCTCTCTGGACCATTGAATATTTCATCATTTATATGAAGTGGAAGAGCTGTAACAGAAGAGAGGGAGACTAAGCATGAGGGAATCACAAATTTTGTGGAGCAGACAGAATTATAAAATATCAGGGTTAGAAGGGACCTCCAGAGGTCATCTAGCCCAACCCCCTGCTCAAAGCAGGATCAATCCCCAGGCAAATATTTACCCCAGTTCCCTAAATGGCCCCCTCAAGGAGTGAACTCACAACCCTGGGTTTAGCAGGCCAATGCTCAAACTCCTGAGCTATCCCTCCCCTCCCAAGGCCATAAGAATGATGACAAAGGAGGAAGTTGAAGGATATGCAGATGAGGCGAGTGACTGTGTCTCCACAGGGATATGTGGGAAAAGTCATTTCTTTATGTCTAACATAGCCAGAGCCATGGGCTAGGGCTGGGCAGAGCCTTTTGATTATTCCCTATCATGTCAGTCACTGGAGGGGAGGGTTAATAATGTTTCCTCGTGTGTGCCCTGAAAGAGGCAGCACTAAAGGCTCCCACCTCAATCTCTGCTCTGAGTGATGATATGGATGGGCTAATAAGGTTGCACAGGCAGTCCTAATTCTGGCATTTTCTAACTTCTAAGTGCTTCATTTGCAACTAACTTTATTTTAACCATTTTTCTGCGCACTTTCCTTCATTTTTAAAAATGCACACTGACACACCAGAAAGTCCCTCATGTGGAATTAGATTGACACCTACACAGGTTTTCAACAGGGTTGGACTCCTTGGATCCATAGCCCATATTCTGCTGCTTGGGATAAGAGAATACTAATGCAGGTTGTCATACTCTATTAAGAGCACAACAAAAGCGGCACGAGATATAAATTTTGCCAATGCATTTCATGGACACTTGTTGACAGCAGAGGAATGTTGAGACATGGGTATCTTGGGTTCCATTCAGGGAACCATAGGGGAGTGTTCTCTAGGGGTAACAGAACATTCTGCCCTTGTTCCTCCCTTCAACTTCTGTCCCTTCTTCCAGCCTGTCCATGTCCCATCTCTCTCCTTCACCCATCTCATTGTCCTAATCTGTTCCTTCTGTTGCTTGATCTGTTGATTGTATATGGATTATATTAGCTGAAGCTACCAAATATTCAGCCTGAGGCTGATTAACCATTTGGGTTGAATTTCCCAAGTGAGGAAAGTTCTGGAAAGCTATTAACAGTGGAAAAAAGGATCATACAATACGAAGTGTCAGGCAAATTTAACCATTGATGAAGCTACTAGTTCTGCATATTATATAGGCATAAGCTTTGTAATTTTCCATATAGATAGTATTATGCCATTGTTCAGTGAAAGACAACTATGCAATGTAAACTGAATGTGCAGCCGTGCAGAAAAATGATGGATCAATATTATCACTTCCCATACTCACAGGCACATTTACAAGTAAAAGTTTGCTTCCAAACCCGAGTTAGCTCACTCTGCTGAAAGAGTATTTCTACTTTGACAAGTGACTGTACATAAGGGGAAAAGAGAGTAATATGGGAAATCACAGAGGTTTACAAAATAATGAATGATTTAATTAAAAAAATAAAAAAAGGATGAGGCTTCATCCTGTCCTGAAAATAAAAAAAACAAGGGGCCTTTCAAATAAATTAACCACTAGCCAATTTAAAGTGAATGAAAGGAAACATTTCATTATACAGTCTAAATCCATTTTGTGGAATTTGCTTCCACACAAAAGAATTGAGACAAACAGGTGAGTGGGACTGAAAACAAAACTGACTGTATACATGAAGAAGTTCAACATAAACCAACCTGTCATGAAAATGTTTCAAGGGAAAGCTATCCACATGCTTTGTTCATAACTTTATGGGGGAGAGGTGACAGGAAGGAACATTTCTCCCACAAGAAATGTAGGAAGCAATAAAAGTTTGGCAGGGCTAGCAAACAGGACAGCAATAATGATATATCATTTTGACTAAAAAATAAGACCAAATTTCAGTATTTATTATTAGCTATAGCTTTACCACAGCAAATATTTCTCAGGATGCTCCCTCCTATTTTAAAGCATTGCACAACTGTTCCTTTGCAGCATCAGACATAAGTCGAGAAAAAAGGGACTGGATTTTAATTCCCAAGTCTGCCTGTGGAGGTCTCTTTGTACACTGGCAAAAACATATTATATAGATGCCTTCAGTTCCCTGTGGATGATCAATAATTCTTATGTTTTCTTAATGACGTTATTCTCCTGCTTCAAAAGTTCTTCCAACATTCATTAGCATTTTAATTTGCACAAGGCATTTCCTACCTGATGGCTATCAGTCTCTTTGGCATCATTCACCAGTAGGAAGCAAAAATCTTCCATCTCAGAGACAGCATCTTTCATTTCGGATATTTTGGTCTGATCCTGCAGGCTGACTCTACCATCCACATGGAGTGCCATTGACCTCAGTGTGGCTCAGTGTTGGTGCAGGGATCTGCCTCCTCAGAGCTTCTTAGGGGATCGAGGCCTTCTTGTTGAACTTCTCCTATTTGGGGGGGGGGGTGTCAAACCTAGCATATAGTTTTAGAGTCTGGTATAATGGCAAAGAAGAAAATAATCCCAGTAATGCTCTTTTGGACTCTTCACAGACTGCATAGCTCAGTGACAGTCTTTTTATTCAGATTTCACCTTGTCTTTATAAAGTTGTCATAGAGCAGCTCTGTCGCTACCTGGTGAACTGCACTGGCTGGTCAGTTCAGATGGCTTCACACAACACACACACCTCTGTTTATCTGTTACCAAGGTATGTATTTCTTCTTCTCTTACCGTGCAATCAAGAGTAGGCTTTTCTGCAGCCCTCACACCCCACCCCGCCCCACCCCAGGCTCACCCTCTGAGCTTCCTTCTGAACTTCCCTTTGCTGCCTGTTTCCTCCCCTTATATTCTCCCCAATTACCTTGTTAGCCCTGTGATTGTCACCCAGGTGTTCACAATCCCCCAACATAAAGTTGTATAATTGTCCTCAGTTGGGTTTGCAGCCTTCCTCAGACTGCAGCAATGTCAGTGATCATGGTGCCCTGTCACAAAAGTGTTTGCTGCATTGTTTTGCTGACTTACGTCCAGAAGTTGGGTAAGGAGATGGTTTCTCACCCGTGAAGAAGTACCATGCTGGAATGGCTAAATAAATAGATATTTTAGGAAACAGATCAGGAGCCAGGTCTGTAAGTGGATGAGTCACCAACTTCTCTTCACATACACAATGTTTTTTCTTTGAACCCAGACGAATCCCTGAAGTGGCTGTAAGGTGGGAAACTGAGTCATGAGTCCACCCAATATAAACTTTTAGTTATAAATTTTCAAACAGAATTATTGTCACTTACAGTTTATGAACATATATTTATGCCAGACAATAAACAGATAAGATGGAAAACATAGGGGCCCAAGTTACTGAGTTCCAGGGTACCGGGAAGCTCTCCTGCACTTCATGATGGTCGTCTCAGTATCTGGTCTGGTCCTCTCATCCTTTATTTTCTGGTCTGGTATTTCTCCAACTTGGGGCCCCAGTGTAATGCTACATGATTGAATATGAGCATTTATATCATTGCCACTGTTACACAATTGCAACAAATCTTGTACAAAGTAGGAAAAGTTATGATTTGCTAAACAAGTTTATCATGTTTAAATCTGTGTATCATCGCTGCATCTGAAGTTATGAATATTGGCTATGTATCTGTACCTCAAATGTATTTGTTCCTGGGGTAACACCCACAAAGTCATTTACATCCAGCCTGGCCATCCCATTGTGAATGGACTCTTCAAGCTTGATGGCCCAGTAAGGACACTTCACTCTAACAATGGGACATAGAAGAAATTCATCCTGCCCAGTAACCCTTCCTGTGGATGAATCAGAAAGACCATTCCCTTAAAGGTCTTTGTATAACCTAATGATAAAATAACCATCAGTTTTGGGTGAGTCTGCCCTATTTCTCAGCAGTTTGTCCAGAATCTGGCATTCTCAGCTATGAACCACTGAGGCATAGTGACACCCAGTTCACTTGGTTCGTATGCAGTTTCACTTTACATATTCATTAGTATTCCTCCAATCAACGTTAAGCATTATAGATTTCATAATCCATACAATATTCATGTGCAAGCTTCAGTTTACCCAGCTTTTGCTTTTTAAACTACTTCCATGTGATTACTTATCTTCATGTCACTTTGCTCTTGTTTTTCTCACTATAGGGACTTGTAACACTATCTACGCAAATCTATGTAAGAGAAAGAACTTGGCAACATCCATGCCAGGCAAAAACTAGGCCATGGCCTTGGCACAAGTATTATCCCATCCAAACACATTCACTATTTGTAAATATAAACTATTACATTAAACTAGCAAAACCCTTATTTTTACCATTCAATGATTCTTCATCTTTATATTTCAAGCATCATCATTCAGCATAGGTGTATGCATCCTAAATTAACCATTAACATTTATTTTTTTATTTGAATGGGGAAGTTATGGGGAACATGACTTCTAATGTCAACATTTCTTATCTTCTGTAAATATAGGTTTTATGGGGAATTTTTGCTAAAAGTTCTTGCATCACACTCATGAATCATTAAAATAACTTGTCAGTAATTTTGCTTGTTGCATTTTGACAGGCACTTTTTATCTTAGGGCCTTAATAACCAATTGTTTTCAATTGTTCCCCAACATGGCTCAAAAACTGAGAAGTCAGAGTGATCTGGGGAGAAGCTAAGAGAATGCAGGAGTTCTGGTAGCAAAGCCAGCTGGCGCTGACTTGCACATCTGAGACTAGTAGAAAGTCAAAGCATAAAGGTTTTTGGAGAATTTTAAGTAATTATAACAGTTTGGGGCAGCTCATTTTAAATAATTAAGGCAGCTGAGGGACTGAATAATCAAGGAAGCACTGAGTACTGAATGCTCTGCTATTTTTTGATTTTAGTCTTTTAATTTGCATATTTGAGTGTTTAGAAGAAGCCTTCAAGCCCAAGTAAAGCTAAATAAGCCAAATGAAAGAAACCTGCAAATACTTTGAAAAGTTAGCTGATTTCTACTTGAACTGCAAAATGCCAAAGTATGGATGTTTAATTACTGAATGACTGTGAAGGAAACAGAGATTTTTGATTGAGAAATCTCAAGGGGGACAGAAGGCAAGCATTCAGTTTTTTCCTGAAAGTGAATTAGAGGCTGTGAACTTTATAGATTGGGATAGCAAACTCCTAAACACTCTGGTTTGTTTTTTAGTTACCTGCTTAGTCCTACTCTCTGACAAGTGCCCTCTGATATAATGGAAGTCTAGGTGTTTTATATTGTTTGGTGTGGCTCTCTCTTTTAGAACCTGATCCCTCTGTGACCTTCCTGGGCATCTCCCCCCCCCCCACACACACACACTCTGTGAGAGAACAGGACATTTATTTTGGACCATCATGAGCTAGGCATGGGGCTTCTCCTGTGAGATTTTTGTAACTAAATGAGCCATGTTCTTGGATATGCCTGGATCTATGATATGTGTTTGGCTGCTGACACAACAGCCATCTCCAAACCCTGGGAACTGGCCAGGCCTTTTAAACACCAAGAGACCTCTCCTCCTGAAGACTTGGGGGGGGGGGCGAATGCTGTTTGCAGAAATATGACAAACCCCCCCATCCCAAAATGGGAAGTGCATGGAGCTCCCAATCCAAACTGGTAATAACTGGCAGTTGCACAGTCTGTATAGGGTGGAGGTCAAGGTACCACACTATGACTTTATAGGGGCTGATGGAAGGAAGCATCAGGTCACAAAACTGGCCCCAGCGCTAATAGTATTTAGCCACAAAGAAGGAAAACATCAAAAGAAAGGTTACTATACAGTCTCTGATGCGCAGATGGTGGCAGTAACATAACCTGTATGTGTGAGACAGCATAGCCATCGCTGCTCCTACCAGAAAGAGTCATATGCTTCACCAAGCAATTCTCATACAGACTAACTAGTCAGTGGCCAGTAGAACATGAAACGCAGTAGGGCAGGTGGACAAATACAGGCACTGGACTCATGCCACAGGCCAGATGCATTCAATGGCACAGCATGGTGAATGACAGCAGATGAGAACAAAAATACCATTCATATGCAAGGAAAGAGAACACCACTAACTACAAAGAGAGAAAGACTGTAAAGAACTGAGGTCCAGTGTCTCATCTAACCAAGCCAAAGTTCATTGTCCACTAGAAAATACTGGTCACTTTGCATATTTTGGTGACTTACACATGGACGGCTCTTGTGATGTCTTTTGTCCTGCTAGTATTGTGATCCCACATTTCCCGTACCCTTTGAAGACATCAACATCTCTTGGCCACTCTGGAAATGTTAGCTTGAGACATTGTAGCACATTTTAAAGCATGTTGTGGCTACATGTAATTGGCTTGAACTATACACATACTTTCACTTTTAATCCCAGCTGGAATTTAAAAAAGGTATCAATTATTTTCTCTTCTTTATTTTTTATCTCAAGAAAAGGCTTTGTTTGGCCTGGGTTTGATTTTGGATGAAGGTTCAAATAATACTTTTGTTTTTTTCAGAGGTGAACATGGGATCTGAACATCCTTAAATGGTGGAGAAGTTTGTCCTAGATCTGATCTTCCTGGTTTGGGCCAATCTCTTAATTCTTTTACATGAGAGGCATTTTTAATCACACACAATTTACCGCAAAATATCTAGTCTAGTATAGATACCAGGCCTCCTCACCACATCTCAAGCTATGACTGAGGATTGATTGGCACAGCTGAAAGGGTAGGCACAAAGGTGCCCTTGTGGCCCACAATCTTGGGGTTATTCTGCATCCGAGGGTGCATCTACACTGCAATTAGACACCTGCAGCTGCCCCATGCCAGCTGACTCTGGGTCGTGTGGCATGGGCTGCAGGGCTGTTTAACTGCAGTGTAGATGTTTCGGTTTGGGCTGCAGCCTGAGTTCTGGGATCTCCCAACTCGCAGGTTCCTAGAGCCCGAGCTGCAGCCTGAGCCTGAACGTCTACACCGCAATTAAACGTCCCTGAAGCCCAAGCCCCACGAGCCTGAGGCAGCTGGTACGGGCCAGCTGCAGGTGTCTAATTGCAGTGTAGACATAACCTGACTGGTCACCGTGTACAATTTAAAGCTGTCTGAAGGGTAATTTAGCCTGCCAACAGGCCCCAGGAGCTGATGTGGAGATATCTGGGGCACAGGGGAAGCCATCCGTGACCCTTCCCCCAGCCACACCTCTTGCACTGGCAACAGTAAAGCAGGTGATGCAGGAGTTGCTGCAGTGACTCTGCACCACCTCAAGATGTTCCAGGCACCAGATCTGGTGTGTGTTCAGTCAATTGGCATCAGAAGAGAGTGGCAGAGGATCAGGGCCTTTGGAAATGATTCTGCACTGCCTTGAGCCTATTCAGCAAATAGTTCCAAATTCCAAATAACTATGATAAAACCAGAGCTGCTTGCAGATAATTCTCAAACAGTTAGAGAGGTTTTAATGTGTAAAATGAATTATTTGCTCAGCTCTAGCGCCTTGTAACTCCAGGTGATTGTGATGGGCTCACTACAAAAAAAAATAGGTAGATGAGACAAATGATCCTCTACCAAAATACCGATTCAGATACTGCTGAATTTTAGGTCTGTTTGGATCTGGATCTGAACTTTGTGTCTGAAGGCTGGTGTACACTACCACTTAAGTCAAAGTAACTTACATGGCTCAGGGGCATGAAAAAGCCAGCCCCCCAAGCGACGTAAATTACATCAACCTAAGTGCTGTTCACACCGGCGCTATGTTGGCGGAGGTGGAGTAATTATGCCGACAGGAGAGCACTATCCTGTCGGCATAGCGCATCTTCACCAGACATGATACAGTGGTGCAGCTGCATTGGTGCAGCTGTGCCGGTGTAGCGCTGTGGTGCAGACTTGCCTTTAGGGCCATTTCCTGTCTACAGAGTGGATTATTTCCAATCTCAACCCAACAAGTTGACATTTTCTTCAGTGAAAAATGTCAGCACATAATGAGAAAACTTTAGTTAATGTTATTCTAAACTTTTTGGTGATGACAGATCACCTTTCCAGAACTATTGACAACTGTATAGATTTTCCATTTACATTACCTATATTTTAAAAGCTGTGTCACCAAGAATCAGCTCGCCAGATTCATTCCCACGGCAAAGTGCTGTTGTATTGACAATATCTGGTTAACTTCCCCTCTTGCTTTCCAGTCTTCCCGAGAGAATAAAAGGCAGAATCTATTGAAGAAAGAAGCAGAATAAATCTGTCAAATGATACTGTGCTCCTGTCCTTTTGTATTTCAGGGAATAGTGAATTGGGTTGCTAGCCCTTTAAATTACAGTTTTCACAGAAACAGTCTGGAATCACTAAATATCTAAATGCAATAACTTCTATTTCCTTGTAGGTGTTCACCTCAATATCATCCACATTACACATTTAAAAGTAAGGCTGACCGCTGCATTCTAAGCTTTTTGCTTTTTTTCTGTGCCTCGGCAGACTTTGTTCCATACAGTCCTAGAACATTGATCAAAATGTGAGGCATTGCACTTTGTTCAATCAGAACTCATGATCTTGACCCTAATGTTAACCTTCACATTTACTGGTGACACCTGTTGCAAATAGAAATCTGACTATGAGACAACAGCTAATCGCAATAATGGTAATATTTCCCAAAATTGTCATCTAACTTCTGCATCTAGTATTTTTAGGACTAAATCCTGCTCATTCTAGGCACACAAGGATTCTTGTTGACCTCATAGTCCCATGCAACCTGGGTAAGCATCGTATGGGCATTATAGTACAGAAGAGTTTTCCACAGCAGCCAAAATGATGTCTTAAGTGGCTGGTGGAGGATTTCCTCAGTGTAAGGGAATCCTTGGGTGGTGCAGAGCCACTACAGAATCTCCTACATCACCCCTGCCCCCGATACTCTTCCTGCCTGATGTTGCACCCAAAGGAAAGGGTATGTGATCAGGTTGCCTCTATCTACTGGCATGGTCTATCTGCCCTTGTTACTGGCATGGTCCTTTGGGCCCACAGCCAGCCAGATGTGAATTAGGGCAGAGAGACAAGAATTAGAGGCCACTCGTGATTATGCCACTGACTTGCCTGGTCTCCAACTTCAAGACTGAGGTAACATAATGCCACCTTTGCTCTCTTCCCATTCCTGAGCTGTGCTGAGCACATGTTTTCAACGTGCAGATGCAGCCTAGAAACAGGGCTAACAAATTAATGTTCAATAAATAAAATAAGTACATATTAATAATAAGCCTCTTCCTTTTCTCTGGACTTTAAAAATTTTTTTTAAGGAAAAATAAGAATGACAATGAAATAAAAATATAGGAAGCTAAGTACAATACAAAGTCATATTCAACATGTCAGAAAAGAATAGTGTACATCTGTTCTATGCTTTATATTATAGGAAAATTCAAAGAAAAAGAAACAAACAAAGTGGAACAAAAGAAACAGGCCATAAAATGAAACAAGGTTAAGACCCTGTAGAACATAGTGTCTTGGCAGAAAATATACCACACAAAGTCAGAAAATTGTCCACATATAGTAATGACATCAAACTATAACTATCTAAGTCCTGTGTCACCAGGCTCACCCTTGTTTGGAAAAGATTGGCGTTTCCATGAAGGTCAGTCTCATGAGCTGAAAAATACTGCACTAGGAGATGTAGAAATAGTGACACATTTTCAAAAGTGACACATGATTTTGGCTGCCTCAGTTTTTGGGTGTCCAACTTTGAGATACCTTAAATGGGCCCAATTTTCAGAGGGAAGGTAAGTTCTGAAAATCAGGCCCCTTTATGGTGTCTCAGGTTGGGCATCCAAAATCACTTGTCCCTTTTGCAAACTGAGACCACCAGCTCTGGGGCTCAGGATATCTGGTTCAATTTCAGGTCTGCCACTGACTTTCTACCTAAACATGGTCAAGTTACTTAACTTCTCTGTGCATATGTTTCATATCTGTAAAATAACAACACTTAGCTCTTATACAGTACTTTTCATCAGCAGATCTCAAAGTATGTTATCAAGGAGTTCAGTATCATTATCGCCTTTTACAGATGGGGAAACTGAGGCACATAGCAATGAAGTGGCCTGACTAAGGTCACCCAGCAGGATGGTATCAGAGTCAAGAATAGAACCCAGACCTCTTGGGTCACAGTGCAGTCCTCTATGTGATGTTGTGAAACTTAATTCATACGAGAGTTGCAAAGTGTTTTGAAATCCTCAGTGGTAGGTGCTAGAGAAGTGCCAAGTACTATTTTTGTATTCCATTCACAAACCATAAATTAGGCTTTATAGACATGAGAAGCCTTGCTTCCTGGGGCTGGGATTTTTTTTTATGAAGGGGGCATAGGGAGTTAGGGGCTCAACTCCCATTAAAAGTCAAAGGCCCCTTTTAAATTTTCAGCCCAAGAAGACATCTACTATGCAGTCCTAAAAAATCTCCCATTACCCATACTGTATATATGGAAGAAGTGCAGCAAGATATGTGGTCCTAAGTTTTTCAGGCAGTTTGGGAACCAAAGGCTGATTATGTCAACTAAAATCTGGTTCTCCCATTGCTCCAGGGCCAAGAAATCATTGATGAAAACACAGCAGGGAAATTAGGACAGACACATGGATGTCTTTTAAGTGGCAGGCCTCAACTTTTATTCAAATTAAATACAGGGGAGAGTTGCTCCCCGCCCATCACTAAGGTCCTACCAAATTCACAGTCCATTTTTGTAAATTTCATGGTCATATATTTAAAAAATCTTCAATTTCATGATTTCCGCTATTTAAATCTTAAAATTCATGGCATTGTAAAAATGCATGAATATGTATTTAAAAGTGGCAAAATATAACCAGGTAAAGCCCATGACGACCCCCCACCCCATACCATACCACCCTTACTTCTGCGCTGCTGGTGGTGGTGCTGCCTTCAGAGCTGGGCATCCAGCCAGCAGCCACCACTCTCTGATACCAGGCTATTAATTGGTTCCAGTGTGGCAGTTAGAGGGCTCCTACCATATAACTTGCAACGTGGGGTAGGTTCTCCTCAGCATAAACCCCAGTCTCTGAGTCCTACCACTCCCCTTCCTGCGAGGGGGACAGAAGGGCAGAAGGGTGGGGGCTTCAGACGATGAGGGCCACAAGGGCTAACCTCAGCCTGTAAGGCCCAAGGCCCATCACCAGCTATTCATTTTATCCTTTTAACCACACTGAAAACCGGCTGCAAGTTGTGCTGAATTAACAATTTAGCCAAGTACCTCAATAAGGTATTAAGCACATTTCTACTTCACCCACTGTGGCTTAAAGGTGCTGCGAGAAAGGTGAATTGGCTCATGGGAGAAAAAAATCCTTCCTGACCCCCAAACAGGAGATCAGCTAGACCTGAAGCATCTGGCAGGCTGGATTCCCATTCCGAGTTCAGGGTGAGGCTACTGGAATGGAGCCAAAAGAGGGTCCATATGACCCTGCTCCAGGTTAAATTCTGGAAGCTGGGGAATACTGGCCACTCACTACCATTCTTCCTCAACTGGCCAACGGGTGCCAGAGATTCCAAAGTGGAGATGCTACCTGGTGTCCCTCAGTGAGAGTTTCCCTCCCTCATTGCTGAGGCTGTCCTGTTTTGCTGCAGGCCCCCTTCAGTTCCCTCACCCATTGAAGTGGGTGGGTGGTATATAGCATTTCTTTCCCATATTTTCACTGAGGAGCTGCTTATCCTTAGTTTGAAGCTAGTTCCAACTAACAGAACTGGCATTTGGGCCACATGAAGTTATCCTGGAGAAACTGACTCAGTTGGAGTTGAAAATGTGAATTGGACATGGGTTGGTTCTTCTGTCGATAGTAATGGGGAAATTGACAGTGATTGACATGAATAATTTGTTAGAAGCTCAAGCTAACTCTTCTCACAGTTTCAAAATGTTTAATGTGGTTGGCTGTTAGGTGAACTGGTAGTTCTGAAGAACAGATGGGACTTCATAATTGGGGGTTGTTAAAGCATGTAATAGATAGAGCTAGATTTTGTTCTGATCCTCTGTCAGTGAGTGTGGGTGGGGGACAGTTTTCCCACTCTGGAATAATTTATGTAAGGGTGAAATTTCTACACATACTGGCAAATCTCTTGTTCCCCACCTGCAATATGCCCATAATTTGTCAAGGAATAGGTGTCATTACACATAATGTGATTACTAATATAATGGTTGTAGTTATTAGATAACAGTTTGCTAGCATTTTTATTCTAGAAGATATAATGAAATCTCATAAGAGTTTTGATTTACTTCTAAAGAGATTTAATGCATAAACTTGTCAGAATGATGATATTATAAATGGATTCATCTAAACCTAAAATGAGGACCAAAATTGGACCTTTCCAATAGTATTGGGGTTTACAGATCCCAGAATTTGGTACAATCCATTACCAAGTAGAGACCAAGTAGTGCAAATCCATATATAAACCAATGTTCAGGGATGTTTGGATCTGGGTTTGTGTTTGGAATCAGAATTATGCCACAACACACAGAAAATCAAAATAAAGAAGGAATTAGATTTGAAACTAAATCAGGTAGAGCTGAAGAAGATCACAAAGTAAAAGATGTGATCAGGTTATTTTATTGGGAATTAGGTATAAGATGGGTGGGATCATTACTGGCAGAAGGTCCAGAGTCCATAGTAAATCACCTTTCCCCCAGCAAGCGCTTTTTTTTTGGGTTGAGGAGACTTTGAAAACTGCTTCCCTCAATTTGCAGGAACTAACTTCAGGAGAAGCAGCAAGCCTATCTGCTCCATGCCACACATGGATTCTGATGTGTTTTATGAGCAGATATTGTTTCTAGCTCCCTGTATAAAGGTACCCAGGAATGTGAGCAAATGAACATGTACACATTGTTGTAATCATTTGCCAAAACACTGAATGGGTTGCTGACACCTAAACACTGTTTTATTGAGATTGTGACCTACAGTATTACATGCTTTTAAATATCTGAAAAGATGTTGAATAGAATATGCCTTCTATTTTAAAAGCTATATTTTCTGATTTAATTAACCTGACAGCATCAGTTTTAGATGTGTATGTTCCTTTTGTATGCACGCATTTTTAAATATTAAGTAAACCTTGTTATGCATACTACAAAACTGGGTGCCATTCTGGCCTTAGTGAAGTCAATGGAAGTTTTGTCATTGACTTCAATAAAACTAGCATTTCTTTAAAAAACAAATTAACTAATTATCTAGGGATTCTTCAGGTCTTATTTAAGGAAGCCATGTGGACACCATGTGGTGTCAAGAAAAATCCTGAATAAAAAGATATTTCTGTATAACATGCAAATAGTTTAGGGTGAATTTTCTGAGAATCTATATGGCTTAAGAGCACAAGGTAAAATCTTCAACAGGGTCTAAGTCCCTTTAAATGCGATGGCATTTCTGGGTAAAATTTTCAAAAAACACTTAGGAGTTTATGTTCTACCCCTAAGTGACTTAGGTGCTTTTGAAAATTTTACTCACAAGTCCCATTGTATTATTCTCCTTAGTCACTTAGGCTCTTTTCAAAATCCTACTCTTAGTCTCTGTTTATAGAAATATTTCATATGAGTATTTTGGATTATACATTTTTTGTTGTTTTATTTTTATTCTTATTTAGAGCAAAGCCTGTAGAAGTGCGTAGAGCATGAGATCTACTGAGAAAACTCTGCCAATGTACTGACCCTTCCTGTGCTCTCTACAGTGAAGTGTCAGACATGGTCCTTGAACAGAAAAATGATGTTGTCGTACACAAGTTATTATTTAAAATAAATAACTTGTTTCCACTAGATCCATATATTTCCAGGGATGCCTTTCTCTGCCCTGAGATCCTGTTTTCCTTTGGTGTCCTGGCTCATAAAAGCTTTATTCACTGTTAAAGTGAACTTAAGAGTAAATAAAGATTTTTACTGTTCAGTAGAACAGGGCCAAGATCAGGATATGATGACTAGTCTATTAGTATTCATTTCATATGTGACTACTTATTTACAATCACAGGTGTTTTTTTCTAAATGAAAATGAATAGCCAGTGCTGCAGCTCCCTATAACTTGCTCTCTGGAGCTTCCTCAGTATTTATACTCAAGAGTGCACTGCACTGTGAGAGCCCTGCTGTGATATATCCCTTTGCCTGAATAGCTTTGTGACCCCACAGTGCAGTTTGAACAGAATCACAGACACCCTTCCTGCTCCCTCCCACTGGCTGGTGCCTTCTTATCCCCACTTCCTAAATCTATCCCCTTTCTCCCCCCCACTCATTGCTTCCTTCCTTTGCCCCAATTCTATTTTCCCCTCCCACTTCCACTCACCAGGAATCCTTGGATCCTGAACCCCGTACTGGTGCCAGGCCCCTGTTCTTGGGAAATGGAACTTTAGTACCATGGGAAATTCCGATATTTTGACATTTGCTTTCATCCCAAGTGGATAGGCCTGTTGGTGGGCGAGGAGAAGGAAGTGCTTCATCCTTTGGGAGCATTTTGTAATGGTGGCAGGACAGCCAGATGTGGCTATATGCCACTATTGCAAAGAAGATGTGTAACAGGGTCCAGGACCTGCCCCTCTTCCTGGGGTCCGCTCACTGCCCCCAATAAGGCTCAGAGAGGCTTCAGGGTTGTGCAACACTTGTGTCTTTATTTACCTACAGTTATCCTACCACCAGTGTCCATCTATTTACAGGCTTTATAGGATTATTCACCTCTTTTGCAGGCAGAGTCAGCCTTCAGCTAGGAGGCCTCCAGTTCCCTCCCTGACTGACTTCTCCCTGGCTGCCCCCTGCCTTCTGGCTCCCTCCCAGCCTTTATAGCCCTTGGCTTGTCAGGCCAGCAGGTGTTGCCAATCCTCAGGCCAGTATCAGGCCTTTTCCATCAGCCCCAACCTGTTTCTGCTGATTGGAGCTGACTGGGAAGGGGCTAATTAGGTGCTTTTGCACCAGCACCCTGCTACAAGAGGGTTACCATGTAACCATGGAGAGGGACTCCAGGACCATTGCCTCCTGGTGCCACCACCACAGGATGCACCCAAAGGTGCTGAGAAGTGTACCAAGGGTCCCATCCCAGAGCCAGCAACCATGTATCACCTGTCATAACATCAGTCTGTTCCCCAACCCCTACTCCCACCCCTAGGTGCATCTTCCAACATAACCAGGATCCCATTCCTGAAGAGTGGCACAGAGTATGGCTCTGCCGGGAGGCTGTGAGGGGCCAGGTTACAAAACTGCTCTCCTCTGTGGGGCAAGAGAGGGCAGAGTTGTAGTTATGGACCAGTGTGCAGCAGTAGTGGGTGCAAACTATAGCTGCATGTAAAAGTGCAATGGAAGCACAGATTGCCTCCACACACAATAGCTGCAGGTGAGAGTGGGGTTCCTATCTCCCACCATCTCCTCCTCTGTCCCCTTCTCCACAGTCACCTCCTTCTGCCTCTTCTGTACCAGGGAAAGCTGGAAGTTCATGCTGTGATGTGAAGGAACCCCATGTACTTTGGAAAGCTGTGAAGACTGCACAGGGGTTCCCCTGCTTCTTTCAGACTGCATTGATCTAGCTCTCAGTGGAAAACAAATCAGTGTAGCAGAAAAGGATCAGAGCTGAGCGTGAGGGTAGAGAAAACAGCATTGGGAGCTGTAAGATGTCTAAATAAAGAGTGACAAAGACCTACACTTATTATTTGATGGGTTTATGCCCAGATAACATATGTGTAAATTTCATTTTATAACCGGTATGAGGAAGAATACACATTTCCAGATCATTCGACACTTAGGGACAAATTCTAATCTCATCTGAGTAATTTGCATTTTGACACATTTTGAAATTACTGCTACTGTGCTCAAGTGAAACAGGGTTGTGCACTTTGTCACCTGGGGTTCCTAGGGCAGGTCAGACTGCAAAAGGGAGAGCAGACACTCCCAAAACTGGTGGTTAACACTAAAGTTAAACTCTTCAACCAGTCACAAACTGTGCTCCTGATCGCCCACACTGGTTATCAAGAAGCAAAAAAAGAAATCACACAGCCTCCTTTATTGAATTCCAGTTCTCTGGTTCCCAATCAGCACCTGGGTGCAGTAAGATGAGGAGTTATTTAAAAACTCTTATCATTATACAAAATGTTCTTCTGAACCTCCAAGGGCTAGCTACATTACCAGGTCAATATTAGGTTGCATCTTACCCAAAATACCATGCTGCCAGCCAATCCTTTAGGATCTAAAACTAAGGGTTATTATAAAGAAAAAAGGAACGAACAAAAAGAGAGTTAAATGGTAAAGCTGTCACATACATACAAAGACTTCAAAGTCCACGTATTAGGTTCTTAGCAGTATTGGTGAGTTTGCTGGCTTGAAAGTCCCTCTGGAACACATCCACAGCTTGGTCGGGTCATTCAGTCCTTTGTTCAGAGCTTCATTTGTAGAAAAGTCACTCCAGAGGTAAGAAATAAGAAGCAGGATTGAAGACAAAATGGAGATGATGCAGCTACCCTTTATAGTCCTTTTGCCATGTGTCGGGTACTACTTCCTTTGTTCCCTTCCAAACACAAACTTATAGCACATGGCATTGAAAGGCCTTAGAGTTCTCTCCATAGGCATGCCCCTGCATGTCTTGCTGAGTCATAAGGTGTAGTCCCTGGCCCTTTCAGGGGGTTCATTGTAAAGTTGATGACCCTTGAAGGGCCATCAAACAGGCTAGACAGTGCTGATGCCAATATGTCTGGGTGTGTCACCCAGAAGCACAGCACAAGTTTGAAAATACAGATATACCCTACATATCTATAACTCATAATACAAAGGTGATACAAATATATAAACAAGATTATCATACTTTGCAAATCATAACATTTTCACAGATACCCTACATGGCATATCTGGTCAGATTCTGTGCAATCTTCCAATATTTGTATCAACAATATTATAAAGTAAGTGTCCCGCATATTCCATACAGCGTCACACACTTGTCATCTGAGAGCTTCATTCTCCCCTTGTTTTGAACTTATTATGTACGCTGATGGCCTACCAGCAGCCCAAACACTCATCCAACACTTGATATGAAACAATTGACCTGGAAGCTAACCGAACTGGCTCAAATCATTTTAAACATAGGCACAATTTTGCTAAGGATGTCCTCTCCCCTCTCCATCTCCCTGAACCTGTGATAAAACACCCCCATTTTCTTCTCAGAGATGGAACATGGAGAGATTTAACATGGCCTGTAACCTTTTTCACTCACCCTATGTTTGGTTGCCATTAGTGCTCTGCATCCACCTGAGCAGCCTTGGTACATCATGGGGGCTCAACCACAGAGAAAAACCATGGTGGATCATAGGAGATATAGTATGGTCAGGGAGCAGGCATCGGAAACTGTGATGGGGATGGTCAGGCCTAGTTGCCGGAGCCTGACTCAGGAGTACAGAGTGTGGTTGAAGCAAAGCTGGAGTGAAAGCAAGGCAGGAGCTGGACTTGGAAGAGGGAAGGAGCAAGAGCAGGGCTGGAGCAGGCTAAGTCTGGGTGAGTCTGTTGCCACTGTCAAATAGGAGAGAGTTCCAAGCCCTGGAGTGACATTGAGTAGACTGAGCTGCTGTTCCTCCTGTGAGGCTTGTATACCTGCCCTGAGAGTCATCAGACCAGATAAGCAGCAGCTTAGCATAGGAGTGACTCATCACCTTACAGCAGGGCCTCTGGGGAGAAATAGGAACATCAGAGACCCAGAACTGTTATTCCCATGAGGCCCCATTGATGCTCAGGCAGGAACAAAGTAATGCCAACCTGACCAGAAAGAAAGTATTTTGTTTCAATCAAAAATGCTAAATGGAAACATTTAGACATTTCTGAATCAAAATTTTTGATATTTTGACTTTCTATCTCAATTCAGCTCCCAAACAAATATCAAAATATTGGCATTTTCCATGGGTTGGAAATTTTGCAATCATCAAAATTAAGCAAAGTTGCCATCCAAAAGGATAGGGGCATATGATACTGTTGTCCTGGATGCAGCATTAGACAAAGACTTGGGCCTACTTGTGTGTGACTGAGAGCCCGTTGTGGAGAGGCAGCAACAAAGTGCATGCTCCAACTGCTTTTATACTCAGGACAGAGAACCAGCAGTCATGAACTTCACCTTGGACTAGCTGTGTAAATACATGTTTGCAGAGCTTCCCCAAGCAGCAATGTGCAAGCCACCAGAGATGAGGTGGATGGGTTCAAATGTAATTTTCTTCAGTAAGATGATGGCGGCTCTACCTGCTGGCTTCATCACCTACTGCTTCAGTAGCCAACCTAGTAAGGAAAACTACATTAGATGCAACAACAGGAGGATGAAAATGACAGGGAAGACAGAAAAACACAGGGTACTCAAAGGCAAGCTGGAAAACACAAAGGGATGTGGGACAGAAACAAGGCAGAGTCAAAACAAACACAGCACAGTACTGCCAATTACAAGTCTTCAAAAATCATGAGTCAGGCTCTAAAAATCATGAGATTGACTTTAAAAAGATTTTAAAATACAAATGTTGAGTCCCCTTTTAGCCTCTAGGGTGCATTTGCTTCATGTTTTTTCTCTGCATCATGAGAATGTTATAAAACAAATGAAAGCTGAGATTCTCAGGCAATCTGTTGGTTCCAGAAACTGGGTCTTTAAGAAGATCACAAAATATTGCAAGACTCATAAAATTGCAAGAGTTAAGAAAACTGTAAGCAGGGAGAGGGAATGGGCAAAAATACATAGAAAGGAAAGGCAGGTGCAAGTATAATAATTTTTATATCCAATCCTTCTTATTCCTGCAATAATTTTTATCTAACTTCTTAAGTATTGACCAAATTAACATTAATTTATTTTATACACACCAGCCTTTTACAGGTGAAAGAGAAAAAGGGTACCTTGGGTAGAGGAAGAGGGCACCTCTACTTCTTGTCCCAGGCTCTGTAAATTCTGGCTGTAACCCTAAATTTAAAGGTAAGAGGCCATGGAGAATGTATATAGGAAGACAGACAGACAGAATTGCTGGGGGAAATGCCACTGGAAGGCAGAAACTGGAAAAAAAATTGGAAGGCTGCAAGGAGGGAGATGGGAAATGGAAGTTTCGTGCCCAGGTCACCTCACAAAGTTCAAATATGTCTGGAGAAGATCCAGTCTTTTGTGTCCCTGCTTGTCAAAACTTAAGCATATTTCTGACTCTTTTGAGGTTTGCTCATTCTTAAATTTCTTGCACCTCTCATGCCTTTTTTATGACATGGGAAATGTTCACTTTATAATATGACCCAATGCCTGAAAAAAAAGTTTGCCAAACTGTGTTTTCGTGAAACAGAGATTAAAACTACAAGTCCATTAGTTCAATAGCAGATTCCTATATTCCCTAAGGGGATACCCAAAGAAATCTATTCCACTTCCCATTTCTTATGCAACTCTCTGATCATCAAGAACCAGCTGACTATTGAATTCACTCCCAGTAAAATTAAGCATTTCATAGAATATTAGGGTTGGAGGGGACCTCAGGAGATCATCTAGTCCAACTCCCTGCTCAAAGCAGGGCCAATCCCCAATTAAATCATCCAACAGATTTTTGCCCCATATTCCTAAATGGCCCCCTCAAGAATTGAATTCACAACTCTAGGTTTAGCAGGCCAATGCTCAAACCACTGAGCTATCCCTCCCCTCCAAATAAATGGAGATAGCCCATCTCCTAGAACTGGAAGGGACCTTGCAAGGTCATTGAGTCCAGCCCCCTGCCTTCACTAGCAGGACCAAGTACCCCCTAAGTGGCACCCTCAGGGATTGAACTCACAACTCTGGGTTTAGCAGGCCAATGCTCCCACAGGGAAAAAATGTGCAAAAAGCAGACTGGCAATTGAGGGAAAGGATCTAGCTGGGAGGTAAAGGACAGGCCTATTTTCTTTTATAGGCAAATATCCTCCTGGTGAGCTCACTGTGCTACTTAGCAAGTCTTCAGTGAATTTTCTTTCATTCTTCTCCCTCAGGAAGTAGCAGCAGATGTTTTCTCCCCATGGTGCTTTCTTTGGAGGACATTATGAGCATACATCTCTACAGAAAATATATTGCTGATGTCTCATGTAAGGGTTGCAGAAAAGTAGAAACCTATGCTCCATTTTCAAAAGTGACTTTGGCTCCTACGTCACTTGGGCTCTTCAGAAAATTTTACCCCAGTCTTGCAAGGCACTGAGCGATCTTAATTCCCATTGTCATCACAAGGAGCAAAAAGTACTCAGGAACTCAGAAGAAGCAATATACATTATTGATAGTCATGAGCAGGTAGCACATACTATACAAAATCAAGTAACAAGCTGAGCACAACCCTAATTCAAATATGATACATACACCTATCTATACTTAATATCAGTAAAGTACAAACATTACAGGTATATAATGGTCTGCCTTAAAAATCTTCCCAGCTGTTTTAGATAATTCACTGGTATTTCCTCAATATTATCAAGGCAAGTTTAGGGAAACTGAAAATAATCAGGTAATGCTATTTGACTATAGCAATAGAAATGTTGTATGTGTGACTACTTTATTAATCAATATCAGTTCTTAAACAATAATCACAGTTTAAGTCAGACCCGCACTGCAGATTCTCAATAACAATCTCATTTTAAAGAAAAATTGGCTAGTTGGTATAATAGCATTCTTATTAAATAACAACAAATAGCAACAAAATATTGCATATTTTTGTTATGTTTCAGGCATGTAAGCTTCTTCATAGCAAGAATGCTTCACAGTTTATTGAACGGCTATCCCATAGTACATACATTCAGGGATCACCCTTAAAAAAAATTAAATTTTCCTTAGAAAAATAGATATGGAATCATCTCTGTATGGTACTTACTAGATTATTCTATATTTTGAGGTAACCTTAACCGTGTAACAAAAACATTACTTAAGGCAAATGATGATCACTTGCAATAATAGAAAGGCAATGAACCTGGCAGGAAGATCTGCCTCATCACCATTCCTAACTCTTAGCCAAACATAAAACATATTCAGATAGATTACTCCCCCCCCCACCCCTCTGTTGTTTAATCATCTCCCAAAGCATTTTTATTCTGAGCAGTCCACCATATATGCTTGCCTTCTGGAGTTCCTGCAGAACTATAATTCAATGCTATTATTTCACCATACAGTACTTTAGAGTACTGAAAACTGAAATACCATTCTAATATCTGAAGATGTTTTGGCTTATATACAACTGGTATATAAACATATTACTTGGAATAGTATCTGAACCACATTCTGTAAATAGTAACTTATGTGATTGCTATGCCGTTGCTTTCTTTGATTTCAGAATGCTTCATTTTCCCTGTATCTCTGTCTGACACCATTAAAGCTAGAAATGTAATTGACCTGATTCACTTAAGGTTAAAAGTCCCTTCGATGTTCACATTCTGCCTAATGTCACCATTTTTTTTAAATTCAGTCATTCAGAGATACCAGATATTAATATTTAGTACAGGTAAAATGATGCTGGACATATAGTGCCCTCATTCTCCAAATTGTTATTTCTCCCTGTGGCCTCACAAACCATATTAAATAATGTTTCATCAGGAGAGTCCAGCAACCATTCTAAGTAAGTTTTAAATGATGGGTCTCAAACTGCATTTAATAAGACATGTAATGTATGGTACATTGTTTACAATTGACTGTTTAAAGCATTTTTGAGGATTAACAATTGAGGAATAAATACAATGTCTGTTATATGCAGGGATCATCAATTATATTTGCTCCTAGTAATCAAGTGGTATTTATTTGACATATGTTAATTATCTAGTTTGGTTTAACAGAATAATTATTTGAGCTGTATAGTCCAATTCAGATGAAATAATAATAATTTTAAAAAAGACACAAGTCTTCACCCAAAATCTAAATGTATTTTTAAACAATTAAATTAACTATTTATTTTCTGCATTTTTTTTCCTTTTTGTGCTTCTGAATTTCCTAAGTTTCCTCAAATAAAAGTGCCAAAATAACATTCTAGGCCATGATTCTGCACACTTACACATGAGTTTAATTTTATGCACTTGAGAAATCCCACTGTGTGAACCTACTCATGTGTAAAATTAAGCATGTGCATTAAATTAAAAAGAAGCTGAATTCTTTTGAGATTTTCAGTCCAATGTTGCAGACTCAAGTGGTTCAGATAAGATTGAGATAAGCACCCAAACTTTTGCTTGTTCAGCCAAACCAATCAAAAATAAATATCTGAACTTGTCAACAAAGTCTGAAGAATGTTTACAATTTTTGTAATTAAATTTTCAAATGTTTTGAAAATTTTCTACCAGCCCTTAACTTGGACTTCTATAAAAATTCCACATAAATTTATTTTTTTTCCAACAAAAATATTGAATCCAAATTTCAAAGATGTTTAACCGGCTGCACTAAATACACATGAACTCTTATTTAAAGGTTTATATAAGGGCAAATTACTGAACAATAGGCCTGATTTTTCCACTGCCATGTACCTTTTGTAGTAATCTATATTGGGGCAAAGTTAGTGGTAAGAGACCTAATCCAAAGTTGTACACCATCTTGTACAGATGTACCTGACTACACAAGGAGCAAGACCATGGCGAATCAACACCAATAATTTTGGAATGTATGTTGGTTCTGTTCCCCAACTCTTCTTACAAACTTGGCTATATAGATGGGTTAAAATGCCATTTTCATTCTGATACTTCCAGGTATCGGAAGCTTAATGCTTTGTATATTCTTGAAGTGATAAAAGTGTACTGTATTAAACAGACCTTTCTGATATTGTGAAGTTTGATTGGCTGGCTGTTGTACTTTTTTCTCCTTAGATTACTGTAATAAGGCTATAAACAAGACAGGAGTTCAATGACTCCCCCAACCAAAGTATAAAATATTGAAAAGGTCAAAGGAGTGTAGCTCACTACTAAGATTCACTGAATATAAATTAGGCATTAAACCCCTGATACCTTGTTCCCTTGACTGACTAGTAATGAGAATAGAAAATGGCAGAAAATTAATCCCTTCTCATTAAAAAGCTTGTAATGAGAATGTGGAACTTGGTACATATGTAACCCATTCTCATTATACTCTTCAGAAAGTGTCTTTGTGGTCTTCTTCAGATGTCATAGCAGTGAATATTTCC
Source organism: Emys orbicularis (assembly GCF_028017835.1). Lineage (NCBI taxonomy): Eukaryota > Metazoa > Chordata > Testudines > Emydidae > Emys > Emys orbicularis. Next base: position 188,173,840 of record NC_088684.1, on the reverse strand, counting down.
TCCCTGATAAAACAAGGTAGTGCAGGAAATGTGGTTACGTTATATACAACTCCGTGAATGTTCCCTAAACCCTCCTATAAAATCATTTTACAGAGATGACCTTTTTAGTTCATTGATAGTGGAGTGTGTGCTATATCTCTATATGTATATTTATGTGTGCATATGTGTACACACACACACACAGAGCAGGCAAAGATTTTAAAGGAGCCTAAGGGAATTGCAATGTACTTTGGGTGCCTAACTCCCTTAGGTTGTTTTGAAAATCCCAACCACAGTTAAATAAGAAAATTTAAGTACAATGTATCCACATTAGTTTTGAATTCACACACATATATATATATGTTGATGAATCAAAACTATCAAAGAGAGGAACATGCATAAATACACACACACATTTTTTGTTTGGAGGACTCTAGGGTGTGTGTGTGTGTGTGTGTGTGTGTGTGTGTGTGTGTGTGTGTGTAATAACCCCCACCCCACCCCCCTACACACACAATAACCGTTTAACTTAGAGTTAAGGTTACTCAAATGCAAATCCCAACAACACAGTCACAGTCAGTTAAACCTCACTTTAACATCCTCACTTCCACAACAAAGTCTGTTGCACTTCCATATAATCCACCACAATGCATTACGTACACTCATTTACTCTAAACCACACTCAAACAACATTTTCTCCAACCCCAGCTCCATTAAGATAAAAGAGTAGAGTTAGACTGTCAAGTTTTGAAAGAAAATCCAGTTTTGGGAGTTTTCCATTTTTCAATTGCCCCTTCTGCCCAAATTTTGATGAAAACAAACCTTCATAAGAAAATTTATGGTTCATTAAAAAGCCAATTTTTGTCAAAAAACATTTCAAAGATTTTTTTTTTAACCAGCTTGAAGAGAAAAGGCTTCTGATAATATAGGAAGGGTTTCTCACCCCTACTCTTTTCTCTGCCAGATTTAATATACATGTGTGTGCAAACAAAACAAATGTTGGTAAATGTCACCTGATGCCTTATATGTTACAATGATATAGGTGTGTGTTACATATTCATGTGGTGAAAAAATCTGAAATATGTCTTATTTTAGCCCTTGCTAAAGATCCAGCTGGTTCTTGGGTTTGCACTGTGGGAGAGGAAGGTGCAAGTATATACTTTGCATCTCTGTCCTGCAGCCTAGCACAATTGCAGTCCCTGTGCTTGCAGAACCACAGAGAGTGAATCTCCTTTGCTCTCCCTGCAGTGCAAGACACCAAAAGGGGATGGGGCAGGGAAGATCAAGATCATGTTTCATCCAATGTAGCAGCAATGAGAGCTGACTAGGCTGAGGGGAGTGTGCTGCAACTTCTGAAGGGGTATAGCATGCTCTAAAAGTTACCTATCGTGCACCAGGGAACTATGAAACTCAAGTTCAAAAGATAGAACACAGTTACCTGAGGCAGAATTTTACCCCAAGTTCCATTTGGGGAGGTGTGGCCTCCCAACCCTTCAGTGCTGGCCTGTGGCTATATGGCATGACTAATCCCTAATTCAACGGTCTCTTAAAATGAACTGAGAATAATGGGGCCTGATTCACCACTGTGTAACATCCAATTTTTCTGATGTAACTAGATTTCAATGGAGTTGCTCTGGCATGAATTAAAGAGGAGGAAGGTCATAATAACTTAGTGGTGAGTCATGCCCATCAGCTTCTCTCCAAATGCTCTGCTGGTATGTTCTCTTACATTTAGAAAGAAATTTCACCTTTAAATACCTTTATTATGACCTTCCTCCTCTTTAATTCCTCCTTGCAATATACAACATCTTTGAGAATGCAGCTGAAGAAGCAAAATATTCCACATCATTTATCCTCAGGTTATAGCTGCCAAGAGTGACTGTTATACAGGTGGGTTCACCTGGGCCGTCAAGGCCAAGGCTAGGAGGTAGCTCATTTTATAATCCCTAAAATATCCATGTCCGCAATCACAAACTCCATTTGTTGTAACCTTTACCTTGTAATATCATGCAACCTATTTATCTCAAAGGCACAAAGCAGTAAGTGGTATATTGTAGACTTTCTCTCTCTTCTGAATGACTCCTTTCTTGAGAACTCAGGGTGCCAGAATTTACACTGATGCTTGTGGATCATAAAAAGTTACCCGATCCCTGAGAGGTTAGCATTCCACACGTGCCCTAAACCCATTAACTCATTTGTGCAAAGTAAACTCAGTATCTTTTTCGCTGGAATCATGTGGAGAACAGCTCCAAAAATGACTTTGTTGTTTGAAAAGTATAGATCCACAATTCAATGCTCTTTGCAACTCAGGTCCTGACACAACTATGTGAAATATTGGCAACAGTAGGGGCATTCTACTGCTTTTGAATGATTGCAGCATCTTCAAAGCCTTTTTCCTGAATCACAAGTGGACTAGGTGATTCATGCTACCGTCAAAGTATTTTTAAAAGTGCATTTGTGAACCTATGTCTAATAGTAAAAGAAAAAAAATTCTTCGACTCAATGTAAGGTGGGTCCCTTTACCAAAGAGTGACTTCTGCACACCTGCTTCCTTAGACCAGGAACTATTGGAGACACCATGCTTTCTGAGTGCTCCCATGAAGAGTGACGCCACAAGGTGCACTACTGAAGATGTCCTTCCAGGTAAAGAGTGGTGTTGCTAGATTTGGGGGAGTCAGTGGGACATATGCAGATGGAATGATAAAGACCCCTGAATCAGTATATCACTTAAACATGTGCTTGACTTTAAGCATGTACTTAAGTCCATCCCAGGCATTTAAGCATATTGACTTCAATGGGAAAATGTTTAAAATAAACAGAGAATTAGGCCCTTTTCTGAATAAGGATGGATTTAAACATGAGATTAAGCAATCTGCTGAATTTGGGGCAAAATGAGGATATGTGGTTAGCGCAGAATGAAGGGGTATAGCAACACCCAAAGATCTCATCTGGAACTCAGCCACTAACAGTGAGGGAGAGTGCTTGGTGGGTATAACCCACTAGAGAAGAAATACAAATTAATAAATACGCATTTGTTATTGAATAAATTCTTTGGTGTTCTCCCTGTTATTCTCCTCATTTTAAATATACAATATCAAATCTTATGACATCAGACACGTAAAATTGTATAATGAAACCCTATTTCTATGCAGCTGTATAGACACACAGTTAGAGTGCTGTAAAATTAAATAATAATTCTATGACACACTTAGAGTGCAGTAAAATTAAATAATAATTCTATGAACTTTCCTATTGTCCATCACTTCTTCCAAATAGTGTGCCTAGTGGTGCAGAAATGCAGAGGCTGACATTATAAAATAGTGTGACACTCAGACTACCTTTCCCAGACCTGAAGCAGAGCTCTGTGTAGCTCGAGAGCTTGTCTCTCTCAGAAACACAGGTTGGTCCAATAAAAGATATTACCTCACCCACCTTGTCTATCTCATTATAAAATAAAACCATTATCTTGTCATAGTACTGACCTTATTGAGAGACTTAGAGACATTTTCACTGGCCTGTAATGAAATGTTAGAACTCAGTGAAACTGATGCACTAAGGTGAATTTTATATTTGGGGCTCATTGTGTCCTGCACTTAGTAAAAAGCATAAAAGCAGAGCAGGAACAAGAAATCCCTCCCGACCCCTTGTATGGACCATATGAGGCCTGCTCAGAATCACCGCCCCTGCACTTGTGGCAGCATCAGGGGTGCTACCAAAAGCCTCCCTTGCCACCCAATGAGAAACTTGGCAGAAAAGGGACAGGAAGTTGTAGGGAGGAGAATGGAGAAGGTGGAGCCATGCCTATCCCCTCTTACATACTAACTAGAAAAGAAACCATAAAGGGGTGTGGTAAATTACTCCCCAGCTCCTAGAGCATAACTCTTCAGAGCGTAAACCACTCTAGAGCATTCATATGTAATCCAGGTAATAAGTAGGTGGGAACAAATTGTATATTGTGTTTCCATATATGTCGTCGATGATTTTTTAAGCCAAAACATGAATGAAAGCACAGCAGAATTTTACGTGGATTAAAGCATTTTCTTAAAAAACAAGCTGGAAATATGAGCTTGAGTTTTCCAGCCTCCTAATTATACTGACAACAGGCCAGCCAAAGGTACCAGTATAGTGGCCACACAGTGATACCACCTGGGATCTTAGTTCTGGTTCCTCCTTCCTCTAGAGGAGTATATCATAGTACATCACATTAGAACAGCCCTCTGCAGCCAATGAGAACAACAGTATGGCCTGTGAACATGGTATAAGGTCAGAAGAAAAGGAGAGAAAACACAATTTATCCCCACTGCAAAATTCTGGTTGCTAATTTTATTTCCATGTTCAAAACTAAATTCTGCTCTCAGGTTTTGCATATCAAAACAGAATCTGAGTACTTAAGATAACCTCTCACAGCTATTTAGGGCTCATGCATTGATACATTATATTCTTTCTATTTTCAAACACTAAGGTCACTTTATTTACAGTGTGCGTCATTTTGACTAACACATAAAAGGTCACACCTATTAGCTAAGATGTTTCAAGTTTTCCTAGGAGTCAAAATTCTCTGAAATTATATGCTTGTGTGTATAAACTACCTGTTACTAGGCAGAAACACACAGCGGTAGCAGAGTGTGATTTAGTCGTACTGCATTTATGAGCAGTGTGCTGTTTCAAGCTCTGCTGCACCAAATGAAGTCAAAATTCTTGAAATGACAATAAAATGGAGAACATTACACCAGCATGAGCATGTTGTACAATGATCCTTTACCTGGGTTTTTAAAACGTGTTTTATAAATGACATAGTGAATTGTTAAATAATGCTTTCTGGCCACAACTCGAAGAAATTAAGGTCTTTGGGCTTCAGTCCTGTCACCTGAATATACCTTCAGACTAGAAAATCCTCTTGCAGAGGCAAGAGAATTCACTCATTGTTTCTCCAGCAGTGAACTTCCTGAGACTTCGGACCAAGCTAGATGAGGGAAGATCTTGTGGTGAAGGCACCAAGCTCCAGAAATGTGGGTTTAATCCCCAGCTCTGCTCCAGACTTCCTGAGTGATCTTTGGAAGCCACTTTTTCTCTCAACCTGAGTTCCCCACCTGGGAAACGGAGATAACAATGCTTCCTTTGTCTATTTCCCCACCTTACCCTGACCCCAGATCCTGTAATAAGCTTCCATGTGAAGTTCATGAGTGGGTCCATGCCCCCACCTCCTTCCTGCTCCACAAGCACAGGGACTCCAGTTATGATTGGCCATTGCCTGAAGTATGTAAGGATGGGGAGAGGACTATGTGGTTCAGGGCAGATCCCCTGGGTTCAGGCAGATCTTCCAACGGGGATCTATTTACCAATCCAAAAGGACTTCCCTCTTTTCAGAGGGGAAGGGCTAAAAAAGAACATGGGGATCAACTAAGTCTGGGAGGCAACAAATGAGAAAACAGAAAGGGAGTGTGGGTCAAAAGATTCAAAATCAGGTATCCAGAAGGGGACACTGATCAGAGAACCCTAGACAGAACCCCCTGCTCCTCAACAAAGTCCAGGGAGATAGTGGATGCCACTCAGGAGGGGACGAAGGTGCAAGCACGTTTCCTTTCATGCTGCTGTATGACTACCAGTCCCTAAATGGCCCTGAGATGTCTGCTGAGTGAGGGCAGGGGCATTACTAATGCAGATTTGCTGGGAGGGTTTTATTATTAATGCCCATCCAGTTGTTATACTTGTATGTGTGTTTTTATATAAAATGTTGGTGTCCTGGGAGCGTACCTTGGGCACCATTCAAAAATAAAAATAAATAGAGAACAGGGACATAATGTAAAAAGCAGAGTCTATAGCTAGCAGCCCTTCTGTAATGACTTTGGTTTTTGCCTAGACACAAAATTCAGTGACAATAGCAATACAGCACTTTAACATTTATAGTTTCTTTAGGGGGGTTACAGTGCATAATGCAGGTAGGTCATCCAAAGACTGACTTGCTACAGGATTTTTTTATTATTATTATTGTGACTCTTCTGTGATTGCTTTGCTGCTATATATTTCCTGTCCTGACTACAGATACAGAAGTGACAAAATACTCCACCAAATGAAAGGCTGTCCTCGGGGTATTTCCAGCTCAGTAAGAAGTGGGAAGTAGCAGACATCTCAGGAGAAAGCCTGTCCTTGTAAAATTTATAGTCCAATTGTGCGAACTCTGAATTGCTGGAGCTGGGAGCTTGGAGAGCATTTTCTTTTGCTCATTCCCAGTATACATTTTTTAAAATAAAGTTAACTACAGGCTGCTCCCCATTGTCCGCTAGAGCTTTAGACTTCAGGCATTAGTTCAAATTTGTGAACGCTCCTGTCATATTAAAAACATTCAGAGAAAAATCCTAGTTCCCTTGAGGTCAATGAGAATGTTGTCTTTGACTTCAGTAGGACCAGGATTTGGCCCTTTCGTATGATATGGATGTTTTGTTTAGACTCTAGAGGAGGAACTTTCTTTTCCTTCCCTTCAAAATCTCTTCTGATATGTACCTCTGGGAAGGGGTCATTTTTTGGCAATTTAACCCTGGTTTGTTCAGAATTATTTTATTATAATAAATAATAATAATATTTAGCTCTTTATAATACCATTTGTCTACATATATCAATATACTTTATAAAAGAGGGCAAATATCATTATCTCTGCTTTATGGAGAGGGAAACTGAGGCACCATGAAATAATTTGCCCAAGGTCACACAGCAGGTCAGTGACAGAGCCGGGAACCAAATTTCAATCTCCTGAGGCCTGGGTCAAATTCCCTATCCCATGCCGTATGCTGACTTGACAAATGATCAGGTTTGTTACATATTTATTTACTGAAGTTTAAATGAGTTTTACTTTTTCTCACTTGGATTTGATATTGCTATTAGTACGTGATCTGAAACATGACTCAAACCACTACTTCCATATTTGTATTCTTTGTATAGCCATTGGCTATACCTGATCTTGCAATGAACTCTGTGGGTGCAGGGGTTTCCCCACATGGAACTCATTGTTGAAAAGAAAAAAAATTAACTAGGAACGACTGAAGTGATTCAGATTAAATAAGATCTGACACAAAGCATGAGACAAACTCAAACTGAGGCTTTAATGATGTTTGAAAAATTCTATTTTTTGGGGTGGAGGGGCGGATCAGATCGAGCTTGAAAGCAGAGATGCCAAAATACTGCAGGAAAAGATGTTCTTGTAGTATGTCCTATCCTGATGGGAGTGGGTGATTCTGGAAACCTAGGCCCTGATTCAGGTGCACAGCTTTCAGCATTTGAATTTTCCCATTGAGTAATGGAGAAACTTCAGTTTCTTGCTGAATCAGGGCCCAACTAAGAACATGCTTGTGTGCTTTTTTGCAGACTCAAGAGAGAGACAGATATTTGACTAATCGTCTAGATTTTTGGAGTACTTACCTTTGGAGTACTTATCTTACCTTTTGAAGTTATCATCACTAAAAATAACCTTTGTAAAGCAAGACAGAAGCTTTCCTTCAGTATTATTTTCATATTGATGTTATAGACAATGAGGGACATTGGGATGTTTTTTCATTAGTGGTTTATATGAATTCTGGAGCACAAGGGCTATATGAATTTGGTAGCATAAGCTTAGCATTGACAAGTGCAGAACAGTAAACAGCAGCAAGATTTCACCATTAGAAACAATTTTCAATATCGATTAACTGTTGTATTGAACCATGGCTCTTATGCTGGCTGCATACAGTATAATGCTGGCAGCATTGGACTGCAATATATCAGTGCAAATAACCTATGCTAATACACTGTTATGGTTGAGACATTAAAAAGGGAAAAATAAATACACACATTTTTTTCTCAGTTTAATGTCTCAACCATAACACTTTGCTAATATATATATATATATAGTGACAAAGTTCCTCCTCTATCTTGGTGGGTCCTGCGCTTATTGGCGGATTTTCTTGCCTCAGAGATTCACCATGTGGGTTGGGGAACAGCCCAGAGACCTTCCCCTCTGGAAGAACCCACAGTCCAGGTCAATTGGGAGGTTTGGAGGGAACCCGGGCCCGCCCTCTACTCCGGGTTACAGCCCAGGGCCCTGTGGACTGCAGCTGTCTATAGTGCCTCCTGTAACAGCTGCATGACCGCTACAATTCCCTGGGCTACTTCCCCATGGCCTCCTCCAAACACCTTCCTTATTCTCACCACAGGACCTTTCTCCTGGTGTCTGATAATGCTTGTGCTCCTCAGTCCTCCAGCAGCACAGCACAGCACAGCCACAGCCACAGCCACAGCCACAGCCACAGCCTCAGCCTCAGCCTCTCCCTCTCCCTCTCCCTCTCCCTCTCAGCTCCTTGCGCCTCTTGCTCCCAGCTCCTCACACTCGCACCACAAACTGAAGTGAGCTCCTTTTAAAACCCAGGTGCCCTGATTAGCCTGCCTTAATTGATTCTAGCAGCTTCTTCTTAATTGGCTCCAGGTGTCCTAATTAGCCTGCCTGCCTTAACTGGTTCTAGCAGGTTCCTGATTACTCTAGTGCAGCCCCTTCTCTGGTCACTCAGGGAACAGAAAACTACTCATCCAGTGACCAGTGTATTTGCCCTCTACCAGACTCCTGTACCCCACTGGTCTGGGTCTCATATATATATGAGAGCAAGATTAAGTTAAAATATCAGATTCTGCCATCAGATATACACCTGTAACCGCAATAGATAGCAGAGTATTTAAATAATCAAGGGCAAATATGGCCTTTGGTTCTCAAAACAATCACAGCTTGCTTATCTATACAGAATATTTTGTACTACTGTTCCACTTTATGCTTATGCTTTTATGCTCTATAGACAGTAAGCAACAATTTCCTAACCTGGGTGCCTAAAATTAGGCCTCTAACTCTATAATCACCTAAATAAGTGCCCTGATTTTCCAAAGTGTGCAGCACCCATTGATTTTAATAGGATTTGTTGTTACTCAACACTTCTAGAAATCAGGAAAGGTTTTGATTTCCATTAAATAGTGTGACAACAGTCAGGCCAGGGAGAAACAATTTGAAGTTCTAATTGTCTTGATGCTGATCACTAATTTCCTCCCAAAATCCTGATGTCCCTGTAGTGTGTCCCATTGTTGTGGTTAGGTCTATGAACACTTTTTGAGTAAGTTGATTAAGAAGATTAAGACAAAGGGATTTGGGTGTTCTCAAGTCTTCAGATTTTCTTGATCTCAAATAGTCAGGACAAGCTACGGAATGAAGTCAGCACTAGTTTTGGTGGTTGATGATTTTGTTGTAGTGAGAGGAGATCACATGTCCATGCTGACTTTTTAAGCATCAGTCTCTGATATTGTTGACCACAAAGTTTTAGCAATTCACCTCCAGGCCTTAGCTGGGGTAAATTGTACCCTACTGAAGTGGTTCTATGGGTATCCAGTATGTGTTAAAAGTGTGTATGAGAATATTTGGGAAGAGAGAAAGATGAGATGAAATGATCTGTGGTGCCCTTAGCATTCAGATAATATGACTGCCTCTTTTCTCAGACCTTAATAGAACAATTACTTTGCTTTTGCTGAGATTGGGGCCTGGATCAGAACAAGCTAGTGAGGACTCAGTGCAGATAGAGATCATGCTAGCAGTAAGGGGATACATCTAGAGTAGAGTTGGTCAAAAGAAGAAAAAACATTTGCAAACATTTTTCCATTTTTTCTTTAATTTCAAACTTTCAAGATTCTAAAATTTTAATGGTTTTTTCTTTAGTTTTAATGCTTGAATTCTGACAGAAAGCAAATTTGATTATACCTCTGGTTGTAAAAAATCATGCTTTACAATTCTCAACAACTAGAAAAGCATGAATTGCAAATTTTGCAGTCCAATACACCATTTTAAAGTTATGCTGTATTGGTAAGACACATAATCCCTGCCCCAAAAATACATACACAAATGGCAAACTTTCTGTGTGTATCATAAGATGAGCGGAAGCGTGATCCTTAAGAATTTTGGGGGAAAATATACTGATATTTTAATTCAAACCAAATGTTATTGGCATTGCAGTTGAAGGGGTTGAATGAGAGAATAAGATGTCTAGCTATTATGGGGAAAAAATGTCAGTACATCTGAGTTCTGAGCTGTAGTGACTCAGAATACCAGTCATGGGCTCCATACAATCAAAACCAGACAACTGTGTTGAATTGTACAGCGGATGTTCTGATATGTTCAGACCTCAATTGGGCATTTTGATTAAGCAACCCAATCCCTTTTCATTTCCACTTAACACAAGTTTGAACCCAGATCTTCAAAAGTAAAAGGAGCTATAATATTTGCTTATTGCACCATCTCATGCCCAACCCTTTATGTCTGAGGATGAATATTTTTCAGATGCTCCCTCATTCTCACAGTGTGAAGAGCTCTGTGAAACAGCTTTTGAAGTAATGTTTCAAAGAACAGGATTCTAATGATTCATTATCATAATGGCTGTTCACAGATTTAACTGTAAATGAGCCAATGCCTTGCCATTTTAGTGATATTTAATGAAGTTCATTAGACTAGGATTTATTTATTCATTTTTAATGTAAATATCTTAGGTACAATTTCCAATATATTTGAGTGAATGTAAGCTGACAGACAACTGTACAATGCTGCACATGCCTTAATGAATAAATATTGGGTAATATATATACAGAGTTTAATGTGGGGAAGAAAACCTATCAAGCAAATACACATTTATACCTCCAAGCAAAATTTATTTTGCTGACACAAATCTGAAAAGTGAATAGTCAAATGTTATACTGATTCCCGCTGTTGTACTAAGCAGGTTTCATTCATTCATATATTTTATGTATATTAGTACTTAACAATCACAAATGATTAAATGGAACAAATACTAAAAAAAGAAGACCGTCAAGTTGTGTAAAATACGCCTGCATCACAACCCTCTCATTTAAACTGTTTTTTTTATTTATGGTAAAAATCATATCAACTGCAGTGAAAAAGACAGTTTAATGTTATGGCAGAAGCTCTAATAGAGAGTAGATAAGAACTTCTACTGAAGGATTTAAATTACTTCAGATGCACTTTGAATTATAATTGCTTTCATAGGTAGCTTGCAGAAACGTTTCCTTTCCTCCTCCACATTCTATACTTTTTTTTTCCCTTCAGAGGGAATAAACACTTTCAGATTGTACCAGCTATTAGTAATGATTCCTACAGAAATACACTTACCTGAGATCATTACAAAACTCCAGAAATGAGCAGCAGTACAGACACCAGGAAGAAATTACCAAAGGGGACACCAATGGCAGTGCTATGACGCCAGTCCTCCATCTTTATTCCTAAGCAAGTGCGATATTTTTCCATAAAGCCACAAATAAACTTCAACTCTACAGGACTCCAAACTAATATATGGTCTGCTACAGGTAACTTCACAGTTTTAAGGCTCTTCTGGAGACTTTAGCTAGGCCTATCTATTAAGAAATCTTTTTTTTTTTCTTTTAAATTTGTAGTTAATTGAATGATTATGAAAAGTGCTGGATTGACAGCCCTGGAGATTGCTGCTTAAAGTATTGGTGCAGAATGTGGAGCAAGTGTGCAGACTTCCTCACCTCATCACCACCCTGCCATGTCCATTCAGTCCTTGGCATCCCTGTTGAGATTGTCAATATAGGTGCCAATCAATGTCAATTGTGGTGATGGATTTTGTGATATCATCCATCCAGTAGGAACTGTATAAAGATCATTCTCTGATTTCGCATTAACCAATGGATACCCAGCAGGTGGTAGTGGTGTTTTGTCACAAAAGACCTGGGGAGAACTTGAAGTGGTGACTTCGAGGTGAAAGGCTCCTGACAAGATTTTCAAATATAATTAGTGGTTTGGGGTGCTTTAGTTCTGGGGAGGCCAAATTAAAGTGGCTTGATTGTTGGTCACCCACCGTCAGACATTTCTGAAAATCAGGCCCTTTAGTGTGTCACAAGTCAGGTACACAAAAATTGAAACACTCCAAATCACTAGATACTTTTGAAAATCTTGGCTTCCACACAGTACTGCTATTCCCATGAGCTATCCCTTCAATAATTATTGATTAGAGCAGGCATTCTCAAACTTCATGGCACTGCAACCCCCATTTGACAACAAAAATTAATACACGACCCTAGAAGGGGGAACTGAAGCCTGAGCCCACCTGAGCAGAGAGGGCGGGGGCAAGGTCCAAGTCCCACTGCCGTAGGTGGAGGGGGCCAAAGCCGAAGCCCAAGGCCTTCAGCCAAGGGGTGTAGCTATGGGTGGGCCTAGGTGGGCTGCAGCCCATCTACTTAGCATCCAGGCCCTCCCCCCAGCTCTGGTGTGTGCCCCAGTGCTAGCCCCGCCCAGACCTGGAGGACTCCACACACTGGGTGCACACACCCCTGGCCCAACCAGAGGGGGAGGGACAACAGTGGCACAGCAGTGAGCGCCTGATGAGCATGTCATGCATGCGTGCACACCACAGCAGGAGAAGGGTGGCTGGCTGGCTGGCCGGCCCGGTGGCGGAAATCATCAAAAAACATAGGCCTGCCACCTCGGGGAGCTGGGCCTGGTGTAAGGCGGTGCGACGGGGACAGAAGCTGGTGTCTCCTCCCGGAGCTGGGTGCACATGTGCATGTGTGGGACCCCGGGGGCCACTGGCCAGAGCATCCATCACTCCCCACAAGACTGGCTAGACTGGAGTTGGTTGGCGAAGGTGAGCCCCCCGATCTCTCCTTCCCTCCTTTGTCCCCTATCATTGCCCACTCACCCGAAGTTGGGGCCCAAATGTCCCTTGCTAGCTGTCATAAACAGATAGTTAAGGGTTAATGCCTCTTTTACCTGTAAAGGGTTAAGAAGTTCACCTAGCCTAGCTGACACCTGACCAATGGGGGGTAAGATGGTTCAAAAGGAAGGAGGGAAGTTTCCTTTGTTTAGTTTCAGTTTTAAGTTTTGACCGGAGTGGGAAAGCTCCAGAATTCAGCCTCTTATCAAGTAGTGAGTATTAGTGAAGGGAATAAATAGGTTTATGTTTATTTTCTTTGTAACTTGTCTTGGGCATTAGGGAATAATCAAATTGGGTATTTTTTGTGTAACTAAGTTTTTGCCCAGGGGAACATCATCTGTGTTTTGAATCTGTTATCTGTGAGGTCAGCTGGTATGCTATCTCCCAGAGGGTTTTCTTTTACCTTTCTTTTCTTTAATTAAAAGTCTTATTTTTAAGAACCTGATTGATTTTTCCTTGTGTTAAGATCCAGGGGGATTGGATCTGGACTCACCAGGAATTGGTGGGGAAAAGGAGGGGGGATGGTTAAATTCTCCTTGTGTTAAGATCCAAGGGTTTGGATTGGTGTTCACCAGGAAATTGGTGAAGAAGTCTCTCAAGGCTACCCAGGGAAAGGAGTTAGAACTTGGGAGTGGTGGCAGCAAAACCAGATCTAAACTGGTAATTCAGTTTAGGGGTTCACATGCAGGTCCCCATATTTGTACTCTAAAGTCCAGAGTGGGGGTGAAACCTATGACACTAGCTATGCCACTGCTTCAGCCCTGGGTGTGGGTCCTGTAGCCTGAGCCCCACCACCCAGCGGTGAAGCCCAAGACTGAGCCCTGCCGCCCAGGGCCGAAGTCCTTGGGCTTCGGCCCTGGGCCCCAGTAAGTCTAACACCAGTCCTGGTGACCCCTTTAAAATGGGGTCATGACCCACTTTGGGCTCCCGAACCACAGTCTGAGAACCTCTGGATTAGAGGATCCTCAGAATATTAATTAGGTATAAGAAAATATGTTTAAATTCTACATTCCAATAACTCCAGCAATAATAAAATTTGAAACACAGTTACTATTTTTAAATATATTGCATGTAAGCAGTAAAAACTCAGTTCTGTCTCAGACACTGTGGCACTTCCTCAGAATTCAAATGAACAACTTGCAATTAGACACCTCTTAATCTCTCTTGTCGAATCAGAACTATGAGCTTGATCCTGCAGGGGCTCAGCACTCTGACTCTCATCCAGCAAAGCACTTACATACAAGCATAACTTTAAAGAGTACTGAAGTTAATGAGACTACTTGTGCACTTAAAGTTAAGCAGGTGCTTATGTGTTTTGCTGGCTCAGTGCCAGGGTGCTGAGCACCTTGCAATATGAAGCCCTTTTATAAGTTATTTCAGGATATGTATTTTACACTTATCTAAAACAAGTCAAACAATATTGTCAATTACAAATGTTATTAATTAGTGCCGAGGAAAAATGTAAAAAATGTTTTAATGAAAATGTATAAGACAGTTTCATTCTGCTGCATTTCAAAATGGGTAGATTTTAAAAACAAAAATGTTTTAAAATATCATTTAAAAAAATCAATTTGAAATTAAATTATTTTCAAACATTTTTTTCACACGAGACCACTCAACAGACCAATCAAAATTGGCCGTTGAAAACCAAAGAAACACGCATACACACACCACAACCCAAAATGAAAAAGAATTAGTAGTACACAGAAATTAATTTGAAAAACTGAAACCTTTGGGAAAATTCAACTGGTTTTGAAAACATTTCCATTTTCAAAAAGGGGCCACATTTCTTCAAAAATGTTTTTCCAATGAAAAAGTTCAACCAGCTGTATTATTTAGTATACTATATCACCTTTCTAGGTCAGTATAAATAAAAATATATAGCGAGGAACAATCAAATTTTTAAACTTTATCAAACTATTTTCTTCGTATGTTAGGTAACACAAGAAAAAACAGCCCTATTTTCTGCCTTTAAAATGTTCCGGTTCCTAACAGTCTAAACTTAATCTTGTTCCCCCATAAACCTATATGTTCTAATACGGCCTAAGTCGTCAGCAGCCATAGTTATGCTTATTCTTTTTAGAGCTACAGGCCAGATTTACAAAGGTATTTAGGCTAATAAAGATGAAGATGGATTGACAACACCTGTTAGATGCGTAAATCCCAGTAACATCCAATGGGAGTAAGGTGACTAAACACCTTATGCTCTGTTGTAAATCCCATGAGGAGCCTGAGCCTCAAAGATATTGGGCACCTAACTCCCATTGATTTCAATGGGAATTAGGCACCTAAATATCTTTGGGGATCTGAGTCTAAATATCTATCTGCTTCTTTACATACCTAAATACCTTTGTAATTCTGGCCCATATGTATCTTTTCTCTTTTTATTATAACTACATTACACAGAGTATGAAAACAATTTATGAATCCCTCTCTATGTTAGAGTTACTTGCAAAAGTCTTTTGTTCTGGAACAGTGGATGTCTGTGTGTGTGTGTGTGTGTGTGTGTGTGTGTGTGTGTGTGTGTGTGTGTGTGTGTGTAGATGTGTGTCATGGACAATTGCTCCTAACACAGAACAATCTATGCAAGAATAAGCTCAGCAACTGAGTGGAAAATAGGTCTCATCCTGGCAGCTAAAGATAGCAGCATGCACAAGACAGCAGAAGGCCTCATGCAACACCACAGTAGTGAATGTGCTTTTAGTGTTGCCACTTTCTCTGAATAATGAAAGCTCCTCATCCGTGTCTTTTGGTAGACTATTCAGTATTTATACAGTGGGCCTGTCAGTTTCTGGAATCCCACAAAGCACTTCAGTATATAACCTCTACTAAGATAAACATAGTCAGACTCTACCAGCAGCCCATTATACTATCTTTGTCTTGACACTTTACTATTTTTAGGGCATACCTGTACACTAGTAAATTGGGGGCACATTGATGTCACACTCTTCTTTCCAACTTTCTTGCCGTAATTTAATTCTCACAGTTCCATGCCTAAAGCTTCTGTTCAGTTGAGAAAGCACAACAGACTAGACCCTTATGTGGTGTAAATCAGAGTAGCATCATTGACTTCAAGGCTACGCCGGTTTACACCAGAAAAGGATCTGGCCCTGTGTTTTTAAATTATGGAGGACAAAAAAGGAAACTAACAGGTAGTCTAGTTTGTCACAGTCCTCTCTTCCTCCATACTATCCAGCAGCAACTTTGATAATTAGCTTTATGGCTCCACTTACCAGAAAACAGGAGGCAAATCTGTCAATCAGTTGTGTACATAAAGACCCAGTCCAGCCCCTTTTGCCCAATTAAAAAGATTTCCAAAGCAGGAATATGGATAGGAAACTGACAGCCAGAAGAAAACATCAAATTTCCAAATACCCGTGGTAAATACCAACACTGAATGCAAAATACCGGTATTTGCAAAGAGATAATTGATGGGTTTGCACAGCTCTACCTGAAACAAATAAATTAATTTGTATTCTGTGTACACTACAGCAAGTAACATCATTTATGAACAGGTCTAATAAGGGAACACTGCCATTAACAAGTCTGAGCATATCCTAATGAGCCTTGGAATGGAATAGAATAGAATAGAATAGAATAGAATATGTGAGTTAAAACAAAAACTTTTGTGTACTTACAATGATTCTGGCCTTTTGCCTTTTACCTTGCTTCTTTTAATCAAGTGGCTCAGCCCTTAGGCTTAAATGGATGTCCATAGCCAATAAATATTGATTACTTTCAATGGCTGGTTAATGATGGTTAGAGCTGCTAATCAAAATATTAGAGAGAAATGGTTTCAGTGTACAGATTTGATTAAATTTAACCCATGCCTTTTAAGTTGGAAAAAGGTTTTCTTTTACCTTATTTTAAACATGTGGACATTCTAAAATGTTAAGATAATCTTTAAAATGGTCATTGGTAGTGATTTCAAAGTAAGTTAGAAAAAAGCTACTCCTGGGGATCTAGTATCACTGCAATATGTCCAAACTATATGACTTTTTTTTCTGTACAGCACATGAAAGGAAGGAGAAAGTCATTAATTAACATAAACAACAAGGAGTCTGGTGGCACCTTAAAGACTAACAGATATCACACGATTCCTTGTGAACTGGGAACCGCTGAACTGGACTTTAGCTGGACATGACTGTTAACAGAACAATTTTTATCATTCCCCTTCAACTTAACAGTTAATTGGAGAAGATCCTGACACCACTGGTGTTGCCCAAGAATCTTCAGAAAGAGAGTGAGTGAAAAGAGAAGCCAAAGAGGAGAGAAGGAAGCCGCTTATCTATGTCAGAAGAAGAAGGGAATGTAATGGCTAACAACATAAAATCCTTTCTAGAAGGCTCCTGCTATGTTGACTATTGATGAGTGAGAAGGTGAGTGAGGTGATATCTTTTACTCCACAAACTTCTGTTGGTGAGAGAGACAAGCTTTTGAGATACACAGAGCTCTTCTTCAGGTCTGGAAAAGGTACTGGTAGTATCACAACTAAATACAAAGTGGAACAGCTTGTTTAGGCTGAGTAGTTGACACATATTGTAAGAGACCATTCAACCTGAAGTGGCCTGTTAACACTTCGGCAGTCACAGGACAAAAAAGAGTGGTTAGTGGTTTACAGATTGTTGTAATAAGCCATAAATGCAGTGTATTTATTAAGATCATGAAATTCAGTGTCTGGCAAAGTTTTGAATGTAAGGTCCCAGGCTAATCTTTTGAAGCTCTTGGGCAGGTTTCCTTTGAGGATGAGGACTGAGAGGTCAAATATGGAGTGATCTTTTTGTGAAAAATGTTCATGCATGGGTGATACGGTGTTTTTGTCCTTTTTCATTTTTATTTATGCGTTTGAGACCACAGTGATTATCTGGTTTCACCCACATAGTTATTATTGGAGCATTTTTGCACTAGATGAGGTAGCACACTGTGATAGGCATCTGTAGCACCCATGGATCATGAAAGGTGTGTTGTGGGGGATAGTGACCATCGTAATATTGCAAACAACAATGAAAGATATTGCAGTTTGACAATTTATGACAGTTTGAGATTTGGGCAGGTTAAATCTACTACTTTAATATATTAGTTATGCAAATTAAGGATATCAACTAATTGGTTTCTGAGGTAAGAAACTTGTCTCAGATGCCATCACCAAGGCATAAATCAACTTAATCAGACTTGAAGAAAGAAAATCAAGAATCTGGAAAACCATGGTGAAAAGAAATTACATCAGGACTATTGTCATGTATGTAATATGGCAACTTTGGAACAGCCCAACTCCACTATTGCAGGGAATGTTCTAGACATGAATGGGCAGAACCCTATTGATTTTTTTTTGGGGGGGGGGAAGAGAACCAGACGGGAAAATGGGAAAATAGCTGTTGACTGATCAAAGAACTGGTTGATGCCAGCCATTAACACCTGCTAGCATGGGGACACACACACACACCCCCTCTCAGCTCTGCCCATGTCCCAATGGTGTTTAAAATGATGACATCCTGAATGACATCTCCAAGACAGAAAGGAAAGAAATAATAGGGGGAGCTATAGAGGAGAGGAGGGTGAAGGAGGTTTCATTTTTTCCTTCCTGGTTGTGTGGTGCCTCCCCAAGCCTGCTCCATGGTGGAGGAAGGAGAGAGACAAACAACACAAAAATGTTTGCACACCACATCCAACCAATTGTAATATTTCGGTGAATGTTCTAGGCATCAATGGGCAGAACCCTGTCAATTTTGGTGAAAACTGGAAAAGCCTGAGTTAGCGTCTCTGGTGCCCCATGCTGCTGCCTATGCATATTAGCGGCATCAGCTTAACTTTCTGTGTGGGGAGACTGCATAGCCAAGAGTCTAACAGACATTAGGAGGGTTGTTATGGGGAGAGGGAATGGAGTTAGTGGGAGAAAATGGGGACCCAGAGGCAGAGGAAGGAAGAGTTGGGAGGGGAAACAGCAGGGGCTAGAGCAGTAGGGCAATGGTGATGGGTGAAGCAGGGACCCACAGGGGAAGGGAAGTGGTGGTGGTGGGAGGAAAAGGAAGCAGGGCCCGGAAGGGAACGGGTGAAGCAACAGGGACGCCGAGGGGAGTGGAGGGGATGGCAAGTGGTGGGGAGGGGAGGGAAGGGGATGACAAGTGGTGGGGACAAGGGACGCAGGGTGCACGGTGAGGAGGAAGTGGAAGATGGGAAGGGGAAAGCAGGGACCTTGGTGGGGGGGGAAGGTGGAAAGCAGGGACTGTTTATAATGAACCCTGTGTTTAATAGCTCAACCTCTGCAAATATTGGCTCTTAAAGGGGAATCTGGTGACTGGGAGGAGAAAGAGAGTGATTACACTGGTCTACAATTTTTGAGAAGTCGTCTGCTTCAGAGATAAAATGTGCTATTTATTATGTATTTTGATGTGCTGAATTCAAATATGACAATTAAAACAACTGATTGGCTACTGTTTCTAAGATATTTAAGTTTTTACATTTTATGTCTATGTATATTGTGTAGATAGTAGAGTTTTAATCATAAATTGTAAACCTAGGTCTTTTCATGTGTTTATGGTTGCTTTACATGATAATATTTCACCTGTCCTGTTTATGTAACACTTTAAAAATCAGCAAAAGGGTTATATAAATAAAATTTATTATGAAACAAAAGGCAAAAAACTATTCTGTACATAGTTTAGTCCTATTCAGTGTCTACTCGGCGCTTCTTGGCTTGTCTCTTGTATTCATTAAATGGAGCATCTCTTGTCACTGTCCAGCAATAGTCTGCAAGCATTGATGGGCTCCATTTGCCCTGATAGCGTTTCTCCATTGTTGCAATGTCCTGGTGAAATCACTCGCCGTGCTCGTCGCTCACTGCTCCGCAGTTCGGTGGAAAAAAATCTAGATGAGAGTGCAAAAAATGTATCTTTAGTGACATGTTGCAACCAAGGCTTTTGTATGCCTTGCGGAGGTTTTCCACCAACAACCTGTAGTTGTCTGCCTTGTTGTTTCCGAGAAAATGTATTGCCACTAACTGGAAGGCTTTCCATGCCGTCTTTTTCTTGCCACGCAGTGCATGGTCAAATGCATCATCTCGAAGAAGTTCACGAATCTGAGGACCAACAAAGACACTTTCCTTTATCTTAGCTTCACTTAACCTTGGAAATTTTCCATGGAGGTACTTGAAAGCTGCTTGTGTTTTGTCAATGGCCTTGACAAAGTTCTTCATCAGACCCAGCTCGATGTGTAAGGGTGGTAACAAAATCTTCCTTGATTCAACAACTGGTGGATGCTGAACACTTTTCCTCCCAGGCTCCAATGCCTGTCGGAATGGCCAATCTTTCTTGATGTAGTGGGAATCTCTTGCACGACTATCCCATTCGCAGAGAAAACACCAGTACTTTGTGTATCCAGTCTGCAGACCAAGCAAGAGAGCAACAACCTTCAAATCGCCACAAAGCTGCCACTGATGTTGGTCATAGTTTATGCACCTCAAAAGTTGTTTCATGTTGCCATAGGTTTCCTTCATATGGACTGCATGACCAACTGGAATTGATGGCAAAACATTGCCATTATGCAGTAAAACAGCTTTAAGACTCGTCTTCGATGAATCAATGAATAGTCTCCACTCATCTTGATCGTGAACGATGTTGAGGGCTGCCATCACACCATCGATGTTGTTGCAGGCTACAAGATCACCTTCCATGAAGAAGAATGGGACAAGATCCTTTTGACGGTCACGGAACATGGAAACCCTAACATCACCTGCCAAGAGATTCCACTGCTGTAGTCTGGAGCCCAACAGCTCTGCCTTACTCTTGGGTAGTTCCAAGTTCTTGGTAGTTATGAGGTGTGGTTCAGAGAAGGAGGGTGGGAGAAAATGTGGGTCCTGTGACATTGATGGTTCAGGACCAGAAGTTTCATCCTCTTCCTCTTCCTCATCTGACTCAAGTGAGAATGATTCTGGTGCATCAGGAACTGGCAGTCCTTCTCCGTGGGGTACTGGGTGTATAGCTGATGGAATGTTTGGATAATGCACAGTCCACTTTTTCTTCTTTGACACACCTTTCCCAACTGGAGGCACCATGCAGAAGTAACAATTGCTGGTATGATCTCTTGGCTCTCTCCAAATCATTGGCACTGCAAAAGGCATAGATGTCCTTTTCCTGTTCAACCACTGGCGAAGATTTGTTGCACAAGTGTTGCAGCATCTGTGTGGGGCCCACCTCTTGTCCTGATCTCCAATTTTGCAGCCAAAATAAAGGTGATAGGCTTTCTTAACCATAGTGGTTATACTGTGCTTTTGTGATGCAAAAGTCACTTCACCACAAACATAGCAGGAGTTATCTGCACTGTTCACACAAGTACGAGGCATCTCTGCTCACTTTGGCTAAACAGAAATGTGTCACTTTGCAAAATCAAACACTGACAAATAAGAGAGCATGACACTGTATGATTTCTAGAGCTGATATAGGGCAATTTGTTCAGCAAAGTGATGTAAGCTTCGTTATGATTGCATCATCCATGACTTCTAGGAATAACATGATGCAATTCATTGACGCAATACCAGCTTCAGATTGCATCATTCATTGTTTTGCCTAAAAAGCAAGTACTGTCCAAACCCAGTCATAGATTTATTCATAGATCCAGTCAAAGATGTATTTTAGTCATTTCTGGTTTAAATTGAGATCCCTTCCCTTTATAACTCACTTATCCTCCGCCATTTCCAAGTCAAGGGTCGTATATACTGACCCAATAGCATATCTTGAAAACTAGAGCCAATCAACAATTTTAAGCATCATTTTCATTCTCAGTGACCCAGAATTAGTAAAATTTGACTACATTTATTTCAGAAGCATTTTGGCTGTAGAGCAGTGACAGCAGGTTAACAAATAACTGGAGGTTTCAGAGTAGCAGCCGTGTTAGTCTGTATCTGCAAAAATAACATCACTTGCCCCATAACCTCAGCCATGCTGAACACAACGCCATCTACAGCCTCAGAAACAACCCTGACATCATTATCAAAAAGGCTGACAAAGGAGGTGCTGTCGTCATCATGAATAAATTGGAATATGACCAAGAGGCTGCTAGACAGCTCTCTAACACCACATTCTACAGGCCATTATCCTCTGATCCCACTGAGGATTACCTAAAGAAACTACACCATCTGCTAAAAAAACTCCCTGACAAAGCACATGAACAAATCTGTACAGACACATGCCTAGAACCCCGACCAGGGACATTCTATTTGCTACCCGAGATCCATAAACCTGGAAATCCTGGACGCCCCATCATCTCAGGCATTGGCACCCTAACATCAGGCTTGTCTGGTTATGTGGACTCTCTCCTCAGACCCTACGCTACCAGCACTCCTAGCTATCTTCGAGATACTACTGACTTCCTGAGGAAACTAGAATCCATCGGTGATCTTCCAGAAAACACCATTCTGGCCACTATGGACGTAGAAGCCCTCTACACCAATATTCCACACACAGATGGACTACAAGCTATCAGGAACAGTATCCCCGATAATGTCACAGCTAACCTGGTGGCTGAACTCTGTGACTTTGTCCTCACCCACAACTATTTCACATTTGGGGACAATATATACCTTCAAGTCAGCGGCACTGCTATGGGTACCCGCATGGCCCCACAGTATGCCAACATTTTTATGGCTGACTTAGAACAACGCTTCCTTAGCTCTCGTCCCCTAACGCCCCTACTCTACTTGCGCTACATTGATGACATCTTCATCATCTGGACCCATGGAAAAGAAGCCCTTGAGGAATTCCACCATGATTTCAATAATTTCCATCCCACCATCAACCTCAGCCTAGATCAATCCACACAAGCGGTCCATTTCCTGGACACTACTGTGCTAATAAGCAATGGTCACATAAATACCACCCTGTACCGGAAACCTACTGACCGCTACACTTACCTACATGCCTCCAGCTTCCATCCAGGACACACCACACAATCCATTGTCTACAGCCAACCTCTAAGATATAACCGCATTTGCTCCAATCCCTCAGATAGAGACAAGCACCTACAAGATCTCTATCAAGCATTCTTAAAACTACAATACCCACCTGCTGAAGTGAAAAAACAGATTGACAGAGCCAGACGAGTACCCAGAAGTCACCTCCTACAAGGCAGGGCCAACAAAGAAAATAACAGAACACCACTAGCTGTCACCTTCAGCCCCCAACTAAAACCTCTCCAGCGCATCATCAGAGATCTACAACCTATCCTGAAAGATGATCCTTTACTCTCACAGATCTTGGGAGACAGACCTGTCCTCGCTTACAGACAACCCCCCAACCTAAAGCAAATACTCACCAGCAACCACACATCACTGAACAAAAACACTGACCCAGGAACCTATCCTTGTAACAAAGCCCGATGCCAACTCTGTCCACATATCTATTCAAGTGACACCATCATAGGGCCTAATCACATCAGCCATACCATCAGTGGCTCGTTCACCTGCACATCTACCAATGTGATATATGCCATCATGTGCCAGCAATGCCCCTCTGCCATGTACATTGGCCAAACCGGACAGTCTCTACGCAAAAGAATTAATGGACACAAATCTGACATCAGGAATCATAATACTCAAAAACCAGTGGGAGAACACTTTAACCTGTCTGGCCATTCTTTGACAGACCTGCGGGTGGCTATCTTAAAACAGAAAAACTTCAAAAACAGACTCCAAAGAGAGACTGCTGAGCTGGAATTGATATGCAAACTAGACACAATCAACTCAGGGCTAAATAGGGATTGGGAATGGCTGAGCCATTACAAACATTGAATCTATCTCCCCTTGTAAGTATTTTCACACTTGCTTCTTATCAAACTGTCTGTACTGAGCCATCTTGATTATCACTTCAAAAGTTTTTTTTCTCTTACTTAATTGGCCTCTCAGAGTTGGTAAGACAACTCCCACCTGTTCATGCTCTCTGTATGTGTGTGTATATATATCTCCTCAATATATGGTTCACTCTATATGCATCCGAAGAAGTGGGTTGTAGCCCACGAAAGCTTATGCTCTAATAAATTTGTTAGTCTCTAAGGTGCCACAAGTACTCCTGTTATTTTTGCAAATAACTGGAGGGTAAATGACAAAGCAGCTCTGAGTGCAGGGGCTGGAGGGGTGTCTTTAACTCCCCATGATCCCCTTCTCTGCTCCCCTCTCCATTACCCCTGCTCCACTTCCTACACATTCCCTCCTTGCCCACTGGCAAAGGAATCTCTCTGTTGCCTCCTGCTGCTGACTACATACATTACAGGCAGCAGCTCTAATATGCAGCTCTCTGTCATTGGGTGTACAACTTGGCCTAGAGAGGCACAAAGTATGCAACCCTCTAGTCATCATCAGTAGGCAAGCACAAATGAGATGCCTGAAGGATGCACACCTGACAACTCCTGTAGTCTCTGTGAGTCCATGTCTGTAGCCTCCGGAGTTCTTGAAAACATTCCTGAGTTGATGCAAATATAAACAATATATATATATATGCTAGCCCAAAGTTTAGCAAACTTGTATCCTTCATTTTCAAAACTCTTTAAGACCTAGAAAATACAATGTTTTGCTCTAGGTGCTATGGCTATCATGATCAAACAGGCCAAACTGTAGCTTGCTTCAAAGGTATTTGTTATTTTCTTTCTCTTTACAGTAATTGGATGCAAATTGAGGTTTTGATTATATGTATCATTTTAAGAGCACTGTAAGTATGCAAAGAATGCTCCCTTTTTATTATGTATTTCTTTCTTAATTAAGGAGAGGGTGGGTTGAAATTCAGTGACTGAAAATGATTACCACAGGCAAAAGGTGGGTGGTTAACTGATGCCAATGTTTGCTGGAGCACTTAGTTTATTGCGTTGGGGTTTGAATTTGATTGTTTCCTTTATGTCAGGGTTAGGTATGTTAATGTATCCTGCTGTGATGTTAAAAAGGCCTAAAGTGGTAGAGCTGTCAAACTAGCTGTGTCACCACATCCAAAGCTTTAAAGTGCAGATTTGGCCTGAAAAGCGATTATGAATAATACCACATTCTTACCCAACTGATCTGCTTTACCTGTGCACTTGATGTATATCTGCTTACTTTAATGACTAAAACAAATGTTTAGTACTGTCAGCATTGCAAAACCAAGACAACTCTACAAGATTGAGCTGGATATTATTCTATCTCATGCATCAGTAGCAAACTTAAATTCCAACTTCAGATGGATGATGATGTAAAAGACAGAGTTAACCCAGCTTGAGTTTGCACGTTTGGCCATTAGAAAAAGCATCTTTTGACTCATCAACTGAATAAATGTAATTGGGGAGCCACTGTGACACAACAATATGTTAAACAATGTCATTTTTACAGTAACTTTTCTGATTGTAACCACACCTAAATACATTTATGTGTGTGAAACTTTTTGTGCAGCTTTCCTTTGTCAAGAGTTCTCAAATGTACCTTAGTTCCCACAACTATGTTTGTGTAGTATGCTGTGTGTGTGTACACACACACCATCTATCTCCTGTTGTTTATTCTGAATATGTTTTGATCAGGTGAAGAGAAAGTTCTATTTTATGAATACTTCTATTGACTGAGAGAATGCAGGGTGGACCTGATTCTCATTTGCAATAAGACCAACTTTACACCATCATGACAGATACTGAGTTACACCCATGTTAAGGCCCCTTTACACTTCCTGAACAGGGTAAAGTGATCTTGCAGCAAATGAGAATCAGGCCTGTTATCTGAAGGAGGTTGCTTCCATCATCTCAACATACTAGATGATATTTCTCTTAACTTTGTCACAAACAGTATATGCTATTGAATCCTTATTGTTGAAGAGTTCATTCACCCATTAAAATAATTCCTATTTCAGCTACCAACCACAAATTTGATATATTCTTTATGGAGAAGACCCATCTGGGTGATTCAGAGCATGGCAAGTTCAGGAAGGTGGAAGAAAGCCATCTTTATAAAGCATAGAGTCATAGAGTTTAAGGCCAGAAAAGACCATCAAATCATCTAGTCTGACCTCCTCACATTACCCAGTCACCCCTACACCAAGCCAACAACCAGAATTAGGCCCAAGTATCACCCCCTGAGGAGATTAAACTATTGTGTACCACAGACAGAGAATAGAATGCTCTTGAGCATAAGCTCTATGGTGCCTTTAAATTAGCTTCTAAGCAGGATCTAATGGGAGAGTTCCTGCATTCTTCTGCTATAGAGTGGACTCAGCGGTACTCATTAAAAATGAGTAAGAGGGATGAGTGAGCTAGCCAAAAATATGTAAACTCCTTCAATCACCTCATTATGTTGAGCCATATCTTCTTCCATAATCACCTTCCCAAAATATACAGGAGCAAGGACTTCCTATAAGGCTTTGTTATTTATGCATGAATTCACAGAGCCAGAAGAATGGTGACAGACCATTAGTTGATCACATTACAAAACTCAGGGGTGCCTGTACAAAGCAGATTTTAAAATGCTTATAACTGACAAATCACAACCAGTTTTCACCAGGCCACTGAAAGACACCTCTGAAACTGATGAACTTTGTTCTCATTTTTAAATTTTTAACAGCTACCTCTAAAGCTGTGGCAAAAGGAGGTTACAAAATTACAAGAGGACAGTGTATTTTTTCCACTGGGTTTGTCCCTGAAAGTGGATGAATATTTTTAGCTCAGACTTTCCAGAAAGATGTGCTCTTGGCCTAAGAACAAACATGCCAAATTTCAACCCCAAAGGTAAAACACTGAGAAAGTTATAAACACCTGAAAATGACACTTTAGAAAGAAGTACATGTGCAGCCTTAACTAGGCAGCAGCCCATCTGCTTAGCAACACAGGTTGCCATGAACATATCATTCCAGTGTTCTTCCGTCTGCACAGGCATCCAGCTGAAAATCTGTATGCTGATATTTAAATCCATCCATTGGATGGGGCCCAGCTGCCTGAGAGATTGACTCTCCCTATGTGGCCTTGAACAATAAAACTGCCCACCACTACGAGATGGCTGAGAAGTGTGAGAGACTGATACACTTTCGGCTTTCCAACCCCACAAATAAGGGTGAGCAGAAAGATATGGTGGCTAATCTTATTGGTATAAGAAACTGAGACTGACAGAGCTTCCTGAAACTGTACTCTTCTACTTGTCTTTCTCTGTATTGTTGTCCCACTCACTTTCCTTTGGAATGCTGCTGCAAAGATCATATTCCAAGCCTGTTGCTTTGACCGTTCCATCCCTCCACTTGCTGGCCCTTTTTTATTGCATAAAAACTAAGCAATTTGTCTTCACTTTCAAGGCCCTTCATAGCCTATCCCCAGCCTACCTATCATCTCTCATTCACTATCAACTATCAGTTCCTACCTCTGCCCATAATGCCAGCCTCCATCACTCATTTGTTAAATTTTCAAGCAAGCACTTTCGTGCTTTCTCCAATGCTGCCCCTCATGCTTGGGAGGCACTTCTTGTAAACATAGGCAAAGATACCACATTATCCTCTTTTAAAACTTTTCTCTGCCTCGATGCTTACCAAGAACTTGACATCAGTTACGTTGCTGATGTGCTGAACCCACAACCTATCAATCTGACCAGTACTGTCTGGCTGTTTCCCTGTATCCTCCTGTCTGTCTGTAGCCATATATTGTCTCTTATCTTATACTTATATTGCAAATTCTTTGGGCCTGGGACCATCTTTTTGTCCGATGTTTGTACAGCACCTAGCACAAATGGGTCATGGTCCATGACTGGAGCTCCTAGGCACTATTAGATAAATTGTGGTGTCCTCCAGGGGTCTGTACTAGGACCAATACTATTCAACATATTTATAAGTGATCTGAAAAAAGGGGTAAACAGTGAGGTTGGAAAATTTGCAGATGATACAAAACTACTCAAGATAGTTAATTGCAAAGCAGACTGCGTAGTGTTACAAAGGGTGACTGGGCAAGAAAATGGCAGATGAAATTCAATGTTGATAAATGCAAAATAATGCACATTGGAAAACATAAAAGAACTGGATACGTTCACGGAGGATCGGTCCATCAATGGCTATTAGCCAGGATGGGCAGGGATGGAAAACCATGCTCTGAAGTGTCCGTAGCCTCTGATTGCCAGAAGCTGGGAATGAGTAACAGGGAATGGATCACTTGGTTATTATCTGTTTTGTTCAGTTCCTCTGGGGCACATGGCATTGGCCACTGTCAGAAGACAGGATACTGGGGTAGATGGACCATTGGTCCGACCCAGGATGGCCGTACTTATGATAATAAAAATAGTAAATCATAATAATAACTTTCACAGGAGCTCAGGTGAGAAATGACCCCGGAACTCACCACTTTCAGAACTAAATATGAAACTCATTTCTTCAACCTAGTTGTCCTTCAATAGTTCTTCATAGGTTCTTCATACACACAACACATTCACTTACACATATTTCTCCTAAGGCAGGAAAGAAAGATATATTTAATTTCTTTTTAAAATACTTGGGAGGTGCTCAGAAACTACAGCAATCAGAGCTATAATAGTACAAAGATAAGAAAAAATGCTATAGGCTAGAGCTGAAAAATAGATAAACAATTTTTCAGTGAAAAATAGGAAAAATATGTTGATGAATATGCATCCGAAGAAGTGGGTTGTAGCCCACGAAAGCTTATGCTCTAATAAATTTGTTAGTCTCTAAGGTGCCACAAGTACTTCTGTTATTTATGTTGATGAAATTTTTCATTAATGCTTTTCTTTTGTTTCCAACCAACTTTATTGTATATACCTAATATATACAGTACTGTATAATACAGAGGAGAAGTGGAGAATAT
This sequence comes from Emys orbicularis, assembly GCF_028017835.1. Taxonomy (NCBI): domain Eukaryota; kingdom Metazoa; phylum Chordata; order Testudines; family Emydidae; genus Emys; species Emys orbicularis. Next base: position 188,145,332 of record NC_088684.1, on the reverse strand, counting down.
GGGCTGGGAGAGAGTTTGATTGGTATCACAAAGCATAGAGCTTTAACTGTGAAGTTAAACTGGTACCCAAGTTTCAAAAGTAGGTACTCAAAGTTAAGTGCCTATTAGATTTAGGCATGCAAGTCAAGATTTCTTACTCCCAATTGGCCACATGATTGTACTATTATCTAATCTGCATACACATATCTTGTACGTGTGTATACAAGTAAGATGCACACAAATATATGTGTACATTTTGCATGCCTAACTTTGAAAACCTAGCCAGTCCAATAAGATGAACTTGGCCCTTAAATATCTCGAAATCTTGCAGTTCTGAACATTGTACCCTAATTTAATTTCACTTTGTTTCGTGAGTCAACCCTTTGTATTTTTCTGGTTCACATATTGTGTTCACTATGTCTTCTACTTTTATATGATTCAATACTATTTTTTAGATGTGAATGCATAATTGCTTAATTGGCCTTGGATTATATTGTATTCTAAAATGTCTCTTCAGAAATACCTTCTACTGTTATAGAAATGCGTATCAGAAAACATCAGGCAACCTATAGAAAATGCCAGGAGAACAATTTCCCAAACTATAAAGGTGGCACTCACACTAATGTAACGTTCCCCTCAAAAGTGCAGGACAGCTGGCTGATAATACTCAGTGACTCCAGTGTTCTACAGCCTCAGGCAACCACGGTATCATGTGTTGTTCTTAAAACCAGTGTTTAGCAGCTTGGGCCTCAAAATACAAATTTCCTTGTCTTTGGACAAAAATCAATAAGACAAAAAAAAAGGTCACCGATTGCTTATTAAATAATTGCTTGTTTTTCAAATATGGTTTACCTAATTGCCATATTTTACATACATTAATATTGCACACACAAAAAGACGTTAAAAGGAAGTTATTAAAATTGCAAAGTCAAGCACTCAAAAATGAGGGAATCCAGAATGAAGATTACCTTCATTCAGCCCCCTTTTGTGTAAGCATTATGATGCAGTCTTTAATTACTTGATCACATACTCAAAGGTGAAAATAAGCCGGTACAGTACGGTACGGCGTACTGGCAAGAGCCGATACACAGCCGACCGTACCGACAGGAGGCAGCTTCCCCAGGCCAGCAATTTAAAAGGGCCCGGGGCTCCCAGCCACCGCTACCACAGCCGGAGCCCCTGGCCCTTTAAATTGCCACCAGAGCCCCGGAGCTCCCGGCCACCGCCACAGCTACCACTACTATGGGGCTCTGGCGGCGATTTAAAGGGCCCGGGACTCCCTGCTGCCACTACTGCAGCCGGAGCCCCAGTCCCTTCAAATCCCTGCTTGAGCCCTGGGGTAGTGGCAGCAATTTAAAGGGCCTGGGGCTTTAAAGGCCCCGCCCCTGCCACCTGAGGAACCGCCCCTTCCGGTTGAGACCCCCCCCTCCCCCCCCCACTTGCTCAGGACCCTGGCCCTGCAAGCCAATAAGTCCCTTAAGTTACTTTCACCCCTGCACATACTATTATTTCCATAGAGCCCCTGCTTCATTCAGTGCACAGGATGGACAGTGATCACCTGATGAGCATCTATTCAATATTTTGTTTTCTCCTCATTGTTTAATATGTGGCCCCAGGCTTTATTTACTGCAAACTATCCACGCCCTACTCTGAATATAGAATGATTAATTTCCTCCTAGGATTTTCTGTGGCACTATAGTGCTTCACTATAGTGGAGTGCTTCACAAACACCAATTAATGCATCATCACAACACTCCTGTAAAATGTGGGATTATTATTATCCCCAATTTACAGATGGGAAGGTAAGACACAGAGGCACAGACAGATTCAGAGCAAAAAATTCCACTAAGTTTGGGTGCCCACTTTGAGATGACTCAGACCTGATTTTTCAGTGCACATAGTATTATATATTACTTTATATACTGGAGCACAGGACATATTGACTTCAGTTGCAGCTATGAATACTCAGTACTTCTGCAAATCAGACCCAAGGTTTCAAGTTGGGCACGCAGGAAATGAGGAACACACAGTTAATGACCACCTCTAAAAAAATTGGTTTAGGTGACTTGCCAGGCATCACATAGGAACTCCCGGCCAGACACAGAGATGAAATCCAGTTCTCCAGAACAACATTCAACTGCTTTAACCAGATGACTGTCCGTTCTTCTACTGCAATTCCTCAGCCTCATTCACTTCACACCCTCCAACTTCTGCAACGACTGAGGCAATGTTTGTATAGACAACAGCCTCCTTTAGTACACAGCCCTCATTCATCTCCACAGCACCTATCATGCTGTGCACTGAATGAGGCAGGGTTCCCATGGGAAAAAAAATCACATGGGATGATGTAATTAAAGACTGTATCATAATGCATTCACACAAAGTGACTGAATTAAAGTTTCACTGGCATCCTTAATTATGGCAATTCCTATTCCTATCCTTTGAGTGCTTCACTTTGCAACCTGGATTTCTTGCCCAACCAGTCCCAATTTCCCCATCATCAGCTCTCAGTCACAGTTTCTCCCCCCCTTAAGTCCCAGTCTCACCAGAATCCTTGTCCCAATCTTTTTTCCTTCCTTCCTAGTCTGGCTTTTTCCCCTCCCCCGCATTCAAACCAAACGTCTTCCTTCTCATGCTGCTTGCTCAGTCACTCTGTGGTGATGGTATGTGTGCAGTCGTCATATATAAGAGCTGTGAAGTGATGTAATGTGCTCAGTTGCTCACTGGCAATTGTGCATGCACAGTCTGGTCAGCACTGGGAGCTGTCAGAGGCTTGAGCATACTCAGTGAGGGTGGAATCTTCTGAGGTTTTAGCTGCTAAACTCTAAAACGTCTCTGCTTAGCATGTGCAAATGGAGGTATTTCCGAGGCTAATAACTTGGCAAAAATTTGAGTTGATGAGAGCCAGGGACCTCTTGGTGTGAATTGGAAGAGTGCACAGTGCTGCAAAGAGTTGTAAGATCCCCTGGATCTGGTTTCTATATAAAAGTTCAAAGGTTTTCATGTCAGGTCTCTACTGAAAACCTGTGTCACACTGATCATCATAACCATTGTGAAATGTGTGTACAGGGAGTTATGTATATATACACCCTGAGAATTATGTTTGTAAGGTCTGTGAGTTGGGGCTAGTTGCCAGAAGATGATAAACAAGTTTCTTTCAGGTTGGAGATGCTTATCTACCTCTCCAGATTTATATAAATTGAATATTGTATACTTCACAATGAATGACTATTTGCAATCTGGGAAAAATGCTAATCAAGAGGTTGCAAAGTCTCCAAGGAAAAAGTTCTACAGGAAAACAAAAACCAAGAAGCAGGGGTTACCCTGCTCACAAGTGAAGATAATGGCTTGTTAGAACTATATCAGGGGATGCAGAGCCACACCCAGATATCCTTCCCCTGGAGGACAAGCTGCCAGCTGGATTATTTTATAAATGGAGGATGAAAGCTGGTTTGGCTATTTAACACTAGGAGAGAAACTTTGGGTGAACTATCTTTATGGGACAGGAGAATGTCTTGTTAGTTATGTTTAGGCTCTAGAAAATGTGTTATGATGTTATTTTATGTGTAACTATTTGTTTCCATTAATTCTACTTGCTTTTTCTTTCATTTCTGTTCTTTGTTAAATAAATGTTTACTTGTTTTCCTTTTAAAAAAAATCTAAGTGCTTATTGAGTTGAGTAGAGTGGTGAAACTGTTAAGATGGTGTGTCCTATTCCTTTGGCAATAGTGGACCTGTGAATTTTGTGAGTGTCCAGGGGCTGGACACTCCAGGGGGATGCTCAGAAGGCTCGGGGGTCGGAGTGTGCCTACTGATTACCTGCAGTGGGACAGAAAGCCAGTGTAGGCTAAGTGCTTGTGTTACCCATGGCCAGTGGAGTCAGGAATCTGACCTTTGGCAGACAAAGACAAGACTTCCTCATGCTAAGGGCAGGTGATAGCGAGGTGCCTCACAACCCTGGGTATCATCAGGAAGTGTCAGAGTGGATTTTCACAGAAGCAGCAAAAAGCACATCCCTGCCACAAAAGTCACCCCGCACCTTGCCAAAATTGAAGTCCCTGCTCCAAAACATGGGATGCTAGAGATTTTCCAAGAAAAGGTCACCAGCTTTTTTTTATCATTCCAAAACAACATCCCTTTCCTTAAACTGGTACTCAGTAATGCCTGAAACTATTCAGCCTCAGGCAGCCACCCAGCATGAAAAATTTCAGCCCAAACAATTAAAGTTTGGCAGAGTTATAAGCAACTGAAAACATGGTCTTCTAATGGGAAGTGTCAGAAAATCTTAATAATAGCCCGTGATACCAGCCCAGCTTGTCCTGAACCCTCATTTGCTTCATATTAGTTTTGCAACAACAAAATTATTGATATTGTTAATTCTTCCTCATGCCAAAATTTCGTTAGAAAGAAATGACAACAACTTTATGACTCAGTCCTTCAAAGGGTTCCTCATGGGCAGATCCTCATGCCCATACAAGTCACATTGATTTTTCAGGATCTGGATCTTAAATGCTATAAGGACATAGCAGGTGGCACTTTCTCTCAGTCTTGAAAGTGCTCTTCTTAAATCAATTGTGGAAAGAAAGAAAGAAAGAAAGAAAGAAAGAAAGAAAGAAAGAAAGAAAGAAAGAAAGAAAGAAAGCATTTTTTCGATCACAGTGGAGCCGAAATTGAAATTTAGGCATCTGAATCTGGTGTTTATTGGGCACCTTAGTACCTTTGTGGATTTGAGCCTCTGTTTTGACAATGCTAACCTGAGATTAGTCCTGCACATAGTGGGGTGATCACAATGGACAGGACTCTGCTAATTTTGGAGGCAAGAAGTCACTTCACAGACTCAGCCCAGACAGCTAATGCCAGCTCAAATTATTAAAACAACTCCTAATTAAAACAATGATGAGTTTTCTCCCCACTCTTAGTTTCTATGTTCCCCAAATTCCAGCACTCTTCTTGAGATCACCACAAACATAATGAAACACTGTCTACAGAGTTGGAAAATGGACTGAAAATCCTCACAGCAACCACAACTGTTATTAAATAACACCAATAACACTACTACTAATCATTCTGGAAAATAAAAGGAATTGAGTTTACTGCTTGTTTTTAATCAAGTAAAACTATGAACAACTGAGAAAAATCTCTCTGCGTTAATGTCTCCTGGGCTGGTTTAATTAAAGTAATTGGAATAACTGAACACACAGGAAAAAATCAAGGTTGAAATTGTGTGTATGTGTCACTACAGAGCACTAGAGGGAGCTGTAGTTTTTGAGCTAGAAGCTCAAGTAGGAACTGGTGCTCCCCACCCTTGCTTGTGAAAGGGGCAGTAGGCACTCTCACCAGTGCCTGCTTCCAGATGCTGGTATAGTGAACTGTGGCCACAAAAACTTGCAAGGACCAGAGTTGTAAGAGGGTCTCAAACCCAGGACTGAGTGCACCAAAAGGACAGCAAGGTTCGCTTTGCCACATGAACTAAAAAAAGTAGCTCTTGTCAATGAGCCAGTAGTAGCCTGCATAATTACAGGAACACTCATGATTATACACACTAGGCCAATGTATTATATACTGTACTCCTCATGTTAGACAAGCTCAGTCTCAGGTCCACAAGTCCCATTTCATAATGAACCAAGGCTGCATACATACATAGACCTCAAGGTCATCAGTGGGGATCAAATCCTAGAACTCAAGTAATGGAAGCTTATGCGTTTGGTGATGAATATCCTGGGTCTAATTATTGATAATGATGACGACAACTGTGGTGTCTGTGTCCATATTGCAGCTGTGAAGTACTACAGTTGGAGATAGTAGGGAGAAATCTCTTTTGATGTTACTTAACAGATCTGGATGCTGTGGAGAAAAAGCCCTCCACCCACCACAACTACATCTTTTCAGGATAAGATGGAATTTAGCTCTGAATGTAATTTTGAAAAAATTCTAAATAATGTGGAGGGATGACCAACATTACATCCTAAATGGCCAGTGAAGTGAATGGGAGTTTTGGGTGCTCAAGGAATGCAATATCAAAACATAAAGAGTTTAGGAGAGCAATGAGCTATTATTCAGCTTGCAAAGTTAAAGAGATTCTCATGTATACACTTAGAGCAATTAAGTCTTATAGCTTGAATAGTCTAGCAGTAGTACTTCAAAAACATCCAGGCAGATATCATTCAAGTTAACCTAATACAGAAAAATGAGTTCAGAGGAAGCTGTGCATAAATGACCTTTACTAGACAGTCATAAAAAGGAATAACTATACATAATACCCAAAAGCATTCTTTTACAATTTCAGCCAGTGTTACCGTCTGTCATAATCAATAGAATGTTTAGTGGTGCAACTTAGGGAATGTATTAAAGAAATTATGCAGCTAATGGGGAGTTACACAAGTTGTAATTTACTAAATATTGTTGCATATTCTTTGTGTTGGATTGCAATAAAGACAAGAGCCTTGTAAATTAATGTATAGTAGTTAATTAACTGACAGATAATAACTAATTGTATTTTTTATGCAACATGATCCCAACTGTGTCTAATGTTAGGCACCTAAATACACATTTTAGACACTTCTGTGCTGATTTTTTTATCTTAAATATGGATTTAGATAACTAAATGTAGGCACCCAACTTTTCAGGTTGGGCTGTAGAAATGTTACACCTGCTCAATTACTCAAGTGCATTATGACCTCATCCTGAACTGCTCTCCAATCTCTTTCTAAGATCTTGTGTTTCTTTTAAAAACCTTCTTGAAAAAAATATTGTTCCATTGGGCTTCATGTAGATTGTTGTAAATATTACCCTGGAGTAGAGTGGTTATTTATTTGAATGACACATATTTACTTGACAGCATTGGACATTTTTCAATAATTCAAATCCCTTCAAGCTAGGGAAGTGTGACTGAAGGCAGGACTGTAAATGTTCCATTTTAAAGCATGTCTTTCTGTTTTCCCTTTTAGTTCCATGGGGGGAAGGCTGTGAAAGAATAGGTTTGGTGTGTTGTATTTGCTTCAAGAGCTTGTTCTCATTATTCTCCCTTAAAGAAATGCCAAGTGTTTTGTCGCTATAATTAATAATAAATAAAACCAAGTACAAGATGGCTGAATTTTCTTTGCAAAACTTTTTCTTTGCAAAACTTCACAGCTTAGTAGAACTAAGTAAGAGAGAGCTGCTTGAGGGAAAAGAGGTCACCTGAACTTTAACCCTAAAATCAAGCAGAATCCAAATGGAGCCATTTTTAATGGTTAATATGTTTGTTTAATTTTTTAAAAATCCATTTTTGTGCATCTGCCCTTTCAGGTAGAAAGGAAAAACAGGCCAGTCAGAAGGACAATCAGTAAAAACAATGAGAACCCAATGACATAGGGAAGGGTAAGAGAGAGGTCCTGGAAGCCAAAGTTAGGCTACTAGGTAAGAGATTAAATCCAGGACCTCCATGATAGCATTCTCTGTAATACTTCCAATTGCATGCCCAGGATTAGAAAGACAGCCAGAACTGCAGGATCCCAATGTGTGGATGATATGATGGTATAGGGAAGAGGGTTTTAGGTTTATTAGGAACTGGGGAAAGGAGGAGCTTATACAGGACGGAAACCAAACAGAACTAGACTGCTGGCATGTAACATGAAAAAGGCTGTAGAGGATGTTTTAAACTAAGAGCTGGGGAAAGCTGACAGTTGGTAAAGAGAATAGGAGGGAAATTGGTAAAGCACTGGTAGGAGCTACTGAGGAACAGTCAAACCTAAAAGAGTCCCATTTAAATATAATACACAAGTGCTTATATACAAGAGCAAGAAGTCTAAATACTAAGATGGATGATCCAGAGTGCCTGGCATTAAATTAGAATATTGATATGTAACCCTTCTGCCAGGTAGATTCAGCAGTGACAAGGGCCAGGTTCAATATCTAGGAGTTTCTTTTCAACAATACAACACAGAACCGGCTTGAGCCGCCACCCAATAATCTGTGAAAATTACACATCACCTTCTGGGTGCTTCTGGGAGGCTTCTGAGTGTAGAAAAGAAACTTTTAATAAAAGGGGGAAAGTAACTCGGCATTAACTTGGGAAAATGCCACAATCAGGATTCATAAGCATAAAACCATGTGTAAAAACACCCACCCCAGAGTAAGCTGGGCAGTGTCCATTGCCTCAAGTTCTTAAGTCCAATAATCAAATGTTCCTGTAAGATTCCCCTCCCTTCTCCCTCCATCACACCCCACTTACAGTCCTTGGTCAGTAAAGACCCAGAGTTCAGAGGTGCATTTCCATGAGTTCACTTCCCACCCAGGGGGAGAAGGCAACTTGCTCACTACGCCGACCGGCTCAGCCAGCTGCTCCGCTCACTCCACTAGCTGCCCTGCTCGCTCTGCCAGCAGTCCCGACGCTCACTCCACTGGCCGCTCTACCAGCTGCCCCACTGCTTGCTCCGCCAGCCACTCCGCTCACTCTGTGGGCCATTCACTAATCTGCCAGCTGCTTGCTGCTCTGCCGCATCTCTGGGATGTCTTGAGGTCCCACCTCTTAGCACAGCTCTCAGTGATTTCAACTGTTAGCAGGGAAGCCTCACTGCTAGTGCAGGCTGGGCAGTCTCTTTCACTATTGAGTGTTCATCAGCTCTGTCATTACACAGCGAAGGGAGGAGGGTCAAATGATGTCTCGGAGGCAGAAACCACAACACCAGGTACAAACAGCTGTCTACAACCTCTCTCAACTCTATTGGGCTTTGGCCTCCTTGTCCCCTGCCTAGCGAGTGCAGTTAAGTTGAGGGTGAGTCCCACGATCAGGGCTGCCATGCACAACTCTGCTGCTCTTGATTCACACGACAAGGATAGCAACAGTTAATTACCCCTGCACTCAATAACAAAATGACTTGTGAGCCAACACCAGCCAAAAGTGATCATTTGGTCAAAGCAGCTCTGCCATGCTGTGCACATAGGGCATGTCTATGTAAACAAGGTTGATTCCTAAAGTCTTCTTCCCTAACTCATCACTGGATGTCAGGGGAGAGCTCATGCAGACCTTACTTACAGATGTAAGAGGCATTGTGGAAATTTGGTGGAATGAGGATAAGCAATGGGACATGATAATACCATAGAAGAAAATATATAGGAATGACAGAGTTGGTTGTTCTAGGGGGTAGTGGCACTATAGGTGAAAGAAAGCATAGAGTAAAATAAAGCAAAAATCTTAAATGAATAAAACTGTACCATAGAATCTCTTTGGACAGAAATTTGATGCTTGAACAATAAGAGTATAGCAGTAGGAATATACTACTAACCACCTGACCAGGATGGTGATGATGATTGTGAAATGCTCACAGAGATTAAAGAGGCTACAAAGGCAGAAAATGGAATAATAATGGGGGATTTCAACTATCCTCATACTTACTGTGTATATGTCACCTCAGGAAAGGGATGCAGAGATAAAATTTCTAAACGCCATAAATGACTGCTTCTTGGAGCAGCTAGTCCTGGAACCCACAAGGGGAGAGGCAATTCTTGATTTAGGCATAAGTGGAACACAGGATCTGGACCAAGAGGTGAATATAACTGAGCTTCTCAGTAATAGCAACAATAATGTATTTAAATGCCAAAGAAACTCACCACCATAAAATTTAACTTCAAAAAAAGGAAACTACACAAAAATGAGGAAGCTAGTTAAACAGAAATTAAAAGGAACAATCACAAAAGAAAAATCCTTTGAAACTGCATTGAGACTATTTAAAAACACCATAATAGAGGCACAAACTGAATGTGTACCACAAATAAATAAAATAATAAACAACAATAACAACAGTAAGATGACAAAAAAAAAGCCACCATGGGTAAACAACAGAGTAAAAAAGATAGTTAGTGGCAAAATGGCATCCTTTAGAAATTGGAAGTCAAATCCTACTGAGGAAAATAGGAAGGAGCATAAACTCTGGCAAGTCAAGTGTAAAAGTATAATAACATAGGCCAAGAAAAAATTAGAAAGCAACTTAGCTAAAGACACAAAAACAAACAGCATTTTTTTTAAAGTACTTCAGAAGTAGGAAGCTTGCCAACCAGTCAGTGGGGCTGCTGGATGATTGAGGTGCCAAGAGAGCACTCAAGGAAGACAAGGCCATTATGGAGAAGCTAAAAGAATTCTTTGCATTGGTCTTCACTGCAGAGGATGTGTGGGAGATCCCACACACCCGAGCCATTCGCTGTAGGTGATAAAAACCTGAGGAACTGTCCCAGACTGAGGTGTCAATAGAGAAAGTTTGGGGACAAATTGATAAATTAAATAGTAATATGTCTCAAGGACCAAACGGTATTTACCCAAGAGTTCTGATGGAACTCAAATATGAAATTGCAGAACTACTAACTGGTATGAAACCAATCATTTAAATCAGCCTCTGTACCAGATGACTGAAGGATAGCTAATGCAACACTGATTTATTTATTTTTTAAAGGCTCCAGAGGTGATCCTGGCAATTACCGACCAGTAAGCCTAACTTCAGTACCAGGCAAATTATCAAAGACATAGATAAACACAACATGTTAGGGAAAAGTCAACATGGCTTGATTCACCAATCTATTAGAATTCTTTGAGTGTATTAGCAATCATATGGACAAGGGTGATCCAGTGGAGATAGTGTATTTGGATTTTCAGAAAGCCTTTGACAAGGTCTCTCACCAAAGGCTTTTAAGTAAAATAAGCTGTCATGAGATAAGAGGGAAGATCATCTCTTGGATGATCTGGCTAAAGATAGAAAACAAAGGGTAGGAATAAATTATCACAATGGAGAGAGGTAAATAGCCCAAAGATCTGTACTGGGACCTGTGCTGTTGAACATATTCATAAGTGATCTCGAAAAGGTGATGGACAGTGAGATGGCAAAATTTGCAGACGATACAAATTACTCAAGATAGTTAAGTCCAAAGCGGACTGTGAAGAGTTACTCACAGAACTGGGTAACTGGGCAACAAAATGGCAGAATAAATTCAGTGTTGATAAGTGCAAAGTAATGCACATTAGAAAACATAATCTGAATTATACATACAAAATGATGGGGTCTAAATTAGCTGTTCCAATTCAAGAAAGAGATCTTGGTGTCATCATGGACAAACCTCTGAAACCATCTGCTCAATATGCAGCAGCAGTCACAAGCGGAAACAGAACATTAGAATCATTAGGAAGGGGATAGAAAATAAGACAAAATATCATAATGCCACTATCTAAATCAAGTGTACAACCATACCTTGAATACTGTGTGCAGTTCTGATCGACCCATCTCACAAAAGATATTAGAATTGAGAAAAGTACAAAGGGCAACAAAAATAATTACAGGCATGGAACTGCTTCCATAAGAGGACAGATTAAAAAGACTGGGACTGTTCAGTTTGGAAAATAGATGACTAAGGGGGGGGATATGATAGAGATCTATAAAATCATCAATGGTGTAGAGAAAGTGACCAAGGAAGTGTTATTTACCCCCTCACATAACACAAGAACTAGGGGGTCACCTTATGAAATTAATACGCAGCAGGGTTAAAACAAACAAAAGGAAGCACAGTAGAACCTCAGAGTTATGAACGCCAAACTTATGAACTGACTACTCAACCACACACCTCATTTCAAATGGAAGTATTCAATCAGCCAACAGCAGAGACAAATAAATAAATAAATAAATAATTTTTTAAAAAAGCAAATACTGTACAGTACTTTCTTAAATGTAAACTACTAAAAATTAAAGGGAAAGTTTTTAAAAAATGTTTTGACAAGGTAAGGAAACTGTTTCTGTGCTTGTTTCATTTAAATTAAGATGTTTAAAATCAGCATTTTTCTTCTGCATAGTAAAGTTTAAAAGCTGTTTTAAGTCAATGTTCAGTTGCAAATTTTTGAAAGAACAACCATAATGTTTCATTCAGAGTTATAAATATTTCAGAGTTACAAACAACCTGCATTCCCAAGGTGTTCGTAACTCTGAGGTTCTACTGTACTTCACACAATACACACTCAATCTGTGGAATTCATTACCAGGAGATGTAGTGAAGGTCAAAAGTATAACTGGGTTCAAAAAGAACTAGATAAGTTCATGGAGGAAAGGTCCATCAATGGCTATTAGCCAAGATGGTCAAGGCGCAACCCCATGCTCTGGGTGTCCATAGCCTCTGACTGCCAGAGCTGGAGGAGGATGGGATGAATCACTCAATGATTGCCTATTCTGTTAATCCCTCTTCCGCAACTGGCATTGGCCACTGTCATAAAACAGAATACTGGGCTAGATGGACCATTGGTCTGACTCAGTCTGGCCATTCTTATGTTCTAACATAACGCTGTTAATAACTTACATTTTTCTACAATTATAATACTAGATCTCCACTACATCTGTTATAAATTGGTGTAGTTCTATTGGAATTAATGGAACTGAGGGTTCTGATCCATAATCTTTTGGCTTTCTTCCAGGAATGGCATTGAGGCCATAGAAGTGCTCAATTTATTGGCATTATAACATCATTCTCAAAATTACCAACCATCAGAGGGAATGACACTACCCTGCTGTAAGTCAGCAGCTACAGTAAGTGGCAATTAGGAAAGTACATATAACAATAGAACTTAGCACTTATGTAGTAACTTTCATCTATGTAGTATAAAGTTTTTTACAAGAGGTATGTAAGTTTTGTTATCCTTATTTTAATCATGGGTAAGCAGCCCCCCAAAAGTTATGTGGCTTTTCCAAGGTAACACAGAAAGGCAGTGGCAGAGCTCGAAACAGAACCAAGTTCTTCTGAAGGTCAGTCTTGTGCTCTAACCACTATGCTAGCTTTCTTGGGCAAAGGTACCAAACTGAGCAAAGGTACCAAATCATGCTAGTTTTTAGCTTCTAAAACAGGGATCGGCAACCTTTGGCATGCGGCCCATCAGGGAAATCCGGTGGCGGGCCGGGACGGTTTGTTTAGCTGCAGCGTCCGCAGGTTCGGCCGATCGCAGCTCCCACTGGAACGGTGAACTGCGGCCAGTGGGAGCTGCGATCGGCCGAACATGCGGATGCTGCAGGTAAACAAACTGTCCTGGTCTGCCAACGGATTTCCCTGACAAGCCGCATGCCAAAAGTTGCCGATTCCTGTTCTAAAACATAGTAGATACTTTATATTTTATATAATGACATTGTGATATCCCAGTTTCTTTATTGACTATGAGAATTTCATGTTTCAAACTAACACATGGAAATGGCAGACCAACACATGAAAGTATCATATACAGGTGGGAATGGCCCTTCACCATCACCCGGTCCTGACCAATTTTCAGATCCAATTGTGAGCTTGTCATTCTCCCTCATTAGAGCCAAATTGTGCCATTGAGGTATTGGCTGACCTTGGGGACAGTACAGGGCTCTACTACCTCAGAAATGCTCTAGGAGTGATTCCTAGCCTACGTGGGGGACATGCATCCTGTATGGTAGGTACTGTGATGTTGAACTCCATATGTTTTATGAAAATATGCTAATAAATGTGAATATAATGTAACTCGAATATGCTTTATGTAAAAGGTCTCTTGTAAGGTATCATTACAAAGTTTATAATCTACTGAGTGTGTTCATTCTATTTGTATGAATGTATCATTCTTGTATCTAAAACTAGAAATATGAAGTATTACTCCGAGGTCCTACTGTAATTATGCAAAATGTGGGTCATTAATGGTGGCTTAGGATCTTGATGGCTCCCATTAAGTGGAATAATTGGTTGTAAATGGCTCTGTTTAATTGTAAGCCTTCCTGTGTTCCTGTGAGTCAGGCCAGGAAGAATGAAGGCTTGGGGTCTCACAGGACATATGACCATGTCACCTGGTACTGGAATCCATCTTAAACCTGGTGCTTTTCCATTTAGAAGGAGGGGTGGAGACCCAGAGAGACAAAAGATTCCCACCTTGTGCCAAACCTGTGAAAGAAGCTTATTGGAACATTTCTGAGTGTTAGATTTACCTGTATTCAGTTTCTTAAATGTATTAGGCTTAGACTTGCGTGTTTTATTTTATTTTGCTTGGCAACTTACTTTGCTCTGTCTGTTATTACTTGAAACCACTTGAATCCTACTTTTTATACTTAATAAAATCACTTTTGTTTATTAGTAAACCCAGAGTAAGTGATTAATACCTGGGGGAGCACACAGCTGTGCATATCTCTCTATCAGTGTTATAGAGGGTGGACAATTTATGAGTTTACCCTGTAAACTTTATACAGAGTAAAATGGATTTATTTGGGGTTTGGATCCCATTGGGAGCTGGGTGTCTGGGTGCTGGAGATAGATGACTTGCTGAGCAGTTTTTGGTTAACGTCTGCAGCTTTGGGGGCATGGGCCAGACCTGGGTCTATGTTGCAGCAGACTAGCATGTCTGGCTCAACAAGGCAGGGTTCTGGAAGTCCCAAGCTGGCAGTGGAAAACGGGCTCAGAGGTAATTCCAGCACATCAGGTGACAGTCCCAAGGGGGTCTCCGTGACCGAACCCATCACAGGTACCATCCCCTTTGTAGAGGGCATGAACCTACTCCCCTGTTCCATGACCAGCCAGCTCTGTGGCTAGTGTGGAGTAGAAGGACCTGGCCCATCCTGGCTCCCTTTGGGTTGTGTGTGTCTCTCAGGGCCTCTCTATGCTCTCCCAACTGCAGGGACTGCCATTGTGTCTGTTTCTTGGCAGGGTATGCAGGGGTAGGAGGAGAGGTTTCTTCCTCATCCTTCCCCCAGTATAACTATGCCAGAACCATAAATAAGCTGGCCCTACATTTTATTTGAAAAAATCTCCCCTGAATAGATTTTCCTGGACACTGTAGAGTGCACTGTTCATTACCTGCAAACATGACCATCTACCACACTGCTAATTTAAGGAAGGGTAGACTTCTCTTTTCCTCGAACAACTGGTTTCAGTTCAATCACCTTCTTTCGTAGCTGTAAAGGTATTGCAAACGGCATGAACTGAGCATTTTTGGCAGGTGCCTTTCATCCTAATATTCACAGGTCAGACTGTTAAACATGAACATTGAGTAGGGGGTCAGCCAACTTCTTTTTTATACAATAATAGCTATATGCATTTTACTTAATAAGGTTTTGAAAGTTTTTGTTTTGGAGCCACTTTATTGCTGTCTTCCCCCCGCAAGCAAGATATTGAATGATCATTCATTAAAACGGGATGTGCTATTGTATTTATATTTAATATTTTGTTATACTAATATTTTAATAGCTTTGTATTACTTTATTGTGCCCAAAGCAGGCTCTTTCAGCCAGATCCTTAGCTGGTGTGAATCATTGGAGGTCTATTTTCACCAGTTCAGGATATGGGCCAAACAAAAATATAGTTCTACATAGCAAGGGAAACATAAAGGCTGATATTCAGAGGAGCTGAGCACTCAGTACTCCAGTCAAAGTTAATATGAGCTGCAACTGGTCTGCACTTCTACAAAGCAGAGGTGAAACCGTAGCTCCATTGAAATCAAGGGCGAAACTCTCATAGGCTTCAGTAAGGCCAGAATTTTACCCCAGGCTCTTAATTTTTAATTAGATGATTTTAGTAAGAAGTATAAAACACATTTCATGATGTAGATTTGGCTAGCAAATCTGTATTCATGCAAATAGTGGTTTGACCTTCTTGATGCCCAAAGTCCTCCACTCAGCCACTCTTCCCTTTTTCCTCTGAAACACTGTGTAAGAAGGACCAAGCTGCAAACACACTGACACATCTAATGGAAACAATGGCAATAATGAAACACAAAATCTTAAGTGTTGGCATGCTTCAGGAAATGGAAACCCAAAAATTCAGAAGGAGGCCTACAAGCTTCATACCAGGACAATATTCCTTACCATAGGTCTGAGTTTGTAGATAGGTTTAAAGAATCAAACCTGGTATGAAATTCTGGCTCCAGTGAAGTCAACAGGAGAGCTGGTTGGGAAATGGGTTTTCTGTCTTCCAGCAATTTGAGGGTTGTTGCTGTTTTTTTTTTGGTTGTGGGAGGGGGGGATTGTCTGGCGTGACAAGTAAAAAACCTCAACATGTTTTCACAGGACAGAAATTCTGGAAAAAAAATTGGAAGAACTGAAATGGAATTTTTCAGCTTGCTATACAGTCAGAAAGTGAAAATGGTAAGTGCCTTCCAGGCGGGCTACCAGAGGCTGAGTGACCTGGAGAAGCAGCCAGATTGTCCGGAGGAGAAGTGCTGAGATCCTCCATCTCCCTTCCTCCTTCCCACCCTCACTGCCTTGCTGCAGGAGAACCAGGGAAGAACTCAGCTTCCCTCCAGCTGAGAAGTTCTCCTTTCAATTTTCCCAATGGAAATTCTGAACATTTTCAGGAAATTTCCTTGTGGAAAGTTTAAATTTTGCAAAAAAGGCATTTTCCATCTGAAAATCATATTGACAAAAATTTTCTGACCATCTCTGCTCAATAGGAACTTTCCTATTGACATAAATGGAGACAGGATTTCACATTCACAACTTGGTTTCTGATAGCTTTGAGAGATGAAACTTGTATCTTCAGAGTGCTTACAGACAAAGCCTGATCAAAACCTTCTAGCAGAAAATCAATGGTTTTACATACAAGACAGACAGCAGATACGATCCCCTGGTCTCAAAACCAAAGGAAACATTTCTACAAGCTTTAATAAGTAGTAAGTACCGGATATCCTGGAATTAAGGAAACAGCAATAAACTTTTCAAAATCCTTTTCCCTTCAGGGTCATTTTGACTTTCCACAGATTTCCATATAGGTAAAGCAAGAAGGGCTGTGTTCAAATAGCTAGGGGTCCCTCTTACATCTAACACACACCACTGGCTCGAGCCCCCACTCAGAATTTCTGGGATCACTGAATACCTTCACAAGAACTAAATCAATGTTTAAAACAGGGAGACTTTTATTAGGAGGAAAGGGAACACACAGGGCCGGCGCTTCCACTAGGCAACCCTAGACAGTCGCCTAGGGCGGCAGGATGTGGGGGGTGGCATTTCGCCACCCTCTGCGGAATTTCGGCAGCGAGAGGCTTCTTCCGCTCCGGGTCTTTGGCGGAAATTCGGCGGCGGGTCCTTCACTCGCTCCGGGACCCACTGCCAAAGTGCCCTGAAGACCCGGAGCGGAAGGACCCCCGCCTTAGAGAACGCAGCTTCAGAGGAGGAGCTGCCGCCGATTACTGTGGAGGAGCGCTGCCGCCTAGGGCGGCAAAAACCCTGGCGCCGCTCCTGGGAACACAGCATCAACTTGGGAAAATATAGCAACAATATATCTATATGAACGATAAATAAGACACTTCTCCATGATAATTTTGGCAATAGTCCATTAACTTTGCTCCCCACCCACTGGTATGAACATCCAGCAGGAAAATGTCTCTTTACCACATCACTTCCCCTTTCCCCATCCCTAACCCCACTTACAGTTTGATGTCAGAAGGGTTTGTAGTCCAAGAGCCCTGAAGTTCATTTTGGCAGGCCTTTCCCCAGTTCCTTGGGAAATTCTGCTTCATCCTGTTGTGAGGCTCCACCACCTAACACAACCACAGAAACTTCAACTTTGTTTAGTTGGTAGTGGGTAGGAGGGTCCTCACAAGAATTCACTCAGCTCTGCTACTGTCCTGTGCAGCTTAAGAAAAGAGTGATGCACTCCACCAGAAAGCCACTTCTGTATCATCTCCCATAGCAAAGTCCTCAGTCTACATTCTCTTTCTCTCTGCTAAATCCTCTCCCCAGGATCTGCAGTGGAAGGCAACCATTAACATATACAAACTTTGAGCAGAGTCCTTGCCTCAAAGCAGCAGTCCTTCCCCCCTCCCCCTCCTCTTTCAGTTCAGTTCATACTACCCAACCAGTTCTGAGTTTGTTTAGAGTTATGATGACGCTCAAAGTATCACTGAAAGAATTTCAGGTAGAAAGTTCATACAAATGAAGTTCTCTGTAGCTATCCTTCCCCCTGTTCACCAATAGGTGGGACAGAAAGTTCTTCTCCCATGGAGCTTCTGTCCATCTGGAGATCAAGGTAAATAGCTCTTGCAGATGGAGCAGCTGTGTTGCCATTCTTCCCCCTCTTCACCAACAGATGGCAGCAGAACTCCCTAGCCCTCTCGATCTTTGGCCACAGTGCTTACACTGACAATATCTCTTTGACTCATGTTGTTTTCTCTTTAACAGAGATTTACTATAGGTCAGTGTAAAGACTGTGATCTAGGTTTTCAAAAGTGACCATTAAATCTGGGTGACTCGGTTTGAGACCTCTTAATGTTTTTCAGAGGTATCAAGTACCTGCCGTTTCAGCGTATCAAATTAGGTGTCTAAAAATTGACACACTCCGGCTCACTACTCACTTTTGAAAATTTAGACCCAACCTTCTTGTGTGATATATGTGCTGAAAGAGCTAGGCACAGTTTCATAAGGGAGCTGTTTGAGCACTCACTTTAACTTTGAATGTCCTGGCTTTCATTGGTTTGTGACATAGCCTTACAAATATTGTAACATTGGAGATAAAAGTAGCTATTTAATAGAAGACCAATCATTCTTCTTTAAATGAATGAAAAATTTAGCAGTCACTTAATTTGAAACTGTATCATAGATTCCTAGCATCATAGACGTGTAGGGGTGGATGGGACCACCTGAGGTCAAGTATTCCATCCTACAGCTCTAGGTAAACAAAACTTTATATTGCTGAAACAAAATACAGGCCAAGGCTATACCACAGAAGAATTTAAAAATATTCTCTTTTTTTTAACATCCTGTATCTGCAGGTCCTTCTGTATCAACTTTTTATTTAATCCCCAAATCTGCAATTAACGAGCTGGTTCCTCATTATGCTAAGCCATACTTATTATTTCTCAGGCTTCACTTAATTATATGGCCCGCCATGTGTTACTTTTCACCATCATAATTGGTACCACCTTACTGCTAGGAATATTAAACAATGAAACACAACTCTTTTATTTGGTAATACAGCTTGCGTTGTGGCACTTGAGTCTCTTTTCACATGTCCCTTAAGATTCTGAATTATATCCTTTACAAATGTTTTAAAGAAGTGCACTTGCCACTGTGGTGCTTGCTCTGGAATGGTAGGGTTGGCATGTAGCTTTTTTTTTTTTGGTTATTGTATTCACAGTATTTCCCTTCTAAAGTCATACTGAAATAGAAATCTACAGAGTTACAGAAGTTTTATTTCAAGTAATCTTTTCCCTTACCCTGACAGAATCACAAGATAGTAATAAAGTAAATTGGGGATATTGGGGAAAGTTGAATAGCCCTAACACCTGGATACCCTAGAGTGCAAAGATGCTCAAAGATCAGAAGGAACAGGAAGTGACAAACTTCCTACACACCACAGATCCATTTCTACTCCAGCTGAAGTGGATGGGAGTTCTAGTGAGGCCTGGTACATATCACCCTTTTTCTCAGCATTCCCAAAAGGGCAAAACCTCCAAGTGTGATCCTGTGGTGTCAGAAGAGTTGAATGATGAAAGCGTGACCAGCTAATCCCCAAGTGCTACTTTTATATAGCTAGTATTTTCGAGAAAGAAGGAGCCTGACCCTCAGAGGTGTACTCACAATGCCCCATTGATTTAGACTGGACTTGTGTGTGCCCTCAGGTTGAACCATAAAAAACTTGAGCCACAACCCCATGTAGTCCTTTGGGACCCTGCCATTTACATCACTGAGCTTTGGATCAGTCCCAAAGTGAAGATATTTTAGCAGTACCGTGGACCATGAGCATTCCCGCATATGCTTATCTCTAGACCAATGAAAGTTCAGTTTCTATTTATTTTACTTCCTGTCTTGAATTGTAGTGTACATTATATTCCTGAAGCAAAACATCTTCATAGAAAGAAAATGTCCAAAACTGAATCTTATTACTAAATCAACCTGCAAAATAAAGCAACCTATCAATCATTTTCAATCAGTCAATCATAACATTTAATCATAAGCCTATTCACACTTCAACGTGAATCTACTTCTGTCCTTAAGCTCCTAATTAATAATGTGTTGTCAAAATGCAGAAACATGAACAGTCCTTAAAGCTCATCCTGTATAGGAGATTACGAATTCTGGTACTTAACCATGAAATAGTTTATACACACATTGAAGAATATGTGCTTTTAAACTATGCTGAAATGTTCTGCATTGCAGGCCTAATTCCATTTCAATTCTTCAATGTAAATTTCATGGAAATTGAGTCTCCTGTTATATATTTTTCAAAATATACATTTTCCCTGTAGTATGCAGGGTTCCCACTCTTAATACTGCAGTCGTTATATAACATGATGTATTCATTATTGCGGTCATTACGGGACAGATTCTGTTATTGTTACTCACAATGAGTAGTCCCGTTGTGAGTAGTCCCACTGAAGTCAATAGCCTTCAATGGGACTACTAGCAGAGTAAGGGTCTACTCGATACAAAGAAAAGATGGTAGGATCTAGCCATATGGGAATTATTTTAAATGGAGAGGGAAGATTTAGCAGACTGCAAAGACTAGAGATGGTCAAAAACGTTCTTATGAAACACTTTTTTTTGGTCAGAATTTGGAAGTTTGTCAACATCAAAAATGTTTTGGGAGAACAGTTCAATTTTGACAAACTTGTAGTGAAAACCAGGCATGGTTATGATAGGACCCTATGTGCCAGGCAGGTTTCAAAACCTTTCTGCTGGGCAGGTTTACATTGGAAACTGCCTGTTTTTCTAACAGCTTCCAGGCTACAAACTGCTCAGCAGCATGCCAGGAGGACTACCCATGAATCTAGGACCCCTTGCCTGTGGGGCAGCATATCAGGCAAACTGCCTCAGGGTTAGGGATGTCAGAGCTTGAAATCAGGGACCCGAGAATGTCCAGGGTCTACTAGGGAAGTTAACCATGTGGACTGCTCTTGAGCCAGGGCCTCATTCCCTTTCATGGAGAATTTTGGAAAGATTGTTTTCAATCAGAACAAAAACAACTTTCAAGATACTGAAATTCTCTATGAAATTGATTGATCTTTCTCCTCCCAGCTCTAAGAAAGGTGAAGGAATATAAGATCTCTCTTTATCTATTCATTTACGTTTCATTATTCAGAGCTTCTTTCATGCAGATTGACTCTTGAAACCAATACAGTATTTAAATTTACAAGACATTGCATGGCAAAACTGTATGAATTCAGAAAACATTTCTATAAATATTTCATATGGTGGAAGGAGTAAGGGTTTCATTAGACCAATATGCCTGCACAGGGACAAAAGGGGCAATAGCCCCTGCCCTTACATCCCAGTGCAGGCTATCCAGACCTCGGGTCTTGATCCTCTGTGGTAAGTAGGTGCAGTACACCTGCTACTTCCCAACCAAACAGGTGGGCAATGAGTGAGCAGGGAGGGGCCTCAGTTCCTCCCATCCAGCATATCAGCCAGTGAAGCTCAGCTAGCACAGAGGGAGGGTTAGTAATTTGTTACTGGATGCACCAAAAGTAAATTCTCATTTTCTATAGCAACAGCCATACTTGGAAGAAATCCTGCCTCTTTGAGGTACTGTTTCCTCCCTGAACTGCTCCTGGGGCAGTGCAGCTATGCCCTTGTGGCAGATCCTCAATCTAGTCCTAAAACATTAGATCATAACACCAATATCCAAAAAGGGAGACATCAGGACAAGGAGGAAAAGATATGCTTTAAGATGAATATGAAAAGAGACAGAGAGTGAATGAGGTAAGAATAGACAGGGAAGCTACTCTGGACAACAGGAGCTTCAAGAGAAATGTCTCCTTTAGTAAGACTCAGGATAAGACAAAGTGAAAGCAGGTGCTGTGTGGGTTTAGAGAGGGATAGGTCCAACAAGTTCTATAAAACACAATGCAGAGACCAGGAAGAGCTTTTAAAGAGGAGCCAGGAGAGCAATTTTGAAGAGGATGTTGAACTGAATGACGAGCTAGTAGAGTCGTTTGAGGATGGAGTGTTCTAGTCATGTTGAAACATAAGGTATGTCTACATTGAAGTTGGAGGTGCGATTTCAGCTCAGATAGGCATACCTGTGCTAACTTTAATCTATCTAGCATGGCTAAAAATAGCAGTGACAATGTGGCAGCATGGAGTCCAGTGTGGGTTAGCAATGCAAGTATATCACCAGGGCTCCAGCAGGCTCGTACAGCCCACACTGAAGCCTGCGCCACCATGTCTTTACCACTACTTTTAGCCATGTTAGTTAGATTAAAGCTAGCCTGGGTTTGTCTATCCAGGCTGCAATCATTGATCTGACTGCAGTGTACCATTAGAGTTCAAAGCTATTGTCTCATAGACAGGCAAACAAGGTAAAATGCTGCCCAAAGTCAGAGGCTGGCAGTCACTGGGAGTAAATTTTTCTGTCTTGAGGAAACAGTTTCTTCTATAAACTAAAAGTGCCATTTGAGTTGTTTCATTAAACCCTATAAAAACTGTCACAAGAAAGAGACATGTAGGTACAACTATGAAAGTAAATTTATTTACAGAAAGAACAAACAATTTGGTATGTAAATAGCTTAACCTTTCCCAGTGTTTTTTTCAAAATTCTTTCATGAAGCTGGAATTTGCTGAAAGTACATTATATTAGGCATATTGTGTTCTCAATAGCTTACCTCAAGGAAAATGCCACATTCATTGTTGACATAAACACTCCACTCTGTTTTGACGTCCCCAGATTTGCTCTCATCAATAGCTTAGTAAAAGATTATAGTTTTAAGGATACAGTTAGTTTTAAATAGACCTATTTAACTTTTAGCACTACGTATAGGGTGTTTTCTGGGGTTGTGGTTTTTATAAAACAGCATTAATGCATTTGAGGAATGGCTGAAAGGAATTGACATTGTACAGATGAGTAGCTCTGTGTGAGGCTCATGCTTTGCTGGATGGATACTCACAACTATTGTCTGTGACCACCCTGTCTTAGCTGATCACAGACAGATAAATTGTTAGGATCCAATTGTATCCTTTACAATCTGGATCCTTTGGGAGCTGTGCAGACCTGTACTAGTACAAACCCTCCTTCAGCTTCTCAGCTCTACGAGGGTAGCCTGCAGATTGTACCAGCCCCACTCCTTACTCAGATAGATAGATAGATAGATAGATATAATATATAGATATAGATATATACAGTATAAGTTTTAAACAAACAATTTAATACTGTACACAGCAATGATGATTGTGAAGCTTGGTTGAGGTGGTGGAGTCACAGGGTGGAAGAGGGTGGGATATTTCCCAGGGAATGCCTTACAGCTAAATGGTGAATTAGTACTCTGCTGAGCCCTCAAGGGTTAACACATTGTTGTTAATGTAGCCTCACACTCTACAATGCAGCACAAATGGAGGGAGGGGAGACAGCATGGCAGGGAGAGACAGAGACACACTCTGTGTGTGAGAGAGAGAGATGAGCTGACCCTACTCTAAGTACATTGCCTTTTTAAGTAGATCAGCAAGTTGAGATAGCAGCTGCTGCAAGCAAGCTACGCCTGTGCTGAGCCCTTTCGTCCCCCCCCCATGGAGATGGGGTAAGCGGGGGGCAGGAACAGGGGGGAGGGGGACACCCTGACATTAGCACCCCTTTTTCCCCTACTCCCCCGCACAACAAGCAGGAAGCTCCCGGCAGCAGCTCCAAGGCAGAGGGCAGAAGCAGCACATGGCAGTGGGGGGAGGGACAGCTGAACTGCTGGCAACTGGTAGCCTGCTGGGCAGCTGCTGCACAGGGAACTTAGGGGAGCAGGGAGCTGATGGGGGGCTGCCAGTCCACCCTGGTTCCAAGTCCCCACCAGCTAGCTCCAATGGGCTGATCTTTCTGCAAGCAGTGGACAAAGCAGGCAGCTGTCAAACAACGTTATAAGGGAGCATTGCACAACTTTAAACTAGCATGTTCTCTAATTGATCAGCAACATAACAACAAAACAACGTTAACCGGGAAGACTTTAAGTGAGGAGTTACGTAGTTATGCTGGTACTACCCCACATAAGCGCTGACTCCGTGGCTGCTCTGGGGCTGGAGTACCCATGGAAAAAAATAGTGGGTGCTCAGTACCCACCGGCAGCCCCACAGATCAGGTCCTATTCCCTCCCTCCTGTACCTTCTGCCCACCAGCAGGCCCCACCGATCAGCTCCTCCTACTTCCTCCCAGCAACACCCACCTGCCGTGATCAGCTGTTCAGCGGCATGCAGGATGCACGGGGAGGGGCGGGGGGAGCAGAGGCAGGGAGGGGTGGAACGGGGTGGGAAGAGGTGGGGCGGAACAGGGGTGGGAAGAGACAGAGTGGGAGTGGGCCTGGAGACAGAGAGGGGTACAGCACCCCTGGGGAAATCACAAAGTTGGCACCTATGCTACCCCATATCTGGATGCATTTATACTGCTATTATGGTGCCTTTTTCCAATATAGCTTATTCCTCTTCCCATATGGCCAGCAATGCCACAGTGCAACACTATTCTAGATTGTAAGGACCAGTGGGCATCCAATGAATTCTAGTTTACAATCAAACAGCCAGAGAGCTCCCATCATATGACAATGCTGAAGAATCACAGAAAGAATCGGTTTCTTGAAATGCCGAATATGGAACTTCCTTAGAATAAGGAAAATGGTGTTTTCCCAAAACCAATTTTTTATCTCTGCTTCGCTGTAGAGCTTCTGACTATAAGCTTTGCCAGCCTCCCTCCTGCCTGGTTTGCTGCTGCTGTTCTAAAGAGTCAATACACATCTGGAAATGAAAACATCACACTGGGGAGGCTGTGGGATGGTCGGCTCTCTAAGATTTCCTGTGTGGAGTTCTCCCCAGATCAACCTGCTTGGGAGATGAGTATAGTATTTGCTCCCCAAAACCCACAGATCTCAGGGGATCAGCTGCAACCTGGGAGCATCCCTACAGAAACTTTAGCCTCTGTTCACTGCTCATGTGCAACACAGCTCCACTGTTGCCAAGCTCTCCTTTGTGTCTTGTCCCTGGAATCCCCACCAAAAGCCAATTCCCTAGTATAGAACAGAACTCTCAGAAAAGCAAAATGGCAAAGCTCGTTGACAAATGGAAAACAACTGCACAAAAAAACTGAGGAAATGTTAAATTTGTTTGCGTTTAGTAGGGTTTGAAATTGACTCATTTACTGTTAAAAAAAAATCCCACAATATTTCTCAACAGAATTTTTTACTGAAATGATTCATTTATTTAAAGGCTGGGTGTTGGATGGTAAATGTGGGTTTTGGTAAATTAAAATTTTCTATAACAGATTTCAATGAAAATTTTGGCAAACATATGCCTGAAATTTTTGTGGAAAATGTGGATAATGTCAACCCCTTTTCACTATGTTTCATCTTTAAAGAAACACCATTTTTTTTGATGGAGAAACCTTTACAGGTGACAAACTTTGACCTGTTTTACTAAATGGCCACAAAATGGATTCTCTTTTCCCATTGAAATCAACAGGAGTTTGTTACCTAACTGGCTTAGGTGCTTTTGAAAATCCCACTAGGCACCTATCTACATAGTTAAAGGCTTAAATACCTTTGCAAAAATGCCCTTAAGTGACATAGGAGCCCTAATCTCGTGTTCAAAAATTATTTAGGCCTGAAACATAAGCCTATAATAAGGGTCAAGATTCTGCCACTGAGAGTATCTACACAGCCACTGGAAGTGAGCCTCTCAGTCCCGGCACTTTGAAGTTGTGGCTCAGGCTGGAGCTCAGGCTCTGAAGCCCACCCCCTGAATTAGGTGTAAGCCTCCAGCCCATGTATCAACGTCTGCACAATTGTTCTTAGCTCAATAGCGTTGATCCAGGCTGGCAGGCTTGCTTCTGCAGGCTGAATAGATGTACAGTGAGTGTACAGGAAATGTAAACAGCTTCAGGTGTGAACTAAACAAAAGGTAATGCTCAGAACAAGAACAATGTGTTTTCTGGATGTGATTTTTATCATGTTTTATTTAAACCCAGAAGTAGATATTCTGCTTAAAACAGCACTTTAACATAATTTTCCTCTAACAACAACAAAGAGGAAAACAAGAGAGAAGGAACATTTGGATCCGTGCCCAAAGTACCATTTTAAGGCTTTTTGTTTTTTATTATGTTTTCCCTCCCATATAACACTAGCGACAAAAGGAGATAAGTTTGGATTGACCCATAAAATATTCACGGGACAAACTTGATTCATATTGCACACAAAGCTACATTAAAAGAACAATATTAAGGTGGCAAAGTCAAGCACTCAAAAGTTGGCAAAGCCAGAATTAAGGTTGCAAAAGTAACCTTAATTTGGCCCCCTTGCTCTTATGCATTATGACACAGTCTTTAATTACATGACCACATACTATTTTTTTCCACTGGACACTTGCTTCCTTTGGTGAACAGGATTCACAGTGCTCAGTTATTGTGCAACTATTTAATTTCTTGTTTTATCATCATCCTTCAAAGTGTGGCTCTGTGCCTTATCTACTGCACACTATTCAAACCCTGCTCTGATGACAGAATTATTAATGTCCTTGTGGGCTTTCCTATGCACTCATCACTGTAGTATCTGTGTGCCTCATGGATATTAATTTATCTTCATAATATCCCTGTGAGGTGAAGGAGTATTATTATTCCCATTTTACATATGTAAAAAGCAACAGAGGGTCCTGTGGCACCTTTAAGACTAACAGAAGTATTGGGAGCATAAGCTTTCGTGGGTAAGAACCTCACTTCTTCAGATGCAAGTAATGGAAATCTCCAGAGGCAGGTATAAATCAGTGTGGAGATAACGAGGTTAGTTCAATCAGGGAGGGTGAGGTGCTCTGCTAGCAGTAGAGGTGTGAACACCAAGGGAGGAGAAACTGCTTCTGTAGTTGGATAGCCATTCACAGTCTTTGTTTAATCCTGATCTGATGGTGTCAAATTTGCAAATGAACTGGAGCTCAGCAGTTTCTCTTTGGAGTCTGGTCCTGAAGTTTTTTTGCTGTAAGATGGCTACCTTAACATCTGCTATTGTGTGGCCAGGGAGGTTAATGTGTTCTCCTACAGGTTTTTGTATATTGCCATTCCTGATATCTGACTTGTGTCCATTTATCCTCTTGCGTAGTGACTGTCCAGTTTGGCCAATGTACATAGCAGAGGGGCATTGCTGGCACATGATGGCATATATAACATTGGTGGACGTGCAGGTGAATGAGCCGGTGATGTTGTAGCTGATCTGGTTAGGTCCTGTGATAGTGCTGCTGGTGTAGATATGTGGGCAGAGTTGGCATCGAGGTTTGTTGCATGGGTTGGTTCCTGAGTTAGAGTTGTTATGGTGCGGTGCGTGGTTGCTGGTGAGAATATGCTTAAGGTTGGCAGGTTGTCTGTGGGCGAGGACAGGCCTGCCTCCCAAGGTCTGTGAAAGTGAGGGGTCATTGTCCAGGATGGGTTGTAGATCACTGATGATGCGTTGGAGAGGTTTAAGCTGAGGGCTGTAGGTGATGGCCAGTGGAGTTCTGTTGGTTTCTTTTTTGGGCCTGTCTTGTAGCAGGAGGCTTCTGGGTACACGTCTGGCTCTGTTGATTTGTTCCTTTATTTCCTTGTGTGGGTATCGTAGTTTTGAGAATGCTTGGTGAAGATCTTGTAGGTGTTGGTCTCTGTCTGAGGGGTTGGAGCAGATGCGGTTGTACCTCAGTGCTTGGCTGTAAACGATGGATCGTGTGGTGTGTCCGGGGTGGAAGCTGGAGGCATGGAGGTAGGCATAGCGGTCGGTGGGTTTTCGGTATAGGGTGGTGTTAACGTGGCCATTGCTTATTTGTACTGTGGTGTCCAGGAAGTGGACCTCCCGTGTAGATTGGTCCAGGCTGAGGTTGATGGTGGGGTGGAAGCTGTTGAAATCATGGTGGAATTCTTCCAGGGTCTCCTTCCCATGGGTCCAGATGATGAAGATGTCAAGCTTCCACCCCACCATCAACCTCAGCCTGGACCAATCTACACGGGAGGTCCACTTCCTGGACACCACAGTACAAATAAGCAATGGCCACGTTAACACCACCCTATACCGAAAACCCACCGACCGCTATGCCTACCTCCATGCCTCCAGCTTCCACCCCGGACACACCACACGATCCATCGTTTACAGCCAAGCACTGAGGTACAACCGCATCTGCTCCAACCCCTCAGACAGAGACCAACACCTACAAGATCTTCACCAAGCATTCTCAAAACTACGATACCCACACAAGGAAATAAAGGAACAAATCAACAGAGCCAGACGTGTACCCAGAAGCCTCCTGCTACAAGACAGGCCCAAAAAAGAAACCAACAGAACTCCACTGGCCATCACCTACAGCCCTCAGCTTAAACCTCTCCAACGCATCATCAGTGATCTACAACCCATCCTGGACAATGACCCCTCACTTTCACAGACCTTGGGAGGCAGGCCTGTCCTCGCCCACAGACAACCTGCCAACCTTAAGCATATTCTCACCAGCAACCACGCACCGCGCACCATAACAACTCTAACTCAGGAACCAACCCATGCAACAAACCTCGATGCCAACTCTGCCCACATATCTACACCAGCAGCACTATCACAGGACCTAACCAGATCAGCTACAACATCACCGGCTCATTCACCTGCACGTCCACCAATGTTATATATGCCATCATGTGCCAGCAATGCCCCTCTGCTATGTACATTGGCCAAACTGGACAGTCACTACGCAAGAGGATAAATGGACACAAGTCAGATATCAGGAATGGCAATATACAAAAACCTGTAGGAGAACACTTTAACCTCCCTGGCCACACAATAGCAGATGTTAAGGTAGCCATCTTACAGCAAAAAAACTTCAGGACCAGACTCCAAAGAGAAACTGCTGAGCTCCAGTTCATTTGCAAATTTGACACCATCAGATCAGGATTAAACAAAGACTGTGAATGGCTATCCAACTACAGAAGCAGTTTCTCCTCCCTTGGTGTTCACACCTCTACTGCTAGCAGAGCACCTCACCCTCCCTGATTGAACTAACCTCGTTATCTCCACACTGATTTATACCTGCCTCTGGAGATTTCCATTACTTGCATCTGAAGAAGTGAGGTTCTTACCCACGAAAGCTTATGCTCCCAATACTTCTGTTAGTCTTAAAGGTGCCACAGGACCCTCTGTTGCTTTTTACAGATTCAGACTAACACGGTTACCCCTCTGATATTTTACATATGGGTTATTGAGACAGAGGGTATATCTACACTGCAATTAAAAAAGCTGTGGCTGGCTCATGCCTGCTGACTTGGGCTTGCAGGGGTCAGGCTGTTTCATTACAGTGAAGACATTTGGGCTCAGGATAGAGCCTGGTCTCTAGGCCCCCGAGAGGTGGGATGGTTCCAGATCTTGCCTACACAGCAGTTAAACAGTCCCTTAGCTGAAGCCCTGTGAGCCCAAGTCTGCTGGCACGGGCCAGCCACAGCTTTTTAATTGCAGTGTAGACATACCCAGAGTGATTACGGTAAAAAATATCTACTAATTTTGGGTGCCCAATTTCACATGATTTTACAGAGCTCTTAGTCTTATATAGCACTTTATATATTCAAAGCACAGCTCCCAGTGATTTCAGTTGCAGCTGTGAGTGTTCAACACTTCTGCAAATCAGACTCCAGGGTCACATATTGTGCACCCAAAAAAATGAAAACACAATTGGTGCCCACCTCTGAAAAGTTTGGATTAAGTGACTTGCCTAGCATCACATGGGAACTCTGTGGCAGAGGCAGGGATAGAATCCCAATTATCCAAGGCAACATTCTCCTCCCTTAACCATGAGGCCCTCCTTTCTCTTCCTGCAGTCCCCTGTCTCATTTATTACAGACCCTCCAACTTCTGAAATAAATGAGACCAGGGTGCTATAGACAACAGCCTCCTTTAGTACACAGCCCTGCTCCATCCCCAGAGCAGGTCCATCCTGAACATTAAATGAAGCTGAGGTCTTAGGGAAAATAGTATGTGATCTTGTAATTAATAGTACGTGATCACGTAATTATAGATTATCATAATGTATATTCATTTCCTAACTTCTGAGTGATAGACTTTGCAATCTTCTTTTAATGCAGTTGTGACAGGCTGCTGAGAGCCAGCAGATGAATCAGCACTGTGGTCACTGTAAATTGAATTAGTTTCCCTGGAGAGGGCCTGATTAAGGGAAGGAATGTGCCCTGTCACAGCAGTTTTATTTCTCTGTGTGTAATTTCCTAGGTTTTTATAAAAGCAAACTGAAAAGAACAGAAATTCCTTCCTGCAGGATCATACTGACACTTCCATGGTTTGTCACCAGGGTTGGAATCTGTACATTGAAGGCACAGACCTCTGCCATTTGAACTAACGGGGCAACTGATAATGATAACAGATTAGGAGGGGATGAGAAACACACTTTGCCAGTAGTTTTCATGGATACTTGCTGACAACTGAGGAATGGTGAGACTCAGGAACCTCTGTTCCTGGCTCTGGAAGGGAGTGGGCTCAGATTCTTCTGCCCACTTCTCACAAGTTCGACTCGTTCTGTCCATCCCCTCCAACCTGTCCCAGTCCCATCTCTTTACCACTCCAGTCCCAGTCCCATTTTCCTTGTCTACCCAAACCCATACTCCACTCCACGGGCTCCTCATCCCAATCCCAGTCTCCTCACCTGGCCAGTCCTAGGGCTCCCCTCTCGATTCATTGCTTGCATCCAGATCCCCACCCGCAACTCCCAATCTCTCTTTCTCCTCAAACACAATCTTGTCTTTAGCCAGTCCCACTTCCCAGCTCCTCATCCAAACTGTCTCTCCCCTGCTCCTACTAGGTGCCAGTCCCAGTCTCCCTCCCAAAACTCCTCATGCAATCTCAGAATCTCCCTCATGTTTGTCTCTTTGCCCAGGCAGTCCCACATCTCCCCATAGCCCAGTTCCTTGTCAGATGTGTTTCTTCTCCTCCTACCACCATTCCCCCCAAAGATTCCTTATCCCAGTCCAGTCAGTCCCAGTAGCTCCAGCTCCTCATCCAATCCCAGTATTTTCCTGCCCCCAACAGCCAATTGGCCCCCAGTCCCTCCTTCCCATTTTCCTTACTGGCTCCCAGTCTCAGTGTTTCCCACAGGGCTCCCAACCCCATCTCTTTGTACAACCAGTCTCAGCATGGCCTCCTTACTCCCAGTCTCCTTGCCCAGCGGTCCCAGTCTCCTCTTTTCATCTGTGAGGCTATATCTACACTACAGTCGGGATCGATGCTCTGAGATCGATCCACCGGTGGTCAATTTAGCGGGTCTAATGATGACCCACCAAATTGACAGCAGATCGCTCTCCAGTCAACCACGGTACTCTACCCCTGACGAGAAGACTAAGTTAAGTCGACGGGAAAGTTTCTCCTGTCGACCCCCCACAGTATAGACCTCGTGGTAACTCGACCTAAGTTATGTCGACTCCAGCTACATTATTCATGTAGCTGGAGTTGTGTAGCATAGGTCGACTTACTGCGGTAGTTTAGACATAGCCTCAGTCACAGTTTCTCTCCCCTGCACACTACAGGCCCAGTAGAAACCAAACAAGTTTCTCAATCTACTTTCCCACTCCTTGGTTAGACTTTTTTCCCCTCTGCCCTCAAATCAGACAGCTTCCTCTTCCATGTTGCCGGGTGGCCAGCATGGGGGCAATTGAGAGCAGAAGAGAAACATGCTTCCTTCTCTTAGTGCCAGTGACCTGCCTCACCCTGCCCCACAGCAGCTGGGGTCAGCCATTACAGGAAAAGTCTAGCTTTGCCCCTGTAAATCTACACAGGAGCACACTCAGTAACTATAAGGATGATGGTATGCACAGTCTTGTCAGCACTAGGAGCAGTGAGAGGCTCAAGCATGCTCAGTGAGGATGGACTCTGGAGATTTTAGCTGTTATAAGCAATGAAGTCTCCACTGAGCATGTGAAAAATGTGATTTTACAGACATATAACTTGGTCAGTTTTAAGTGGCTATTCATGGGACATGGCAAAAGACATGAATGCCAACTCCCTGCCAAATTTCAATTCCCTGCTCCAAAGCATAGGGATACTAGAGCATTTCAAAGAAAAGGCTTCAATATATTATGTTTGCACATGGGAATACAACATATTGTTTCCTAACCTTGTTCTTGGAAACAGTTAAACCATTTTGGCTGAAGATTTCTAAAAAAGTTCAATCTAAGTCAGATACCTGGCATGGTAAATTTCATCCCAAAAGTTATACACAACTGAAGACATAATGTTATAATGGAAAGTGTTGGGTAACCTTAATAATAGTCAGCTCTACAAGTCCCACCTATAATATTCAAAGGAAAGGTTCATATTAAAAATATATTCTGATTTTTGTAAGCTCCCCTATATATCTCTTAGAATCCTCTAAAGTCTCCCCCCTCCCCCCGCTGATGTTAATTATTTAATATTTGCATTGATGTAGCATCTGGCAGCCTCAATCAGGGATTGGAGCCCCGTCGTGCTAGACAATGCCCACGCATATAATGAAAGGACAGTTCCTGGCCCAAAGAATTTACAGTCCCAAGCCCTGATCATGAAAGGTTTATGCATGTGCTTAATTTTGAGTGTGTGAGTAATCTTATCGAACCCCTTGAGATTGGTGCCTAAGTAATTAGTGCTTAGTTAGATTGGCAGTAGCTTTGATAAACTTGAGGCCCAGGAAATCTTGAATAACATTTTTTTTCTTTTAAAAATCAAGTGTAATTATCAGACTTGAATTATTTTTAAATTAAATATTACCAAGTTATTTAAAGCAGTGATATGCTGGAATAGACTTGCATGAGCCCCTTGTTAGCAGAGCCAGAAGGGACCCATGAAGAAACCCAACTTCTTCTTTTTAAAAAGTTTATAGCTCAATTTTTTCTTGCAAAGTTATCTTTGAAATGGTAAGTTGAACAATGGTAAGAACAACCAACTGGGCTCCACTTTTGCAGCATGAGCATGAGGCTAAAGATACCTATGCACTGACTGACACACATACACATTCTTTTACACTTACACTTGTATAAAATGAGTCCAAAATTTGGGATGTATCCAAAGGCATCACCTGATAACATTACCAAAAATGCTTAGGCTGGCTTGACTCACAGTAATGTGATAATGGTGTCTGGAAATAATTGATGATTGGGTCCCCAAATTGTTTTTTTTTTCCCAGGCCCATCCCAAAACACTAATGCCAATTCTTATTCAGTCCTTTCTGATGCTGGGATCAAACTAACTGCTGTTCACCCTGGTAGTTGCTGCTTTGTGAGGATATCTGCCATGATGGTGGTCATGGCAGCTACTGCAAGATTAACTCCCCCACTTTTGTTGTCTACTAAGCACTAGGAATGTCCTCTACCCCTACCAGCAGCACTTAAGGACAAGAGGCTAAAAATGTAAATGACTTCTCATATTGAGCATAAAGTTGTAATACATCATTACTGTTCAAATTCAGTGAGAGGTTAACCTAAAACCAACCAACCAAACAAACAAACAAACTTCTTTAGCCCATGTAACACATGTTCAAGGATCAAAGGTATAACAATTTGTATTTCACCAGGGCAAGGATCACAGTCCAATGGCCAGATGTTGAAGCTAGAATCTATGAAAAAGGGGCAGATGATTGGACAGAGAATGGTATTACACATTCTTCAATCACACTGAACTCTAATTAGTCTTAGCAATAAAGACATTTCACAGAACAGGCTAAACAAATGGTTCCTGAGAAAGCTCTTTTTGTGCTGCTGAGGAAGCCTACATAACAGTGTGATCAGCAAAGCCCTAAGGGCCTATTCTGCCTTCAGATGCCCTTTAGTAAGCCCCAATCACTTAAATAATTTTAATTATGAATTGTACAAATGTATCACAGGGGAGGATTCATCCCCAACAGGCTGCCTATCAGCATATACCTAGACAAGTACTTTATGCAGCTATGACTGAATATGTACGTATACAGACCATGTGGCTATCAGTAATGTATTATGTGTGTAGCTATCTGCATGGTTAGGCATGGTACGTAAATCGAAAACATTGCAAAAGTACATGTAGCTATTTTTTTTACTTGTATTTTATTCCTGGAAGAAAGGAATCATTTGCTTTATACAGAAAAAAATATAAAGACATGATTAAAAGTGGCAGGGCTCACATCTAGGGAAAAGGTTGCACTCTTCTTGCCAAGTGCATATGAAAAAGCACATTTGCCCACTGCTACTAACTGGACACACTCAAGCAGCCACAGATCCACATATCCTTTCTAGATTGAGTCTCAGCCAGCTAAATCTCATC
Organism: Emys orbicularis; assembly: GCF_028017835.1. Classification (NCBI taxonomy): domain Eukaryota; kingdom Metazoa; phylum Chordata; order Testudines; family Emydidae; genus Emys; species Emys orbicularis. The sequence continues at coordinate 188,111,197 of NC_088684.1, read as the reverse complement.
TACATCTCAACCAGATGCTGGATGTATTGCTCAAATGAACCATCCAGTCCAAAGACCTAGATACATGGAGTTAGATGTCATCTACTTCCAGAAGGCAACACGGCCAAAATAATTTCATTAAGGATCATGGTGACTTCACATAAGTATTGAAGGGAAGGGGAAATATATTAGAATCTTGACAAATCTCTGATGAGAGATCCCCTGAGGACAGATGATCAATTGTCCAATACCACCCTCTGGGACCATTCCAAAGAAAGAAATTGAGCCATTCAAGAGCAACTTTGTCAACCCTTGCTAGGATCAGCAGACATGCCAACAATACCTCATGGTTAGGAGTAAAAAAAGTCATCTGATAGACCTAAAATAATTAAAAGGAACACTTCATAGTCCTCCGTCTCCAAAAGGAGATGAGCAGTGCATTGTCCATACAATACCACAGCCTAAAACATGAATGAGTGGTGTCACTCTGTCTGGAGTGGCTCACGAGTGAGAATAACAACCTCAGGACAGACTATTAAGAAACAGAGCACAAACCCCAAACTGGTTGTGAGTTCTTTACTTAGATTTCCCCAACCAAATAACAAATTTAAACTCCTCAGGCAATATGCAGCTTTAACAGAGTCACAGAAGTCTCCTTCAGCATTCCGATCTATCTTGCCACCCAGGCAAGCTTGACTCTGTGACAAATGGTCACTTTACTTCACAAAATATTCATGTTACTCCCAGTCCCAAAGGACCAGTCACTCACCCCAGGTCAATTTGCACCTTAGATCTCACACCAAAGACATATCTTGTAGCCAATCCTATAGTAAACTAACTATGGATATTTTAACTCAGAAAAAGAAATTAGAGTTATTTACAAGGTTAAAGCAGGTAATCCTACACACACAAATGAGTTACAGTCAGGTTTCAAAAGGTAATCACAACGTCTATTGTAAACAGACTTTGAATATTCTTTAGGGCTAACCCAGGCAAAACAGCTGGGGATTCCTCGCCCCTCAGAAGTCAAGCAGCAAAGAAATACTAAGTTCTTCTTAATAGGTATTTTTATTCCCTTTCCCCAGTGTCTAAGCTGTGATGGGACAAAGGCTTGGTCATATACCCTCTTCAGTGCTCTGGGCGAAGCAATCAACAAAGTCTTTGTTTCACAATGGCTCATTTGGATGCAATAGCCGTTCCTGATGGGCACGAGATAATACCTCTTATGGCGTATTTCACACTGGGTAATGCTTCTCCCCTGGCTGTGGGGAATTTACAGTCTCAGGGGTGGTCTACACTACGAGGTTAGGTCGAATTTAGCTGCATTAGGTCGCTTTTATAAACAATGCGGCTACACAACCAACCCCGTTCTGTCGACCTAAAGGGCTCTTAAAATTGACTGCTGTACTCCTCCCTTACTAGGGGAGTAGCACTAAAATCGATCTTCTTGGGTCGAATTTGGGGTAATGCAGATGCAGTGTTGTGCAATTTGACGGTATTGGCCTCCGAGAGCTATCCCAGAGTGCTCCAATGTGACCGCTCTGGACAGCACTTTCAACTCTGATGCACTAGCCAGGTACACAGGAAAAGCCACGGGAAATTTTGAATTTCATTTCCTGTTTGGTCAGCGTGGCGAGCTCAGCGGAACAGGTGACCATGCAGTCCCAGAATCGCAAACGAGCTCCAGCATGGAGTGAACAGGAGACACTGGATCTGATTGCTGTATGGGGATAAGAATCTGTGCAGGCAGAACTCCGATCCAGCAGAAGAAATGCTAATATATATGTCAAAATCGCTCAGGGCATGGTGGAGAGAGGCTACACCAGGGACACACAGCAGTGCCGTGTCAAAGTTAAAGAGCTCAGGCAAGCCTACTACAAGACAAAGGAGGCAAACGGTTGCTCCAGGTCAGAGCCCCATACATGCTGCTTCTATGACTAGCTGCGTGCCATTCTAGGGGGGGACCCTAGCAGTATCCCACCACTGTCTGTGGACACCTGCAAAGGGGGAGTCTCACACAACACAGAGGAAGATTTTGTGGATGAGGAAGAGGAGGAGGAGAATGCACAGCAGGCAAGCAGAGAATCTGTTCTCCCGGTAGACAGGACCTTTTCATCACCCTGGAGCCAATACACTTCCAAGGCGGGTTCCCGGACCCTGAAGGCGGAGAAGGCACTTCTGGTGAGTGCACATTTGTAACAACACTACAGGGGTTAAAAGCAATTGTGTTTAATGTTTGATTTGCCCTGAAGAATCGGGATGCATTCGCGGCCAGTACAGCTACTGGAAAAGTCTGTTAACGTGTCTGGGGATGGAGCGGAAATCCTCCAGGGACATCTCCATGAAGCTCTCCTGGAGGTACTCTGAAAGCCTTTGCAGAAGGTTTCTGGGGAGGGCTGCCTTATTTCATCCTCCACGGTAGGACACTTTACCACGCCACGCCAATAGCAAGTAGTCTGAAATCATTGCAGCACAAAGCATGGCAGCAAATGGTCTTGGGTTTTGGTCGCATTCATGAAACATTTGGTCTTTATCTTTCTGTGTCAGCCTCAAGAGAGTGATATCATTCATGGTCACCTGGTTGAAATAGGGGAATTTTTGTAAGGGAACAGTAAAAGGACTCCGTTCATGCTGGGCTGTTTGCACTTGGTTAAAAGGGATCATCCCAGAGAATAGCCACGTGGGGGGTGGGGAGGAGGCTGGGTGTGCTGCACAGCCACCCCAAAACCTCAGCCCCTCCTTTTAAATGGCAAACCCAACCGGCATTGCTTGCTATGGAAAAGGAGGGTGCTACAGTTTGAAACCATTCCCACATGTTATGAAGGCAGAAGAAGCCAGCCTCGCATACCCTTTGGCTTACCATGGCTGCCTGGAAACAAAATTCTGTTTCCCAGCTGTGTGTGATGTATCACCATACCGGCAGGCGCTCAATATAAAAGGCAAAATGTGACCTTGTACCTAAAGCACATGTGCTGTCTGCTGTGAATTGCTTGATTCACTGTGAAAGAGTCTCCCTTTTGTTTTCAAAAATGTATCTTAAATTTTACTCTCTCTTTTATCCGCCCTGCAGGTACAAATGTTTCTATGCTCCCCCTATCATCTCCGTCCCAGAGGTTATCGCAGATTAAAAGGACAAAAAAACGCACTCACGATGACATGTTTTCTGAGCTCATGCAGTCCTCCCGCACTGATAGGACACAGCTGAATGCATGGAGGCATTTGGTGGCAGAGGCCAGGAAAGCATACAGTGAGCGTGATCAGAACATGCAGGAGGAGGCTAATGGGGGAGCAAACGGACATGATCAGGCATCTGGTGGAGCTGCAGGAAAGGCAACTAGAGCACAGACCCCCCCATGCATCTATTGTATAACCGCCTGCCCTCCTTGCCAAGTTCCATATCCTCTTCACCCAGACGCCCAACAATGCGGGGGGGGGGGGTGGAGGAGGCTCCGGGCACCCTGCCACTCAACTCCAGAGGATGGCCCAAGCAACAGAAGGCTGTCATTCAAACAGCTTGGATTTGTGGTGTGGCTATAGTAAGCAATGTGGCCTTGTCCTTCCCTCCTCCCTCACCCCACCCAGGCTACCTTGTCAGTGAATGGATTCAAAACAATAGGGACTTTATTTCCTTTGCCAGCTGTGGTCGAAGGGGGGAGGGTGGTTGGCTTACAGGGAAGTACATTCAACAAAGGGGGTGGTTTTGCATCAAGGAGAAACACACACAACTGTATCACCATAGCCTGGCCAGTCATGAAACTGTTTTTCAAAGCCTCTCTGATGCGCAGCACGCCTAGCTGTGCTCTTCTAATCACCCTGGTGTCTGGCTGTTCAAATTTGGCCGCAAGGTGACTTGCCTCAACCTCCCACCCTGCCATAAACGTCTCCCCCTTACTCTCACAGACATTATGGAGCACACAGCAAGCAGCAATAACAATGGGAATATTGGTTGTGCTGAGGTCTAACCTACTCAGCAAACAGCGCCAGTGGGCTTTTAAACGTCCAAAGGCACATTCTACCACCATTCTGCACTTGCTCAGCCTATAGTTGAACTGCTCCTCACTACTGTCCAGGCTGCCTGTGTACAGCTTCATGAGCCATGGGAGCAAAGGGTAGGCTGGGTCTCCAAGAATAACTATTGGCATTTCAACATCCCCAGTGGTAATTTTCTGGTCTGGGAAGAAAGTCCCTTCTTGCAGCTTTTTGAACAGCCCAGAGTTCCTAAAGATGCGAATGTCATGCACCTTTCCCGACCATCCCACGTTGATGTTGTCCCTTGTGATCCACCAGTGCTTGCAGCACCACGGAGAAGTACCCCTTGCAGTTTATGTACTGGTTGGCAAGGTGGTCCGGTGCCAAGATAGGGATATGCATTCTGTCTATCGCCCCACCACAGTTAGGGAACCCCATTGCAGCAAAGCCATCCACTATGACCTGCACATTTCCCAAAGTCACTACTCTTGATAGCAGCAGCTCAGTGATTGCATTGGCTATTTGGATCACAGCAGCCCCCACAGTAGATTTACCCACTCCAAATTGATTCCCGACTGACCAGTAACTGTCTGGTGTTGCAAGCTTCCAGAGGGCTATCGCCACTTACTTCTCAACTGTGAGGGCTGCTCTGATCTTGGTATTCTTCCACTTCAGGGCAGGGGAAAGCAAGTCACAAAGTTCCATGAAAGTGGCCTTATGCATGCAAAAGTTTCACAGCCACTGGGAATGATCCCATAGCTGCAACACTATGCGGTCCCACCAGTCTGTGTTTGTTTGCCGGGCCAAGAATCGGTGTTCCACTGTATTAATCTGCCCCCTACCACCATGATGTCCCAATTGCCACATCCCGTGCTTTCAAGAATGTCTGTGTCCATGTCCTCCCCACAATTGTCCTCATGCTGGTGGCTCCTAGCCAGGCTCTGCACGTACTGCAGGATAATGCGCAAGGTGTTTACAATGCTCGTAACAGCTGAGCTGAGCAGGCTCCATGCTTGCCATGCGATGGCATCTGCATGGATAACCCAGGAAAAAAGGTGTGAAACGATTGTTTGCCATTGCTTTCAAGGAGGGAGTGAGGGAGGGAGGGGAGACTGATGACATGTACCCAAAACCACCCACAACAATGTTTTTGACCCATCAGGCACTGGGAGCTTAACCCAGAATTCCAGTGAGCAGAGGGGACTGTGGGATAGCTACCCACAGTGCACCACTCTGTGAGTCGATGCTAGCCACGGTATTGAGGACGCATTCCGCCGACCTACTGTGCTTAGTGGAGACCTACACGATCGTCTGTATAAAATCGCTTTCTAAAGATTGAATTCTATAAAATCGACCTAATTTCATAGTGTAGACATACCCTTAGGCTTGGTCTACATTACAAACTTACGTCGGTATAACTACGTCACTCAGGGGTGTGGGAGATCCACATCCCTGGGCAATGTAGTTATACTGATCTAACCCCCCCCCCCCCCCGTGTAGACAGTGGTATGTCAATGGCATAGCTTCTCCCAGTGATATAGCTAGATATAGCTACCATCTCTGGGGGAGGTGGAGTACCTATGCCAATAGAAGAAGCTCTCCCAAGGGCATAGGTAGCATCTTCACTAAGCACTACTACTGGTGCATCTGCTTTACTGCAGTGTTGTAAGTGTAGACAAGCCCTTAGCAATTTTTTCTTTATAATTACAGAGCAAACATATACATATTAACTTATAGTATTGGATACGGTCATTAGGGTGAGCCAGATTGGTTTCCAGCTATGCATTTGTCAGTGTTCAGTTAGGGCCTGGGGCCTTGGCATGAACTGGCACCTGGTCTTCCAGTGTCACAGTTGGGATCAAAGAAAACTAGGTGTTATTAAAGTTGGCTTTCCCACAATTTTCTTGATAACCTTCCTCAGAAATGAGAAATCTGAGACAAATCAATAAATAAGATTTTCCACATCAAGAAATGGTTTCTTGAGAAGGAACCTAATGACAGTTTCTTTAACAGATGCTGGCACCCTTCCCTTCTTAAGGAGCTGACAAATTTTCTCCAACAATAGATCTAGATAAAGACATACTGTGAATGGGATCAATAATTCACCTAGAAAATTCATAATCAATATGAACCTTGAAGTCACTCATACCAATCAATAGAGGTATACATTTCTTGAGCTTGTAAGCTGCTTGGGTTAGAGAACCCATCTTCCTATGTGTTTGAACAGTGTACAAGGACACACTGATCCTGAATGGGTGCTACAGTGATATACATATTAAACAATAATTATAATGAATGACCATTAGAAATAGGCTGAAGCTGCAATATTCAGATCCAGATCAATAGAATTTCTGCTGCTAAATCCTTAAGCACTTTTGAAATTCTCCCTTATTGTGTGCAGATGCTCCAGCCTATGCATTGAGTGTCCACAGCCCCTCCTTGCCAGTTATGCATGTCTTAGAGCCACTCTAGTGGCAAAAACATCAATTTAATAACTCCTCCCACAAGCCACCATCAGTGACCTTCACACCATATTATAGGGGTCAGCATAAAAACCCTTTCTGCAGCACAAGAGGAATGCAGAGATTCCCAGCATATCTGGTCCAAGTACTTCCCTATAGCCCCAATGTGGGACGTACATAATGCAGTTGACTCTGGGCAATGTCTCTGCATCAGAGTGCATTTTACTCAGACAGGCAGAAGAGGATTTTTTTTTTCCTATGTGAAACTGCTTAAAGCTAATCATTTCTACTAGCAACGTTTGATAACATTATATAACACTATTACATTGTGTGAGTAAAGCAATATACTGACCATAGTCCAAGTTTTAGGATTCTTTTCACTATTTCAACTTTCTAAAATTAACAAGGCTAGATGTTATTTTGTATATTCAGTAAAGAGTCCCCTTGCTATCATGGTAGCACAAGTTTTAGTTACTTCTGCTGATTATAAGACCTTTCTGAGAAATCTATTTGCTTTCACCTGGAATTGCAAATTGCAAAAATTAAATTTTGTCTGGATTGGAAAAAGATTGCTCTATTTATGGTTCCCTCTTTCCCTCCAAACCAGGTGATGCTGCATAAAATCTTTTTTTCAATCTAGTTTGCATTCAGTTTGACTGCTGATAATGTATTGTAATTTGTCATTTACATTGATTACTGATGACACGTATGTAGTTAAACTGAAGCATATAATCAGTCGGCCTATATTTTCAAAGGTGAGTAGGGATTTTGGCTGCTCAGCTTGAGACACCTGAAAGGTGCCTGACTTTTCAGAAAATGCTGAGATCCCACCATTGAAAAATCAGGTGTTTCATGTTGGGCACCTAATAACTGAGATGGCGAAATCACTAGTTCCTTTTGAAAATTCAGTCTTATCATGTTTAAGGACTTGTTTTTCTCTTCCTTCTTTTTGTAGACTTTTCTCTGGTTTTCGATACATTTATCATGACCTCCATAAGAACAACCTCTATAACAAAATAAACCCTTCCAAATTAAGTATTTTTGCTGTATCTGCAGTCATTTTTTGAGTATTTATACTGTACTCTTTTTTTATTAAAAGCCATCGCTATACTTAAAAGGTGACATCAGTGGAACAGACCATTATCATGGGGAAATATCTCCTTCTGCTATATAAATATGGAGGGGAAGTCTGACATTTGTAAAATAAATAAATGGTGAGGTGAAATCACTTTTAAAGCTGGAGACACTTAATCCCATGTTCAGGTTCTAAATAGTTATTTTTCTTGTGTCAAATGTCTTATGTAGATATAATCACTTTATCTGAGAGAGATTGGTGCAGTGAGTAAAGCAAAAGTTGCTCCTTAACCATTGTGGAACTGCTGCATTTCCATTGTTTTAAATGACAGACCTCCCCAACGTTTCACTGAATGGGAAAACAGTTTGTCCATATGGATATAATGCAATTTTATGGCTACAGTTCTTTCCTAAATGGCTCTAAATGTTTAGTTTTAGCTTATATCTTTGAATGATATAAACAATCTGACAGTCTGACTACTTGTCATATACCCACTTCATGTCCTGATTTTTTCGTAGTCTTTGATATCCATGCAAAGGTATTTATTGTTTCCTTAGTGCCAGGAATACTTTCTGGATGGCCCTTTCCTATAGGCAGCAGGATATTTTGGACAGAGGGGTCTTTTTAAGACTCTTTGAACACCTATTATAGTCAAGGGTTGCCTCTTGACTGCAATATGGTATCATAGTCTTATGAATCCCGGTCGATACAAGGAATGTGCAATGAATACAGTCTGGAAGGAAAAAATCTTTATGTAGTTAAAAATCTCTCTGTACTATAGTTATATACATTTTATTTATAAATCAATAGAATATCAAAGTGTCAAAGACTGATTTTTTTTTCTGGGCAAATCACACATACACATGTATAAGTGAGTATAGGTATTTCCCCATATATATCCTAACATCATATATAAATACATGTATCCTATGAGCAACTGATTATTTTTAAATCTTGTTAATCTATTTTGGAAAAAAAAGCTGATCAACAACATTTTGAATGAAAAAGATTAGGTGATCATAGTTATTTGGGACAGTGAACAAGAAGTTCAACAGCATACTCATAATATTAACTAATATTTAACTGTTTTCCCCTACATGAGAGAGAGAGAGAGAGAGAGACCCACCAAAAAACAAACCACTCCATTGCCCTCTTAGTCTCTGACCGATGTGAGATGCCAGACTGGAGATTGTATCAGCACAATAAAGGCTCCTAGGTTCCACAGTCATACGCAAAAGTCGGCTTTCCTCCAGCATGTTACCCAGCCCAAGTAACAGCAGGTGGAGAGGTATGGAGAACCCAGAAGGCGTGAAGGGTTAAAGGCATCATCGCAGCCATTAGAGGGAAAAGTTGAAGCAATGCAAGCACAGTAGACTCCTCTCCCTTCCTCCCCTCCCCTTTCCCCCACTCCCCACTTCCTAAGCCGGATCAGCGTTTAGGGAGGGCAGTCATCATCACGCAATCCTGAGCAGCTGGAGCTGACGTTGGACGGAGCTGCCAGGTAGCTGAAAAAAGGCAGAGAAGGCAGCTGATACCCACTTTTCAACGTTTCTTTTTTTTTTTAGTCTGGGTCTGGACTTCAAGCATCACAGCGCCCGAGCCAGCTCATCTGAACCCTCAGTGTATTGCAATACCTTCTCTTCCCAAAGAAAAGATTCCACTGAGTAGCAGAATGCTCGCAGTGTCGCAGCCAGGGCTACAGCGCAGAGCCTTTCTGTAAATTTGTGTGTGTGTGTGTGTGTGTGATTCCTTTCTTTGAGGGCACCTTTGGTTTTTGTTACCCTGATGTGACTTTTGCTTCGCTTTGGAATGATGGGGATCTTTCTGGCTTATGTTGGATGCATTTTCTTTTCCGTTTTGTATATTCAACAAGGACTTTCTACCCAAGGTAAGATCGCTCTTTGTCAAATGTGTGTGTACTCCCTAAAATCCGAAGCAGGGCTCCCAAAAAGATGCATAGGAGAATATAGATTCCAAGCCTTAGAAATTACAAACAGCAAAAGAGGGGAGAAGTTTACCCCTAAACCGACTGCTCATACTAGATTGCAAGGAGGGAAAATGAGAAATACCTTGGACGGACAAAAATGCTGTGTGTATATTTGTAATGAATGCATACATACGCGTGTTTGGGTTGTGTATATATGTATGTTTACAGCGAATACCCACCCATGCATACGTAATTATTACATGCACACATAATATAAGATGGCTAAATCGTGTGCCTTCATTAAATATTGCAATCTATATAGGATCTGGCTCCTTTTCCACTCTTTTCCGTGATCCTCAGTCTCAGCCCTTTGTTTCCCTTTAGTGATTATATATAGATCTCAAAAAAAGATCGACTTCTTTGAAGACCTCACTAAAAAGGGCGTCTTGCATTCCAAGCAGCCCCAGCTCTGCAGAATCCAGTTGTTTGGGACTTTGAGGGCTGCAGTGATCATTTCAGCACCATGGACAGAGCGTCTCAGGCTGCCCGCTGAACGCTGCATCATTTCTGCAAACACAACTCCTGTCTTGATTTTTTTTTTTTAAACACTGACCAGGGAGGAAAACTTCTTTCAATCCGTGAGCATGCAGAATGAAGAGTCACTTTGCCCGTTAACTAGCTGAATAGCTAGCGTTGACTAAAAAGAATGTCGTGGGGTGGTGGGGAGGAGGCACTGTAAAATAAAAGAAATAGCAGCTTTTTTTATGCCTCTGTCTCATAGTACAAGTGTTTAGAAAGCAAAAGGGGGTTCGGTATATTCCCAAATCACCCCACAAATAAACTTCAGATAACGAGCTTGGACGCATTAGGGAGAAAGGGGAACACTGCAAACATTCCCTCCTAAGCTTTGTCAGCCTATAACAACACACAGCTGGGAATGGATAACTGACTGTTGAATTCTTTGAGCAATGGGTCTGTTCCTGTCCAGTGTTTCTTAGATTTGAACCAGGAGGTTTATTTTTTTTTCCCTTTCACTGGCCAGGATAGGGTCTACAAAATTTATCATCAAGTTTGCTCGATTTTTAGATGAGCTACACACGAGCCTAAGGAACATATAGGGAGGCTCGATGGTGACTTTTAAGAAACATTGGTGTCTTGCACTGTGTGTATTTGTAGGAATTTTGCTCAACCGTAGAATGGTGTGGTAAGATGGGAGTAGTCATATTTAAAGAGGAGGTGTTTGTTCGTTTTGGAAAGTGGGTCTGCTAGGATGAAGAATGATAAGAAACACTGTTTATTCGTTTCACTGCGAGAGCATAAATTATCATAAAAGAAATACGTGACTCAGTTAATGTGTTTGAAACGTGCATTTTGATGAGTGATCATAACGCACCTCTTAGCACATTACACATTCTAAATATCTATTTCAGTTAACCATGTAGAGTTTAATCATTCACATGCACTCACCTAGGAAATGCAATACATGAGCGGTGCTGATTTTCCAAATTGCCTTTCACTGAAATCCCTCAATGTGTTTGGTGAAATACTGCATTCCACCCAAGGATATTTGGATCTAATTATATGTAACTTTCTTAACCCAGGGGAGCGATCAGAGGGGGTACTTAGCTTTCCCATTAGCGGGACTTGAGCACAAGAGCGGGAGTTGTGCGGATTGGCGAAAATATATAAATGTGTGAGACAAAGCGGGGGGGCGGGGGATGGGGGCAAGAGAAGGAGAAGAGAGATGGGGAAAGGGAGTGAGAAAAGATGAGGAACAGAGAAATGGGCGCGATAGAAATGGGGAAATGTAAAGGAGGCAGTGAGAAAAGGACAAGGAAACAGGGAGGGGAAAAGGTAGGGAGAAAGAGAACAAGAAAAAAAACCAGACGAAAATGGGGGGGGGGGAGAGAAGAAGGAGCGGGAGATCCCAATAAGCTGTTTGCGTTTGTTTTGCAGCAAAATTCACCGAGTTCCCCCGAAATGTCACAGCCACTGAAGGGCAGAACGTGGAGATGTCGTGCGCTTTCCAGAGCGGCTCCGCCTCGGTGTACCTCGAGATCCAGTGGTGGTTTCTGCGAGCAGCCGAGGAGCAGGAGGCTGGAGGCGAGGTGACGGGCACTCAGGTACCGATGCGCCTCCACTGGGCTTCCCCCTCCCCTCCAAGCGGCCAATCCACCCAAGCACGCCAAAAAAGGGGGGGAGGGGGTAGTGGATTTCGCTGAAGGCTTAATGCTACCCATGAACTGTAGCACAGCAGGCTGCAGGGAGAAATGCCCACCCCAGGGGATGGGATCTTCGGTGCCTGCCACTCCCCTAGCTCAGCTTCACTTCTTAGGAAAGCGACATGGATTTCTCAAGTCTGATTCTCTCTTCAAACAAATCCTATGTTAATAGAGTTGCTGCTTGCAGGAGTGTATTTCCCAAGTGTCAAGATACTACAACAATCCCTTATTAGCCATTGGGGCACTGGAATCTGTAAAGCTAATTCGGCAGGCATGGGGGGGGGACCTGTTTTTGGGGATTCACAGCTCCAAAAAAACCCCCCACTCTTGTAGCCTTCAAAGTCTAGTGTCGAGGACTCTTTTCTGTACAGAACCTCGGTTTTTCCCCCTTGCATTGTTTCTGATTGATAGTTACACTGAAAAGATTAAATATCCTTCTAATAGGAATCAGTTTAGGATTTCAGGACAACCACACAAGCATCCACTGGGCTTAGTCCTTACTTATGTAAAGAAAGGGGAGAAGGAACTCTCCCTTTGCCTTGAACATTTTCCCTGAGATAGGATTGGGGGGGAAAAATGATTCTCTCTAACATTTTAATCCTCCTATGCCGTCCACACGAGTTTTATACTGAAGATTCTTCCTGAAGCCTGATCGTAATAGGATGGAGAATGACAGTTTAGTCTTACAAGAAGACACTACGCATCTGTTCTCGTTTTCAATACAGTGTTTTCAGTGTGCCACAATCCTATAATGCTGGCTGCCGCAATAGCACTTGTATAGAACTGAAGCTAAATTCAGTCTGTTCAACTCTCCCAATGAGGTTCTGCCGATAGGTGGCACACTTAGCATGCAAGTGTTCTCGGGGAAAGGCTGGCTGAAATAATCTGCTGCGCTTTAGTGGTTATTTTGCACAAGGGCCAGTAGCCCAGCACTGCACGGCAACAGCGCCTCACAAATGTTATCCTTTCCCAATAGGTGGAGCTCTTACCAGAGAGAGACTTGGACAATGACGGAACAAAGATAAGCGTAAGTATTTGAAAAAAAAATAGAGAGCATTCCTACATAGTTAATTACTTTACCTTTGGCATTAATTTAACATGCACCCAAAAGCCTGTGGGCAACCAACTAATCACAGTCATGGAGCTTACTTTAGTTTCTCTGTTCCTCCCACCCCCTCTGAGGCTGGTTACTACAGGATGAGAGACAGACTCAGAAAGAGATGCTTTCCTAGCACTGTACATATTATCACAGAAACAATATAGCCCCAATGGGTTCATTAAACTGCATTGGTACAGATTTCCTCAACAAAAGCAAAATCAAGTGCCAGGGCATGCTTGCCCCAAATATTCCTCATCCTGCAAGGAAAGGTGGATCCGTATCCTCCTGAGCACTGCTCCCCTTTTCACCTCACCCCAGACCTACTTCCCAAGACCCTGCAGAAGGCTCTCCATGGGGCTGGGATCTGCGGGGGGTGTGGGGGGGAAGGAGGTGGGGAACTGAGCATGCCAAAGGTGGGCAGTGGTTTAGGCACAGTTTGGCTAGTGGTGAAGGCTGGAGGTCCCTGTACCAGTGCCATGCAAATCGTCCCCCTCCTCCCAGATTTCCCTGCCTGGGACTGTACTAGCTCTGCTTTGGAGTCTCCTCTTGGTGGCAAGATCCCTCTCCCTCTCCTCCTTTTATGATGGTGCTGGGGAAGCCCTGTTACCACAGTTCCATTGGAGCCATGGTGACAGGACAAGATGGAGGGGATGCAGGGCTGACAGAAGTATATGGATTTCCTTTGGCTGGCCCTGGCCATCTGGTGATCCGTTAAATTGATGGGTGCACCCTCTGGCTTATTCAACAGGAGAAAAGCCCACTATGCCCTCTTCCACTCTGAAAATGGGGCAACTCCTCAAGGTTATTCTCACCTGGCACAGAGTCCCACCCCCAATTAGCCCCTCCTGAGCGGTTGATCCCTGGAGAGGTTGATCCAGTCCCAGAATTCTAAATGAGGAATAAATGCTGAAAGTTTGCCCTGAAACTGCATTTCCCTTCAGCTGAATATGTAGCTATTTAAATGGGTGATTTCAGAAATTAGTTAAAGCTGGCAGAGAACAGACATTGATGCTGCTGAGAGGGCATCTGACCTGATAAGAGCCAGGATGCAGTTCTTCCTATGGCAATAACTCTATTGATTTTATTGGGTGTGCTCTCTGTGTCAAGCCTTCAGGGTTAGACTCTACAGTACTGGAATTAACTATCTTCCATTTGGAGATTAAAGTTTTCACACAATTATGGGTCAGACAGTGCTGGAACTGGTAGCAGGGTACAGGACCTCCCTTCCAGTGCCCCAGAGATTTAAGGAGATGGGACAATTGTTCATTCTTAACAAATACTGCAGTGTACACATCTCACATGATCTCCAGAGGGATTTTGCCTCTCAGACAGAATCCATCTTGAACTCCCACTGGGGCAGTGCAGCCCGACACAGGCACAGTCTGGCCCTAAATCAGCAACAACCACATTAATCAGCAATATATGATAATCATGCATGTTAAAGCCTTCACTCCCTTCTTCTCTGGTGCCTACAAATAATTAGCCAACTAATTAATGTTAGGTTGAAGGGCAGTTGGCCATAGTTGAAGTGACATTTTAATGTATATACATTATATTAAACACTGTACACATTTTGTCCACAGCCTTCTCACTCACATTTCCTATGTTGGTTGTCACTTTACCCTGTAAACCCTTCATGGAATGGACCATTTGTTCTGATGAGGATTGATGGACCCCTGATTTGGGCATTATTGCAATAGAAATACAACCATTATCAATAAACTCACCAATTACTCAGAACATACTCCTTCAAAACTTCCATCAAAGTCCATAGGAATGTTGACTGAATACGAACTACAGGATTTGGCTCATCTTTGTTACAGTTCAGGCCTTTCGCATTAAAAGTATCTCTTATTATGTGTGTTGATATTTAAAGCCAGGCCATTCTATTACACAGCCCAATATTTTTATAGGCTTGTGTAATAGATATTTTATATTTGTAATAAAAAATGTTGTCTACATTACAGTGGCATTCTAAATATACTTGCTATAAAAGGAGCCTTTTTTGGATGCATGAATAGAATTCCTATTAGCATTAATGGAATGTATCCATACCAAATGGAGAATAAACCGTTAACTGTGGTTGGTAAATCCTTATCAAGAGATGGTAATATGTAAGGGCTGGGTTTTTAACAATGTTGAAACTCACCATTTCTGGTGATCAATGTCCTAACAGATAAAGCACAATATGGGACATGAGCTGGTGTCTGCTACAGACTACTAATTCACACTATGGAACAGGATAACCATCTCCTTATGCACTGAGTAATAATGCGTAGGGGGAAAAAATGATCATGGGGGACTTCAATTTGAGTGACATACTACAGGCAGCATGAGAAATCCAGCATAAGGCATCATTGGAATTTCTAAACATTATAGATGACAATGTCCTAACTCAGCCAATATGGGGAAATTATATATTAGACCTTTACCTAACAGATACAGAGGAACTGATTACAGAACTAAAAGTTAATGGTAACTTAAGTACAAGTGATCATGACTTGATGACTTTTAAAAAGTGCAAGAAGAATTAAGTTCAGGCCAGCAATATATATAGACTATATATGCTTTAACAGAGCCAGTTTCACAAAACTGAAAAACATTTATGAACCAAATCAGCTGGGAGAAAGAATATAATCAGAAAAATGTGATGATAATTGGGAATCATTTAAGATCACCTAACTAGATGCCTCAAAAGTCACAATCTCACAACTGAAGAAGAATGCCCTGGTTAAAAAAAACAAAAACAAAACCTACGTGGTTTAATGGGAAATGAAGACAACTATAAAAAATAAAACAAACAAAATATAACAAATGGAAGAAAGGGGAAGTTGATAGTAAAGAATATAAATCAGAAGTTAGGAATTGAAGAAAATTGGTAAGGGGGAAGCCAAGGGACATGAGGTGAAATCTATGGCCACCAGAGTTAAAAACAATCAGGAATTTTTTCAATGTATTAGGAATAAAAAGAATCCTGACAATGGTACTGTTCCATTACTAGATGGAAATGCTAGAATTATCAGTAATGATACAATTGTTCAATAAATATTTCTCTTCTGTATTTGGAGGAAAAACAGATGATTCAGTCTCATCATATGGTGATGACAACACTTTTTCCATTCCACTAGTATCTCTGGAGGATATTTAACAGAAGCTACTAAGTTAGACATTTTAAAATCAGCACATCCAGATAACTTGCATCCAAGAATTTAAAAAGAGCTGACTGAGGAGCTCACTGGTCTGCTAATGTTGATTTTCAATAAGTCTTGTAGCACCAGGAAAGTTCCAGAAGACTAGAAGAAAGCTGATGTTGGGCCAATTTTTAGAAAGGGTAAACAGGATGACCTGGGTAATTATAGGCCTGTCATCCTGACATCGATCTCTGGAAAGCTAATGGAGTGGCTGTTAAGGGTTTTGATTAATGAAAAACTAAAGGAGGGTGACGTAATTAATACAAATTGACATGAATTTATGGAAAATAGATCCTGTCTAACTGGATATCTTTTTTTTTTGTGAGATTACAAGTTTGGTTGACAAAGGTAATAGTGTTGATATAAAATACATAAACTTCTGTAAAGTGTTTGACTTGGTACCACAAAACATTTGATTAAAAAAAAAACTATAATATAAAATTAACATGGGACACATTAAATGTATTAAAAACTAGCTAACTGATAGTTTTCAAAAAGGAACTGTAATGAGTGGGTCTGTTTCCAGTGGGGTCCCACAGAGATTGCTTCTTGGCTCTATGCTATATAACGTCTTTATCAATGACCTAGAAGAAAACATAACTTCATCATTGATAAAGTTTGCAGATGACACAAAAACTGAGGGAATGATAAATAATGAAGAGAACAGGTCTCTTTTTCAGAATGATCTAGATCATGTGTTAAACTGGGCACAAGCAAACAGTATGCTTTGTAATATGGCTAAATGTAAACATATGCAACTGGGAACACAGAATGCAGGCCATATGTAAGGATGGGGAACTCTATCCTGGGAAGCAGTGACTTTGAAAAAGACATGGTGGTTGTGGTGGATAATCAGTTGAACATGAGCTTCCAGTGTGACACAGTGACCAAAAGAGCTAATGTGATCCTGGGATGCATACACAGGGGAATCTTGAGTAGGAATTGAGAGGTTATTTCCCCTCTGTATTTGGCACTGCTGCAACTGGTGCTGGAATACTTTGTCCAATTCTGGTGCCCATAATTCAAAAAGGATGTTGATAAATTGGAGAGGGTTCAGAGAAAAATAACGAGAATGATTAAGGCATTAGAAAACATGCCTTATAGTGAGACTCAAGGAGCTCAATCTGTCTAGCTTAACAAAGAGAGGGTTAAAGGGTGACTTGATTACAGTCTATACAGGGGTGCTGGAACAATTTTTATAGGGGGGGTACTGAGAACCATTGAGCCAAACTGTAAACTCTGTATGTAATGGAAACCACTTCAAGCCAGGCGGTGCTGCAGCACCCCCAGCATCCCTAGTTCTAGCACCTATGAGTCTCTAAGTACGTGTATGGGGAACACATATTTAATAATGGGCTCTTCAATCTAGCAGTGAAAGGTATAACACAATCCAATAGCCAGACGTTGAAGATAAGACACATTCAAACTGGAATAAGGTGTAAATTTTTAATGGTGAGAGTAATTGACCATTAGAACATATTACCAAGGGTCATGGTGGATTCTCCATGGCAATTTTAAAATCAAGATTGGGTGTTTTTTCTAAAAGATATGCTATAGGAATTATTTTGGAGACCTTCTATTGCTTGTGTTATATATGAGGTCAGATTAGGTGATCACAGTGGTCCCTTCTGGGCTTAGAATCTATGACTATGTCATTTGGAAGAGGAACACTATATAATGAAGCATGCTTTCTTTGCATTTTAAAATGTAGAAATGGCTAAAGAGAAAACAAATTCGGCACTCAGTTACTTCTCTACAACACCATTGACTTTGTTGATGTTGCATGGGGATTCATGACAGCAGAATTTGGCCCACAGAGACAATTTACATGCTGACTGCCCTTCCAATTTCTTTTTTTATTGTTTTTGATAACTGGATCAGTATAGGTATTATATTATTATTGATTAAGATTAACTATCCAGCACTTTCTGTGGATTTAATGTTGCTTACATTATGCTTGATACATTTAATCTATACCGTGAGTACAGTTTGCCATATAAAATAATTCATATGTGGAGCTGGGAACAATAACATTGTATGCTTAAAAGTCTATCACATTTCTTGCTGCAGTCATGTATCCACAAGTATTGCCCTACAAATTACACAACAGGCAGGATAAGGGCTTTGCCAAAATGGTGACTATGATATGCCAAGTTGTCAGGAACATTATGTTGAATAATCATAAATAACATATACCTGGTTGCAGTGTAATACTTTTCCTTTTCTAATATCTGTGACATCTTCATTATCCAAATGTTTCTCTACTGCATACTGCCTTCAATCTTCTGTAGTTACATTAAATGAAGCTACATTTGCATCTGAATTTATATAACGGATATAGGCAGCAGAATTAAGGGCACTTCCTAAAACTCATAGCTTTCAATGATGATGAACCCTCAAACTGGCTTGCTGTTAGGGTAATCCATAAATGAAAAAGTGTTCTGGTATCACAGATATCAAGTAATATACAATTAAATATAAATGACTATAAGGAAAGAAGTGTACCGAAAAAAATCTGCTACTTTTGCTAGTGTTTCTTAGTACCTTTCACTTATGAGTAAATTGCAATGTCTTGTTACGTCTTCAAAAATAAATAATTTGTGCTTTTAAATTAATTATATAAGGTGAAAAATGTGTTAGGCTGCCTTAGGATTAGGATACATTGCATGTCTTGGTATTAGCTGATGCCTCCCAACATAACATAGGGTATGAGCTATTTTCTATTGTCAAATCACAGAGATGTCACAATATTTTAATAAGCACATGCTTCTATAAATAAGGGGGGGGGGGAACTGGCTACATGTCACCAGATGCCTCAGCATTACAGTTAGCAAATGCCTTGCACAAGCCTGAAGGAGACAAATTTAATGTCAAGTGATAATTTTTAAAACAATGAAGACTACAAGATAATCTAATAAAGTGTTAAAGAAATTTAAACATTGGCAAACATCTTCAATAAGGCTGTTAATGCAGTGGTTCGAAATCTGAATGATTCAATAAAGTCATCTAATTGGAAAGGTTTAACCAAAGAAATGCACTGACATCAGCTTCATGCAAGAAAGCTCATTAAGAATGCTCATGATCTGAAAGAATTAATTAAAGAGCATGGGAGACTGGGTTGTTTGTCTGAGGCCAATTAACATTTCAGAGAAAACCATCTAAGTAGATTTGGAATTAAGTCACCAGTTGTCCCTATGCCTACAGAAAGCAAAATTCATCTTTGGTGTAATTTCACTGAAATAAGCAAAATTACATCACATTGGTTTGGCCCATGGTCTTTTAGGGTCTGTTATACGGCAGTTAGACACTTGCAGCTGGCCTTTGCCAGTTGATTCGGGGTCACAGGGCTCGGGTTTTGGGACTGATAAATTGAAGTGTAGACTTCCAGGCTCAGGCTGCAACCTGAGCTCTGGGACCCTCCCACCTTGCAGGTCCTAGAGCCTGGGCTCCAGCCCAAGCGCAGAAGTCTGCACTGCAATTAAACAGGCCTGCAGTCTGAGTTCTGTAAGCCCAAATCAGCTGTAATAGGCCAGTCCCCGGTGTCTAACTGCAGTGTAGACATACCCTTAGGATAGCTGCATTCTGTATGTCAGTATATTCTTCATAGAGAAAGAATGTCAGAATGGTAATGTCTGATATTTTTTGTTCCTGGAAAACTTGCAGACAGTGAAAGTACAAGGGAATGACATCTCCCACAAGCTGCAGATTTCAAAAGTGAGGAAAAAGGATGAAGGCTTGTATGAGTGCAGGGTGACAGATGCCAACTATGGAGACCTTCAGGAATACAAGGCCCAGGCATTTCTCAAAGTCAATGCTAACAGCCACTCTCGGCGAATGCAGGCCTTTGAAGCATCCCCAATGTGGTTGCAAGATATGAAACCTCGCAAGAACATCTCTGCAGCTGTTCCCAGTAGCGTCCATAACTCTTCCAATCAGCGAATGCGCTCCACCGCCAGCCCTGAAGCAGCAGCTAAAATCCCAAAACAGAGTCCACAATCAGGTATGATAAGCATTTTGAGCATTTCAATGTCTTGCTAACCAGCGTGCAACATGAGGTTAACTCAAACTGGATCACTGTGATAGGGAAAGGTTGGTGCCCAATATATACATATATATGCTAAGCATAAGTGATTGAAACTAAATATGATGGGAAACATTTTCAAAAATGTGTAAGAGGCTTAGGAGTCTATATCTCATTGGAAGTCAATGGGACGTAGGCTTCTAAAACCAGATCCTCAAAGATATTTAACACCCAACTTCCATTGAAATCAGTGGGAGTTAGGTGCCTACAGACATTTGAGGATTTGGTCCCTAGTGTTTATCTCATTTCTGAAAATGGGACTTAAACTCTTAAGTCACATAAATGCTGTTGAAAATGTTGCACTGCGTATGCTTTAGGAATGGTTGCACAGAGAATATGCATTTGCCATTAGTCAGTCATCAGATTGAAGATACTAACATGGCAATGCCTCATTTTCTGTCACACAGAAATTAACCTCTGTTTTATTTGGAAGCTATGAATAACCTACACTGGCGTGAGTGTTTGCCATCTAATATACAATGGTGAATGCTACAATTATACATACAGTGTGACCCTCCACTGTTACATGATAGTGACGGTGAGAGTGAGGGAATGAAGAAATAGAACACACAAATCATCAAAACACGCTCTTTGGAAATGCAAAACGACCAAAAAAAAAAAGTTGTGAAAAGTCAGCTGTGCAAGTTAAAGCTTCTGATACTATCTCGCATGACCTTCTCTTAAACCAACTAGGGAAATATAGCCTAGACAAACCTACTATACATGGTTGTATTACTGGTTGGAAAAAACATACTTAGAGAGTAGCTATCAATGGTTCACAGTCAAGCTGGAAGGACATATCGAGTGAGGTCCTGCAGGGATCTGTTCTGGGTCTGGTTCTATTCAATATCCTCATAAATGATTTTGATAATGGCATAGAAAGTAAAGTTTGCAAATAATGCCAAGACTGGAGGGGTTGCAAGTGCTTTGGATGACAGAACTAGAATTCAAAATGACCTTGACAAACTAGAGAAATTGTCTGAAATTAATAGGATGAAATTCAATAAGGACAAATGCAATGTACGACACTTAGGAAGGAATAATTAATTGCACAAACACAAAATGGGAAATGACTGCCTAGGAAGGAGTACTGCAGAAAATGATCTGGGGGTTATAGTGGATCACAAACTAAATTTGAGTCAACAATGTAATACAAAAAAAAGTGAACATAATTCTGGGACATATTAGTGGGAGTGTTATAAGCAAGACACCAGAAGTAATTCTCCCTCTATATTCGGCACTGATAAAGCCTCAGATGGAGTACTGTGTCCAGTTCTGGGCACCATACTTTGGGAAAGATGTGGAAAAAATGGAGAAAGTCCAGGGAAGAGTAAGAAAAGTGATTAAAAGTCTAGAAAACATGACTTATGAAGAAATATGAAAAATAGGGTTTGTTTAGTCTGGAAAAGAGAAGACTGAGAGGGGACATAACAGTTTTTAAGTATGTAAAAGATTGTTGTAAATAGGAGGGTGATAAATTGTTCTTTTTTAACCACTGAGGACAGGACAAGAAGTAATGGGCTTAAATTGCAGTAAAGGGGATTTAGATTAGACATTAGGAAAAAATTTCCTAGCTGTAGGAGTAGTTAACACTGGAACAAATTAGCTAGGGAGTTTGTGGAATCTCCATCATTGGAGGTTTGTAAGAACAAGTTAGACAAACACCTGGTAGGGATGGTTCTTAGTAATACTTACTCCTGCCTCTTTGCAAGGTACTGGACTAGATGAACTATTGAGGTCCCTTCCAGTCCTACATTCCTATGATTATTTGGGTTACATCTAATTTACTGAAAGAGAATGAAGTTGAGCAAGGTTCTTAAGCATGTGCCTAACTTTAACCATGTAAATAAAGCTGCTCAAATTTTTTCCAATTGAATGTTTTGCCATCAGAAAATGTCATTTCATTGGAACTGAAACTTCCTACGGAAATGTGTTGATTTCCAAAGAAATTCCCTTTTGGGAAATAAATTGGGAAAAATAAGTATTTTGATAAGTCAATACATTCCACTGTGACATTTTTGGAACAGAATGTTTTGATTTTAAAATAAAATAAACTTTTGTTTAGAAATTTCTTTTATTTTATTTTATTTTATATATATATATATATATATATATATATAAATGTTAAGTTTATTATATATATATAATATAAAAATGTAAACATTGAAATGCAATGTTTCAATTTTATTGAAACAAAGTGTTTTGATTGACATGATTACATTTTTTTCCTGTAAATTTCATGTCACAGGAATTTTAGAAATCTTTTGTTTTCATTCAGATTCAGAACAAAACTAATTTCAAAATCACAGAATTTCCTGCAAATCAGAACCTGAAATCCTCAAACAGCTCTATCTGTGAGTAATTCCACTTAAGTCAATGGGACTAGTTAGAAGTTTAAAGGTAGACACATATTTAAGCACCTTGGCCAGAGTGTGGATGCAGCAGGTAATCCATTAAACTATTCTGGTAGCATTACAGGTATAAAAGATTCACTAATTCAATAATTTATCCAACATTTTGCCCTGTAAGGGCTGTGTCCTGCCAGTGATCTGGATGCAAACCTCTCATTGATTGTTACGGGCATTCCAAAATCAAAATAACATTCAGTCATAGCTCTCAGAGGGCAAGAAGTATGCTTATCTTCATGCTTCAACATTTTCTCAAAATGATATTTATTGTAGACCAAGTACAGACAGTTCTAATAATAAAGTATTATTAATTTAATCTTTTATATTCATGTGTGGTTTCTGATGGAGCAAAGTTTCATGCTCCATTCACAAAGCTAATTTCCCCTACTAAGGAAAATTGACTTTCACCAGTACTGATTTTGACTCAATATATTTTATGTTGATTTCTCCTAATCAACACTCAAGAGCCATACTGGAACTGACAGTGGAGTCTGCACCAATAGTTTAATTTTTGAGGATCAAGATCGATTTTCCTCATATTGAGAAGACTGGGGCCTTAATTTTTACTTTCAGTCTGATTTGGTGATATTTTAGACCCACTTTGAATTCACTTTACAGAGGTGTAAATGCCTACACAAGGTACCAGGCAGTGGAGAATTTGGCCCTACATGTCTAGTGATTCCAACTGAGGAAGAGGAGGCATCCAATTTTGGGACATCAGAATGGCAGAACAGAGATAATAGTCATAGGCAGGCACATTGTGGATGATCTTTCTTACTAATGTAATTAATCAACATGTGTCTGCCCTAATTTTCTTATGTGGTTCAAAAGAAAATTAATCTCTTTTCCCATATCACAATGTAGTGCTCAAATACAGAAACTGGCAAGAGACAGATATTTTCATGTTTCGTTCAATTTTATGCAGTGAAGGAACCTGTCCTAGAGAATGGAAACATTGTTACAAATTAAAATATACCTGCATAATTCAAATATTTGTGATTATATTTCATACAATGGGGTAGCCCGGGATACTTTTACTTTTGTTGAGCAGTACCTTGACATCAGTGGGACTGCTTGCAGAATAAAGTTTCACTCAGTGTGGGTAACGGTGTCAGAATTTAGTCCAATAATAGAGTAGGGGTTGTATTACCTTATGACCAACAGTTAATTTTCTCATTGCATTGATAAGCACATTGCAAAGAAATCTGGGTCTGTTGAACCTTTTCACTGCTCATGTTCACCCAACATTCTTTTAAGTGTCAGTTTTCAGTTGGCAATAGAGATCTAAAAAGTAGCACTAGAGAATAATTTCTCAACCCAAGGGCAGTCGTTACCATAAAAAAAAAGCATTTGCCAGCTATTACCATTTTAAAGTACCTGAGGTTACCATAATTTCCCCCTATACTCAGGAGAAAGAATATTTGTGGTAACTGTGAGGGGACTGTATAGCAATGGTTGGTAAATGATAACTTTTTGATGGCTTATTCTGTATGTATGGTTTATGGGCTTTTATATATCTCTGTGGCTTTTGTATATCCGTTATTTACCTCACAGGATGTTGTGAATCTTAATTAGTAAAGTCCACACAGCACGATGAAATGTTTACATAAAAATGCTATATATACGTGCAAAGTATTATAATTATAAAAACAGATACAGAATAGATAGAGTGTGCACCAGAAAGAACAAAAACATGCATTAAAAAAATACACTGAAGAAGTATTAAGGTCTATTTTAAAATAAAAAAAACAACAGGGAACCAAAAGTCAGAGCTGTCATAGCTTGACCCTTTGATTTCATATGCCTGGGCTGCTGCAAATGAAGTCTGCCATCAGGGCATAAGAGCAATCTGACTAATATGACAGCCTAATATGCATATATTCAGAAAAATGTCTTATGTAGGTGGAGTGATAGACATTTTCTCTGCATAATTCAAAAGAGTGTATCATATTCCAAAGGTAAAATTACACATTTCATATATCACAAGGTCTTGTAACTATAGGTAATGGTGTAATTTTCTAGGGGCAAACTGTGAAATGAATTTGGTTCTATGCAAAGGGGAGCCAAATGAACTAGAGGTACTGGGCCAGATTTGTCATTTCATTGCTGTAAATCCAGAGTAACACCACAGACATCAGTAGAATCAGTCTAGATTTACACCAGTATAGCTGACCCATTGAAAATGTGCACATCCCAGATATTACTCCCACTCCAAAAATCTGGGACAACATTCCTAGGAAACCTGTGTGCTTCTCAGCATTCACTAACTCAAACACAGAACTGGCTACATCTTAGTAACCCTTCTGCCATCTTAGAAAGGAGATATGTGAAGAGCAACTCCTTTGATGGCTGGGGGTTCAGTATGTAACCTGGGAGGGAGCAAGCAGGGGAAGATGGGTCTTTGCATCTTGTAGCACCAACTGAATTCCTTGAATCAGGAAGACCCACAGCAAACTGCAGTACCAGGTAGGAGGACAAAGGGAGGAAATAATAACATTCTTGGAATCTGCTGATTCTGGTAAATGGATGTGTCCCTCCTGCCATTTGGGTCTGTAGAGTCCGTAGTTCTGAATCTACCAGCTTTGAATGCAAGACACACTTTTATGCCCAAATTGTAGTGTTATAGAATATTCACCAACATTTTTTTCTTTCTGTCTATATATTAGATCTCCATATATAGTCAGCCTACAAAAAGCCTGCAGCCTTCACTGAGGTCACTGTCAAAATTCCCACGGATGTCACTGGGAACAAGATCAGACACTTTGAGGCTGATTTTTGGAAGTGTTGAACATCCACAATGCCAGCTGAAGTCAAAGTAGCGGTGGGTGCTCAGCACTGCAGAAAATCAGGATCATACGTATTTGGTGTTAAATAATAAAGAGCACCATTGATTTTGTTTTCTTAAACCTTTTCTATATCTATGAATAATTCCATCAATAAGATAATGTGTAGGTAATAGGCTATCTACTATCTATTACAATTAGATATTTTTACATAGCATCATCTTTAATTTTTTTTTACTTAAAAGGACTTGCATATTCACCTTTTCGGAAAACAACAATTATTTTTAGTTAATCTCAAAGAACAGAATAAACAGTGAAATTATTAGTTGATACTCAGTAAATGTGGACCTCAATCTGCAAAGCGCTAAATGCCTTCAGCTCCCATTGTTCTCACTTGTGATGCAAGGAGCAATCATGATATGAGAAAACAAGAATGAGCAACAAAGGAGAATAAATACCTCTCTCAATTAAGGAGTGACATAACAGACTCCAAACACTTCTACACACTCTTTTCTATGAAACAAAGTGTGGTTCAGGGAATCATATTTTTCTATTTGAATGGTATACCTTGATCACCTTCAGCACTCATATAGATTGTGATGATCACAACACTTCTTCCATTCTTCTCGTATCCTGGCCTTCCTTCCCCATGTGCAGCCATGCCTTTTCATAATAAAATCTTCCCATCTCTTTGGAGGTTGGCCGAGTGGTTGTTTCAGTTCCTGTGGGTACCACTCAGCGACAGCTGCAGTCCATTGATTGTCAGTGAGTCTAGCTATATGCCCGGCCCATCACATTTTACTATACTTGCTTTAATTACTGTATACCATTCATTCTGATTAAAACAAAGCAGAATGGTATACAGTAATTAAAAAATTGATAGAAGTGTCTATAAATTGTATTATAAAGCTATGTCTGGGGTGAGACTATTTTTGTTCCAAATTCTACCTTAAAGTAAATTTTGATGATGAGATTTTTGTTAGGCTAGGATTTTCAAAAGAGAGGAAAGGAGTTAAGTTGCTAACATCCTTAGGGTTCTTTGAAAAACCCAGTTTAATTTATTTTGTATATATGCCTATTCCAGGCTTTGGGCACCCTGGGGGCAATGCTAGTCCCACTGAGATCAATGACAAAACTCCCATTAACTTCAGTGGGGCCAGGAATTCATCTCCTGATGCCTATTAAAATACATAAATATATTAAAACAGTAGCAACTGCCCCCAGCCTTCCATACAACTGCCAGTCAGTAAGAAAATATTATAAAACAAAAATCTCACCACCCCTCACGTTCCCAATAGAGATAACTGGTTTGATACCTGAGAAGAATGTACACAACAACAACTTCATTTCTCTGTATTTGGTGATTTTCTAAATGTTCTAGTAATTTCAGGGCTCAGTCCTGACAGGTGGTGAGCTCTGTGACCTGATCCCATTAAGCACATGTGTAACTTTAAGCACCTGTGTAGTCCCACTGTAGTCAATGAGAGTATTCACATGCTTTAGAGTTGAGCACATGCTTAAGTACATTGCCGGATGTGGGCCAAAGTGCTCAGCACCTTACAGGGTTGAGCCCTATAAGAGGATTACTTTTCTGAGGCAAGCATGGAAAGTAATATCAGTTGCGTTGTTCTGTGGGCTCAGCACTGGGTAGTTGCCTCCCCTAAACCCAGTTCAGTATGGTGGGGCCATAGTAGAGCTGAAAATGGAAATGTTCATTTTGAAATACCTTCCCATGCTCAGAAATTCATCTCACCCTTTCTGTGACAACAATAATATTTACCAACACACACCTATATTTAGATCTATCCTATATACGTACATACCACATTTAGTGATCCATCTACCTAACTAGCTATAGATATTGTCGTGTACGTTCTTAAGTGTATCACTTATTTTTTAGTCATTTAAAAAAATGCTTTAACCTCTATGGCTTACCTCACCTCCAGAGCCAAAAATGATAAATTTCCTGGGGGAGCCTCTGAGGAATCTCTTTAGTAGAGGGAGCATAGAGCAAATAATTCAGTTCCACATGTCTGGTACAACTGCTAATTAACCACTGGGAAGAATACACATAGGCCATGCAGTTTTGTTTGTCTGTTCATCCAAATTACTTTTCATCACTGCTCAATCTGGTGTCTTGTACCAGGACATTGGAAATGGCAGTGCATGTGATAGGACACCCTTAGAATAATGGATGGGGTTTCCTTTCTTAAGAAACCATTACCTGACAAATACACAGCAATGTGGAAGGCATTTTTGCCTGGTTTTGGATATGAAACAGGAAACTTCCTTTCTTTGATGGAAAACCCCACTCCCTTTACAAAGGTTACAACATTAAAAAAAAAAAGGGCCAAATTCTCTGCTGGCTTAAATGGATAAAACACTACTGAAGTCAACAGAGCTGCATCTGCTTATACGAACAGAGAAGTAAGCCCCTGTAAATGTATTTTAATGTTACACAGGGGCATGGGGTGAGAGTGGAGAGTCCTGGCTTTTACCAGTTCATATCAGGTGGAGAGGCATAACAAGCTGGCTGGGAACTGAAAGATGAGAAAGAAAGAAAAAAGAACATAGCTATTTGGAATTACGTCAGAGTTTATTTTTTTCCCCCTAGATGGAATCTTTCCTAGGCAATTCACTCTGAAAGCTTAGCCCTGGTCTGGTCTAAAACACTGCACACTTAGGCCTGGTCTACAGTAACCCCCAACTTCGAACTAAGGTACGCAACTTCAGCTACGTGAATAACGTAGCTGAAGTCGACATACCTTAGTTCGAACGTACCGTGGTTCAGACGCGGTCCACACGCGGCAGGCAGGCTCCCCGTCGACTCCGCGGTACTCCTCTCGCCGAGCTGGAGTACCGCAGTCGACGGCGAGCGCTTCCGGGATCGATATATCGCTTCCAGACCAGACGCGATAAATCGAACCCGGAACTTCGATTCCCAGCCGCCGAACTAGCGGCTGGGTGTAGACATACCCTTAGTAATTAGTCAGTCTCTGAGATTTTTCATTGGACTAAATCATTCATAAGGCACAGCAATGCTAACATCAGATACCCTTCTCTGGGTGTGAGTAGTAGCTATAATAAAAATTATTAATCCTGGTTGGTTGTTTAGAAAGTTGGATGTCATTTGAAGAAGATACGATGATCTCTCTCTGCACCATGCACAGAGTGTTGGGGTTTTTCCCCTTTTCATTTGACCATTTCATTCACAAAGTGCCTCTGACACACTTTGTTATTGCAATTTGCTACACACACAGAGAGAGAGAGAGAGAGAGAGAGAGATCATTGAAGTTTGACCCTTACCTACCGGCAAATGCTACTTGTCTGGAACAAAGCTGTCTAACATAATGAAAAGAGTTAAAACATAAAATTGAAAGATAATGGCCACAGCCTGTATTTTAGATACTACTCATACAGACTCTACATGCTCTGCAACAGTGACTAAAACACAGTTAGAAAACCATTTTGTTGCTGTTGTTTCTTCTGTTGCTACTGTTGCTATTACCTTGACTGTTATTGTTGCTTCCACGCACAGTGTCCCTGGAGAAACTGTCCAGCGAACTAATGCCTGCAGAAGAGCAGTGCCCACTGACACAATGAAAAACAAAATACACGGCTGAACACCACAATAGATCTGCTGTATTCCCATTCCTCCAATTCCTCCTGTGCCACTGAACAAAATGTTAAAATGATAAGATTTGTTGGAGCGGGGGCAAAAATTAAGAACTGAGGAAAAAGCAGTAGGTTGTCACTAAATCATTAAGGGTCTGATTCTCAGCTGATGTAGGCCCATTGGCTTCAATGGAGCAATTTTGATTTATACCAGGCCTTAAATATTATAGTACTGTACCTGCCTGAATTTCCATCTGCTGAAATAACAACTCACACATTTATTTATTTCTTGAAACATATACAAAAATATCTGTGGGTGACCATGCTATGCGCTAGGTGTCTACCACAGAATACTGGCAAAGGACAACCCACGGTTCTAACCACCGCAACCTCCATCACCCTGGGGGGAAAGTAAAAATTAGATTTAAAGGGAATGGTAGAGAAGCTCAGTGATTTAGAATCCGTGGGAGGATGGAATTAAAACACTGAGAGAAACTCTCTAGGCCTGATTCTCCCATCACTCCATTTTGACACCAATATGACCTAATGGATTTTCATGGAGTTACTTCCAATTTACACCAGTGCAAATGAGGGGACAATCAGGCCAACCACATCTAAAAGATGAGGCTGAACATTGCCAGCTGGGGGCAAAAGGTGATCTGTGGCTTGTCTACCGAGCACAGAGCTATTTCTCTATAGTGAGCAATAATTCTTCAGTGTCTGTGACGCACACAAGCTTATTTTTGCAGATGTTCTTTTTATGGAAGTGCTTCTGAACGCTTGTGAGATAGTATTAGGGCCAAGCCTAGTTAGGTTGTTGGTTTTTTTTTTTTTTTTGAGGCATGGATGAGTGGTATGTAGGAGAAGGAGACTGGTGCAATTAAGTTTTGAAATGTGACTCACATTTTTGTGGATAATTTGAAGGTCTATTAACCAGCCAGAAGCTGTATTGTTATTTTGGTTTGGGCTTAAGGTATAAGAAGGTGTGACAGCCATGCTTAGTTAAGATAAAGTTTGGGAAGCTGATCAGCCGTACAGCTCTCAACAACTAAAAACGTCAGTTCAAACAAATTCTAGGTCGTTGGTAAGCAAGCAGCATTAAAGCACTGGTTTATTCCTTTTTCTATCATGCTTTTAAAAAAATGTCGAAGATATTTTAAGACCACTGTTTCCAGTGTGGAAGCAAAGAAGAACACTATTCAGCGCACAAGGAATCAAATAAGAATATTCACAGAATATGCTGCCCATGTTTCCCAAATATTAGGACCAAATATTAGTCCTACCAATTTACTGTTAGGATTTTAGCTGGACTACCAGAGCCTGCAACCTGCCTTGCCTATTCTTACCAACACTGGATCTTGGGCTGTTCCAGAATCCAGTTTGAATAACCAGCAGCGACATTTCAGAGGCCACTACACAAAGGTCCCTTATATCTCAACCCTTTCCCTGAGAAATATTTACCCATGCAAGTAGACTGTTGAAATCAATAGGAATAGTCATATGAGTGAAGGATATTCAGTGTGAGGAAAACATTACACAATCAGGCCCTAAATTAGGGAAGGGAAGTCAGATATGGGTCATAAAAGGCTGAAGTACAAGCATGTCTACTCATAACTGAGAACTACTGATATACACAACCTCATACTCTGGTTAGTCTGAAGTGGGTCAAGAAAGCTGTAAGATCCACACAAGAATAGAAGGATAAAATAAAGAGTGACAACAAACTAAATATATAGCTTGGACCATCCATGTTGAAGTAAAATGGTGACTAGTAGATTATACAAGAATTGAATAGGTCCTTTGCTCAAAACTTGGAATGAGCTCAACCCAGTACCTTTTCTGAGCTCTGAAAACTTCGAGTTTCTCTTTTTTTTAATGCATCAACACCTAGGTCTTGTCTACACAAACATTTAGTTTATGGCAAGCTGGGGTGTGAATCTACCCCGTACTAGCCTGCTGCACACTTATGGTCTGTGTGGAGCTTGCTGCCACACACTAACAGTTCTTTAGTGCATTTTTATCTATTCCCTTTCAAATTAGGGCAGGTCAGACCATACTAAGGAACTGTTAGTACATGGTAGAAGGGTCCACACAGACAATTAGTGTGCAGCAGGCTTGTGAGGGGTAAGATTCACACCCCAGCTTGCAGCAAACTAAATGTTCATGTAGACGAGCTCTTAGCCTCACAATAGTTCCTAAGACAGCTAAAGCCTATAAGTATCCGGGAGAGAAAAATATTCTTGTGGTTAGAGTACAGGGCTTGAGGACAGGACACTTCGTCTCTAATACTGACTTGACCATTAATCCTTGCTCTTCCACAAACTCAGGCAAATCACTGGTAATCTCTCTGTGTCTCAGTGTACCAATTTGTACAGTGGGGACACTACTACTTACCTTTCTCACAGGATTGCTAGGGGTCTTTGATGTTTTTATATTTGATTTGAGATTCTCAAATGGAAGGCACTATAGAAATGCAAAGTAGTAGTATTCTCATGGGAAAAAAATCTGTCCTTGCAAGACTTCTGGCCTCATTTCCAGACCAAAAAAAGCTTAGATAAGCTTCTCATAAGTATCTGAACAGAGTGCTGAACCTAGTGAGTTCACATCATTAGCAGCAACACACATGAATGCCACATATCATGGGGTAAATGTACTTTCATTATATCATTTCATGTCAAGATCACCTGATCATGCTAATGGCAAAAACCTTGCCTAGTCATATATAGTTTAGTAATATAGTATAAAACAATATACATTTTAAAATAAAACAGTGCAAACAGTGATTTGGCGGTTCAAAACTGAATGGATACAGTGAATTATAAAATAATATATGTTAGACATGGAACAGCCAATTAGATTGTCCAGCCCATCTTCCTGCAAATACCTGATTGCACCCAGCATATTTTCTGGGGTTTTGTCCAGTCTAATCTGACAAGTCCCAAGTGATGAAGCTTCTTCCACTTACAAGATTATTCCACAGCCAGAGCCTGTGGGATGACACAGTCAAACTGATCTACAAGAAAGATTGTTTGAACAGCAGTATTTTGTATGGACTGGAAGCAGGGACTGGAAGGGGCAGGGAGAAGTGTGTGACTGGAAGCCCAGTTAGGAGGATACTGCAATAGTCAAGAAGGGAAATAATGAATGATGAACAAGAGCTTTGCTTGAAGAGGTAGAAAGAAAAGGATGCATCTGTAGGATGTTGTGGAGGAGGATGCAGCATGATTGGATGTGGCCCGCATGCATGAGCTAAGGGCAAGGGAGAACCCCAAAATAATACCAAGGCTGCAATCCTTCCAAGCCTTTGGTTAATTTTGTTGGTCTTCTCTGATGTCCTTTTAATGTTCACAGAACTGAAAGTAATATTCCATGTGCGGTCATGGCAGTGCCACACTGAGGTTGACTAACTTTATGTCTTGTATATATAACTCAACATTGCACTAGTCTTATTTGCAACCAGAGCAGATTATCCATGGCTGCCTTATTTTCTAGCCACAATCAGTCCTAGCTCCCTTTCATCATTACCCCTTACATAAGTTTCTCCTTGCCAGTTTTGGACTGGTTCATTGAAAACATTGGGATTTTTCACTTTTTGGCCTGATTCAGGATGGAAAAAAAATGTTATATCTCAAAAATTTTTACTGTACAGAAAAAACATAGGGAGGGTTGAGATTTCCACAGTTGAACAAGGACAATGATGGATAGAATGAGAACAGAGAAGGAATTTATTCATTTCAGGACTGCGTGAAATAATACACAATCAAAGCTGAAATTAAATGACCCTTCTTGGTTTGAACAGACTTTACAAACACAAAACTCATACAATCTTTCAATACACCTGGTTTAAGATTCATAAATAGTTTGAATGAATTTAGGGCAAATATTAAATTATCCTGGATTGATTTTACATGGAAATCATGCAGAATTTTGACTGGATTTGGCTTTTAGACTTTGGTTATATGAAACTCAAATCTCAAAGAAAAATTGAAAGGCGTGAAGGAGGATCCAAGTCGGAAAACTGTGAACTGAAGAAAATGCCAGCACAAATTTTTGCAATGCAAAACAGCCAAATTTTCACACAATTCTATTTATGATTTAGATCAGTGTTTCCCAAACTTGGGATGCCGCTTGTGTAGGGAAAGCCCCTGGCGGGCCGGGCTGGTTTGTTTACCTGCTGCGTCCACAGGTCCGGCTGATCGCGGCTCCCAGTGGCTGCGGTTCGCTGCTCCAGGCCAATGGGGGCTGCTGGAAGCGGCGGCCAGTACGTCCCTCAGCCCGCGCCACTTCCAGCAGCTCCCATTGGCCTGGAGCAGCGAATCACAGCCAGTGGGAGCCGTGATCGGCCGGACCTGTGGACACGGCAGGTAAACAAACCAGCCCGGCCCAACAGAGGCTTTCCCTACACAAGCGGCGTCCCAAGTTTGGGAAACACTGACTTAGATGATCAGAAGAATACAAGACATTCAGTGTAGTTAAAAAAACCTTTATAAATGTATATACACATGTGGTATTGAAAGCCACGTGATCTGTATTGAGACCACACGATGAACTGAAAAGTTTGTGTTTAATTGTACTAGTCCTGATCTCTGAGCACCAAACCTGCACTTTGCTCATTAATCTGAGACTTAGTCTGACATTCCAAATCCTGAAGGCCACATTCTTAACCAGTCTGCATTCAGTGGGACTGTCTGTGGAGTAGGATACTATTCATTGTGAGTAAAGTACTAAGAGGATCTGACCATTAGAATTGAGTATATCTGCAAGGTAATAAGAGCTGGGCGGATGAAAGGCACTCAGATACCCAAGCATTCTGCAGCGGCTAGCTGTTCCTAAGGGTGTGCCTAACTAAATTTGTTGAAGTTCCATGCTCCTAGAAGCAGACTGCCTTACACCTCAGCTAGGTAAGCACTTTCGGGACTTTGAGCAAATATGTCTGCAACTAGGAGGAGCTAAAACAGTTGCAAATTTTACATAACTGGTATTTTCAACCTTAAGGGAAAACAAAAACAATTGATAAGAAACAGATTTTTTTTAAATTTGATTTTGTCTGTAAAATTTTATCTGGTCAATAACCAAATGGAAGCTGGAGACTCTACTCATTATCAGGACTGTCAGCCTAGCATGAGTCACATGACCAATTGACCTTTTTGACCAATTGTATTCTGTAGTTATACTTTTGAAATCATCCCTTCTGCTGAAAAGTAACATTTTAAATGTTAACAGTCTAACAATAATGGTAATTACAGAATAAAGCCTTAACATTCACTAGTATATATGCACACATTTAGGTTTTATCTGTCCGTGTTAGTTTTAAAGATGGGTTTACTATTTTCAACACTAAGGCCAACATTTATTAATTTTTATTTTTCATAAGTGTGTGGAACACTGTTCAACACCCTGCCACCATACCGGCATTTAAATAAAACCACATATTTGTATCAAAGGGATTCTCAAAGATTTCATAGTGTGTGCCACATTTTAAGAGTTTCCCATGGAACCCTCTCCTCCCATTCACGCTCATGTCTGTGTGGCAAATAGAATATTTGGCTACATGGAAAAGTAATGTTAGGAAAATATTTAATGTATGTTTCACTTCTTTCAATGCACTTTAGCAGCTGGAACAAAAAGAAGACCCAGCACAACCAGCCAGCTCTCCTCTCACTACCAGCAAATGCTCTGCACCAGTGGTTCAAGGACCACAGTTTGAGAATCTCTGGTATAAATATTAAGTAGCATTTCTTTAGTAATATAGCAATAGTGCACACACATGCCCTTTCTTTCTGCAGACCACTATCCTGGATCCTGACAATCATACTCAAGCTTTGCACAGCGCTTGTGTTGTGCAATAAAATCTCTTTTAGCTGTTAATTGTTAATTATAGAAAAAAGCTTTTAGAAATGGCAGGCATATGAGTGATAAACTTTGGAAATCCACAGCCAGATAAACAGTTTGTAACTAGCATTGCTGTGCTCACAGTTCCAGTGGTGCTCCTCATGCTCTGGCCAGACACGTACACTAGAAGTCCATCTGAACCAAAGCCCTGGATCTGAACATCCTGAACTTTGGAAACATTTGGATCTGGATCCAGATATGAAGTTTGTATCTGGCTTTAGTCTATATGAAGTGTTGAACCAAAAGGCCAGATTTAACCTGCCTCTGACCTTTTGGGAAATCGAGATCTGGATTTGAAATTTGCACCACAGTCAATTTCTGTTACATAGTGCTTTATCATATCATACAAAGAAGAAATTGAGAGCAATAAAAAATAGCTTCCATCAGTGACTTCAAAAGAAACAGGATAGAAACTTAAACAGTTGCTTTTTGTTTTATTGCTTTGATGTGTTCTGTACTTTGTATATGCTTCCCACTACCCCCAAATAGGGAAGAGAACTGTTTGAGCCAATATGAGAATGAAGAAACTTATTCAGTGCTTCAGTGAAAAATCTGACTACATTTAGACTCCTACTGTATTTCAAAGGGATCTTTGAAAAGATAAAAGTGCATTTAATCTTCACCACCATTCATACTCACTCGTATTCATTGTAGCTTAGAAATCAATTTTATTTGATAGGAAATATTACTAGAAATGTGGCTGTCATGATTGGATGAGCATTTTGAAAAGAAATAAAACTACTTAGAACAAGTAAGACTCAAATATTGCATTGGGATGCTACAGGGTCAAACCCTGAGATGGCTTAAGGATTCTGATGCAGGCCCATGATGACCATGTTACATAACTAAAGTAATCTCAGATATTCCTAACAGCCTCTTTTCATTAAGAAATTTGAAATATTTTAATGTTGGGATTGTTCCCAATAAGCTCACTAAAGCTTTAACGTGCACATGCTGTATAAAACCTGATCTAAAATCTTTGAAAAAACAAACAAAACCACCCCACCACAGGCAGAAGAACCTGCAATTTGTGTGCTGGAAATGATATAATCTGGAGGATACATTTATGCAATGGTTGAGAGAAAAGGATGCCATCTTGATTATGCAGTGCATCATCAGTTCTGAGTCTACAAAAATGGTGGCTGAAAAGAAAAGATTGGTCGCAAATATTGCAGTTTTGCCTTTTCAAAAATTGAAACACTTAGGTCAGTTTCATTTTGTATGGTAGTAGTTTCCTTCAACATCATGTTATGGTTTTCAAACTGTCAAGTTATGTCATCATTAAATAATTGTTCAAAATAGGCCCTTTTAAAAAATATCCACATGGGATTTGTGAACATTTGTCCTTAAACTGTGTGGTAGATTTCATGCAGAGAAGGTGTGATTCTATGACTTTTTAAAGATCAATTCAAATAGGATTATATGGATGAGACAAAGATCACAAAATGATAGTAAAAATGCTTGCAAATATAAAAATAACAGGAGCTAGTCTGACTGTAGAAAAAAGTCCTCCTTTAACTAAGGAAAAGAGGAAAATCTCATGAAAATATGATGAACCATAAGCTTGATTTAAAATAATGTAAAGTATATAAAGAAAGGCTACATTCCATGATAAAAAGAAATGATGTACACAAGATACTACAAGCAACAAATAAAACTGAGTTGCAGTGGCCTTTGAGTCCAATTTGTAAACAGTTGTGGATTTGAGCAATTATCCATAGCGAGTAGATCCACTGCAGTCCTGTGAGCAAATTTACTCATGTGCAGAATCAGGTCCTTAATACCATATAATATTATATTCTACTGTACATGAGACATTCAAATGGCAATAAAGAAATTAGGCTACCATCTCTTAAGCAAAGTAAGCAGTCATGGGATAAGAGGGAAGGTTCTCTCATAGATTAGTAACTGGTTAAAAGATAGGAAACAAAGAAGTAGGAATAAATGGTCAGTTTTCAGAATGGAGAGAGAGAAATAGTGGTGTCCCTCAGGGGTCTGTACTGGGCCCAGTCCTATTCAACATATTCATAAATGGTCTGGAAAAAGGGGTAAACAGTGAGGTGGCAAAATTTGCAGATGATACAAAACCACTCAAGATAGTTAAGTCCCAGGCAGACTGCAAAAAGCTACAAAAGGATCTCTCAAAATG
Source organism: Emys orbicularis (assembly GCF_028017835.1). Classification (NCBI taxonomy): domain Eukaryota; kingdom Metazoa; phylum Chordata; order Testudines; family Emydidae; genus Emys; species Emys orbicularis. The sequence goes on along the minus strand of NC_088684.1, from coordinate 188,074,345 downwards.
GAGTGACTGGGCAATAAAATGGCAGATGAAATTCAATGTTGATAAATGCAAAGTAATGCACATTGAAAAGCATAATCCCCACTATACATATAAAATGATGGGGTCTAAATTAGCTGCAGATGTTGTCGCCCCACCTCAAAAAAAGTTATATTGGACTTGGAAAAAGTTCAGAAAAGGGCAACAAAAATTATTACAGGTATGAAACGGCTGCTGTATGAGGAGATATTAATAAAACTTGGACTTTTCAGCTTGGAATAGAGACGACTAAGGCGGGGATATGGTAGAGATCTATAAAATCATGATTGGTGTGGAGAAAGTAAATAGGAAGTGTTATTTACTCCTTCTCATAACACAAGAACATGGGGGCACCATATGAAATTAATAGGTAGCAGGTTTATAACAAACAAAAAGAAGTATTTTTTCACACAACGCACAGTCAACCTGTGGAACTCCTTTCCAGAGGATGTTGTGAAGGCCAAAACTATAACAGGGTTCAAAAAAGAACTAGATAAATTCATGGAGGATAGGTCCATCAATGGCTATTAACCAGGATGGGGTGGAATGGTGTTCCTAGTCTCTGTTTGCCAGAAGCTGGGAATGGGCGACAGAATGGATCACTTGATTACCTGTTCTGTTCATTCCCTCTGGGGCACCTGGCATTGGCCACTGCTGGAAGACAGGATACTGGGCTAGATGGACCTTTGGTCTGACCCAGTATGGCCGTTCTTATGTTCTCAACTCCCTTTGACTTTCAATGGGAGTTGGGCACACAGCTTCCTTAGCCCCTTTTGGAAATCCCATGTATAAACTGCAGTGGGTATCATTACAAAGTCCTCATTTGTTCTACCCCTATATGGGTATTTGCAATACCTCAGTTAGTTCAGATAGCCTTGTGTGTTTACAGTGGGTAAAAATCCTTGTAATGGCAACTTCTGTATATAAAAGTTACAGTTCGGCCAGTTACTCATATTAATTCCATGTACTATGAGCCACTCTTTTATTTGCAAAAGGAGGCAGTATATTGGGACCTGGAATTTAATTTGATCTCCATTCTAACGGAAAGGAAAGCAAATATTTTTGGCTTTACCTAAAACTATATTTTCTAGGCAAAAGAGGACAGATATTTAACTGGACAGACATCTGTAAGCTGAAGGGGCAAAAAACCCACTTATCCTAGCATCTTTGATATCATTAACTTCCTTTGTCTTTTAATAATACATATTATAGCTTTATGAAGTCACATGTGCACTTTTTTTGTTGTAAGGAAATTCAGGGTCAAACTTGATATTGAAGTTCTATATGTAAATAGGTTATAAAGGCTTAGTAGATGTTTTCCTCAATGTTAAATCAGTTATTGGAGTTCAAAACCACAACATGTTGCTTATAAGCATTGACAGTGCTATCTACAGAGGACCTGACCGACATCTATAAACACATGCTGATCGTATTTGTAACATCTAATCAATCATTTAATAACCCTTTATAAACAGAACTTTAAAGAAGAGTATGGCCACATTCAGTTTACAACTTTCCCCTAAAGTAATGTAAGTCCTTTTGCACTTTCTGAAAACACTTATTTATGATGTACAGCAGTGGTCTCACACTTTAAGACCCAGCATGTCACACATCGAGAACTCAAAAATACTTGCTATGCTACCTTTTCAATTTTAATTAGCATAGTTCTAAGGGATCTTACATTAAAGCTAGTGTCACAGTTTAAACATCATTCTCTTAGGTTTCTGAAGAGAAAAAAAAATTGGAAGATCTGATTACTCAAAAATAAATATACTTCAAACAGTTTAGCATACATTTCTTCCCTTACACTGCACTGCCATTCCGCCAGGTTCCTTAGCATTGCTTTTATTTTGCAAGCAAATATTTTGCAGCCAACAATAGACTGTTTTGTTAGTAAGCAAATACCATCATTACTGAGCAACTTTAGAAATTATTTTGTAAGGAATGCTTTGAGGTGGAAGGTGTTTAGATTTGTTTTTCTCTATATATCGTAATTGGATTACATTGTTTAAAAAGACATACAAAAAAAAAAAAAAAAAGAACCTCCCTGGGACTGAAATACTTTGTATGTGTTGTTATTTGCAGTGCATGCCAAGACATTCATGGGCACCAGAGCCAAGCTGGCGAGCTAATTAAATATATAAAATGTATGTGTTTAAACAGCCTTATAAGGAGCATTGGAAATCTGCAAGATGAGCGAATATCTTATAACTTCTTCCGCAGGTGCGAGGATAGCTACAAGCCATGGACTTTCTGTCCTGCTTCTTGTTTGTGGCTTTGTGAAGGGTGCTTTGCTTTAATCTAAAAGTGCTGACTTTTTCCAATATCACTTTCTCTTCTTAAAGCAAAGAGCAAATCGCCTGTAAAATCCACGGAGCGGACAGCAAAGTTGACCCTAACCTCCAACCACCACTCTGCACCCAATGTACTCTAATTCTCTACACATGGAGCACCTTCAGGAAGTACAAAAAACAAAACAAATATATATATATTGTTTAAACATATAAATATATATACGAAGAGGATACCACATTTTCTTGATCTATATTATTTTCTTTGCTGTATCACTGATCATTTATTTGAAGAGAACGGGTGTGATGTAACAGGACATTTTGTAACAGCAAGACCTAGTTTCCTTTTCTTTCAGCAAGTAGAAGCATCATATCCTTGACTGCTCAGGGGTTGGCTTGCAAGTCATCAGTATTATACAAATTCACTATGGATGATATTTGGTTTCCTTCTTTGAAAGAACTGTGGCAGCCATGAGGCAAACAGTGGCCAAAAATAAATACATAAAAAAAATAAACCAACAAAAAATCCAAGAAAACAAAATGACTCAGCATCACCTCTGACAAAAAACACCTCAGAAACTTTGATGAAAAGCCTATTTTTTTTGTGGGGGTCGGGAGTGCAAAACAAAAATACCAACATTGCAAAGCAACTAACAGGACTAGAGGACGTTGTTTCTGAAGACAAGCAAGAAGCACTATTGAGGTTTTTTTTTTAATTTTACTTTTTTGAATTTTTTCCTCTCTTTTTTTTTCTACCCCCTTCCTTTTCCTCTCTTTTCTCTTGGTTTGTTTCTTGTTCAATGGTGGCAGTTGCTGACTTAGGCCAACCCCTATTGACTGTGTGGTGGTAATATAAATACATTTTTTGTGTGTGTGTGTGTTCTATATTTCAATGTGTTTTCTCTAATTTTGCAACTCCTGTATATGCAAAACTAACTTCAATTCTGTAAATTGCTTACAGTATGTGTGATATAACTTCACAGTAGACATACCATGGTCCTCATGCAAGACAATTTTTAATATTATCTATATGTCGTGCCACCAACAGATATTTTTGTTTCCTTTTTTGATGAAGCATTATTTTTTAATTTGTAATTCAGTACTGTGTGGATTTTGTAATACATGCATTCACTTTCACTGGTTTGACCCCTTGCAGATGGCAATGCAGCCCTCTGTTTACTCTGTAAAATGCACATTAAAATTTGTTATGGTCTCTGAACAATGAATTATTTTACTTGTGTGCATGCTATGTTGGAGTCTGGTGGCTCAAACCCCTTTTAATTTATAATGTTTATTGAGGATGAAATGATTTTATCATCAGAGAATGTAAAATGTAAGTCTGCAGGCAAATACTGCATGCAGGCAAGGTCAAGAGAAAAAAAATCAGAATGTACTCCTGGAAGATATTCTTTTAATGACGAGTTTTAATCAAGTGAAATGTTTACAATGATTCACTCAATTCACCCAAGAACTCTTCCTGCTATGGCTAAAAAGGTATCTTTTTTCATCCTTTCTGTAGGTGGCTAGCCATTGTTCTTTCATACTCTTCATTATATTACTTTATGCCTATGAAGTGAAAATGAAAATGTTGCTTTGGCTGGAAGTAATTTACATAACATGAATTATATTAATTAATGAAGGAAGGGAAAACTACAAATATTTGTTGATTAAATCAGCTAGCTTTTAATGTCCTTCCCTCTTTTCACCCCGATTGAATAATCCAAATCCTTCCTGCTGTTTCATATACTAACACAGACAAACATGTTACAATACTTTACATGGTTCAGTGTACTATTTACTAGAGGACTCTGTAACTATGTCTGGTCAGCTATAAAAGACTGACCCCTCAACATATTTTTCCCCTTATAGACAAGAAAAATTAGCCTAGCTACATTTAACATCCTACAAGTATAAGGCCTTTATATTAAATTTTAAAAGACCCACAAAGACCCTATCCTTTCCCCCTAATGCCAATAGCAAAACTCTCATTAATTTCAAATGGGAGTAAGCTCAGACCATATATCTCCAGGATAAAAGAACTATGCACTAATGCTTTGTGTCTTAACATATTCATAAATGATCTGGAAAATGGGGTAAACAGTGAGGTGGCAAAATTTGCAGATGATACAGAACTACTCAAGATAGTAAATCCCAGGCAGACTGTGAAGAGTTACAGAAGGATCTCTCAAAAGTGGGTGACTGGGCAACAAAATGGCAGATGAAATTCAGTGTTGATAAACGCAAAGCAATGCACGTTGGAAAGCATAATCCCAACTATACATATAAAATGATGGAGTCTAAATTAGCTGTTACCATTCAAGAAAGAGATCTTAGAGTCATTGTGGATAGTTCTCTGTAAACATCCACTCAATGTGCAGCAGCAGTCAAAAAAACGAACAGAATGTTGGGAATCATTAAGAAAGGGATAGATAATAAGACAGAAAATATCATATTACCTCTATATAAATCCATGGTACACCCACATTTTTAATACTGCGTGCAGATGTGGTCATCCCATCTCAAAAAAGATATATTGGACTCAGAAAAGGTACATAAAAGGGCAACACAAATTATTAGGGGTATAGAACGTCTGCTGTATGAGGAAAGATTAATAAGACTGGGACTTTTCAGCTTTGAAAAGAGACGACTAAGGGGGGATATGATGAAGGTCTATAACATTATGATTGGTGTGAAGAAAGTAAATAAGGAAGTGTTATTTACTCCTTCTCATGACACAAGAACTAGGGGCCACCAAATGAAATTAATAGGGAGCAGATTTAAAACAAACAAAAGGAACTATTTTTTCACACAACGCACAGTCAACCTGTGGAACTGCTTGCCAGAGGATATTGTGAAGGCCAAGACTATAACAGGGTTCAAAAAAGAACTAGATAAATTCATGGAGGATAGGTCCATCAATGGCTATTAGCCAGGATGGGGAGGACTGGTGTTCCTAGCCTCTGTTTGCCAGAAGCTAGGAATGGGCGACCGGGGATGGATCACTGTTCTGTTAATTCCCTCTGGGGCAGCTGGCATTGACCACTGTTGGAAGATAGGATACTGGGCTAGATGGACCTTTGGTCTGATCCAATTTGGCCGGTCTTATGTTCTTATGTCTGGATAATATAACGATGCAATCTTCTTTGGGCTGTTCACAAAGGCATTTCTAATGACTTAATTTGGAAGATTCACAAGAGTAAATCAAGCACAATTTGGAGCATAATTTATGTTTGAAAAAATATTCAGTGCATTCCTTATATATCCTAACATTAGGCTCTTTGACTGCTAGCAATTGAGCTAGCAACATGATAGTGCGGTCTTTTTTTCAGAGCAGTTGCAGTGAATTTAGAACCCAAAATATACAATTAGTAGTTCAATTCATTCCTTCTAACATACATTACTTTTCCTTTTTCAACAGTGAATTTCATCTGTTACTGTACTAGCTAGATGTATTAGGCCCTTCTGAACTTCCTTCCAGTCTTCTCTAGTCTTGACTAGTGCTAGCTAGAGAACAAGAACTAAGGGAGTTTGTTTTGTTTTGTTTTGTTTTAAAAGAGGTTTAGAAATTTGTTTTTTTGTTCTGCATTGGAATGACACTGAAACCCTTCAAAGATTGAGAGAGAGGGAGAGCCAAGTGGCATGGGCACTAATCTAGGCTGTGACAGACTTCAGTTCAAGTTCTCACTTTGCCTGATTCGCTGGGCTATTGGTTCCTCTGGGGTCAGTTGTTCTTTGCTTTTCATCAGAAATTCCATCTGGAACCTAAAAAGTGTCACCAAACCAATGCACTTCCACAAAGTTTCAGTTTTGACCTATCAACATTTTCCAACAACAACAACAACAACAAAAATTCACACACACACACAAAAATCCTGACCAGCTTGAGTCTTGACTAACCTAAATAACTTTGTGTCATCTGCACATTTTGCTTCCTCATAATTTATTTCCTTTTTGCTTTCCCTGATAAATATATTTAACACCACAGACCTTAGCACAGACCCATGGGGCTCACCGCAGTTAACTTTTTGCTGTGAAAATTGACTAGGTGTTACTGTTTGTTTTCCATTTGATAGACAAAAGTTAAAGCCACTCAAAAAAATTCAATACCCAGGTATTTAAATGCTTGATTGGAAGGTTTATAATATTCATTTGAATATATAGTACTGCTTCCAGAGTATATTATAAAAGAAAAAACATTACAAGCTATTTTAATTATCCTTACTTGGTAATCATAGAGTCAAATCTCTCCTTTCAGTCTATCAGCATCTCAGCAACCAGAAGTCCCATTGATTTCAACAGGAGTTTTTTTGGTGTTCAAGTAGACTCAGGGTCAGGCACTGTGAATATCATGCAGTAGGCATACGTCATAATATCCAGCTTAGCTTGCTGTGCCCTAACTCTTGTTTTTCTTGTAATGTATCCATCCAATGAAATACTTGCTATAACTGATTAGTTGGTGTTGGTCCTGCTTTGAGTAGGGGATTGGACCAGATGACCTCCTGAGGTCTCTTCCACCCCTGATCTTCTATGATTCTATGAATCTATGTGATGGAGATTAATTTGCTAATGATATTTTTGTACCATTATGCAAAGTAATAATACCTCTACCCTCCAATTTTCCACTTCATCAGCAATTAAATATACCAAAACTGTATCTTCCAAAACCAGAAACACATCACAAACTGTGTGCAAACGAGGACAAACTGCCTGAAAAATAGAAAGAGTTTGATGTATAAACGCATGGAATTAAAGAAAAGGAGAAAAGGAGAGAAGGGCAAGAGGCACAGCTACAAAATAAAAAGTGGGGGGTAGAACTGAAATTAAAAATGGGGAGGGGGAATCTCCAGATATATGGTATTCCAGGAAGTGTGTCCATTTGTGGCATATGCTGTGTTAACCATTATCCAATTCAAGTTCATATAAGACTTCATCCTGTTAGGTACTGAGCACTTCCTGCAAGGTCCTCTTCCTCAGTGCCCTCAAATCCTATTGGCTGCATTAGTAGCTGAGAACACTCCACATCCCATAAAATGCTCCGCATTTTACAAGATGAGGCCCATAAAAAATTGCTTTCCTGGGGAAAAGTAAAACGTGCACTACTTTGTAAGGTGCACATGTTGAAAAAATATTTTTCTGAGGGATTAAAATCCCAGTCCTCTGGAGAGGGGAAATGGCTAATATAAGGAACCAAATCACTGGAGCATATATATTTCAGGGGAGGAAATAGTGGTATTACTTTTATCTAACACCATTTCATCACTGTTCAGTAGTTGCCATTTGGCTCATTTCTTGATCAGTAAGAAGAGTATAAAGAAAACATGTTGTTATCCTTCTGCAAAGGAAAAGGAATGCCTTACCTTGTGCAGATCCATCTAATGTACAATTCTTTGTGTCTTGTGTTTACACTCAAGCTGTAGGTCTAGACATTTTTCTTCTACATAGTAAATCATGTAAACTAAAATATCATATATTAAATTATTAGGTCTCTTATTTTATCCAAATTTCAATGAAAGAATAGAAATTCCAAACTTCTCTTAGAAGAGTATTATGGCAATGCAGTAATTTCCTTTCCTGTGTAAAATATTAGGATTTTGTACCTTTCAAATTAGTTACCCATATAAAAGCTGGTGATGTTTCTTTCAAATAATTTTAAACATGGGCTATGGTTCAATGTACATTTCACTTCATTCATCAGATATTTGTTCTGTTCAAATGTTGACATGTACTTCATGTATTAACATAACGCAAATGACAGAATGAAACCACTGGAGATAGGCTGAATGATTCAGAAGAAAGGCTACTCTTCTATGTCCACCTACGGAGGTGCTTCTAGGCAATATTGTTGATACCCACATATAACTTCTTATCAGTAGGGTAATCTCCAAAGATGCAAAATTATGAGTCAGACCTCCAACATCACAAGAGCAGCTTAAAAAATGAGATTTTAAAAAACCCACACAATTATTTGAAGGTTCTTGTTATTTCCCTTATTAGTTCCCTCTGAAACTCAGATTCCACATTGCTCACCCAAAACCTGAAGCACTCAAAATCAGTAGCCCCTTAAGAAAATGTTGGCCTTGGTGTTTAAAAATATCACAAATTAAAGTAACTCTTAAAACAGTTAACATTGAGAAAAGTCAGATTTAATTAAATGAGTTAACCCAGTGCCTTTATGCCTGAAGTAACAAAATAGGTCAGTTGAAAATCCTGAAAATTATAAACAAAGATTTTATATACAGTGCACTGAATCCTGGTGAATTCACTTTTAAGACAAATTTATTACCTTATTTTCACATATTAGCATATAGCAAGCATAGGGTTATAGGAGACTGGCTTTCAGGAATGTGCATTATTATTTTCTCTGGCATTCATACTGTAGGATTAAAGATATTTCATTTTTATCTTACAGTGCATTGAGACCAATATGCTACTTTATAATCTCTTATAAAGGAAATCAATATACCTTACTGATTGAAGCACAGTCAGTTAGTTAAAAACAAAGATTCCAAGCCAGCATGGTTCTTTAGTACCATGGTAGCTTTAAGGATGTGAGCCGTCATGCCATTGACTTCTGGAGGACTATTTGTATGCTTAAACGTACACATTTGGTTAAATATGTGGCTGATTCAGGACACAAATAGACACTGTAAGATGAACTAACCAATTTCTTATCTTCATGTCTTTAACAAGCATTGCTTCTTAACACATATCATAGAGTGGTCACAGCCAAAAAGTCAGCATTAACCTATAGTTGCCATGTGGCGGTTTTAAATAGTTAAACTTCTTAGTAGTAATCTCTGCAGTTATGTCATCATATGCTAAAAAGTAAAGAAAATGTTCCCTCCGTCACCTCCCAGCCCCAAGAGGGGGGAAAAAATGCCAACCAAAAACTTTGTAGTGGAATGTTTGTTCCTAACATTACTATTGGTAAATGTCAAATGTTGTTTATAGAGCTAAAAGTATTAAGATCCAAGAATGGGATCAAATACCTTGCAATATAAATTTTTAAAGGTTAATCTGTCAAGATTTGCTTTGCTAAACAATAAGCACACAGTAAATTGTTTAATGCAGGTCATCAGAAACTGCGTCAGTCTCTTGTTTCAAACATCCCAAACATTATTTGATTTGATTTCCTAGATATGAAGTTTTGTTGAAGACATAAGGGAGAGAAAAGGTTATATAGTTTGTCTAGCACTCTTTATGTCACCAATCTGAGACAGCACTAAAAAAGAAGAAAGTTAGATTCTCCTATATTGATGACTCATTAGCAAATGGAAGAATTACAGGCAAATAAAAGACAGAGGGATTGATATTGTTTAAAAAGAAAGAATGTTTAAAAATAGAAATAATAGAAATGTAGGCCTGGAAGGGACCTCAAGAAATCATCTAGTCCATCCCCTAATGCTGAGGCAGAACCAACTATACCTTGAACATCCCTGACAGTTGTTTGTCTACCGTGTTCTTAGAAACCTCAAATGTTGAGTGTTCTGTAACCTATTCCAGAGCTTAGCTATCTTTTTAATTAGAAAGTTAAGTAAGGGACCTTGTCAAGCATAGGTTAATATTTTAATTAATTTTCTCCATTCTGCAATATTCCTTTCTGTTGATATTACCCTCTCAAACATGACAATACTGTACTTCTCTTCTACAGCATAAGGCAAAATTTCCTTTCCCTTTTATGAAAGGAGCTACAATGAATTAGGCCATTTCTGTTTAACAACAATTTAAATATATATAGTGTTATATCATGTCAAAATATCTTTGATGGAGTGGTGGTTTTTTTTTATTTTAGGGGGAGGGGAGAGAGTAGGTTTATTTTTTACCAGCTTCATCAATCATATTGTCAGTGCAGTTCTGGAAATATTGTTAGCTAATTGTAGCTGGGGAACTAAGCACAGAAGCCCAACAAAATGTATTTGGTAAGCTTTACACATGTAGTTTTAAAAGAGATTGTCAGCAATGGATTGTTCAGAGTGTTAAAAAAAAAAAAAAAATTACATTTCAGGGAAGTTCCATGACCTGTGTTATGCAGGAAGTAAAACTAGATGATCTAATGGTACCTTCTGGTCTTGGAATCTATGAACTATGAACCCAGAATACTTTCTCTATAGGATAAAAACAGTTTCAAGAAGGCCAGAAGTAAAGTCTAGAAACATTTTGAGAGAACACTTTAAACTAGAGATTTTTGAAAAATCTCAACATTTGAAAATTTTCAACAGAAAAAAAAAAGAATTTTGGTGAAAATATTTTTCTCCCATTTCTGCCTGAAATACTGTGAGTTTGATGCTCATTTACACCACTCAAGGAATGTCAAAGTGCCTTAAGGTGGGAAAAAATGAAATGTATGCCCATTTAAAAGCACCTTTCATTGGAGATATTGGTGTGTGAAGAGATCTTAGTATACATGAGAATCAAGCCTTGTATATATTGATAGCACACAATGAATCTGGAATGTACATAATAGACCATTAATTTCTCTGTACTCTTTATATACCATGTAACTTGAGAAATACCACAGATGATTGGGTTTGACAACTAACTACTTAAAATGAACTGCTTAATATAAATCTCAGAGGGAAGTAGAAACTCAAGTATTTCTTTCACAAAAGTCACCCACAACAATAGCCTTTCCTATGATTATTTTATTTTTCAGCTTTTGAAGCAAAATTCAGTGCAGTGTATATAAAACCTTTGTTTATAATTTGCAGGATTTGCAACTGACCTATTTTGTGACTTCAGGCACAGAGGTGCTGGGTTAAATCATTTAATTAAAGCTAACTTTTCTCAATGTTAACTGTTTTAAGAGTTACTTTAATTTGTGATATATTTAAACATCAGTGCCAACATTTTAAAAAGTGGCTACTGATTTGGGGTGCCTCAGGTTTTGGGTGACCAATGTGGGGCCTGAGTTTCAGAGGTGGTGATCACCCACAGCTGTACAGAAAGAAAAATACTCACCCACTTTATTTGTCTTATAAAATAAATTCTGTTAAAATTTACCTCACCATTATCTGAACCATTTTAATTTAATTTAAACTAGACATTGGAGCAACAGCTGTTTGGCCCATGTGCTATCGGCTTTCACAGGAGGTAGAGAAGTTTGGAGGAGGATTCTACCTGGTTCACCTACTAATTGGAGTCTAACACAACACACAGGAAATGGAGGATTGAATTCCCTCTAGTATCCTCAAACAGTCATTGAAAATGATGTTGACAGGCCAAATCTTTACCAAAGCAAAATATCCACTGATGTCAATGGTAGTTTTCTCCAAGTAAAGACTGAGCCCCGCATCCTGTAACTGACAGTGTGTGGGTGGACTGCTGCATTTGGCAGAACTCTATTGAGAGTGGTGTCCCATGCAGTCCAGCTGCATGGTATCAGATGCAGAATCAGGGACTAATAACTCAAGCCTTGTGCAAGGGAAGGAGTCTGCTTGCCTATGCAGCAGTTTGACAAGACCCTAGAGGATTTAGCCCCTCCAAAATAATACCTCTGTAGTATACTTGCTTGCCAGTGATGAGGGTCCTTAGAGGAGGAAAACAAGGATTGTGTAACCCAGTTCAGCTCATTTCAAGCTAATTTTAAAATATATAATTATGTAACTAAGTTTTATTTTCAGCTTTGACCTAACTATTTTAGGTTAGTCAAACCCTTACATCAGTGCTCAAGCTTATGCCCAGGAACATTACCACTGAGTTCAAAATGGATGGCTTTTTTGAGGATTCCTGTGAAGGACTGAGACCTAAACTAATGAGGTTTGGGTTTCAAAGCTGTTGCCAATATTGTTGCCAACTCATGTGATTTTCTCACAAATCTTCCAATAATTGTACTTTTAGTTAAAAGTTTATGTCCTGGACTCATGTGAGAATCTCAGCTTTCTTTTTTTATTTAAAGAGAGTTTCCATCACTCACAATTGCAGGAATAAAGGTTGAAAATGTGACCTGAGTGCCCCGTCAGGGCTCAAAAAGCAGAAGGGAAATAAAAAGAAACCCAAACGATTTTTTTTAATCTACTTTTTTAAACTGCTCATGATGTTGGAGATGTGATTCATGATTTTGCGTCTTTGGGGATTGCCCTAATGATAAACTGATAAGGAGTTGTGTGGGTAACAACAATAGCCTGGGAGTGCCTCCGTAGGTGGACATAGAAGAATAGTGTTTCTATTGAATCATTCAGCCCACTTCCAGTGCTTTCATTCTCTGTCATTTGCATTATGTTAGATATGAAGTATATGTAAACTTTTGAACAGAAAAATATCTGATGAATGGAATGAAAAATACATAGAATCAAAACCCATGTTTAAAATTATATGACAAACAATAACCAGCTTTTATATGCGTAATTAATTTGTAATCTACAAAATCCTAATATTTTCCACAGGAAAGGAAATTGAAATTACTGCATTGTCATAATACTCTTCTAAGAGAAGTTTGGAAGTTTTATTGAAATTTAGTTAAAAATACAAGATCTAAGCATTTAGTATGTGATATTTTAGCTTACATGATTTACTAAATAGAAGAAAAAATTCTGGGCCTACAGCTTGAGTGTACACACAAGACACAAATAATTGTGCACTAGAAAGATCTGCATGAGGTAAGGCATTCCTTTTCCTCAGCAGAAGGATAACATGATTTCCTCATATTCTTCTTACTGATCAGTAGTTGCCTTTTGGTTCATTCCCTGAACAGCAATGAAATGGTGCTAGAGAAAAGTAATACCAATATTTCCTCCCCTAAAACATGTATGGCTGCAGTGATTCGGTTTCTTATACTAGCCATTTTCCCTTTCCAGGGGACTGCATTTTAATCCCCCAGAATTTTTTTTCAAAGTATGCACCTTATATAGTAGTGCACATTTTACATTCCCTTAGGAAAACAATTCCTTATGGGCCTCATCCTGCAAAATACGGAGCTTTTTATGGGATGTGGAGTGTTCTCAGCTACTAATGCAGCCAATGGGATTTGAGGGCACTGAGGAAGAGGACCTTGCAGGAAGTGCTCAGTACCTAGCAGGATGAAGTCTTATATGAATTTGGTTTGGAAAATGGTTGCCATAGTGTATGCCACAAATAGACACATTACCATATATAGGTGATTTCCCTCCCTTTTAATTTAAATTCTACCCCCCCCCCCCCACACACACACTTTTGTATTCTAGCTTTGCCTCTTGCCCTTCTCTACCTTTCTCCTTTTATTTATTTCCAATTGTCTATCCATCAAACTCTTTCTATTTTGTAGTTTGCCCTAGTTTGCACACAGTTTGCTGTGTTTCTGGTTTTGGAAGATACTGATAGTCTTTGCTGATGAAGTGAAAAATTGGAGGGTGGTGATATTAGTTTGCACCAGGTACAAAAATATCATTAGCAGATGTATCTCCACCACATGCTTAGTTATAGCAAGTATATCATCAGATGGATACACTGCAACAAAAACAAGAGTTAGGTCACAGCAAACAAAGCTGGATATTAGGACACAAGCTACTCTATGATATTCAGAGGGCCTGGCCTTATGTCAGTTTGAACAACAAAAAATCCTGTTCAAGTCAATGGGACTTCTTTTTTCACAAGGAATATAGGATCAAACCCAGAGATTCTTATAGACAGAGTACTGACACTATAATTTAAGAGTAAGGGTAATTACAATAACTTAGTATGATTTTAATTTTTATAATTATACCTGCACTCTGGAAGCAGTACTGTACTTTCAAGTGAATATTATAATCCTTCCAACCAAGTATTAAATACCTCGTACTGAACATTTTTGTTGAATGGCTTTAACTTCTGTCTATCAGACAGAAGAACACTAAGAACACATAGTCAATTTACACATAACAAAAGGTTAACTGTGGGGTGCCCCATGAGTCTGTGCTAAAGTTTGTATTGTTTAATATATTTATTAGGGATCACAAAAAGGAACTAAACTATGAGGAAGCAAAATTGGCAGATGACACAGGTATTTAGGTTAGTCAAGACTACAGCTGATCAGGAATTTTTTGATTAAAGTTTGTTTTTGTTTTTGTTTTTTTAAATGTCAATTGGTCAAAACTGAAACTTTGTGGAAGTGTGTTGGTTTTGGTGACACTTTCCTGGTTCAGGATGGAATTTCTGGTGAAAACCCAAGAACAACTGACCCCAGAAGAGCCAATATCCCAGGGAATCAAGCAGAGTGGGGACTTGAAATAGAGTCTGCCACAGCCCAGGTGAATGCCCATACCACTTGGATCTTCCTCTCTCGATTTTTGAAGTCTCAGCTTCATTCCAATGAAAAACAAAAATCAAATCTCAAAACATCTTTGTATTTTTTTCTTTGTAAAATGCAGTTCTTGTTTTCCAGCCAGCCCTAGTCAAGACTAGAGCAGACTGGAAGGAAGTTCAGAAGGACATAATACAGGTTAGATAGTACAATAAGAAGTAAAATTCACAGTTAAGACAGACAAAATAATATGTTACAGGGAATAATTTGAACTGCCAACTATATATTCTGGATTCTAAATTAACTGTAACCACTCCGGAAAAAACCTGGCCATTAGTGTTGCTAACTCAAACAATATCGTCACTCAGTCTACACTGGGAGTGAGAGAGATAAATATTAGGAAGTACAAGGAACGGAATGGATAATAGACCTGAAAATATAACAGTTTTTATAAAGGGGTTATGTCCTGACCTGGAATACTGTTTGCATTTCTGGACACCCTATTTTAGAAATATTTGGGGGGGAAATTGGATGATATAGTCTCGTCATATGATGATAACCCTCTTTCTGTTTCACTAGCATTTCTGGAAAAAATGTTTAACAGAAGCTACTAAGCTAGACATTTTAAAATCAGCAGGTCCAGATAACTTGCATTCAAGAGTTTTAAAAGAACTGGTTGAGGAGCTCACTTGACTGTTAATATTGATTTTCAATAAGTCATGGAATACTGAAGAAGTTCCAGAAGATTGGAAGAAAGCTAATGTTGGGCCAATTATTTAAAAGGATAAATGGTATGGCCCAAGTAATTATAGGCTTGTCAGCCTGACATCGATCCCTGGAAAGATAATGGAGTGGCTGCATGGGACTTGATTCATAAAGAATTAAAGGAGCATACTGTAATTAATGCAAATGAACAAGGGTTTATGGAAATATGTTGCTATCAACCTAAAAATATATTTTTGATGATATTACAAGTTTGGTTGATGAAGGTCAGATTGATGTAACAAACTTCTGTAAAGTGTTTGCCATAGTACCACACAACATTTTGATTACAAAACTAGAATGACATAAAATTGACATCGCACACATTAAAAGGACTACTAACTGGCTAACTGATAGGTCTCCAAATGGAACTGTAAACTGGGAATCGTCATGAAGAGGGTGTGTTTCCAATGGGGTCCCACAGGGATTGATTCTTGGCCCTACACTATTTAAGATTTTTACCAATGACCTGGAAGAAAATATGAAACCATAATTGATAAAGTTTGCAAATGACACAAAAATTGGAGTAGTGGTAAATAACGAAGAGGATAGGTCACTTACTCACAGTGATCTGGATTGTTTGGGAAACTGGCACAAGCAAATAATATGCTTTTTAATACTACTAAATGTAAATGTGTACAAGTAGGAGCAAAGAATGTAGGCACACTTCCAGAATGGGGGACTATACTGGGAAGCAGTGACTCTGAAAATGATGTGGGGGTTGTGGTAGATAAACAGCCAAACATGAGCTCCCACTATGATGCTGTGGCCAATGAGCTAATGTAATCCTGGGATGCATAAAGAGGGGAACCTTCAATAGGACTAGAGAGGTTATTTTACCTCTGTATTTGGCACTGGTGCAATTGCTGCTGGAATACTATGCCCTGTTCTGGTGCCCACAATTTAAGAAGGATGTTGATAAATTGAAGAGGGTTCAGAGGGGAGCCACAAGAATGATTAAGGGATTAGAAAGCATGCCTTATAGTGATAGCCTCAAAGAGCACAATTTATTCAGTTTACCAAAGAGAAGGTTAAGGGGTAACTTGATTAAACTAAGTATCTACATGAGAACAAATATTTATTAATGGACTCCTCAGTCTATCAGAGAAAGGTAGAACACTATCCAGTGACTGGAAGTTGAAGACAGACAAATTCAGACTGGAAATAAGGTGTAAATTTTTAACTGTGAGAACAATTAACCATTGGAACAATCTACCAGTGATCATGGTGGATTATCCATCAATGATAATTTTTAAAATCAAGATTGGATGTTGTTTTTTTCTAAAAGAGATGCAGGTCAGGCTAGATGATCACAATGATCTCTGTCCTTGGAATCTACAAATATAAATCTATATATAGATGCGTTTATAGCAGAAAATGAAAGAGTTCCATGGTGAGTGTTGAAAAATGATTAGAGCTATGGATTGACTTGCATTTTAAAAAAATGAAAAAAAAATAGCACTGTAACTTAAAGAAGAGACAAGTAAGAGTGGATATAAAAGATGAATACATAATAACAAAGGGTACGGAGGAGGTTAAAAAAGACTCTTCTATTTACTCTCCCATTATTAAAAGAGATAGAATAAGAACACAAATTAACTTGTGAAACTCATTACCATCAATAGTAGTAAGGCCACCACTTAGTAGAAAGGATGGTCCCCTGTTTAGAGAACTAACCTGGGACTTAGGAGATGCAGGTTAAATTCCCTGTTCTGCCACAGACTTCTTGTGTGATCTTGCTCAAGACATGGGCTCTTTCTGTTCCTCAGTTCCACATCAATAAAATAGGGAGAATAGTCCCTTCTTACCTCAGAACGGTGTTGTGAAGATAACTACATTTAAAGATTGTGAGGTGCAGTTGTAGAGGCTATATTAATACTTAAGATATAAAGTAGGATTCCAAATAGAGCTGGAAATTTTTATGGATAATGAGAATGGGTACATTAGAAAGGGTTTTAAAAGGCTTGTGTTAATTCAAATCAATCCTTGGGCTTCAGACCATAAGCCAACCAGCAGTTGTTAGTAGTTAGGAAGAAACTAACTTATAGGCATTAACCATGAGGCTTCTTTCACCTTTCTCAGAAACATTTAGTACTGGCATCATTCAAAGAAAGGATATTGGATTAGGGGGACCCCTTGTCTGACTCAGTATGGCTGCTTTGGATAACAGGGATTCCAGAAATTGTAGAGATTTTTCAATGTAATTAATAAAAGACTTGGGACATGAGCCTGTCCAGAGAGGTATTTTTGGGCGGTAGTTGCAGTTAGGATAGCTGTACCATATTAAACTTTTCTTACAGCAGACCCATGGGTCTACACTATACATTGTTATCAACTCTGAAGGGACCAGGAATGGGTCTGGCTGCTAGTCGGAGCTGCCATTAAAAATACACAACAGATCAGCATTAGCAAAATCAGGTAGGTGGCTTGGAAACAGTGTAAGGGCATAAAAGGTTTTTGCCTTTTTTTTTTTTTTAACTTTATACGATTCAGTAGTAAGCCAACCCTTGGTGAAGGCTATACTCTCAATTTAGACAAATTTCACAAAGCTGCCAAAACAAAGTTAGACTCTATTTCTCAAAACTAAGAAAGAATGTACATTTCCCTTAGAGTCTAATATTTTCACACATCTATGAGAGGCATAAGAGAACAACAGTGCTACCATACCTATGCATTGTGTAGCTTGTATCTGCTTTGGCTTATTTTCTGCCCTCGCTACATGGCATATACTGTAATAAGAACAAACAGCCCAATCTTGCTCCCACTGAAGTCATTGGAATCTTGCCATTGACTTAAATAGGAGCTGGTGAAAACAGGTCATGTCTGAAAGTGAGGAAGCATAGGAATTAATATGTAAAGACTGAGTAAAGGTAGATTGACAGATGAATTACTTTACATTATTATTTCATCTCTACTAGCTCAATTCACTCTTTCAAACAGTCACATTGAAGAATACTTTTGTCATTATTACCCCAAGCTGCTAACCTCTTTTCCCCCTCTTTTCTTTTTCTCTGACATGCATATATTGCAGAGAAATGTAAAACATCCAGCATTCAATTATTAACTTTATATAATTCAAGCCTGGCAGGCAATGCAAGAAACAAAAATACAGATGAGACTTAGAACCAAATCCCACTTCAGGAGTTTTGCCTAAATATAACTAGCTCCTGTATCAGCCACATTCTTTGACTTTTATCATTGAAACATCAACCTAGAATTCTAAAAAACATTCAAATTCAAAAGGATGTTGAGTCTCAGACTACTTGAAAATCAGGGGTTTGAAACAAGGAACAGGACTCAAACTAAATTTTGAAAACGTACATGTGACTTTGGGTGATCAACTAGAGACACCTTAAATGAAACTGAATTTCTGAATGAGGGTACTCAGCACGTTCTAAAAAATGGGGCTTTATAAGTGTCTCATATTTAGCACTCAAAAATTGAGGCAAGCCAAATCATTGTTCAGTTCTGAAAATATAGGCCAACACCTTTTGAGGAACAGTATTTAATACCAATCAGTAGTGGGCCCAAGTTAGGAGCACATAATGTTACACTTCTCTACACAGGACACTTCTCTTCCTCCCACCCTACAAGAAGATTGCAGAGCCATTGGCTATTATCTTTGAAAACTCATGGCGATCGGGGGAGGTCCCGGATGACTGGAAAAAGGCTAATGTAGTGCCCATCTTTAAAAAAGGGAAGACTGTTCTCAGGGGTACCAGATGACAGAACAAGAAGCAATGGTCTCAAGTTGCAGTGGGGGAGGTTTAGGTTGGATATTAGGAAAAACTTTTTCACTAGGAGGGTGGTAAAGCACTAGAATGGGTTACCTAGGGAGGTAGTGGAATCTCATTCCTTAGAGGTTTTTAAGGTCAGGCTTGACAAAGCCCTGGTTGGGATGCTTTAGTTGGGAATTGGTCCTGCTTTGAGCAGGGGGTTGGACTAGATGACCTCCTGAGGTCCCTTCCAACGCGGATATTCTATGATTCTATGATTCTAAGATTTTAGGAGAATAAACTTTCCATGCTGAGGTGACAGAAGAGGATTCCCCTCACCTGCTCCCCTTCTTGTGGTCCCCACAGAAGAGGGAAGAAAAGAAATACACACTGGCTAGATTTCTTTTTCTGCCACCTTTGTTACAAAGAGTGTGTGAAGATGCCTGGCTCACTCTTCCTTCATCCCAGGGGGAGAAGAGTGAAGATGGTTCACTCCAACACCTGGATCCTCCTTCCCCCATGCCCAAAGGTCACCTCTCTTTCCATTGATGTCTTCTGTGGGGATCTAGTGGCCTTCTCCCTACTCTATCATCTGCATGGGATCCAGACAACTTTATCTTGCCTGTGAAAAAATTGGATATGGGCCTACTTATCACCCCAATCCAAAGAGAAGGTCTTTTGAGTTCAGACTGCTTGTCCTACAACCCATTTGGTAACAGCAAGGTTGGCTGAACATTGCAGTGAGTCCTGCTGCACTGTCTCTAAGATATATTAGCCCTGTTGCCACTATTAATAGGTAGGGGATCAGTTAATAGGGATTGATAAATAGTCTGGTTATTTACTGAACAATTTCAACAAATTCTTTGGGAGTATAAGCTGTGCCAACTTCCCCACATTGTTCATCCAGCTGTCCTCAGCATTGTCCTGGAAGGATCACCTCTAGGAGGTTAGAGGTCTTTGTGTCTAACCAGTCATCATCTGTGTATTGAGACTGCTGACCAGGATGCCAATTCCTTCCCATTTCATTCTGATTCCTTTGCAGCTCTTTGTTGTTGGTATTTTTGTTAGTTAGTTCATTCACTCATTTTTCTGTTATAGTTCTTTGAGTCTCTTCTGTGATAAGATGCATCTTGATGTACCTCTTGACTACAAATATTTGTCCCCAGATACAGTTGAGCAAGACAGCTTAGTATGTGAAAGTGAGGTGAAGTGGAAGGAAGATTGTGTCAAGCCTGACAGGGAAAATGAGACTTTTTCTTCACTGGAACGTTGCCTTTTAAAAAGCTTGAGAGCAACAAATACTAATGCTTCCTGTAAGCCACTTGAGGCTTGGGATTTGGAGAGTGGGGAGCCCCAAAGCCAGCCAGAGACAATGGCACTTTATCAAAGAGGGAAGCTTATCAGTATAAAATAGCCTTATATTAGCTATTATGAAGGGGGAAAGGACTCTAGAGGAGACAGAAGAACAATATTTCAATCATTTCAAATGATACCATAACCAAATTAAGATAAGATTAGGATTGCTAGCTGACAGTGTGTGCTTCAGCCAGAAATAGGGAGTAGTCACAATTAGGGCTAAGTCCTGATGTTCTTACTCTGTTCTCATTCAGGCAAGAAGGAATTTTCTAGTGGACCAGAGGCTTTTTAGGGACAAATTTTCCTCTCAGATGAGAATCTGGCCTGAAGTCATGTTTAGAATGGCCAATTGTAGGTATTGTGTAGTTGACTTCCCATGCTGCTGCGTCATCAGCTTCAGCATCTATCAGTTCCATGAGTAGTCATGATAAAGGTACTGTTAATAAGCAAGGTGACGGTGTCCAAAAGTGGCACCGCACAGAACCAGAGGAAGGTGAAAATGACTAGAAGGCCTGGTGTTCAGAGGCGTGGAGGGCAGGAGAAAATGTTCATAGAGTGTGAAGATGATAGAAAAGAGCACCTTCATACAGGGGGGAAAAAGAGGGAAAACAGGACAGTACTAAAACTATCAGCAATTGTTTAGGACAGGGAAAAACCATTGCATATTCTTTGATGAAATGGCTGATTATCTTAATAAATAATTGCTCCATCCCAAGAACTATACCTAAGACAGACTATAGTGCTGTTTTGTTTCTTGTTTTTTTAAGGTATATTAGCTCTTGGGTTGTCAATATACACACCTTTGAGAGAAGACAATTTATGAGGACAATGAAAGGACATATATAAGGACAATGAAATTAGCGTAAGTATACAAGAATGAAACAAACACTACAAGACACTACAAACGTGCATCTGGGATTGTAGAAAAGGTTGTATATTATCTTGCATGTTTACACACATACGGGGTGCCATGTAAAGGTTGTGTATGCAATCCTAACAGTGTAACTACAAACATCTCTTAGTATAGATTTTAGTATGGAATATTATTCTCTATGAAGTGTTATAATGCAAACTTTTTTTCTGTATCTTGACAGGATAGGTAATGCCAACTTTCCCATGAATAAGACCATGAACTCTCTTTGGCTGCCTTTCAAGGTGTTAAATCTGACTTTAGTATCCAACTTCAAAATCCTCTGTTTTATCGTTGGCTTTATATCATTTCCTTATTTCTCTCTCAATTATTACTATTTCTACTACTATTAATAATAATGATAACTTAGATTTATACAGTCTTTCCTCTCAAAGGGTTCAAATGCACTTTAAAAATTATATACAGCAGGGGTTGGCAACGTTCGGCATGCGGCTCGCCAGGGTGAGCACCCTGGTGGGCCGGGCCAGTTTTATTTACCTGCTGACGTGGCAGGTTCGGCCGATCGCGGCCCCCACTGGCCGCGGTCCGCTGTCCCGGGCCAATGGGGGCGGCGAGAAGTGGCGCGGGCGAGCGATGTGCTGGCCGCGGCTTCTCGCCACCCCCATTGGCCCGGGACAGCGGACCGCGGCCAGTGGGGGCCGCGATCGGCTGAACCTGCCGCGTCAGCAGGTAAATAAAACTGGCCCGGCCCACCAGGGTGCTCACCCTGGCGAGCCGCATGCCGAACGTTGCCAACCCCTGATATACAGTATTGGAATCACTTTACTTGCCCCTGAATTGCAGCCACCTCTCAAATGAAACCTGGCAACATTTTAACAGCACTCTGCAACACCATCACAATGGTTTAAGACAGTGGAGATTACCATATCAAAATGAAAATGCAAAAAGAATTTTATGTGTATGGAATGGAACTATGCAAGTTGGAATATGGCTGAAACACTACCTAAGTTTTGCAAAGAGTGCCAGGGAAAATGTATGGACTGCAAGTGGTCACAGCTTTTCATCTTATTTGACAATCTTATGATTCTCCATCTTATTCAGTGTTCATTGTTAAAAAGTGAACATTTACCACTCAATGGTGCATGAGATAAAATATTTATTTTCTGCATTGATGTTAGAGAATGCCTATCACATTTCAGATACGGTAACTGCTGGAAAATATGGACTTGTAATGGCAACAACTCTATAACACTGGTATATAAACAATCTAGAAAAAAAATAAGTTATTGTACTACTATGCACAGTTTGTTTCTGTGCAAGAACAGTAAGTCTCTGGTAGGGCCTTGGTTTCATATCTCTTAAGAAAGAAAGACTTCCAGATTACAAGAGCAGAATGTCCCAGCCTTAATATTTGTACAATATTGACTTATAGCCCAATTGCATTGGAATGCATTGGAATCCTGTGGTGCAGACTATGCAACGCTCCATTATCTTCATTGGCTGCACCCCAATATGTCCTTTATTCCAGTGGTGGATTGCTGCAAACCAGACAGGAACCATAACCAATGCCATACAAGTTATGTGGTTATTAAAAACCAACCCAGCTCAACATCTGAATAGTAATGCAACAATTTGCTGCAAAATCTTGATAGTCATCATGGCAGTCCCATAAAAGCTTTTGCACAAAATATTGCTAAACATTAAAAAAAAAATCTTAAAATTGCTCCAATTTCCCAAATATTTCACTAACTTACACCTAGACAAATTTTAACTTAAACATCACCGTTAATATTTCATTCAAATCTATTTGATATATTGAGTGATCTGGTGTCATAATTCACTATCCATTAACAAACTTCTATAATAGTCTTGAAATCAAACCTCACTCATTAAAGTTCAATCCATGGCAAAGTCAAATGGTAAGGATGACTTGGGCACTGGTGCCAAATCCAATTAATGGCAGCCTTTCAATTGACTTCAATGAATTCAGGATCAGGCCCCTTGTTAGAAAATCCAAAACTTTTACAATGCTCCTCATCTCCTTCAATAGCTTTGTAAGATGTCATACAGATAATAGATATTGCAAATAACTTTAACTATATATATATATATATATATATATATATATATATATATATATATATATATCACACACACACACACACACACACACACACACACACTCACACTCACACTCCATGGAAATTATCACATAGTAGCAAGTAATCTAAATGATCAAATGTTTTTGAAAAGCTATGTTTATGGCCTACTAGAACCATTCTATGACCTGTTGAAGGGGAAACATCTGGATCATTATAGTATCTGTGTGAACAGAAAATAGTTGATTTCACAGCCATTTTTGACTTCTGAATAATTTCAATCTGACTATGCACAAACTCTTCCCCTAGCAGACAATAGCATTGTACCCAGGCCAATTATTATACTCAGTCAATGTATGGTTGCTGAATAAGTGATTTAGCTCCTTGCAAAATTGGTATTTAGATTTGGCATCTGTCTTTCTTGGCTTCTTTCTCTGCTGAGTCTGACAGCTTCTTAATCTAACTTCCTTTCTCTTACATCCATCAATGTTTTTTCTTTACCTTCCAATTTTCTGCAGCCAACAACATATTACCTTGTCTGCTTTTCTCTGATCATCTTTTCAAATCTAGTGTGCAACCCCTAATAAGGATTTTTCAAGTTTCAGCATGTTGCTCTTGTTGGTTTCTTGCTTTATATTGCTCCAGATGCAAAAGAGATGTGAGATCACAAATTAGCATGGATTTTTGTTTTCAATGCACACACAGTAAGTACTTTATTAAACAGATCACCAGAACACCATAAAAACAAGATTCAGAATCAACAGCTTCAGCACTGTAAATAATCTAAAGAAATTAAATGGTACAATTTTTAAAGGTATTTATGCACCTACGGAGGCAGATAAATGCTCCATGGGATTTTCAAAAAAGTGTCTAGCGCCTAACTCCTGAAATCAATGGCATCTATCTGCATCCTTACATGCTTAAATACCTTAAAAAATTGGCCCTCAGACTTCCTAGAATCTGTGTGCATGAATCCCATTAGACCTCTGTGTGCTTCTGGGGAGGAGGTGTAGCATGGATGTTCAATGTGAAATAATTATAGCCAAAACAATTTCCATTGTAGCGTTTAGGTGCCTAGAACAGCACAGTATTTAGCTATCTAATTCTGCTTTACGCCCCCATATTTAGGCTCACAAGTTTAAAATTTAAATCCATTGGTAGTGGCCACTGTTGCAGATAGAATATTGTACTGATGGATCAGAGGTCTGATCCAGTATGGCAA
Organism: Emys orbicularis; assembly: GCF_028017835.1. Taxonomy (NCBI): domain Eukaryota; kingdom Metazoa; phylum Chordata; order Testudines; family Emydidae; genus Emys; species Emys orbicularis. The sequence continues at coordinate 188,049,820 of NC_088684.1, read as the reverse complement.
TACCTATGTCCTTATGTTAATCCACAGCATTAACTAAATTCCATTAGAAGTAGGTTCTTTATAGGAGTATAGCTTCCATCCACTCTGACGCGTGAGCTTAATCACATGACAGCTGCACTCATTCTTACTGCTAGCAATAAGACAAAATATAATCATCAAAGGCACATTTAAAGTAGATCAATGCAAAGGAGAGGTGTTTTGTTTATGTGGCAGTTGAAAATGAACTGAGCAATGTCAGGTTTCAGAGTGGTAGCCGTGTTAGTCTGTATCAGCAAAAAGAACAGGAGTGCTTGTGGCACTTTAGAGACTAACAAATTTATTTGGGCATAAGCTTTCATGGGCTAAAACCCACTTCATCTGAAGTGAAAAATACAGTAGGAAGATATATATATATATATATATATATACATACACACACACACACACACACACAGAGCATGAAAAAATGGGTGCTGTCATACCAACTCTAATGAGACTAATCAATTAAGGTGGGCTATTATCAGCAGGAGAAAAAAAAACGTTTGTAGTGATAATCAGGATGATCCATTTCCAACAGTTGACAAGAAGGTGTGCGTAACAGTAGGGGGAAAAGTAAAGTAAAAACTATTTCCCCATGCTAATTTCCCCCCTACTGTTACTCACACCTTCTTGTCACTGTTTGAAATGGGCCATCCTGATTATCACAACCTCCAGAAAATCAAACAATGCACTAACATGTTTGGGGCAATATCTCCATGAAAAGTTCTCTCATTAGATATCACCCAACCTCTTTGCAATCAGAGACTTGTATATAGTTCTACAGGCTGGCTGGCTGGTGTCCACAACCAGAAGCTGTCTTCTCTATACTGTATTGGGATAATCGACAAGCATTGGAAAATGAAATGACAAATCTTTACTACAAGCACATACAGTCATTTAGGGGCTAAGCTATTAAAAGTAAATCTGAAGACCCACTGAAGGCAAGCAAGCTGCCAGGCTTGTCAACAACCCAATCCACAGCAGGAACAACAGACAAGGACACAAAAACATTAGCGTAATCAGTCATGGCTCGCTCAAGAAGGCAACTGTCCAGACTGGCAATACTGCCCCTAGGAAGAGTTGATTCTACTTTTGACAAAAAACAAGAAACCCAGGAAATGGAATGAAAACCAAGCTTGGCAGCCAAGATAACTACTGAGATCCATTTTAAACTAGTAAAGTCAATTAAATGAACCAATTTTTGTTACAACTGCTGCAATAAGGGAAGAGTGAAGACTCCTGAAACAAAATTAGGAATCCCCATGGCAGGTTTATAAACAAAAGGTTCAGCAAGTATCCATGGGAACCCCAGCCACGTATCCTGTGGCCTCAGTTTAAAAAAAAAATCTGAGTGTTAAAAAGGTTTTGATAAAACCCAGTAATATCTTAAAATTGAGACACTCAGGACCCAACCAAAAAAGATTCTGATCAAAACCCAATCCCCTACCCGCCGAAGAAAAACAAAAGGCCAGTTCCAAGGAACAGGCTCATCCACAAACAGCTGCTGTGGAGACTGTCATCTAAAAGTATCAACTCTTCTGGAAAGATCAAAGAGACCTTGACGCCCTTCCACAATGGACAGATACAAAATACTCCATTTCAACCTTCAGAATTTTTTTCTAAAAAGAAGGGAGGGGGATCCAAAACAACACACTTATGCCACAACATAGTCTTTAATAATTTAATTGCCTCTAACATCTGCACTCAGAAGGAGAGTTGAGGCAAACACCATTTCCAATTTTGCACCCTCCCCTCTAACTTTTCCATAACTCCCTCCCAATTTCAACCCAAAATATCATCCAGTCCTCACATAATTCCCAGTGCCTTTAAGCCAGTCCAGCTCCACAATACCCCCTTGTCTCCCTCCCTGGCAAAGTCGGGGGTGGGAGATCACCCAAGCCCCCAGCAGGACTGTGTCACACTTCCCCCAATTTATGCAAGCTGAGGAAGCTGGCTCAAGAGTGCTGACATTCAGTTAAAACCTGGATATCACAATCATGATTAATAAACACAGTCAAATTGTCAGCATATGTGGAGGCTCACCCAAGTACAAGCTGGAACGGGCAGAGAAAGGCCAGAAAGGTACTTTTGCAATATGCATAACAGAGGCTTGATAGAAAGAGCATACAATAACCCAGTCAGGGAACAACCCAATTTGATTCCCATACAGCCTGCAAATGGGGTACTCAAAACACTATTTACTGTAAGTAGACATATCATTATACAGTAACTGAATACAGGAGGAAAACCTGGACCCAAAACCAAAAGCACAAAGGGTGCAAAACAACTATCCATGATCTAAATGATCAAAAGCCTTCTCTTAATCAAGGGAAATCAACTCAATGTGCAAATCAAACATTTTTGAGGCCAAAATTTTGAGGCAATGGGAAAAGATTATAACAAATGGACCTGTTGAGGACACAAAAGTGGGATCAGGGTGCATGACTGATCCAATCATAATTTTCAGTTTATTTGCCAAAGCCTTTGATAAAAGTTTATAGTCAAAGCAAAGCAGGGACACAGGTATCCAATTTTTCACTTCCTCAAGGTCTCCATTCTTAGGCAACCGAGGAAGAGCTGCTTGATGACAACTGTGTGGCAATATCTTCTTTTTGATGTACTCCTGAAAAGCCTGAAGCAAGCCAGGCCCAAGAAGGGTCCAAAACACACATAATACCAGGTGCCTTCCCTGGAGTTAAGCCGTTTAGGACAGAAGTCAATTCTGAAAGTGTCAGGTCCTGTTCAAGAGACAAGGTGGGTGAGGTAATACCTTTTATTAGACCAACTTCTGTTGGTGAGAGAGAGAAGCTTTCCAGCCATGTCTTTCTCACCAATAGAAGTTGGTCCAATAAAAGATATTACGTCACCCACCTTGTCTTTCTAGTATTGGCTACAACTACACTGCATAGGTTCTGTTCAAGTTTATCCACATCTAATACTGAAATCCTAGGAAGATCTGCAAGGGCCCGCCAAGCCTCAGATGGGCACACAGCTCTGAGGAAAAAAATTCACAGCAAAGTTCCTAATCCTCACTGGATCTGAAAGCACTCGGCCCGATGACATCTTGAAGTAGCCAATCCTCCTCCTCCACGCATGTTTCTTTTCCAGGGTGAAGAAAAACCGAATAGGTGCATCCATTTGAAAAAAAGGGCCCTGAAATCAAGCCTTAACCAGTGCACTCAACTTTCCTATGCCACGTGTTCTGCAAAAGCTGGGTTTTTTTTTATATTTCAAGCTCTCATGCAACCCAGCATTATTATTTCTGTAAAAGCTTTTTCAAGTTCCACAAACACCAACTCTACCTTCCCCATACTCCAGTGAAAGCCCCGGGTTGTCTGCAGAGTGTGCTACTGACAAAAACATTTAATGTCCACTTCACCAACCTCTCACCATTGCCTCATTGAGAGGGAAAACATCCTTTGAGGCAACTCAGGCTCCCCAAATATAATTGAAAGAGTCTCGAAAGTGAACGTCCTGTAAAAGGCCAATGTTAAAATGCCAATATGGATAATGGTCTTGAATAGAAGGAACAGACAACACAAATAAGAGCAAACTATGATCTGAAATCCCAGTAGGGACAATACAACCAGAAAACAAATGAGACAAATGCTGATTAAAAACATAAAAATGGTCCAAACAAGCCATAGAAAAAGATCTGGCATTAGCATTCCCCCAGGTGTACTGCTGCACATTGGGGTGAAAATGTTGCCACACATCAGTCAGGTCAGAAGCCTGTAAGAGAGTGTGTCAAGTCAGCGAACAGATAGTGCATCTGTTTCCAAATGATTCCTATTCAATTTCTCACTAAAAATACAATTACAATTGCCCCCCAAAATTAAAACAATGCTTGTCAAGCAATTTGTCAAGAGAGCACCCAAATTCTGAAAAACAAAAACAAAAACACCCCACCCTATCTTTCCCTACAGTAGGAGCATAGACATTAATTTAAAAAAAAAATGATGATGTTCAAAGGTAGCTGAACCATGAACAAATGGCCTGGAACAACTTTCTGCACAACCATTGAATCAGGTTTCACCCTGTCCACAAAGAGAATGGTAACCCGTGCGCTTGCAGCAGAATATCACGCAGAAAAATCTCCCTGCTCCAATCAACAAGCCAATCAGTTTGTCTGTATCTGTGTGCATCTCTTGCAAAAATGAAGGTGTTCATTGTTTTCTGGAACAGGTACTCAAAAAGAGCCATCTGTTTTTTAATGTACCTGTGTCCATTCACATTCAGAAAGCCATATACAAAATTATCCATCAGACCAGTACTTATCAGAACAAAAATAAGAAAAAGGACACAGAACCTGCCTCCTACCCCAAAGCTCAAAATAATAAACACCAACTTTTCCCATATCCATTAATCCTCAACATTTCCATAGGGAAAGAGACACACATTTTGGACATAAGATTTTTTTAGTCTGAAACAATTCTGTGTCTCAAACTCAGACACAGAGACATGTCTCATAGTATACCAAGCTGGCAATAAAAAAAAGATTAAGGTTAGGAAACCAATCTTCCACCTCTACTCTACATTTCCCCTTAGTTTAATTCAGAAACCTACAAATAGTATATATCCCCTCTCGGGGAGTTCAGAACCCAAAGAATCTGTAAGTTCATCATCCCCCCAGATTCTGAGTCACAGTCACTGCCAACCTTGGGGGCAAGGGACCTCAGAGAGACCGGAGGAAAGGAGCTGCTGGGATTGAGGAGGCAAAACTAATACTTGAGAATCCTCCAGGAAAAAAACAGATACATCTTGGAGGTGAATGTCTCGCTGTGAGGGCTTTGGCTTCCTTGACCACGAGATGCTCTTCCAGGAAGAAGGACTGCTCAGCAGAAATGGGGTCCACCTATCAAGGAAGGGGAAGAACATATTTGGATACAGACTAGCTAACCAAGCGAGGAGGGCTTTAAACTAGGTTTGATGGGGGCAGGTGACAAAAGCCCACAGGTAAGTCAAAAACACGGAGAGCTGGAAGAAGGGTCAGAATCTGGGCCATTATAGCTGGGATAAGGGAGAGGAAAAGAGAATATGGGGAAAAAGCAAATCAGTATCTTAGATGTCTGTATACTAATGTGAGAAGTATGGGGAATAAGCAGAAAGAACTTGAAATGCTAGTTAATGAACATAACTATGACATAGTTGGCATCACAGACACTTGGTAGGATAATACACATGACTGGAATATTGGTCTAGAAGGGTACAGCTTTCTCAGGAAGGACAGGAAAGGAAAAAAGGGAGGTGTTGCCTTTTATATAAAATGTATAGACTTAGATGGAGGTTGAGGTGGAAATAGGAAACAGATTTGTTGAAAGTCTCTGGGTAAGGATAAAAGGGGTAAAAAACACAGGTTATGTAATGGTAGGGGTCTACTACAGACCACCTAACCAGGAAGAAGAGGTGGATGAGGCTTTGAAAAAAACCCAAAACAACAACTAACAAAATCATCCAAAGCACAGGACTTGGGGATGATGAGGGACTTCTACTACCCAGACATCTGTTGGGAACATAATACAGCACACAGATTATCCAGAAAGTTCTTGGAATGTATTGGAGACAATTTTTTTATTTCAGAAGGTGGAGAAAACTACTAGGGGAGAGGTTGTTCTAGATTTGATTTTGACAAATAGGGAGGAAACAGTTGAGAATTTGAAAGTGGAAGGCAGTTTAGGTGAAATCGATCATGAAATTGTAGAGTTCATGATTCTAAAGAATGTTAGGAGGGAAAAGAGCACAATACAGATAATGGATTTCAAGAAGGCAGACTTTAGCAAACTCAGGGAGTTGGTAGGTAAGATCCCATGGGAAGCAAGTCTAAGGGGAAAAACAATTGAAGACAGTTGGCAATTTTTCAAAGAGACATTATTAAGGGCACAAGAGCAAATTATTCCACTGTGTAGGAAAGATAGGCTTTATAGCAAGAAACCACCCTGTCTTAACCAGGAGATCTTCAATGATCTGACATTAAAAAAAGAGTCCTACAAAAAGTGGGAAATAGGTCAAATTACAAAGAATGAATATAAACAAATAACACAAGTATGTAGGGACAAAATTAGAAAGGCCAAGGAACAAAATAAGACTAAACTAGCTAGGGTAGTAAAGGGTAACAAGAAAACATTTTAGAAATACAGTAGAAGCAAGAGGAAGACCAAAGACCAGATAGGCACATCACTCAATGAGGGGTGGGAGGACGACAATAACAGAAAATGTGGCAGTGGCAGAAGTGCTAAATCACGTTTTTGTTTCAGTTTTCACCAAAAAGGTTAGTAGTGATTGGACGTCTAACATAATGAAAATGAGGTAGGATCTGAGGCTAAAATAGGGAAAGAACAGGTTAAAAATTACTTAGACAAGTTAGATGTCTTCAAATCACCAGGTCCTGATGAAATACATCCTAGAATTCTCAAGTATGTGACTGAGGCGATATCTGAGCCACTAGCGATTATGTTCAAAAAGTCATGGAAGATGGGAGAGATTCCAGAGGACTGGAAAAGGGCAAATATAGTGCCAGTATATAAAAAGGAAAATAAAAACAACCCAGAGAATTACAGACCAGTCAGCTTAACTTTAGTACCTGGAAAGATAATGGAGCAAATAATTAAGCAATCTAAGACTTAGACAAACTAGGGAAATCCAATCTAGATGGAGCTACTACAAGGCATGTGCATAACTGGTTTGAAAACTGTTCCCAGAGAATAGTTATCAGTGTTTCACAGTCAGGCTGGAAGGGCATATTGAGTGGGGTCTCACAGGGATTAGTTCTGTGTCTGGTTCTGTTTAATATCTTCATCAATGATTTAGATAACGGCATAGACAGTACATTTATAAAGTTTGCAGATACCAAGCTGGAAGGGATTGCAAGTGCTTTGGAGGATGGGATTAAAAATCAAAATGATTTGGACTGGAGAAATGGTCTGAAGTAAATAGGATGAAATTCAATAAGAACAAATGCAAAGTACTCCACTTACGGAGGATCAATCAATCAGTTGCACACATACACAATGGGAAATGACTGCCTAGGAAGGAGCACTAAGGAAAAGGATCTGAGGGTCATAGTGGATCACAAGCTAAATATGAGTCAACAGTGTAACACTGTTGGAAAAGAAGCAAACATCATTCTGGGATGTATTAGCAGGAATGTTGTGTACAAGACACAAGTAGTAATTTTTCTGCTCTACTTTGCTCTGATTAGGCCTCAGCTGGAGTACTGTGTCCAGGAAAGATGTGGATAAATTGGAGAAAGTCCAGAGAAGAGCAGCAACAATGATTCAAGGTCTAGAAAACGTGACCTATGAGGAAAGATTGAAAAAAACCTGAGTTTGTTTAGTCTGGAAAAGAGAAGATGAGGGGGGACATGATAACGGTTTTCAAGTACATAAAATGTTACAAGGAGGAGGGAAGTAAATTGTTCTCCTTAACCTCTGAAGATAGGACGAGAAGCAATGGGCTTAAATTGCCTCAAGAGCAGTTTAGTTTGGTCATTGGGAAAATCTTCCTGTCAGGGTAGTTACGCAGTGGAATAAATTGCCTAGAGAGGTTGTGGAATCTCCATCATTGGAAAAATTTAAGAACAGATTAGACAAACACCTGTCAGGGATGGGCTAGATAACACTTAATTCTGCAATGAGTGCAGGGGACTGGACTAGATGACCTCTCAAGGTCCCTTCCAATTCTATGATTCTATACTCTGGAGAAGTGGGAGTCCCATGTTCAAATTCTTTCACCTGCCAGTGTATATGCATTTGAAAGATCACACCACCTGTCTTCACAGGTGATAAAATTTTCATAAGCACAACCCATTTATCCGTGTATTTTGCATTATATTTTTTTATCCTTTGCATACCAGATTTAGATGCTTGCAGCTGTATGTGAAAGTGTTAGCTCAGCAACTGTACATGAATATATATAATTGCATATGCAGAAGCAAAAGACCATGCTGAAATCCTGCTGAAACTCAGACTTTTATGACCTTCTACATTTCCTACCATCTCCTTTTCTTTTCAGATGATAAAGTGTAAGTCTTCTGTATGATTGTATAAATATTGGCATTTGCTTTCACGTTAATTAAATTATAGTTATTAATCTTATACCTAACTGTGTCTCCCAACCTGAAGGATCCTCTGTAACTTGTATTATCCGTCACCAATAACACTGAAAGACTTCTTGTCAGAATCTTCCCCATCTATGATTTTTTTTGTTCCATTTGCATAATTTACAAAGATGAAACTGTTTTATTCTCTCAAATTTGCATATTTTAATTTTAACTTGATTAGCTAAATTGATATTTTTCTGTTAAATCTGGATGATTACAATCAAGCACAGCAAGAATGACATTCATTTTTTCCAGTGTTCTTGAAGTTTAACAAGTCTTGCAAGAGCAATTAGTTGGTATGCTCCACTCTGTGCCTTATGATAATTAGCTAGCATTCTAGGATTTTTAGTTGACAAGCAAGCTCTTTCTTATTTCAAGAAAAAATACTGTAAATTTACAAGGGCCCTTGTGCCTGTCTCTTTCTGGAATTATAAAGTGCTCCCAGGAGCTGTTTTGGGGAATAGTAAGTACCATGAACCATAGGTGAATTATAGTAATTACTTATTTGAAGCAACCACCTGCAGTTATTGTGGCAATGCAATGCCACAAATTATCTCTATTTCTCCTTTTGTCTTCTCCCACTTTTGCTGGAAATGGAAATAGAATTGGGTCCAAAATGAATGATGTAGCTCCTAAACAGAGATATAACAAGAGATAACACTGGGGAGAGCAGGACACCTGCCTAGCTTTTATTTGAGTCCTATCCATCTTGTTTATTTTTAATTTTAGCTAAAACTGGAAGGTCTAGAAGTCAGCTCAGGGTCTATACATATGTTTAAGATTAAAAAGAACATAAGTTAGGGTGTTTACTTATAGCAGCAGCAAGCTATTCACTGGGAGCTCACTATGCACTTGGCCAAATCCTGCCTGAATATAGGGCCAAAAGTTAGCACAACCCAACAATTGACACAGGGATAATAGGGTCTAAATGCCCTGCTCCAAATAGTCCAAATCATGGCACATACCAATGTGGCTTTGAGAAAGATGTTTTTTTTTCCTGCAGACCTACTGGCAGTGACCCAAGGACTCTGCTACCAAGACTTCCCCCAGCAAATCTGGTGCATATGCGAAGTGTTGCATGGATGTTCTGAGGCCTGTGAGTGGAGGGTCCCTTTCCCCCATTGTCTTTGGAACACCTGTGAGCAAAGCCCATTTACAGGCTGAACGATTTCAGTCATTTGACATTAATGGGTGCTACATGTAAGCATGAAAATCAATTTCTAGTAAACAACAAATGAGCTTCAAGTAAATGAGCACAGCAGGCATGGACCTGACCCTGTATTCAGTGCACATCCATGGCACATATAATAAACAGGTTACAAAATGTTGTCGTGTAAAGCCCCAGAACTAGCTTCTGCTTTTAATGTCTCCATTCTTCTCTACTCTATCACCAAGCTGATGATCACATCACACCCTGAAGGACAGCAAGCACGGGCTCTTTGGACAAGTTGGAGACTGATGAAACCCAGAGCTTAGGACACTTCAATGTGAATGTTGGGGCTATTAATGAGCTTAAGGTCTTGCTGATGTCAACTGGCAAGGAAGAAACCAAGGAGAGGCAATCTCTCAGGACCCAGACCATTAAGGATTTAAACAACTACTTTAAACTATATCTGGACAAACTGGTCTCAAATGCAGACTAAAGATCACAGCTGACAACATGCTTTATGAGAAACACTGCTAAGTAAGTGGGGCCTGATTCTATGCCAAGTGAATCTTCTGAGTGGTTTTTAGGTGCAGATCTATTTACAGTACACGGTAGTCAGTCTGGAAGTGCAAAGGCATGGATAACTAGTGAAATCCATATGAAAAGGAAAAGGTTTCCATCTCCTAGACAACAACAGATGAACAAAAAAAACAAACCAAAAGATACTGCTGGCTACACCTTCTAATTGATCACATAAAAGCAGACTAGAATACAATACCTCCCTACCCCTGACTGTGCACATTGTTAAAAATATGCAGATAAAACCCTTCTACTGAAAAAACAAATCTCTCTAGAGTGTGTAAAAATTCTTTAACTATGTACCACTACTAAGTACATTTAATAAATATTCTTGCAGTGTGGCCAAATGTGTGTGATTTGATAAATCAGAATGTTTGAATGATTACAAATAGAAATTCAGTTGAGAGCTGCTTTGAGAACAGATGCCTGTTCCAACAAGTGTAAAATGACTTAAGCTAGCTGTTAGAAAAATATTCTCTCTGATAAGTTTTCCCTGAATGATTTGTTTAAAAAAAAAAACCACAAATGCTTTTCACATCTGTAAAACAAAACAGAATTTGAGCTTCACCTACATTATTTCCAAAAGATGCTTTACAGGAGCTGAACCTAAACCTCCAAACCTCTGTTCAGAAAATCAGAAGATTAAAAGATCAGGCTCTGTCATGAGATTTCCATTGTTTCCTAATGTCATTGAGGCAGGAAATATGAGTTTCTCTAGTAATTTCTGATTCTGATCCTTGATGAAAACTGTAACTATTGAGGCACGCAAACACTGAAAACAAAATAAATGACTGAGTCTGATACACCCTCCCTCATGTTGAATATTGCCAGGACTCCATAACAGATCCCACAGAATTCAGCAGGATCACTTGTGGAGCGAGAGGCTATTTAACATGTGTAAGGGTATCAGAATCTGCCCATACATTCTCAGGAAAGTTGCAGCTTTGAGATAGCATTCTATTAACTTTCACAAGAGATTCTAAATTTTAGACTGTATGTGAGTTCATATAAAATATTCAGTATTATTCACTGGGCAAAGGACTGAAAGGAACACTGAGTCCTCGAGTTCAGTCTCTTGCTATTACAGGCAACCCTGTCATATAATCCTGTTCATAAAACTTATGATGCTCTATCTTAAAAACAGTCAGGCTGTTTGCCCCCACTACTCCTATTGGGAGGTTGTTCCAGGACCACACTCCCCTGACAATTTAGAACCGTCTTCTAATTTCCAGCAAAACTTTATTCATAGTTAGTTTGTACCCATTTGTTCTTGTGCCAACACTGTCCTTTAGCTTAAATAGCTCTTCTCTCTCCCTGGTTTTTACCCCCTGATGTATTTATTGAGCACAGTTGTATCCCCTCTCAGCCTTCGTTAGGCTAAACAAACCAAACTCTTTTAGTCTCCATTGTAATTTAGGCCCTCTATTCCCCTGATCATCTTGATAGTCTGCACCTGAATATAAATCCAGAAGAATCACTGGGTTGCACTGACAAACATATTAAAATAACTCAACTAATAAAGGCAATTCTATGTCAGCTAGTAATGCACTTAATGCATTTGTCCACTGCTGATATTCCCTTTGCTTTTTAATCAGATCCACTCATCTATTTATATGCTACATTGCTCTTGGATTGCAGGTTATTTACTGCAGTAGAAGTCCAAGAAATGTGAGGTCATTGGGCAGGCTCCACAATGTGCAACATATGCTGTGGTCATGAAAGCTTGAGCAGCATCGCCCACTCTGAACACAAGCTGTTCCCAGTTAATGTGGAATAATTTGCTGTTACTTATAGAGCAAATATTAAAACTAGCATTACAATGTGAAATTAAATGTTCATCTCCTTTCTTTGAGAACATTCTTGTGGACATTTAAGAGCTACATTGAAAACCAGCTAATTGAACAGACATTAATAAAGAAATGTGGACTAATGTTTTGTCTGACTTTACTGAGAAAAACTGGGAGAGGAATTTTACGATTTGTTTTCTTGGAAACGGCATGGGTTTTATTCAGACATTCAATAAAAGTTTGACCCTACTTATACTGATATATTTCCATGTGAGTAAAATCACGCTCTAATTTAATGTCTAAATTACTAGAGCATAAAGAATTAATCATGGTTTATTTTTTTTCCTTGTGCATCAGCTGCAGTGATCCACCAAGTATACTTTTTACTGTACACTGTTGTCTTTCAATATATTTTTTTCAGTAGCAACAGCCATTACAGCAGCCTGTATCAATCCAATGGTGAATGACATGTCAAATAGTTTTCAATCCTTTCTGGCCTGTGTAGCTTACCCAGGTTTTTCCAGGGCTCTTTTTAGCTCATCCATCTAGTGTATCTTGTATTTCCTCAGAACAAAAACAAATTCACATAGTGATGTGTGGCTGAATACCCTAATTCCCCCAGAGAGCAAGCAAGGCATTCTCCAACATAACTACTATCCAAAGGACTGCAGCGATTGAATGCTGAGATGATTTATTCTAAAACCTAAATATTCTACCTCCTTCGCCTTCTTGGGAATAGTACAATATGCTACCACATACCAATGAGTCAGCTGCATTCTACCATATGCTGAAATGAACTGTGATTTCCACTAGGGCTAGGAGAACCCCACAAAGCTGTAAACCCTAAATGACATGCCCACATAGTAGTTCTAATTTGGGCAACGATTTCCTCAGATATCACAGCCTAAGCATGGGTCATCAGGGTTGTAAGGATTAGAGACCTCAAAAGAAAACACAAAACACTGGAGGAAATGGTTCTGGTGATTTACTAGATAGTGTTCTTCCTGCAGAGTTAATTCTGAATGGATGGACAGGCAGGGTATCTGAGAAAGTGCAGCTAGTGGCGCCAGATTTCAAAACTGTGCTCTGGACAGACCACTTAGTTCCCACAAGGCTTATAGCAAGTATGGAAGTGATACCTAAAGTAACCGGGCTCATTTCTGCTTTGGGTAACTACATTGTGGTCATCTTGCAACTAATTTCAATCGGGTATGGTATTCTTTATTTCTTCTTGTCTAAATTTGTAGGGCTGCAAAAACCTTATATTTTGTTATATTCAGTGCAAAAAATTATCAGGGTAATGGCTACACCCCCAAAAGAAAAAGTCATATGAGTCTGATTGTCAAGCCTCCTTGTACCTAGTCATTGAGATACCAAAGAGGTATCCTCACAAAACCAGATCATGCAAAGTATTAATGAACAAAAATTGATTATCCAAATATTGGCTAAAAATTAAAGGACGTATGTTTGTCTATCTTTAAATAAAGTTTGCAAATATAGCCCTAAGTATTTACTATTGTTACTAAATAACTGTTATATCCATGATAGACTGTTTCTCGATATGTGGTATTTTTTTTAATAAAATCCCTTACTATGTTATCTTGACTACTCTAAATAGGGGAATCAGTCCCAAACTCTACCACCCGGCTGTCCCAAAATCACTGGTAACTTGTGAATTTAGACCCTTGATTTTTGTCCAGAATGAAAGGAATTTTCAGGTTTAGTAACATTTTTGGGTGCATGTGCGAGGCTCTGAATTGTGGTAGGTATACTAGTAGTTCAGTCATTTGTGAATAATAAGAACCAATTTGTTTTTCCATTTTTCAAAAATGACAAAAACAAATCTTAAAAAACCTCTGCAGAAATCATAAGTAATCATATCCATGATGGAGGACAATACTTTATTAATTATTATTATTATTCAAGATCATCATGTCAAATAAACCAGTTCATTTTACATAAATCAAAAACATGAACTTGGTTTTACCTTCAGTCTCTTGATGGTTCCAGGTCCGTTTATAGATCTGTTAGGGAATTACTGTGGTAAGTAACAAAGTTTACAGAGCCATAAGAAAGGACACAAAATGAAATACTAGTGTATGCTAAGGAATAGGGATTTCCTTTGTAGACATTGTTCATGCTGTTGTTCTGATGACATATACTCTAGTATGCCAATAAAATGACAGCTCTCTGATAATGTTTGGCTACCATTTCAGAGACTCTGGCAGGGATATCCAAGATGCTACAAGATCCCGTGTGAATTTTATGTGGAAGAAAAGTTACATTAAAATGGTAATTTTACTTACTATTGCATTGGCCTGTTTCAGATAAATTACATTTAAACCATGGAAGATTCTATACTAGGGTTTCTAAACAAGATCACTGAACTAATATCTTTCAGGAATTCCATTTTCTTTCTCAACCATTTCTCTTGTCCTACCTTTCAGTAAAGATTTGAAAATTTGAAGATTTCATGTAAAGTGTAAAATATTCATTAGTTTATTCTTTATTATTGAAAGATGCTTAGACAGTATAAAAATTCCATAACATGACATTTCAAGATAGGGGGAGAGTCCTTGAATACATGATATACAGTGATCGTTGGTCTAACAAAAGGTTATTTTGGACTACATTTCTAGGATGAGAAGGGCAAAGGCCCACATACAAAACTTTTCACAGAACTATACTCTTACATTTATGCCTGGTTTAAATCACAAATATACAGGCAAATTAAGCAGTTCTGCAGCAAAGATAACTAAATACCAATTGCACACAATTGTCAGATATGCTAAAAATGAGCATGCAACTGAAAAGAACTAAGCCCACAACTGGCTGTGTATATGTAATGCATGGTGTGATGCTGCCTGGAATATGTGGAACGCTTTGTAATATTGTTAATATCTTTCTTATAAAATTGCAAGGAATCTGACCAGATATGCCATGTAAAGGTATCAGTGAAAATGTTATGGTTTGCCAGGTATGATAATCTTGTTTATATGTTTGTATCCCCTTTGTATTGTGAGTCATAGATATGTATGCCATATCTGTATTTCAAATCTTGTGCTGTGTTTCTGGGTGACACCCCCAGACAGATTGGCACCAGCACTGCCTAGCCTGTTCAGTGGACCATGAAGGGTCATCAGCTCTACAATGAACCCATTGAAAGGAGCCAGGGGATGCATCTTGTGACTCAGAAAGCCATGTAGGGGCAAGCCAGTGGACAGAGAACTCTAAGGCTTTTCCATGCCATGTGCTGTGAAGCTTGTGTTTGGGACACAGGAATTACAAGCAACATGGCAAAAGGAATATAAAGGGCAGCTGCATCATCTCCATTTTGTCTTAGTTCATTCCTGCTTCTTACCTCTGGAGCAACTTATCTACAAACTGAAGCTCTGAACAAAGGACTGAATGATTCATCCTAGCTGTGGATGTGTTCCAGAGGGACTTTCAAGCCAGCAAACTCACCAATACTGCTAAGAACCTGATATATGGACTTTGAAGTCTCTGTATGTATCTGATTGCGTTACAATTTAACAACTGTCTTCTTGTTCTTTCTTTTTTCTTTATAATAAACCTTTAGTTTTAGACACTAAAGGATTGGCTGGCAGCATGGTATTTTGGGTAAGATCCAAAACTAATATTGACCTGGTAACGTGGCTGACTCTTTTGGATCTGAAGAACATTTTCTATAGTGAGCAGATTTTTAAATAACTTCTCACTGTACTACACTTATCTGCTGATTGGGAGCCAGAGAACTAGAATACAATAAAGGAGTCTGTGTGATTTCTTTTTTTTTAGCTTCTTAGTAACCAGTGTTGGGAATCAGGAGCACAGTTTGTGACTAGTTGGTGAGTCTAATTTCAGTGTTAACCACCAGATGTGGGAAATCTGCTCTCCTTTTTGCAGCCTGCCCAGACCTTGGCATTTTCAGTGAGGGCGACAATAGGCACATGGGGCCATACATGGAACTGGGCTTTTTCCTTTAAAAGTATCTCTCAATGAACCCAGTTGAAAGCCCATTGAAGCCAATGAAAGACCCTCATTGGCATCTGTGGGCTTTGAATAAAGCTCCGGATGTTTACTTTAGGATGCCTACAAGCTGTGATATAGCAGAGCACTTACCCACATGCTTAAGTGCTTTGCTGAACAGAGATAGACCTGACCACATGGGTAAAGTGAAGCACCTGTATAAAGCTATGCTGAATAGGGGCCATAATAAAGAACTAAATAAAAATAAGAGAGTTTCTGTCTTCTAATCATGGTTATTGCAGAAATCTTTTTATATAAGTTTTCCCCATGGCCAATACCTCCTGAACTTTGTTTATTCAAATGTCCATTGTATGGCCATTCTTTCATACAGCAAATAGGAAACAAAGTTCTCCTTAGATCTTGATGCACTCAGGAAATGTAAGAATCAAAATATTCAGTGTTCCCAGGTGGTTAGCTATTTTTAAAATATAATTAAAATCAGATTTCCAGAAGTCCTGTCCCTACTGGGCATGTCTGCAATATACGGCATATTCCAGATTGACAATTTCTTTAAATTCCCTGCTGCCTAAATTAGACTTATAACAATGCATCCTGAACAATAAAAATATTCATACAATACATGCCCTTTCATGAAAGACTGACGTTTCGGTGAAATCCATTGTCTGTTCACACAGCTGTTCAACATTATTAAAATTAAAGCAGATTTCAAATTGTGATAACGGCAGCTTAAGAAGAAAGCTGTAGCTTGCTTTGAACATAATCATATGAAGTGCAGATGCAATGGTTGCCTTAATTGTGTGACTGATTGAGGGGTATAATGACAGAAAGATCAAAAAGATTAGTATCTGTCACCAGTGGAATACTAGAATCTCCATTATCCCAGAACACAGTTAACCCTGCCTAAAAAGTTTGCATGGGTAGAGGAAGGATTAGTTATCCTGAGACAATAGAACAGATTAGAATCCACACTGATTTACACCAGGAGTGCATACGTTTTACATCATGATAGAATTTGACCAGTGACCTTATCTATGGATGTCACTTATTGTGAGGATCAATTTGACTTTATGACATTCAAGTCTTTGTTTCCACTTTTTGCTGCCATGGCACATCTCAGCATGATTCTTTCATAGAAATCTCTTAGATCCCCAGTGGGCACTTAAGACTCTCAGAACTACTAGGTTAAAAAGTTCAATTTGATTGACTGCAACTTAGGGCAGGTCTTCACTACGGGGGGGGGGGGGGGGTCGATTTAAGATACGCAAATTCAGCTATGCGAATAGCGTAGCTGAATTCGACGTATCGGAGCCGACTTACCCCGCTGTGAGGACGGCGGCAAAATCCACCTCCGCGGCTCCCAGTCGATGGCGCTTACTCCCACCTCCGTTGGTGGAGTAAGAGTGTCAATTCGGGGATCGATTGTCGCGTCCCGACGAGACACGATAATTCGATCCCCGAGAGATCGATTTCTACCCGCCGATTCAGGCGGGTAGTGTAGACCTAGCCTGAGTCATTTTCCAGCATTTCAATAATGATGACCTGACTTAATTATCCTTTGTTTCAAGAATTCAATGGACTGGATGTTCAGAAATATGAGAATGTGAAAATTCAAGGCATGAAAGCAATTGTTCAGGAGATACTCATGACATTCAGAAAAACATGTAATAAATACACACTCTGCTAAACTGAGATGGTTGTATAAGGGACAGAGTAATATGAAAGACAGAGTAATATGAACTCAGCCACACAGGCAACTTGGAGCAGAACTGTGCAACTTCAGACAATTTTTTTTTTAATATGTTTGGCTAACAGAGAAAAATGCATCAGAAAAAAAGCTAAAATTTCTCTCCAATGCATATTTGCCTCTGGTTTATCTAGTAGACGTCAAAGAAAATCACTCAAATGAGTCACCTTCCTGGGATAAGTCTGTTTAAAGCAAAAAACAGTATCATAGTATACAATAGCAGATTGTTGTTTTATAAAAGAGTTTAAAAATACACAGAACATTTCTGTATTTAATAAGATTACCTAAACCTAGTTGTTTTCTGCTTTAAAAAGGCAGAATTCAAGAAAGAAAGGATGGACCCTTAGTTGTTTAAGGAAAACAGGTGAGAGCCTTCACTGTTTTTGCTTTGAAATTGGGACTGGTTAGGGAGGAATCAACTATAATAAGTTATTCAGTACAACGTGTAAAATGTAATGTTTAAAATATTTGTAAGTGGCATTTAAACTCAAACAGCATTTTAAAAGGTTTAATCACAGAAAAGCAGAAATAAATTCAAGGTATATCTTATTATCCTTTTACTACATAGTAAAAAAGAGAATCAGAATTCTTGCACAATTTACTTACATTTTTTTCTAAGCTTATATACACATGCTGCACTTCTCGTAAGAATTTTGCATGGTCATTAATGTAATATATTTAGTTTTCATTTGTGAACTTCTTCCAGAATTTAACTTCTTGAGTGTTTTCTGAAATAAAAAGATTAACCTAAATTAATGGCATCATGATAGATCTATTATGATAGTACTAGGAGGAATGGAGCGGTAAGAGAACTTTTATTTAAAAAATAAACACCATTGTTTTCATACTCTAAATATATATATAAATGTCTTTAAATTCATGGGATTATTTTCGGCAGGTTTTTTTTTCCAGCCACGGTTGTTAGTTTGTTACAGCTGAAGGGAGAGAGATGCCGAGGTAGCTAAAAGCCCCCTTTACACAGCATTCCCTCTTCCTCCCCAACAAGCCCATGGATGTTCTGTGGTGATCTATCTCAAATTAGAGCAGTCTTGAGATTGCTGTAATTTACACTGGCTGCTACAAGTTTCTTCTGCCTGTGGTCAGGAAGAGCAGAGTCATAGCAGCTCTAAACCATTCAAGGATTTACCAATGCTGGACAGATCTACTGGGAAGCTAACAACTTTGCATGAGCAAATTTACACAAAGTTGCCTTAGTGCCATCAGGCCTGCACCAACCATTTATTTTTGGCCTATGACTGCTGATGAAGTTTTAATGTATGTATTAAGTGTTGTTATAGACATGCTGGTTCCAGGATATTAGTGAGATAAGGTCTCTGAGGTAAAATATATATTTTTATTGGTAATACATCTTTTGTGGTGAAAGAGACAAGCTTTTGACCTTACACAGAGCTCTTTTTCAGGTCCTTCTCTAAAGCTTTAATTTGTCCAGTTTATAATGTTTAAAATAATGGTATTACAAAAAAGGCTAATCACCACCATAGGATTACAGATCAATATGAATCAGTGGCTGTAAAAATGATGGAAAGTTTCACAGGTTTCTGACCTTAGAAAGCCCAAGTCAAACTCCCAAGCTGGAGGCTTGAACTACAACTCATAACCACATTATTCTACTTCTGGCACTGTAGTGAGGCAGTGTGGCTCCCCGCCGACCCGGAGGGGGAAGAGTCCATCCGGAGGCCGGAGTGGGCAGAGCTAGGGAGCTCTGAGCCCGCCCCTCAGAGGGTCAGGCAGTGACCCGGAAGTATAAAAGCTCGCCCTCACAGCTCAGTCAGGCCCCAGCCGCCAGAGAGACCAGACGTCTCCAGCCTAGGTCGTGGCTGGGAAGACCCCGCGGCCCAAGGCGGCCACCAGGACTGGCCGGGCCTGCCCTGCGCCCGCTATCCGGAGGAGCCGCCGGGCCTGCCCTGCGCCCGCTATCCGGAGGAGCCGCCGGGCCTGCCCTGCGCCCGCTATCCGGAGGAGCCACCGGGCCTGCCGATCAATCCCTGCCCTGATGAACCCATGATCCTGGATCCCCCAGAGACCGACACCAGGACCCACATAGGCCCCGAGGGGGAGTGTGGAAGTAGCCCGGGGGCAGCCGACCCCAGTCTGGCTGCAGCACTGCCAGAGCCTATGTCAGTGTGTTGCAGCCAGAATCCCCACTGACAGCAGCGGGTCTTCTGCTGCTGCTAGGGCCCCAGGCTGGGACACAGTGGAGTGGGAGGGCCTGCATCCCCCCTGCCACCCAACCCGTGGGTGGCAGTCACCCCCTCTCCCAGGCCTTTTGAGGCTTGGGCCGATTATTGTTGCTCAGCCCTGACTGAGGGCCTGAGCCCCTGACGTAGCATTGGTGCCCTGCCCTGAGCCAGGGTCGGGCTTACTGTGTCTTCCAGGACCGCAAGGGCTGCCGAGGGAGACCCTGCAGCAGGACGAAGTACCCAAGCACCTGTGTGGCTCCCTGCCGCCCCGGAGAGGGTCGAGCCCCGGCAAACCCTTGTACAGACACAAAACTGGTTTAACAGGGTGGAGAACAAAGCCCAATGAGCCTGATTCTCCACTGCTTTGCACTGCCATGTGTAGTCATTTACATGTGTGCAGAGTGGTTGTGAAAAGATGAACTGCCAATTTAGATTTCACAATCATTTATACCCAGTTTGAGGAATTGTAAAAGACTATGCGAAGTAATGGGGAATTAGGCCCAGTACTTAGGAATAGTAGGTGGCCTGGACTTCAGAATAGTAAGAGTGAACTGTGAATTGAATCCTTAATTCTTGGCGGGAAAGACCCCTGCAGGAAAAACATTACAGAATCACTTCCACTTGCTCTCCGGGGGGTTGATTTTGATCTCACACTAGTGAAAATTAGGTGGAGCTTCACTGAAGTCAATTCCTGCTTGAAGTTGAGTTACATCAGTGTACAGTACTTAAGATCTGAAACATGTTGATAGAATATAGCACAAATGCATTATACTGCTGAATGTGACACTCTGCATGAAAACAAGGTAAACATTTGTTATATTACACTGATAATTTTCAGTGGTCTTTGCTTAGGATGAAGATTGAAGACATTGAAATAACAATGACAACGTGGCTGTCCCCAGCTGGAGGATAGCTGTTTGGGAGAAATTACCAGCTGATTGAGTTACACTGCAGCAGATATAAAACCATCCCCTGGATTATGGAGCCACAACCAGCCCTTTAAGAGCACTCCCTCCTGCCACCCTCCATTCCCAAATGTGTCCAATACACACTGGGTTTAGCAAAAGATCTGGGCCTAAAATTAGGCACCATTAAAATATAGAAGAGTTAGTGAAAAGAAAATTCCACTGTTTGTTGTATTTTTTAAAAAAATGTTATGCACCTCTTTTGCCAAGGCAATTAAGTACGTCAGTAAAAAAATGCTGTATTACTGAATTAATCAAGTCAGAGTTTCCCACATTCCCTCTTCCAGATAACTTTGCTTTGTTAGTGTGTTTGTTCTGTTAATTAAAAAAAGTCAAACAAGTATATGAGGCAGTGTTGAAATACCAGTTTTTACTAATTTCTGCTGCTGTGTGAGACTTGGAGTACTCAACGCCAGAGTTCTGTAATAACTGGCTTTGTGGACCACTGGCAGTTCAAAGCAAAAAACCTTTTTTTGGGGCGGAGGGAATTGAACTGAAGCCAAGAAATGGGGGGAAAAGGTAGGGGGAAAAAACAGTTTGGCTTGAACACCACATTCAGTTCAAAAGGAAATATTTCATTTGATGCATTTTTAAGAAGGGCAAAAGAAATGAAAGGCTAGATTAACAAAAACAGAGGAGGTGATGTTGTCCCACTTATTCCCAACAGCCTAGTGGTCAGGATACAAACCTGGAATGTGGGAGACCTCAGTGTGAGACCTTGCTCAGCAGCAGGGATTTGAACCCATTTTCCCTCCCTCCCCCTAACTAGCAGACTATTAGCACTTCTGTGGTGAGACTTTCTCAGTCTCTCCTGTTGAAGCTGATCCACTTTGTATAAACCATTTGAATTGTCATTGGCCCACAGAAAGTGTAAGAATGACTCTGTAGCCTCATGGTTAGAGCACTGACAGATCTGGTGGGAGAGCTGGGTCTGTCTAGAGTGGGGACTTCAACTTGTATCCCCAACATCACAGGTAAGTGCCCTAACCACAGGATATTGGTATAAGGGATCATAACCTGTACTCTGCCCTCCCATCAGCTTCAGCATTTGTAATAGCAAGAAAGGTTTTGAGTGCCTTGAAGGTTTCCCTTGCTTCCAGGAAACAAGGTGGGAAAAGGTTTCATCCACTACATTGTATCTATTCAATTCTGATCATACTTCACTTGAACTATATAGAAGGTATGATGCTCTCACCAAAAACAGTAGGCTAAAATGTGAGTATTATTCTATGACCATTCTTTTTCAAAACATGAAGCTAATAACCCATAATCAACCTTTTACAGATGGCCTTTCCAAGAAGTGTAAAATAATGATCCCACGCACCACTGAAGCTGTGGAGCATATGGGCTGCTAAATCAGAGATATTCACACATAAGTCAAAAGTTGGACAAGGCCTTACAAAAAGAGACCACCTCCATGGAAAACATTTCTGCAAAGTAAGCTGGCTAGAAGTAGAGTAGGACAGAAATATGTTTTTCTAATTGCTAGGCAACTAATTTCCAAGCTGCATGCATTCATCAAGCTACTCATTTGTGCCTATTTGCGCACATATCACAGTTCTTTCAAATAAACCTAGAAATCTAGAAGACTATAGGTTTTGATTGAAGTAAATGATTTTATTTCCTTACTAAATGTGCTAATTCAGCAAACTGGAAGTAGTGAGCTGACTCATCGTGCAACTCTGTAAGCATCTTTAAAATACTAGCTGTAAAAGGAATATGCATTTTAAATCTATTCATAAAACCGACGAATACTCAAACTCTGAATCTTTTGAGAGATTTGCTGAACTGTACAATGAAGTAGAGGCAAGTCCATAATAATGCTTTAATAAGAATTAATAAAAGCACTTGGTACAGTACAGCCACTTCTGGCATGCTTTTTATTTTATCTCATAATTATATGCTGTAGATAACTTTTTTGATTTTCAAATGAAAAGGTCCACCATGCCTTCAAAGGATATATATAGGAGGGGTTGTTAACAACTGGGATTAAATGTGTCCTTAGAACAAGGCCCTGTGTAGGAGTCAGGGTGAAGCCACCTCCTGTTGTGGGGAAGAGAGGGTTGGGGAACAGGGAATACTGGAACTCAGGAGGCAGTCCTTGAGTACTGCAGCATGCTTCAAGGATGAACATGCTACATCATTCATGGGAGTGGGATGGCCCTGATTAGCAGGGAAGGTTAAGTCTTGCCTCCTCTTCACCCCTTTCCAGGTGATTTTCTTCCTGGAGAATGCAAGGACTAAGTAACCTCTTTACACAGGGACAGATATTGTGACTGGTATATAGTACCCATATACTTCAACACACAAATGGCAGTGGCTTTTAGTAGGCAAATAAATATATTTATTTATTTATTTATTTATTTATTTATTTGCCTACTAAAAGCCACTGCCATTTGTGTGTTGAAGTATATGGGTACTATAAATATACTAGATTAAGGGTAGGAAGTTAGAAGATTTGCCCCACAATCAGGCCTACTGTTTTGCTGGGAAGGAATCAAAATAGCTATGCAACAAATGAGAAATAGAGAGTTTGGATGAAATGGGTTGTAAGGATCAAAGTGATAGAAGGCTGATTTAAGATCTTCTTAACTAACCTGACCCCCACAATTTTGGTTTGGTTGAAAACATTTAATTCAAACTTAAACAGCCGTAATGTGCAACTGAACTTCATAATACATGAACAAGTGTAAGGCCAGGTCTACACTACCGCGGTAGTTCGACAGCTGGCAATCGAAGTTCCTGGTTCGATTTATCGCGTCTGGTCTGGACGCGATAAATCGATCCCGGAAGCGCTCGCCGTCGACTGCGGTACTCCAGCTCGGCGAGAGGAGTACCGCGGAGTCGACGGGGAGCCTGCCTGCCGCGTGTGGACCGCGTCTGAACCGCGGTAAGTTCGAACTAAGTTATGTCAACTTCAGCTACATTATTCACGTAGCTGAAGTTGCGTACCTTAGTTCGAATTTGGGGGTTAGTGTAGACCAGGCCTAAGAGAAGTGAAATAAAGACATTTAAAATAAGCTGGTCAACAGTGTGCTTCATGCTTCTCCAAGTGTACTATATGCATCAGCAGCGTAGTAATAGGACTTTCAAGATCTGAGTCCAATGATGAATGTTTAATTAAAGGGACTTTAATTAAGGTTGTTTTTACCTCATTGCCATTTGATCAGAGAAAACCAATTTAGTGTGTCTTTATAGCTTTTATTCAAGAGCATAAACAACTGTAAGGCTAACTAATTTAGTATATTTCCCCCAAATACTAAATATAAAAATTAGATTGAACTTTATTCATTCAATTTGCATTGTAACCTCAAAGTGTTAACAATAGTACAAATTAAAATTGCTTAAAAATAAAGCTATTTGAGACCAACCATTGGTCAAATCATTGCATAAGCACATACAAAAATAGAATACCAATAACTGAATGGCTTACTTACCCTTTTTATCCCTATACAGTTTACTTAGCAGCTCATCCTTTTCCTTGTGGAAACAATGAGTTAAGGTTACAATTTTCATATACCCAGGGTGACCTCTAGTAATCTGTGGTCAGATTTGCTTTGAATCTAGATTAATTGATGCCCACTGTTAACTCTTACTAAGAGTTTATATGCAGGCACTTTTGTTGGACACACCCTAAAAAAGGCTAGAACAAGTCATTCCTGGCAGGCATCCTTGCACAGGTACCCAGTTAAGGAGCAGGGGAGGGAGGAAAAAATTATTCAAAGAAAGAGGATCTACTAATTGGCTTCCTTGGTCTGTGGAGCTTCAGAGACAGTTGAACTGCAGTTTGGGAAATTAGGCGATGTCTTCTGGCTCCGGTACCATAATGCTAGAGGGCATTGGCTTGGGCTTGTCTGTATGGGGACATCCAAGAAAATTAATCCCAATTAACTAAAAGGTGTGAATTTGAAGTGGATTAGTTAAATAGCCTTAAATCCCTGAATGAACACCCTCATTCAGAATTAAGGTGGTCTTAATTTGATTTAGCTACATTTCTTTCCAAAGTGAAGACCACTAATACACACGGGGATTTAATACCGCCTAACGAATCAATTTCAAATTCATATCTTTTTTTAATTTGGATTAATTTTCCTGGATGTCTCCACTTTCCTTAGGAGTAGCAGCCATCTGGTTGTTGTCATGGTGATCCAGGAGGAGTACATTTCTTCATTTACTTACTCTATTAAGGTTGAAATTCAAGCTTGTGTCATATCACTGCAATCTTCTGAGTGAGTCAGGGGGTCACAGATTTCATACCCCAACCTTGTTGTCCAATTCTGGTAAACTGAGGACAGTCTGACCTTTGGTCCACTCTTGGGGGATGGTTCTTTGTAATGCCCATAAATCAATTTGTTTTTCCCCAAGTAAGTAATGAGAAGGGAATAACAGGAGATGATGGCTCCACCAAAGTTGACCCAAATAAGAGAACTTGAGAAAAGTGTCAAGGATCTTAAATGGCTTCTTGACTCTTGGAGCCTGGCAACTACTTATGACTCATTGCCCTTTGACTCAGAAAAGCTGTTCCTTATTCATTCATACATCCCATGCTTACCCTTACTCAAGGCCTATGAGATCTCATGGCTACAGTAAGGAATTACAGAACTCCCTAAGTGGGAAACTGTGTGAAAGATTATTTTGGTTTATCAAAGCTCAAAGCCAAGCTGCTTCCAAAATCACCTGGTCAATCTCATTAAACAGAACTTATTGCAGCAATTTAAAGTTTATTCTTAATGCTGGCATTACTATAGGCTTATGTTTCCTACATAAGGCCTTTCCCTAGGAAACAAACAAAAATACAATTTTCAAAAACGTACGGTGAACCCCAGCTGATAATAAGTGGCTGCTTTTCTATGTCTGAAAAGTCTTCAGTTTGTAATTTATTTTAGAGATTAAAAGTTTAAAAGAGTTCAAATTAGTCCCAGCTGTCATGTTATGCCAATGTAATGACACTGTTATGTGTAATACATCATCAGAGTGACACCTCTGTAGCACCGATGGGGAATGAAAGATAATGGATTACAATGAAGGACCATGAAAAGGTGAGATTCAGAGTTTCCAGTTATTTCTGCTTAGGCAAAAATCCTTTTAGAACGCATGATTTCTCCCTCCCACTCCCTTTGTCATTTTTTTATTTTCTGTTTCATTAAGCTTAAAATGTTGGTAACCACCAGTTCATCTGCAATTTATCACAATGTGTTTATTAGTGCTCATTGGCCTAAAAGACATGTTTATTGCTATGAGAAGTTATTCAAAGTTCTAGAATTGGAGAATTACTGGTATAGAAAGTGCCAGAGTAAAATTGCAGCTACAAGGGAAGTGACTCTTCAATATGGTCACAGTAATTTTCAGAATCCTACATTCATATTGAATAAATTCTGAATAGTCCTCAACTGGGGGAATTGGTTAATAGTCACATTCTGAGTTCTTGAGTGCCAACAAAAATGGACTGGGGATTCTCACTACAGACTGGATTCTGCAGAGGGGCAAAATTCTGATATCAGATTTTAGAGAATGCGCATGGGAAGAGATAGAAAATCAGAGAAGATGGGGAAGTGGAAAAAATGGAGTGGGAACCAAAAACCAGTGGGGAAAAAAAAAGAAAGGAAAGGAGAAATGGAAAGAAAAGGAAATGAAGTGACTAGGAAAGAGAAAAAGGAAAGTGGGAGTGAAAAAATAGGAAAAGAAAATTAGAATAAATGCAAAATATAAAAATAACTTTATGAATAATGTAAATTTGTCATTGGCCATTGCTCCTTAAGGATGACACTTTGGCAGTTGTCACTCTTTCTTACTAATACAAAGAATATAATAAGAAAGGATTTGTCCCCAGTATGAAGAGATGGTTCTTCCTCAGAACCACCATAAAGTCAATCTACACAAAAAAGGAGAAGAAGGGATAGCATGCATTGTACATATGATTGGCTGCGGCATTCATCCAAGCTCATAACACAGCATTGACTGTCTGTGAAGGTGTTCACTTTTCTCTAACAGCGAGCGATTTGCAAAGTAGCATTGAGCAAATCTTCAGAGTTCCATCTCAATAAGCATCCAAAATGCTGGTGTAAATTTGCATAGCTTCACTGAAGTCAATATAATCATGCTGCCCTAGAGCAGCTGAGGATCTGTCCCTGAACATCCAAATAAACCTTTTCTTGAAATCCCCCATGGAACAGGTAGCCTGTAAAGAGTCTTATACTTCCAGTTTCCACTGGCTGCTGATAGGCATGGGGAATTAAACACAGTTTCAAACCTCAGTGAAGATTAGATTTGGCTTGAGGGAATTGGTGAAGATTTATGTCAATTCTTTTGAAAGAATCTGGTTCACTCCATCCCTAGTTCAAATGTCTAAGGACAGCCGTGGATGTTTGGGTACAAACATATTGTCTTATAAAGTATTCAAAAACACTCCAAACAGATGTGCCTGAAGATACTAAAGAGGTAAAATTTTAAAAAAAGCAAATCAAACTTTTATTGCAGCACACCTGTACTTGTTAAGTAGACTAAATTATGTATTATGAAGTGGCCAATTTATATGAAACAATTATATTGCCTAAGTGTTTGTAATCTCACTGTCCTTTGGGATGTTTAAGAATGAGATGTTTTAGCCTCACATTCCTTTTTTTTTTAAATTCTCTTCATAAAATTTTGCCAATTAATACAAACTATATATAGAAAAGGGAAAGATGTGATATCTCTAAATTCCTTCAAGTCATATATAATACAAAGCCCACAAACTGATGTAAGTATAGCACCATAAATCACATATAAATATTTTCTCTTTGTACTGGTCTACACTGAAACAGTATACTGGCATAGCTATGTAACTCAGGGGTGTGAAAAAAAACATATCCCTGACTGGCACAGCACTGGAGACATAACCCCCAGTTTAGATAGAATAGTGCTAACTTGGTTCAGGGAGGTGACATTGATACACTGACAGAAACACCCCTTCTATCTATGTATGCTGAGGGTACACTATGGGGCTATGCCAACAAAACTAAGCTGGTATAGTATCCATAGTGCAGATGTACACTTTTTCTCCCTTAATTCCATCAACATTTTGCTGTATGTTCTCCAATAATTCCATTATGCTCTACTGCTCTGTTTTAGAATATTTTGGGAAGGAGAAAGGAGCCAAATTCATCCCTGTTGCAATTTTGTTGATCTTCTCTCCTATAGTCGTCGGCTATCCCCCAATACGAGGATGATGTCTGCCAGGAGAAAATAGCCGTTGTTGAGACTTAAGGTGGCTGAGGAATCCAATTCGTGCTCTAAAGGTTTTTCAATGTATGTGACAGGTGGTTGCTTGGAGAAAGCACAGCTGCTGGCTAGGATGCTGTGCCCTTTCCTTCCTCCTCTGCCATTTCTCAGCCTCTTGAGCAAGGCAATTCTCTTCAAAACGGGCTGAGGCTTGATGAAAATTGCAACACCATTACAGCCTATTGCCAGCCAGCTCTTCCCAATTAATGGGGTCAATGCATCCCTTCTTAAGATATACTTTCAGGATGTCCTGGTAGCATTTCCTCTGTCCCCGCGAGTTCTCTTACCATGACTAAGGCTATGTCTACACTGCACACCTTACAGCAGCACAGTAGTGCTGCTGTAAGGTACGCAGTGGAGCCGTTCTTTGTCGGCAGGAGAACTCTGTTGTGCTGACAACATAAAGCTGCCCCCAATAAGAGACAGTAGCTTTGTCAGTGGGAGACACTCTCCTGTCAACAAAATGCTCTCCACACCGGTGCTTTTCATTGGTAAAACTTTTGTCGGTCAGGGGTGTGAAAAAACACACCCCTGACCGACAAAAGTTTTATTGACAAAAGTGCAGTGTAGACATAGCCTATGTTGAGAAAAGAGGACTTGCTTAAGAAGATAAGTATCAGCCATCCTCACACAATGGCCATCCCAGCGAAGCTGATGTTTCATAATCTTTGCCTCAACACAGGTGATGTTAGCTGCAGAGAGAACACTGGCATTGGTGAGGTGAACTTCCCATCTGATACAGAGCATCTTCCTAAGGTAGTGTTGGTGTACTAGTCCAGATGCTTAAGATAGCTATGGTATGTCACCCATGTCTCGCACTCATAAGGAAGAGTGGGGATGACTACTGCATTGTAGTCCAGAATCTTAGTTTCCATTCGCGGATCTCTGTCAATAAAGACATGATGAAGCAACTTTCTGAAGGATACACTGGCCCAATGGATCCTATGTTGGATCTCAACATCAAGAGAGTCTCCTATAGTGGAGTCCCATTTGTGGCGTACACCAGCTCAGAGGGTCCATTATCCTATTAATTGAAATATGGAATAAAGCAATCTTTATTAATCTCCCATATCAAGAGAGGGTAAGTTTTCTGCAGAACTCAGGAAACACCTATTACAGAATATCCATATTAACTAGAAATACAACTCTATTCACTCACCAGAAATATGGTCTACAAAGCTCATTTAAAATCTATGTTTTTGGATAACAGCACTATAGGCTTAGGGTCTGGTCCTGTGAGCTGCTGAGTGCCAAGAACTTCTGTTAACTGAACAATTTGTAGAGTCAGGCCTTCTAATGAATAAGAAAAGAAAAAAAACAGACACAGGCTCTTGTATGATTTCAGCTTTTCTTCTATTGGTTTGAATAAAACTGTGAATAAAACTACACAAAAATGAAAAGAATAGGCCAATATTTTCAGATTTAAGGCTCTGGTGGACCTTGGGTGTATGATGGTGTTCAACTGAGTCCATATTAAGGCACCTAAATAATAGCAAACTGATTTTCAGGATTTACTTCAATACAATTATGGTTGCTCAGCACCTCTTGAAAACAAAAATCATTCCTTTATTAGGGAACTAAATATGGATTTAGGGGCCCGGTTTAAGGAACCTGAGTGAGTTTTAATATTTTAACTACTTTTCAAAATAAAACTTCTTGACCTCAAAGAAACTTCTGTTTGGTTGAGTTCAATTTTTTGGCAATGGTTTAGACCTGGTTTTACTACATAAAAATGTCTGAGCAATCTTAGGTTTGAAGGTCTGATATTTATTTGCCATAGCATGCTGGTATGGTCAAGAATATCCCGTATTACAAGTTTCATGCTGTATAGAGCTTTTCCTGCCTTGTTTTTGTCTCTGATGGTGCATTGACTGCCAGAGATGTACAGTACAGTAATTCAAGAAAAGCTGATTTGCTCACTACCAAATAATAACCTTACATTACAGGGCTATAAAACAGCAGATTAACAGGATTAATCTCAAATGAAAAGGGAAAGCGATTATCATTACCAGTGCTAAAGCTTATATTAGGGATTGATTTTTTTTTTTAAGTTTTTCTATGTTAAATCAATATATGTCTCTACCCCTTGAGTGTACATATTGTGCAGCTGGTTCTCAAACTACAGCAATCATTTTTAATTCTTTGTATATGCAAACCTAAACTTGGTAGGACATATTAATTTATCATAGTGAAATGAGGCTCAGCGAAAGGATTAAAACAAGTTTGGAAATGGACAATTGTTCCAAATTCTAAAACACTATTTGAAGACATTCGTTCTCTAACACACGTCCCAGCAAGAGAGCCATGTGAACTAAAGAGCTCATTTTTACTTTCAGGATATCTCAACTCTAATCTAAAGTGAAATGTTAGTATTCCTGCCAGTTAAAGTAGCAAAATTGCACCATCCTCCTCTCCCCACCAATCCCTCCCTCCCAGGTACAAGTCTGATATTTTCCTAGCAATGTCATCTTACCATGGTGAAGTGATATATGAAATTATGAATGGTGAGGAGAAAGTGAAAAAGGAAGTGTTATTTACCCCATCACATAGCCACAAGAACCAGGGGTCACCCAATGAAATTAATAGGTTGCAGATTTAAAACCAATATAAGAAAGTACTTCTTCACACAACACACAGTCAACCTGTGGAACTTGTTGCCAGGGGATGTTATGAAGGCCAGAAGTATAATGGGGTTCAAAAAATAATTAGATAATTTCATGGAGGATAGGCCCATCAATGGCTATCAGCCAAGATTTTCAGGGACTCAACCCCATGTTCCAGGTGTCCCTAAACCGCTGACTGCCAGAAGCTGGGAATGCACAATAGGAGATGGATCACTTTATAAATTGCCCTGTTCTATTCATCACCTCTGAAGCACCTTGCACCTGCCACTGTTGGAAGACAGGATACCAGGCTAGGTGGACCATTGATCTGACCCAGTATGGCCTTATGATACTTTTCTGCCTTCCTTGAGTGTTATTTTTGAAGTATACATGAGAATATATTTGAGTGAATACATGATCAAAACAGCCACTGAGGATCTGGCTCAGTGTGTTTTCACATTTATTGCACACAATAGTTTATTTCCTGATTTTCTAAATATACACTTTTAAAAACATACGTAGCCTCTAGTATTTTATAACAGTTTGAATTTCTGAAGCAACTTTCCTCCAAGGATCTCAAAGTGTGATGCAAATGTTAATAAATTAAGCCTCAAAACACCCAAGAGACAGAGGAGAACTGTTACCTCTGTTTAAAAAACAGAGGTGGAAATTAAGGAAGAGAGATGTGAAGTCCATGGTCACTCAGCAAGTCTGTAACAAAGCATGGAATAAAACAGAAAATAAACTGACCTCCTGACACCCAATTGTTCATACATCCTCTTTGCATAATGGCTCTTCAGAATTAACTTGTTCTATAAGTTTCCCCTCAACTTGTGTCTGCCATTTTTAAGAAAGAGTAATTAAGGAGCCATGGAAAAAGTCCAGAATTATGACCCTGAAAACTGTTACTATTCCATAAAGGGATAAATATAACAAGTCCTAGCCTTTGTATACAGTGATCAAATTAAATAGGTTATTTGGTGGCAATTTTTAAAATTTCCCCTCAAATTCCCTTATTACAGATGGCTTTGGGTATGTAGGAAGAATGAAAACCAAATATAACCACCTTTATTTGAATTTGGTGTGGAGAAAAGTGTGCCATAGAATCTCAGAAAGCCTGACCTCTTGTGGATATCAATGATACATCTGTGTCACCATTAACAGTATTAGTTATTCATCATTATTTGTATTACTATAGTTTGTAAGGAGCCCAAAATCAACAGTAAGGTCCCATTCTGCTAGGCACGGTAGAAACAGAATAAAGATAGTTCCTGCTCTGATGTGATTACAATATAAACAAACAAGACAAAGCATTAAGCAGCAAGAGACATAAATAGGGCCAGCTGAAAATTTTCTATCAATGTATTCTTTCAGAGAACTGGGTTTTTGACTAAATGAAAATTATTATGAAGACCGTCCACTTTCCTCAGAAATTTTTGGTTTTCAGAGAAATAGTAGAAATGTCTACAGAAGGAAAAACTATTCTCCAACCATCTCTAGCTATAACCTACAATCAGAGTGAATAATGTGGTGGAATGTTTGTGTCATATTAATTCCACAATTCTTGTTTTTTGGGGGGAGTGGTAGGTGGTTTATTTTGTTTTAAAATTTTAGGATGAGGTTCTGTTGGGAGGGGACTGGTTGAGCAAAGACAACGGAAAGGAGAGGACTCTGAAGAGAGGGAGATAAGGGACCTGATGACTGGAGAAGAGGTGGAAAGCAAGGGAGTATGCAGGGCAGGTGAAGTGTGGCTGACCTGAAGAGACTGAAGAGGGAGGAGACAGAAGAGAATTGGAGCCAACTTCCATTCAGCACAAGGGAAAAGAGAATGTTCTCCAAGGGAAAATCCTAAAAAGTGGTCTGGCACTGATATCATTAGCACCTGAAGGTCTCTGCTGTAGCTGCTTGTACTGGCCGAGTTTCTGGGCAGCCCCTCCAATCAATTTCTTTCTTCCCTCACGTGGTGGTGGAGAGGTGTGGGGCCACATAGGCACTGATATCCCTAGAGGAGGAATCCCGCTTGCAGAGATTTTTGAGTCCAGGGGTTGGAGAAAGTTGGAGAAAGGAAATATAGTGAACTCTAAGACTGAAGGATTGGTTCAGTATTGAGTTGGATAAATATTGCTGCCTGAATCCCAATACTATCTTCCACTGCACCCTGGGTTTCCTCATGAAAACACTCACCGAGCGTGGTGCTGCTCATATTGGGGGATTTGATGAGATGATCATGCAAGTAGCCATGCTACCCTGGGTAAGTGTTTTTCAGACACAAGTTGTCAGTTAGTGAGACAATGAACTTCGTTTCCCAGCTTAGAAATATGTTCGTGGACAAGCAAGAGATTCAGGCAGTTCTTCACATGGAACTATTGTACTCTGAGGATCAGAGCGCTGAGAATAAAATAGCTTTTTTGTATTATACGTGGTCTTATGTCCAGTTCTGTTTGAGAATATCCTAGGACTAAATTGAAGCTGAATGGTTGCTATCCCAGCTAAATTGTGAATCAATAAAAGGCTACCCTAGGGGCCTCCTTAAAAATGTAATGACAAAGTAGAAGAATCTAAAAGAAAAATAAGTAAACTAATTAAATATCTAATTAAGAAAATAAAGTGTATTTTATTAAAATTAAGACCATTTTCTCCTGAGGTACAATTTGAAGTACCCAGAAGAATTACACTTAAAAATTATGCTACAATAACTACACAGTCCTGATTAAAACCAAACTGGGACCAAATTAGGAAAGCATTAATGAGGAACTGCAAAATTCCCCTCCATGATATCCTATGGCATTTCCTAGTTCCCTAAAGACAACCCAAAATGCATCAAACCTCCGATGTAACCCAGTGAAGGATACATTTTGTATGTCTTTTAGCAAGTTAGTATACTCCAGAGAATTTTTCAGATGGAATAATTAGATAGCTTCCAATTTAAGTTTTAAAAACAGTAGTCAACAAATTGGATGATATAGGGGGAAAACTAACATTCCTTCTACCCAACACGATACCTAGATCAAAAGGATATAAACAAAATCTCTCCACAAATACATTT